>NC_140670.1:32287521-32887521 GCF_054131305.1 Coturnix japonica | reverse complement strand
TGGGCAGCGCGGTGCCTGGGAACCCCGCAGGTGGTGCAGCTGACACGGAGGTAAACCTGCTGCGTTCCCATTCTCCTGGTCTGTTTGAAGCTGGAATGAATCAAGTCAGAGGGTTAATCCCCACCTCGCAGACACGGGAACAATGCCATGCTAATGCCTTCCTGTGGATTTGCTAATTCGACTTTTCTTTTCTGGAGACATCAAAGCAGGATCCTACAGAAGAGAATTTCCTCATCAGCACAGAGAAGAAGGAAATCACTCATTTAGTGCAAAGGATGCAGACATACCAAAGGGAAACATTTCCATTTTCTTTTTATAGCTCTGAAAAAGAACTTAAAAGAGTGCATTCCCTAAAGTCTGTGTTCATTGCAGAGAAATGGAGCTTCGGGCCCTTCCGCACAGTCACCCTGTTCTCTAGCCCTATCAATAAGAACATGGATAGAATGAATGGAACATCATTTTGTTGTTCGTACCATATCGTTTGAAAAGAGAGGAAGGGAGCCAGGAGGAAACAAAGGATGTAGAGAGCTCAACACAAACGTCAGAGATTTGCTGAGCACCCAACAGCTCTGTGTGTCCTGTGACCCATCCCAAAGAACCCGGTGTATCCCAGCAGGGCACACTGCTCCACCACAGGCACCCCGCAGACCTTCGGCCAGATGGATCTCCAGAGGAAGCCTCGAGTTAATTACATTAATGACAAACAATACGCACACAATAGGTCTGCATTCAGATCTATCCTGCTCACACCTGCTGCTGGCTGTGGGCACAGCATTCGTGCTCTGCTGCAGGCCCTTCCACAGGTACCCGATGGGTTCTGCTGAGCAGGATGTGGGGCTGCCACGAGGCTGCAGACATACTCCAGATCCAATGTTAGCACCAAGTAAAGCTTCTCATTGCAGCCACAAGGAAGACAAAAAGCTCTCAGGCCTGCCAAGGCCACAGACTGATCAGCCATGGGTTTCCTTCTATTCCAGCCAAGCTATTTGTTTAAATCTCCTGCAGAAGTGAATTCCAGAGAGATACAATGCACTGGGGAAAGAACATTTATCGGCTCCCAATGTACTGACCTTTCAATTTACACGTGGCCTCTTGAAAAGTACTGCTGTTAATTATTATTATTACCACATCAAAGGAAAAGTGCTCGTTTTTAACCAGTAGATTTAACAGAGAAAGAAGAGTAACTCCCAACCTCAAAAAGCTGGATGGAATTCCACTGTGAGCCTTTCAGGGATTACCAGAAAAATCAGCCTAGGGACGCGTCATCCCACCTGAGCTCTGATCTTCCAGTTCAGTTGATTTCTCCTTGGAAATCAATAGATCTCTAAGAAAAGAATATCAGTGTGCCACACACGTAGGTACATTTTCATCATGTAATGCAGAAACGTGAATCAAAATATCCATCAAGCCGAGTGGAAAATTTTAATTGCAAATCAGTGTGCTTGGAGCCAGGTGTACACCTGGGAGCTGCCTCGTAAAAAGGCAGCTCTGCAGTTTCCCCCCAGGCCATCAGTGCTCCCTGTACGTGTCACAAATGCACAATGTGCAGAAATCTCTGTTGCTGCCTCTGGAAATAAAACCTGCAGCTTGTTTGGTCACCGCGCACCCAGAGCTCAAAATAACACTTGTGGGGAGCTGCGGCACGGGACAGGCAGGGACAAACACACCTTATCTATAAATACATCGGCAAACAAACGCGGGCCGGCCCAGGCTCCAGCTCCAACACGGCTGCTTTGAGCACAGAAAGAACGGCTGCTGGGGGAGAGCAGCCCCAGGTGTGGGCACAGTGCTGGGCACGTCCTGGTGGGCACGGGCCCCCATTGCCTCCAAATGGCTCTGATGGCAGTTGGACACTCCTGCTGCTTCTGCAGGGGGTAATTACACAGTAGTTGAGGACTTCAGCAATGATAAGACATTGGCACACGCTCTGAATGCTCTTTATGGCGTACGTTTTCTCCTGAATCCATGTCCAAGGCACAGATGTCAGCTATAGGTGTATTAATGAGAGCTTCCCTAACAGTGCTCCCCTCAGAACAGCTTTAACGCCTGAGGCCGACCTCACAGCATGCTCAGGCCCCAACGCCCCACACTCAGCTCCCTTATGGGGCACTGACAGCAGCAGGCACCTCCCAGGCACACAGCGGGACTTCAGGCCATCAGGGAGCATCAGCACACAGAGGCACCAGCACTGGGACGAGCGCTGCTGTCCTGACTCCTGTGTCACCCTATGGGCAGCCTGCTCGGTGTGCACAGCCACAGCTGCACAAACACAGCTGCACACACACACAGCTGCACACATGCACATATGCAAAGCTGCTCACTGCAGCATTGCCTTGTCAGGCAGTGCCCCTTGGACACCAGAACACAGCAGGCAGAGCATGAGGTGTGCAGAAGGGATGGCATGGTGCTGCTCTGCCCCCAGCTCTCCTGCTGACCGTGCTCAGATCCCACCAGGGACAGCATGCAGCAGGGCTCGCTCTGCCTTGGGCTGGGATTTGCTCTGGCCTCTAAGTCAGTCCCCTCACAGCCTCGTTTCATCCTAGAGGATGAAAGTCCTGACTTCCAGCCATGGCACTCCTTCACACCACAAGATAACTACAGGGCCAGTGTTGCAACGACAGATTATGCCTATGGGCATTGAGTTGAATTTGCTGACTTGTATCCAAGGGAGAAACGCACAGACCTGCACAAGAACTGCTCTTCTACACAAAATGTTTTTCTTTGTGTCTCTAAAAGACAACAGTACTAATAACAAAGGAAATGCTAAGCACATCATGCAGAAAAGTGTGTGTCATAACCATCACCATTGTGTGAGCACCTGATTGTAATTGGCTGGTGGCAACTACTCCCCAGTATTGCAGTGGGAGGAGGGAAAAGCATCAACTGCAGCTGATAATTAACATCTGTGATGTTAAGAATGGTTTCACGTTGAAATAAGAATGAATTAAATGTAGGTAGAACTGTGCACAGTAGGAGCACAGCACTGCACTACTATGTCTCCTTCAGGTGGGGCTGGAGGCTGGGGACAGCAGAGCAGAGAGGATAACAGCAATGGAGAGCAGATGCTATTAAGCCAAGCAAGCATCAGCCTACCTCCAGAAGTCCCTACAGTCTGAACAGGGGAGGAGAGAGCACTGAGCACGTCAGGGAGATGCTGATGTGCCTGTGCTATGTCTGCTGTTGTGCACTGCACACAGCCCAGATGCTGCTGGAAGCCCTATACACAACACAGCAGTCAATAGGGTGTGCAGTGTCCTGTGCCTCGTGCTCCCCCTTTGCTGCACTACATAAAGCCAAATGCAGCTCCTCTGACAAACCTGACTCTGCTCTGGAGCTGTCAGAAGACTGCAGGCAGCACAGCTGCGGCTCTGAGCCAGCTCCTGCTCTCCTGCTGCCTGACTGCTGTGTGCTGTTGGAGGCCATGTTCTCTATGTCCCCGAGTACACAGCACCCCTCACCCCCCAAACTGCACAGTGTTCCCTAAGAAGGAGCTCACCCCCAGCCCTCCTAATCCATTGGTGCACCTCAGTAGCCACTGCTGCCCAGCAAGGTCTGAGCATGCTGAGTGCCTCTGCAGTCCCTCTAGTGCCTGTGTGTTTGCTTATCCCACACAGAGCAGAACAAGTCACTTATGCTCCCTTTGGCACAAGTGCCGTGGATGCATTCCTGTTTTTACAGCCTCAGCAAGGCAGTAAAATTAAGCAGAAGGAAGAGCTGCATTTGCTACCTAGAAGCCAAGGGCAACAAGATGTATACAAGCAGCAAGCAGGCACTGTGCTTTCAGTAGCACTGGGGTGGTGGGGCGGTCGTGGGACGGGCAACCAACGTCCTTGCAGCAGGGTGGGCACCAAAGCTGTGTCAATGCACCCAAGAAGCACAGGTATGGTTTGTGGCATACCTGGGGGTCCTGGGGGATGAAAAACTGAACACGAGCCAGCAGTGTGCTCCTGTAGCTCAGACCAGTGGTATCCTGGGCTCCATCAGCAGAGGGGTGGCCAGCAGGAACAGGTGATTGTCCCTCTCTACTCGGCCCTTGTGAGGCTCCATCTGCAGTGCTGTGTCCAGGACTGGGGCCCCCAGTACAAGAAAGACAGGGAGCTGTTGGAGAGGGTCCAGAGGAGGCCACAAAGCTGATCAGAGGGATGGAGCACATCCCCTACAAAGACAAGATGGGCTTGTTCAGGACACCTTTGGCAGCAGAGCCCCTAGTAATGGTGCCCAGAGGCCATCAGCACATTCCTAGACCAGGAATTACAGCCCTGGGGGAAACAGGACAGTATGGGTACATTTTATGTGCTCCCCACCGTCTGCATTCTCTGCACCCTCACCTAGCTGGAATTCATTTATGGGTTTAATCTCAGAGTACAGTGTACCTCCGAGGCCAGCCCTTGCTCCCAGCCCCTGGGAAGCAGCATGAACAGACATCAGCAGCATCGATCCCACGTATGCATTCTCCCTGCTGGAGAAGAGACCCAAATTCTAAAATTAAGAGCTCAGAACAAGCACTTTCTTAGCCCACACTGTATCAGCAGTCACTGAGTAATTCACAGCAGATCTAAGATTAGCTAATGAATCCCAATGACTCATCTGCCAAGCCTCCCTGCCACTGGGAAAATTCCATTTTTCTGTACCAACAAAACTTCAGTTGTGCAAATTATAAATGAACGCAGCTTGGAGAGGTCATGGCGACATGAGGATGCTTATCTAGAGCCCACTGGCACAGACCACGCAGCCATTGGCAGCGGTGCATACCTACGCTCCCCACAGCAGCACGTGGCTGCTCCCCCCGTGCCCAGCCCCACAGCGCCAGTCAGCACAGCCTGAGCCCTAACCCCTCATTAGCTCACACCCATCAACAAATTAAAGCCATACCCATTCACTACAGGCTTCAGCAAGCTGTATCAGCGAGCAAAATTACGAGGTGGAGGAAAGTAACAAAAAGAATCAAAGTAGAAAGGATCTCATGCCCACAAACCAGATGCAAAACAAGCCCAAACTTCAGACACAGGCACTGCAGAACCAGTGTGGGGCCAGCAGGGTGGCTGGGAAGGAGCAGCCCCAGCACCCTGCAGCATGAAGGCTTCATGAGCACCCACCTGGGTACAGCTGCCATCACCGTGCAGCCACACGTCCCTCCAAAAGGCACAGCCAGGGCTTTGCTCAGCTCTGGTTCAGATATTCTTTTTCAGATATATTGCTTCAGGCCACCTTAGGTTTGGGTTATCAAAGCCAGATGCTTCCGCCCTTGGTATCTAATACAAACCAGCTTACTGTTTATGTATTTTTTCACAGAGAAATTAATTTTAAGAACAACCTGCCTAACTCTGAGTTCTATAATACACACTTAAAAAAAAATCAGTTCAGAAGAAAGCAAATACTTTCCATACAGGACAGGCGCAGGGTTGGATGCCAGCAGCTTGCTCTCACTGGGCACCACCAGTGCTGCTTAGAAATGCTCTGCTACCAGCAGTAATAAAACACCAACAAAATGGTTGGTGTGGCTTTTTCTGTGGCCTGGCTGCCAGCCCCTCACCACGGGACAGGGAGGGATTTGGTGGGGGGCTGGCCCATATTCTGTACCACATCCTGGCCACAGGGGCCAGCACACAGCTGGGTGGGTGAGCCAGCAGCTGGTGATGGGAGACCACCGGCCCAGGCCCAAATGGCACCATCACAGGGGCATCCCACAGCTCACCAAGACACAGGTGCTGCTAAGCCAGGGCACCTGCTGGGTTCATCAGAGCCAGCTGTGCCAGTCAGAAAAGACGATTATAAAATTGCTAAGAAACCTTATTCTTGACCAGATAGAACCAAATGAGCCTCCAGTTCTATAAAACACTCCACCTCCCCCTTCAGAGGGTGTGAACCCACTGGGCAGAGCAGGACAGGGGCAGCTCTCACAGGGGGGCTAAGGGGTCCCAGACCTGACACGAGGTGGGTTGTGCACATATAGCTGCAATCTACAGATACAGAACATTTGCAGAACACCTTATTGCAAGGAAATAGTGATAGCTTTAGGATTTAAGTTGGAATAAAATACTGAAAAACCAAAGAACAAACTCTGATTCTGCAGGCCCTACGCTTAGAAAATCAGCTGTTTGAGCTGCAGCACAGCTGTAGTGCTCAGGAGGAAACCTCCAAAACCGCAGCGTGGAGCAGAGCAGGCTATAATAAGCTGTTAGTGTAACAGGAACCGAAATGAACTGAAGCAGCCGCCCCATTTCCTAAAGCCACATGCAAGTTTTAGAATTATATGAAGGGAAACCTGAAAAACTGAGCAAAAAGAAGAGTGTCACCAGACAGAGGAACCGGTTAGTGGTGCTCAGTGGGTAACGCAAAACCAATTGGCAGAGAATACTGAAGACAACTTACTATCCCTGAAGAATTTCCACTTATTTTTTAGCTAAATGGAGCTTTGCTCCAAAAGACTAAAGTAAACTGTTCAGAACTTCACATCATTAATACGACAGAAATTCCACTTAACTCCTTAAAATCAGATAAGGAATGGAATATCAGTATGTTCTTGGCTTTTGCTTCTGCATTTGCAGCAGAATTCTTATCACTCATCTGCATCATGGACAAGACAAAAAGGCAATTTGCTGTGAGATTTCTGCTTTAAGCCTTGCCAAAACGGACGAACAATCATTTCAGTGAGCCAGCTTCTTCATCTCCCATCTGCAGATGGACAGCCGTGCTTTGTGCTGGGATGCTGCTTAGGGCTGCTGTGTAATCCACTTGTAGAGCTGAGCCTCGGGTTGAGGATGGACACACAGGCTGCTCACACCCCCCCCGAGCACTGAATTCTGTCTGTACTGCAACTCTGCAGCAGTGCACAATGAAGCGGTGTCCATCTGCTGACTCACCTGCAGCTCTTTGGGTTCACTCAGCTGCTCCATCCTTTAAGCTGGTATTAACACAAACACGTGTCGGGTCCTGGCAGCTTAAGGATACAGAGAACAGTGCCACCAGATTCCATCCCCCAACTCCTTGGGAAGGGCCAGTCCCCCCCACCCCTCAGAGGGCAGTGAGCCAGTCTGGGCTGTGTGACTGCTGACACAGGGCCTGGCCAGGGCTCAGCGCTGACAGGTTCCCCTTCAGTTCCCCATGTGCAGGCAGAACCAGGTGGCAGAAAGTATTTTTCACTTTGTGCAGGGCTCAGTGACCTCAGGGATGTCCCACACAGGCACAGGGGGAAGGTCCCCCTGGACACCTTACCTTGGAGACCACAGCCAGTGTCAAGGGGAGGACACTGGGCTTGATCTTACCTTCCCTATCCGTTCCACATTGTTTGCAGCACTGACACAAGGATGGAGAACGGCGGCACTGAGCACGAGGCCTCAGAACTTGACCCAGCAGGTAGCAGGACTCAGAACATGGGGCACCTGTGAGCTGTGCCTGGGGCACCCAGCACCCATCTGCAGAGCATTGCAGCTCCAGGCAGGTGCTTTTCCTGGGCATGGGGGTTTTGCTTCTTTTCATGTTGCCCTTTTGTTGAAGCAGCCAGCAGACTATCTGTAACTCCTGTCAGCTAACTGCTGCCACTCTGCAGCCACAACGCTCCGCAACACATCTTGGCAGGGGATTTGTACAGTGAAGAACTGTGTGAGCAGCAAACACAGACCTCGCCTCACACAGCCACCAGTTAACCCTAAGCTTGAGAGGATGCTAGGAAAAACAACAACCAAAAACCCAGAAATTCCTGAAGACAGACAGACTGATAAAGGCCAAACTGTTTTTTCCCATGAGTGGGAGCACTCAGTGCACAGAGCATCCTTGCCAGCCACACACGCTGTTTTGGAGATGGGCTCAGCAGATGCCCAGGTAAACAACTGCTTCTTAAAGGCTGTACACAAGGTGCAGGAACACATTCCTTCTCCATACACTGCTGTCTTTTTTTTTTTTACATTTATTTCTGGAAAACAGGAAAATTGTTTGTTTGCAGAGGTAGCCAAAATTGACCCTGGGAGACAGATGTCCTATTTTAGCAATGCATTTTAGTTTGCTCATTTACCACAGCCTTTCAGCAGTGTTAAGGGAGACGTTTTTGACTGACTGTGTGTTCTTGTTGAGACTGAGCAGAAGGGATTTTGTGGTGCTGGACTTCTCATGTTAAACTTTGTTGTTGTCAGGCAGAAAGGGGAAGTTCGGATCTCTCTTGCTGACGTTCAAAATACCACATTATAACCAGCATGAATCAAGAAAACACAAGCTTCTACGTTTTCCTTTCCACTCGTTCTTTGAATCTGCCAACAGTTCATCACAGTATTTGCTGCAACAGATTAAGAAGAAACAGGAAGCAAAATCTGTGCAATGGTTCTTCAGCTACAAGTTAATCTTCAAGCACATGCAGATAACATTTAACCTGGCAGGGGCAACACTGAACTCTTCTCCAAGCACCAGAAGCAACACATTATCAAGTCCTAGACAGGACCTTTATCTAGAGAAAAGCTGGACAGCTGCAGACCAAAACAAACTAATGATACAGTTTCAGAGTTTGATCACAGGTCACTTCAGATCCTAAACCATTTCTCCTATAGGCGGACAGGCCGCTCGTTTTCTCCACTGACCACTTGTTCATGTACTTGAAAACATCACCTCTCTCAGCTCGGCAGCAAATGATCTTAAAAAGCCTCAACATTACGCAATGACGGCCACATCGTTACGTGTTGCACATTTTCCAAGTTTTAATAGACACAAAAGTGAGTCTGTTGTACTTAAGACACTACAATGATTCCATTCTCTTGTATGTCTTGCTCCAATTACATTTCTCAAAGTACATAATGGAGTAAATGTTTGGTAGCTTTAAAATTAGAAGTGTGTGAAATCTGTAAGTAAAATAAGCAGCAGCATAATTTGGGTTTTTTTATCAAGAATAGCTAACTTTAGGTAATAAATACATTCCAAGTTGTGTTTTTTGCCGTTCTCCTAGTTCATTGCTGTATGACTTGTCAGATTCTCATCCTAGGTTAAGAAATGCTCGTCTCTCCTGCCAGCCTCACACCAGAAGAGCCTCCTACAGCTCCACGTCCCAGTGACTGTCACCTCTCCCGGATGATAAGCAGCGCAAGCTGACAAGGAAACCCATCCTCCTGTCACGTGCAGGGCAACCTCTCGCTTCTCCTGGGGAGCATGTCAGGATGTGTACAGACTTCATGACACTCTAGAAGAACAGCTGTGCTCTTATCTTCTGTTACCTTGAAGAAAGTGAAAGAGGCAGAGGTTACTGTGAGAGGCACAGACTGAGCGACACTCGCTGCGAGGCACACGCTCTGGGTTCTGGCTAAATATAGCCTGGCATTCTGCTGCTTCTAGCTTGCTCAGCAGGCAGAAACAGCAGCAGCAGCAGCAACAGCTTTGGAAGAAACTTGTCAAGTTAACAGATCTAAAGCAGGAGTGGGAATTTTCTCCAAGACAGACACGATTTAAGCTTCAGTGATAATAAAAATCTTCAGTCTCTGCCTCAAAGCCTTTTAAGCCCCTGCTCAGGGTGGGGTCTCGTGGGTTAATCTGCCACAAGTTCCTACAAAGAGCGCCACATAAAGAACATCTGCTCAGTCCTGCCTTCACTTTTCAAAGACGATCTATAGAATAGGATTATTTCCCTCTTGACAGCAAGCCTTACAGAAGCTTTTCCAAGTACCAGCAGCTGCTCAAGACACCGACATAAATGTAAAGTGAAGAGGTGCAGCAGCCCAGCCTCCAAAGATGAGAACCAGCCCTGCCTCCCCGCACACAGCCCCTCTCACCATGGGAGCTTCCTTTCTGCTCCAGATGTTTGCTCCAGGCTCCATGACAATGCAATGCTACTGCAGAGCTGCAGACCCCTCGGGTCACCCAGCGCCTTGGACAGCTGGACATGACCAAGCACACTGAAGCATTTCTGAAGAGTATTTAGGCACTAAGTGTATGTGAGATGCTCCTTTTAGGTTTAGAAATGCTAAATACACTTTGAGATAAAGATACCAAGTGGAAATGAAGTTTGCTTCGCACTTGACTTGAGGCCCTTTGGCACTCTCACTAAATAGCAGCCTCTCCAAATGGCAGATGACAGGCTCCCAGAGGAAAACCTGCAGGAGAGCGCTGGGCCCGTCACAGAAAAGGATTACCAAAGAGAACAGCCCAAATCTACAGCTCTCTGTACCTCACCTGCAGTCCTACACGCAACGTGCACTTGCCCTGGTGCTGCGAGTCAGTTAAACTCTAAAGGGCACATCCATTTGTCTCCATGTGGAGAAGCCAGAAGAGATGTGAAACAGCTTCATGAAACTTAGAACAACTTATGAATGAATTAAAAGAAAAACGGCAAAGGGACTCACACCTGCACTTCTCAAGTGCAAAAGCATCTCTGCAACATACTTCAAAAGGAAATCGGTTAGAGACAGATCAGTCCTAACACATGTCCGTGCCAAATCAACCAGAGAGGCCGAGTCAAAGCCACAGACACGCAGGCAAACAGGATTAATGCTGGGAAGCAAAAAATCAGAGACACTTAAAAGCCCTTCACAGCTGACATTTGTGACTTGTAAGTACAGAACACAATTAAACCAAGAACGCCAATGCCAAACACAGAAAGATGATCACATTTCCACCGCAGCTGAAAACGCACCGATTCCTCCTCTGCAGGCATGGAACCAAAAGAGACACCAGTTTGCACAGCCTCGTCACCCGGAAGGATTCTGAATATTGCACACTCGTTTAAGACTTCAAAGATCTGATTTAATGCACCATGAACATCAACCCCAAGAGCTGTATTTCAGAGGGCTGCAATCACATTCCATGAACTCCTTTGGCTTTCAGCAGAATTATCCCGCTCCTGAGAAACTGAGGTGTGTCATGACAAAGTCGTATCCCCTTCTGTGCATTTTTATTAACTTTCAAAGTCTACAGACTTGGTTGAATATCCCTCAGACGTGTTCTGCAAGAAGCTGAATCTTCAGAGACAGATTATGGATGGAGAATATTTTGTCTAGAGAGAAACTCTGCATTCCATTGTTGAGGAGGCAGTAACAAGCCCTCAGGGCAGGCAAACACCCTGTGATCTCAGGCTAATACTTGGAGGACAGAGGTGTCACAGCACAGGGCAGTGCCAAGCAGGGTCACAAAGCTCCAGTGCTGGCCCAGCTCAGGTGTCCTGCCTCAGCGCCCCCCTGCACAGAGCCAACACCCATTCTGCAGCAGCAACACAGTGACTGCCATCCATAGCCTCCCACTGTGCCCCTGGAAACCTTCAGAGGCTTGTGTTTAAAATAAGGTTTGTGACAGAGCAGTACCTTATGGGCTGCATTCAGGACACTGCTGCAGCTTGGCACAAGTATGAGTAACAGGGTGACTGACTCAGGGCATTGGTATGATCTGCAGTTGTGCTAAACTGTACAACAAAAGAAAGCTCTCCTGAAACCAAGAGCTTATCCACCATCAAAAAGATGCAGTTTGGGATCCAAGAAGGCTTCTCTCAACTACAGGTTCAACAGCTGCAGCAGGGTGCAAAAAGCTGATTCATCTCTGATTTGATTTTATTCAAAACTGAATTGAGATTAGTGCATCCTGATGGTGCACGTGGGGACCCTGACCATGCTGGGACTCTCAGTGTTTCCCTCCATCCCCAGCACCCCGATGGTGGCCTGGCTGCCTCCCTGGAAGCACAGGGTGTGGGGCAGAGCGGAGCTTACCTGGCCTTATCCTGCTGCAGGGAGCCGAGGCCCCACACAGCAGCGCCAGCCCCAGCCTGTGACAGGCTCCGTGTTCATAGAGGGGCAGCCTGCCCAGACATCCTCTGTGGCACTGCTGTGAGGGGCCATGATTGCAAGGAGGGCTTGGGCGGTGGATCAGAGGAAGCCAGGCTCCAGAGCTGCAGGTGTAGCACCCAGCTGCCCTCAAGGGCTCCTTTGAGAAGTCCAGGCACAGGGCAGCTCACAAGCATCCCTCCCACTGCTGCCCATCTCTGCACCAAATCCACCATCCCAGCAGCTCTGGGGAGAAACAGCAGCAGGTCTGGGGCTTTCTGCATGAAGGCTCAAATTATTGGCTTGGATCAAAACAGAGCAAGTCAGCATTCATAAAGGAAATTAAACCGGTAATTTGGCTACAATTCATTTCTTCAACAGCAGAAAGTACATAATGTACACACATCACAAAAAGAAAAAGGTTGTCTGATCCTACAACAGTGAAAATCTAATGCAGATGAAACAGGACCTGGTACACTGGTTTGGAGCATTCATTCCTTCAGAAAAGATTCAACTTAATGAAAAAGAAAAGCCTTCATTAAAATATATCCCACTCTTCCCTTCTGCCTTTCTTCCAGAAAGACACACACACCAACCAAAGAGATGGTTACATGGATAATGAAAGGCAGCTGGCACAATGTGGGAAAGCACTGAAATGGGAAGTACCTCTGCCAGCCCATTGTGTCACCCAGCCTCATGGGCCAAGCACCTTCACATGGCATTAACAATGTATGGCTACTGGAGAGACCTTAATCTTCTCTCCTTCAGAGGAACCAGTACCCTTCTCTCTACAACACACTCCCTTTCCCAAACGTCCCCCATTCCTTCATGGCACAAATCAGTCTTTCTATTGGGGAGACCTGAGGGTGCTCAAAACTTTGCAAACATCTGCCTAACTGCGACAGACAGAGGATGAACTGAGGCAGAACAGCAGCCTCTGCAAGGACTGCACCCACCTGCTGCCCAGCGCTCACCTCTAAGCTGCGCTTCAGACGCCCTGTGCCTGAGATCCCATCTGCCCACCTCGCCCTGGGAAAAAGGGAAGCCAGCAACAGTGCAACTTTAACAAACGAAATGAGTAAATGCATACAGGTTAGGGATGAGGACAGAAGCTCCACTGCTCAAAGCAGAGCAGGGCTGCAGGAGGCCACCCAGCCCTCTGCTGCTCCTCAGCCTCCCACTGCATGCTCAACATGTCCATGGCACTCAGAGGTCCCCACTGCTCAGCAGAGGATCCTGCTGTCCTCCCAAGGAGAGCTGCTAAGCCCTTCAGTTTACACAAATCTCCTTTGGCAGCTGAAGCTACAGCTCACATAAGCAGATCACATTCTTGGGCATCTGTGCAGTCTGCATGCAGTTAGAAATAGCACAACGTATGGCCAACCAGCAACTCCAAACCATACGCCTAGGGCAGTAAAGTGGCAAAAGGTGGCACAAACTCAGATCCAGAGGTCTGCAAATGCAGCAGCAGTGGTCACAAGCTGCCAGAGGTGCAGCTGCAGCCCCCGAGGTATGTAGCACAGAGCTATGCAGCACAGAGCTATGCAGCACAGACTGCTCCAGACTTGTTCTCCCACTTTGTGTCAGTGTGCACAGTGCTGACTCCAAGCTGTCTGAAGGAAGAGCTTTGAGAGGCAGTAATTAAGCAGGGTGCTTGGTTTTAGTTGACTGAACCATCCAGAAACCAGGCCATGAAAAATCCTGAGCACTCCTCATCTGGGCTGAAATATTCCATGTGACCAAGTAGGTGTTTTCAGAACTGCAGCTACCACAGCAATCAGCACAGCTTTATATGCAGTTATATAACCTTCCTGGTGCCACTGGTAGAGCAGAGAGGAGGAAAAGGAAAAAGAAGAGTGATTTATGTTGCGTCGAGAACTGCTGGCAAGCAGCACTGGCTGCATGCAGATACAGAGCCCTGAACATCTTTGAAGGTGAAGTCACAACCCAACGTTCCAAATTTTACATTAGAGCTTACTATATATAGCAAGCAGGCAATAAGCTTTGATTCCTGCTGTATGTAGTAGCAGGGCGCTTTGCTGACAAATGGCTGCCTGGATGGATGCGGAGGGTCTATTAGCTAATAGCAGTAAAACTAAAATCCTCAAAAAGGCAGCTTTTTAACATTTAATGGGGTCACAGCCACAGCATCCCTGGGGGCGAGGGGTAATAAAGAACATTCCAGACTGGAAAAGAAAAATGGATATACATACTGTAAGCTTGGTTCATATAGAGATATATACAAAAGCCTACAAGCAGTTTTTATGAAGAGCTTTACTATTAAAGAGCTGTCTGTATAAAACCAGAGATAAGCTGCCTTTTCAATCATTGTGAAAGATAACAGAAGAGCAATTGTTTAGCTCTAGGAACTTGAAGTTTATGCAGCTGCAGGACTAAATATGAAGTTCAAATACGATGTTATCAAAAAATTGAGCAGAAAGCAAATGCAGCCGTCCAAGAGAGCGCCCTGTTCTCAGGAGAGCATCAGCTACGGAGCGCAGTCAGCCCGCAGTGCCACAGCACGAGGGCTTGGATCCCAGGCATGTCCCACAGCACAGGCTGCTGAGAAATGCATCCCCAGCACCCAGCTGCCACCTCCCCACTCCCCACAAAGCCCTTCTGACCACATCTGCTGCCTCTGGAGACAAATCCCAGCCCTGAACTGGGCTGAGGACAACACAAGGTCTGTAAAAGCCTCACAGTTATCACTCCAGACAGATGGTGCTGAGGTCAGTCTCTTCCACACCGTATTTCAGCCTCAGTTTCTTCTGGCTTTCATTTTTTTCCCCAAGCAATAGTAGGGGAATAGCAGGGCCAGACCTGAGCCTGAACCATCCTCCTGCAACATCCCACAGAAGGCAGGGGAGCACACAGCACACAGCTGGGACTTGGGAGGGCACTGAAGGGCATTCCTAAGGACAGATAGAGCCAATGCTCTCCACACTCCCAGGCACTCACCCTTCCAGGCTCTGCAGTAGGAGCAGCCCCAAGTAAGGGCTGAGCCAAGTGCTGGCTCTCACCCCAGGGAACATGGGACCTGATGGCCAGCAGGGAGGCCCAGGCCAGTGAGGCCACCTGATCTGATGCTGTCACTGCTTTCAGGCACTGCTGTTAACAACGGCCTCCAGCCTCAGAGCCAGCACAGCCAGTATCTGTGCTGCAGCACCAGGTACAAACTCAGCCGTGTTCAGCCGTGAAACAGGAGCCATCTCTGCAGCACACACAGTGCCAGGCTGGTGGCAGCCCTGCACAGAGACTACAAAAGCAGAAGCTCCAAGGCCTGAGAACATGCTGAGTGTGTGTTTTCCTCCTGGCTACACTCTAAACCAAGTGTCTTACAACGTGGCTTTTACGAGCTGCTTCCCCCCTGCTGTTCCTCCAGAACCCTTGGCTTAATAGTCAGTGACAGGGTTCTAATAAAGTACACTCCTTGCAAAAGGATAGGGACAGAATAATAAACACTCAAAGCGATAACACCAGCTTTTCCAGCCCCAAAAGTTTTCTTTGTTTTAAAATCCAATTGCTTGCTGCTTTCTATGCACTCACAAATAACCTGAATGCTTTGCATTGTCTTTTCCAGCACGACTCACAGAACAGCACCGCACGTCAGCAGAGATCCACAACACGATGTGTCAGCAGCTCCAAAGCTCTGCTGTGCCTGGGATGGTAAGGAGCAAAGTGCAGGTGCCAGGCACACCTCCCAGGCACAGCAAGGGGCCCTCATGCAGCTCCCGGAGAAGTCACACCACAGTGGACTTTTCCAGCTGCAAAGTGTGGTATTACAGACACTGCTGGAAACAACTGTAACTGATCCAAGGCTGCGCTGCCTGTCAAAGACCAGAGCCTTCTGACATGTCATTGTAGCTCAGGTGTCGGTGTGCAAGTCCTAGGACTAAGGAAATGCAAACAGGAGGGAAAAGTTAAGTTACAGCATACAGGAAAGAACAGGCAGCTCGCAGCTGGTGAGAACACTGCAGAGCTACCCCAGGATCACTCAAGGAAAGCAATAAAATTCAGTGCTCCTGGCAGAAGAGAACTAGATAGAAGGCAAAGTTCAGAACCAACGACTTGTCATCCAAGTGACGTACCAGAGCCCCAGCACGTGGGCTTGGCAGGGAACTTGAGCAAACATGGCACACGTGGAACACAGGAAGTTGTTTTGTTCTGCTTTTCTCATTTTCTTCTGTGTAAATGCAGTTGTTTGTCAGATCATCACGCAGGCAGCTCATCTCAGACACAAGTAAGGCAGGAAACCAACCTCAGAAAGCCAGCTGACGGCCAGCACAAGAGCAGTACATGGTAAATGCCTCTAAGTATTTGTATGTGCACGGGGAGGCTTGGCCAAACAACATGCAGGGAAAGAAGGGCATGGTCTAACCATGGACATCACATCATCTTCTCATTCTCGTTATCTTCTCTTTCCCCTCAGTTTACAAGCCTGCTCCATCCTCTCTGCTTTGTGCCTACAGGACAGCGGAGCTCACAGGATTACACAGGCAACAGCATCCATCCTGCTGACGTGGCCCCGGATTGGTTTATCCAGGAGCCAGGGATTCTGGCCATTATCCTTTGACTGGCACAGGTAGCACCTTCTGAGCATAAGGATTATTTACGCTCCAGATCTACCTAGTAACAAATTTGGGTCCAATCCGAATACTCTCAATATAATAAAGCTTTTAGATAGAATTAAGCAGCAAGATCAAGACTGAAGCTTAAATGCTGCTGCTACCATTACATATTCTTATTGGACTGACTGTCCAGTTGTCCAGAATCCTGAGCCCACAAGATAAACATGCCACAATCTCAATACACACTCCAACCAGGTTTGCTGGGATGGAATAACAAAGTTCATCACCCTCAAGCAAATGGTGAGAAAGAGGTATAAACATCCTTTTTCCCCCAGGATTATAGGAGCATTGCCCATCACAGTCCCATTGCATTCCAGTTGCTGAGGTATAGAACAGTGAGCAGCCTGCAGCATGAGCAGTACTGGCTCATGCACATGAACAGTCCTTCTGCCATGAGAAAGAAAACTCGGCGAAGAGCTCACAGGAATCAGTAGAAATCCACCACAGGACACTATATAACAAATAGACATTTGACAACAAGATACTTCCTAATGATAAGTAATGGTTTCCAGATTAAAAACTAATCCACCCCCTTGCTTAACAGTATCACAGATGAGGTCCTACCTAGGAAGTGACGACTGGAAGGTTGTGAAACAGTTCCAGATCTTACTCAAGTTGCTGGAATTTTCCCCATGGATTTCACTGAGGGCAGCACCAGTGTTACACACAGCCATCCCACCCCCTGTCACACCACACCCAGCCCTTACAGGCAATGCATTGTCATCAAGGACAAAGTTTTGCCTGCTTGGTGGAGGGAAGTCCTACCCTACCCACCTTCACACTTGCAACCAACAGAAGTACAGTACAGAAGCATCAAAAATAATTAGTTCCCATTTACATGTTCCCAATTTTATGTCCTCCAAGAGGCTGTAGGTGAAGACCAGAAGAATTGCAGTTGGTGATCCTGACCTGGGTATGATAAACATAACCTCAACTCCAGGAGTTTTAGTTCAGAGAACAGCCTGGGGCCGCTGACCTTCAGGATTAGTTCTGCCTCAAGTGAGTTACCACCAATACTCACCACATCCCAGCTGAAATCAGCTCTCACATACCACCGCAATTGTATCAGCTCACCAAGCAAACACTGCTCCCTTCCTGAAGGTGTCAGCTGCTTTGTGCTCCCCTCTGGGCTTCGGGGCATTGATCCCATGGTCCTCCCAAAGCCGTGCAGCTGACAGCTCCTATCACCTCTGAAACTACCACCAACTCACACCCAGGCATTTAAGTCTAATAACTGCTGAGATCGGAAAAGAAATGCCAGCAGTGGAATGTTGGTTAAAAAACAACATGGAAGTTTCTCGGAGGGCAGCAGTGGCCCGTCAGGAACTCACCTGATACTGGTGGCACAGTTATGTCTCAAACTGTGTTAAGAGATCTCTTATTTCTGGAGTCAGGTGCTCCACTGCCTTTGCAGCCTCTGTGATGGCTTTCCGATACATCCCTTTCTTCTTGCGGTTAAATCTCAGTTTGAAAAATTCAGAGAAAGGAGAAAGTTTTGAAACAGATAAGAACGAAGTCGTTGGAGAACCAAACCACGAAACTTTGGCTTCTCGCCACGAAGGTTCCCCGTTCTCCTTCTGGTTAAGGTTTATGTCAAGAACACGTGCCGGCCACCATGGAAATCCATGAATTTTACCCCAAACAACATCCCCCACCGCTACAGTCCTTCCGTCTTCAGTGACGCATTTAGACACGCTCTGGGTGTGCAGCCTGACCGTCAAGGGCGGCACAATTTTACGCTCATCTTTTGAAGATGAAGACACAGATGCATCATCACCAGGTAAAAAGTCACACAGTTCTGGTGATGTTACCTCCGAACTAGAAGACTTGGACTCGTCTAGACTGTCATTACTACACACCGACAAGCTAGAGGAATCTGCTTTTCTCTTGCGGTAATTCATAAGGAAAGTCAAGTTATTGTGTCCATCTTTACTTTGGGGAAACCTTTTAAAGTCATCGTCTTCACCTGAACTCCCTGAAGAGATCTCAGCCAAACCTCTGTCTGTCGATTCACTGGTGTAAAACGCACCAGGATTCGTCTCCCTGCTCTTCTGAAGGACATTTATCTCATCGATAAGTTCTGCCTTGTAAATAGAAACACTCTGACCGTCATTGATGCGATGGGGCTTCAGCCGTATCTTTGGAGGTGGGACATCTGCACTGGCATGCACCGGCCGCGTCAGCTTCAGTTTGGGGATGGAAGCAAGCTGGCCGCCCACTGCCTTGTCCACGCAGCACTTGGTTTCCTGACATTGCTCAGCATCTCCGACCTCCTCTCGCTCCTCCTCTCCATTCTGCAACAGCTGTTCGGGACAGAACGGCTTCACTGCACCGTGCACTCGCGAGGGGATCTTCACCACCTCGCCTTTCCCTTGCGGGGTGCTGTAGGATATTTTGATCACTGGCGTTCGATGCACCAGCTCCCTGGCAAACCTGTCCTCCTCTCTCTTCTCCCTTTTGTTCCTTTTCTCCACACACTCGGAGTCGCTGTGCTTTTTCTGTTCCTTGTCCTGCACGCTCAGCTTCCTCCTCACCTTTGTGTTCTGCCCCGCCGCGTTCTCATCCTCAGGGTTCAGGGTATTTTTACACTTCTCGCAGAGCACCTGCCTGGGTCGCAGCCTGATGGTGCTCATGATCAGCCGCCCTGGGTCTCTGTTTCGTGACAAACGCCGCCGTGTCCTCTTGATGGCCCGCGGTGGCGGCTGCGGGACCCACTGGCTGTAGGTGTGCCGCAGCCACAGCGGGCGCGGGAACGGCGCTCCCTCGAAGTAGGGTGGGTATGGCGGCAGACTGCCGGGCGGCGCAGGCAGCAATGGTGGAACCTGGTCATCCCCAGGCTGCGGCTGTGGCTCACCATGCGAGGGATCCCCACCAGCAGGAACGGCACAGGCAGCAGCAGGAGGATCCTCGGGCTTCGGGAAGGAGGACGGCAGGCAGAACAGCCCAGACCTGCAGCAGGGTGAGACATGGAGGGAGACAGTCAGGGTGGTGCAAGGGGCAGCTCTGGTTGGCTGCACGGCTAAGACACTAGTTACACAAAGGCAAAATAAAACACACACAGAAAGCTTCCGCATCCTAATAACGTGTATTTTCCCTTTTAAGACAAGGCAACCATTCCCACAACTGAAAGAAGTAACCAATCCAAAATCCAGAACAGGTGCCCTACTCCTGTGCCAGAGGAGGCATGGGATGAACACCGCTTTCCATGCACTGTTTGCAGAGAGGTTTTGCTCCAAGTTCCAGCAGGCAAAGCTGCACAATCTGGGAACAGGCTGGTAAAGGCACAGGAAGGCAGCGCTACATACGCGCAGTGCAGCCCAAAAGGAGCCCCCAGAGCCCTTACTCACACTGTGCCCACATACCGGGCTTCCAGCTTCCCACCCAAACCTGCAGCACCTGGCTTTGCTGTGCATCTCGTGCTTCCCAGCTGTGGGCTCACTGGGGCAGCTCTGCTCCTCCCTTAGTCTCTGTATATGTGACCATTATGATGAATACGGCGCTGCTTCAGGAGAGCAAAGGTAAGGGCAGCAATGCGCTGTTGGTCAATGCCTCATTTCAGCACATGTCATCCAAGCAGAGGTGCCACACCACGCACAGGTACTGCCATAAGGAATTCCTCTGCGGCACCAAAGCTCAGAACTACACCTCATATCTCTGGCACCAGAACTCCTGGCTGAGGCCTGACACCTGGCAGCATAATGCCAGCACAGCACTTCAGCAAATATCCACCCCAAAACACTGCACCAGAACGGACATCACTCACTGCCCTGCCTTTCCAGAGATCCTTCAGTGGGGACCTTTTAAGTGTTTCAGCTTCTTTACCATTTGTGAAATGAGGTATGGATGAGTCACTAAAAGCCCCAGCAATGCAGAGCAGCCACAGATGAGGCAGCAGCTTCAGTCATAGACGCTGTGGCCACACAGGCACTCACCAGGCACTGCTCCTCTTCCGGCTGCCAGGAAACATCTCGGGGTGGCACAGAGAGGGCTCTGACCACCGCTGCCCAGCAGGACAGTGAGGGGCTGCCACTGGGGATGGGGATCCCACTGTGATGCCCTGAGCCCCAGCTCTGCTCTCCTTCACTCAGTCACAGACCCTCTCTCTCACCTGATCTTCATTAAGACTCCAAAGTTTAAAAGCAAAGCTTACATAAAGCACACAAGGAAGAATCAATCTGAGTCCAGTACCAGGTCACTGCTCCTCTCCTGCTGCAATAAAAGATTAACTGAGGTGCCCAGATGCAAAGGAGAGAGTTTACCAAAGGCTGCACTGTGCAGTCGTTGTCACCGGGGGCTGCAGGGGCTGTGTGTGTAACTGGGAATGTGTTCATGGCCTCAGAGCTCAGCCTCGTCCTCAAGGAGACAACTGAGAGGGCAGGTGCCTCTCAAATAACAGCCAATGGAGCCAGCACACTTTGTGCAGCCAGAGATGTCAGCATTGTTCATAGGACAGCGGGAAGCAGTGCCATCCCCTGAGCTGTGCCTATCAATTTTAGTTATTTCAGGCCATAAAACCACCCTGTTTGGCTGTCCCAGAACACGCCGCCCTACAGGAACCCACTGCTGCTTCCCCACAGCCTCTCACTGTTACTGCAATGAGAGCACAAACCGCACCGGGCTCCCCATAGCCCCGGCTGCTGCTCACACGGGGCTCAGGTGCCGGTGGGCACCGAGAGCTGCGGGCCGGGCTGCCCCATCCCCCCCCCAGCTCGGGGCGGGCACGGCCACGTGGGGCGAGTTTCCTCCGGTCTCGGAGCAGGAAACACCGTCCGTCCGTTTCCACCCGTGCCGAATTAACAACGACCCACCGGCAGTTCGGCTGCAGCAGCATCCATCATTGTGCCGCCCGCAGCACCGATCCCCGACTCGCGGTGTCGGAGCGGGCGGCAGCGTGTCCCGCAGGGCGGGTGGGGGCACCTCGGGCGGGGGTCGCCTGGGCCGGGCGGTGGCACAGGGCTGGGGGGCACCGGGCAGCGGAACACGGCCGTACCGACGGCCCTACACCGCGCACCGCTCAGCCCGGCCGTGGGGGGGAGCGTCCGAGGGACGACGGGCGGGACCCCGGGGGAACAGGGGCACGGGGAGGGGAAGGACAGGGCACGGGGCTGCGGCTCACACCGGGGGTAACGGCGGGTGGGGACGGGGCGAGAAGCGGACGCCGCACGGTTCGGGCACCTGAGCGGCAACGCCACGCGAGGAGCCACCGTGCGGCCACCACGGCCGGGGGGTTTAAGGGGGGGGGCTCCCGTGGGGGTTCAGCTGGGGGCTCTGACCGTCGGCCCGTAACCCCGCGGCAGCACGTGGCGGGACGGCGGCCCCGGGAGCACCGCGCCGCTTTATCCCCGCCGCGCACCGGCAGCACCGGCAGCACGTTCCGCTCCGCTCCCGTCCCGTCCCCCCCGTCCCGTCCCTTTCCCGCCCGGTCCCCCCGTACTTCTTGCTGCAGTCCAGCAGCACACCGGCGAACCGCCGCTCCCCGCAGCGCAGCGTCACCACCAGCGTGTCGTTCACCACCTGCTCCACCAGCACCGGCAGCCACGCGCCCACCCGCGGCGCCTCCTCCCGCTCCGCCATGCTGCCGGGACGCCACACCCCCGGCGGGCGGCGCCGCGCGATGAGCTCACGGTGCGGGATGATGAGCTCACGGAGCGGGATGATGAGCTCACGGAGCGGGATGATGAGCTCACGGTGCCGGATGATGAGCTCACGGTGCCGGATGATGAGCGCACGGTGCGGGATGATGAGCTCACGGTGCGGGATGATGAGCTCACGGTGCGGGATGATGAGCTCACGGTGCGGGGTGATGAGCTCACGGTGCGGGATGATGAGCTCACGGTGCCGGATGATGAGCTCACGGTGCCGGATGATGAGCTCACGGTGCGGGGCAGAGCGGAGCGGGACGTCACGGCCCCGCCCCGAGCGGATGGACACACGGGACACACGGGACACACGGGACACACGGGACACACGGGGCGGGGCCGGGCGGCCAAGTGGGGCGCTGAGCTGCCCAGCAGGGGGCGCTGTGTTACCCAGGAGGGGCGGGGTCTCCCGGCCGTGCCCCCTGCCCGCCCCCCTTCAAATCATTCTCTCTTGCCAATGTGACCCAGCGCGAACCTCAGCTCACTGCCCCGCAGTGAAGGCTCAGCGTGCAGCTCCCTTGCTGTCACATCGCTGTGATGCATTGCTCTGGCTCTGCAGGTTAAGAGCAGGGTGAAGAAATACCATTGAGTTGGTGGAAAATATCACACCTGGGTAGGAAGGTTAAAAGAGAACAATTAAACAGCATTTTGAGCTCCTCAGTGACATCCCCCGAAGCCCCACTCTGTGCTGCAGTTCCCTTTCACAGGAGGGCACTGCGACAACCAAGAATCTCCTGTTTTGCAGTGCTTGTATGTAAGGAATGAGAATCTAAAGGAAAACAAGTGGCATCAATCGTTAGAGATCTTTAAGTTTGTTATTCTGGGGGAACAAAAACCTTCCAGGGCTTCTGTGTGTGCTCCAGAAAGAGCCAGAAGTGAAGCCCCCTCCCCTCCCCCGCTGTTTTCGCTTTCCTGGCAGCCCTGCCTGCTGACCATCACTGCAAACACAGCCCGCTCCAAACTGCCTTTGGCGGAGGCAACATCTCGTATTGGGGGCGTTCAGTCATTAAAACCTCATCCATCCTCCGGCAGACGCGGTTCTGTTCCACCGCCCCCGGCTGCCCCGGTTGCTGGAGTCAGAGCGAGCTGAAGATCCACAGCTCCTACAGCAGCCGCAGGGCACGGAGCTGGGGGGCTCAGCCCAGCTGAGCACGAGTTAAAATCCCGGCTTTGTGCTCTGAAGTCTTAAGCTTAAGGCTATAAAGAGAACAAACCCAATTAACGGACCGCATTTTTCAGCGCTCCGCCTTGCTGTTCACTGCCACATTCAGTACCTGCAGCTGGAGGTGGAAATCTAAACGGTGTTTCGTTCTGCTCTTTAATAACTTCATGCAGCTTGGATGTCCCTGAGGCATTTCTTTATTGATGAAAATTTGCAGCCAAATTGTAAAGCCCGGGACTGAGAAGCAGAACACTGAAAGCCTCCATGCAACATTAACTTCCAAAGGAGGAGGAAAACTGCAGAGACCCACCTGCACTGCATCCCTCAGAGCAGGAACACAGCGGCAAAAAGCAGGACGGGTCCAGAGCAAAGCGAAACAGAGCTGTGTGAGGCCCAGCAGACAGGGAACGCGTCTCTGAACTGCAGTTTAACTTTGACAGGCTCTGGTACTGAGCACATCCAAGTGAACACAACGAGAAGGCAGACGGCTGGACAAGAAATGCACCTATTGGGCAAGTGCGACCCACCACATTCTTTAGCCTCACCAATAAATACAGCATTAAAATTACATGTACTGATTCTGAACACAGCACTTCTCCAGCTCCCAGTTCTACTCCAGGTTTCCCCTCATCCAGCACTGCCTGCTGAACAAACCATTCTTTTCCACTGTCCCTTGACAGATGTTTGTTAACTACACCACCACCCAATGAACCACCACCTCCATTACCAGCATCCACCCAACACCCAGAGATACAAACGTGTTCAGACACATTTCTTCAATATGTGCATTTTTTGCCCTGTATCACGTCACATTTTTGGTCTCACACACCATTATTCGCTCTCTGAGCTGTAGCTGCAGTCAGCAAAGATAAAGCTCAATTTAGGCTCGTACACAATGCGACACAAGGTATGAATTAATCAAAGAGGATTTGTTTCCCACTCAGCTGAATGGGAATTCATGGAGTTCCCAGGACAAGTTGGGATGATGGGCGACAGGCAGCATCTTCTTTGGAGCACTGAATACAGCAATGGTAACAGCACATTGGAAAGGAGCCTTTGTATTTACCTGCAAACCTTTGTCAAGGCACAGGGCAGGACGAGAATCACAGCCAAGACATCATTACTGCCCCACGTGCAGGTATGGGCCGCCCTCCCTGCCGCACCGATGAGGGGCACAGCTTTCACTATTGCATCGCATTGCTGCGCAGCCATCACGCTCCGCTTTTCAATAGGGGTCGCTGCTGTTGAAATTAAGAGATCAGTGTAATCCGGCGTCCCAATGACACTCAGATTTCTCGTAAGAACAGCAGTGTTCAGGTAGCACCCATCAGTCTGACAGACTGTGATTTGTTGGCCCTTTTTTCTGCTCGTTCAAGGTTTTTTGCCAGGTTCCAAGCAAGGAATGCTCTGGAAGAGCCCAGCAGCCCATGGATGTGCACAAGCACAGCGCGGCCTCCCTGACAGGGAACGTATGGATCTCAGCTTTGTAAACTCTTCACTCTTCTTTCCTTTTTAAATCATCAATTCCAGCACCCAGGAGCTGCTTCAAAGCACAACCATTCCAAAGCACGTAATGCTTTCCATGTCACAGCCAAACAGTTCTGTGCCCTCTGCACCCTGCAGAGCTCCCTTCCACAGAGCAGCAGCCCTACACTGCAGGTCCAGGGATGGGGGTCTGCCCCAAGGGTATGTATGGCCACATCAGAACCACTGCATAAAGACACGTGTTTCTGAAACAGAGCAGGACACAGACACTGCAGAGCTCTGTTTGGAGGCAAAAAGCTGAGAAATCGAGACCAGTGCAATACCTGGATATAGAAGGATTGAATCAAGGCTGTACAGTCCACTCTTTTTCCTCTCACTTCCCTGTTTTGCAGCTCTCAGTGCAGATTTGGGTACAAATAAGTGTCACATGAACTGTCTGTGACTGAATGAGAGCTCTCTGCAGGACGAGTAGTTAAAATATGTTCTGTATGGCAGAGGAAGCAAAAATGCATAGCACACCTATAGAGTGACTGGTAACAGAGCACAAGTGCCCATGTGAAGTCCAGAGTCAAAACAGAAGAGGTTTTACTGTAACCAAACCAAACACGTGGTGTAACTACCAAAATGAGGGCACTGCAGGTGTCTGTCTTCACTTGTAACTGAGGTTACCCAGGGATTTCCCACACGTACATGGCCGTGACCAGCTGCAGGGTATTACACCCGTGCTGGCTGCCGTGCACTGACACAGTTATCAGTACATTATTGGGGCACACACAGCACACAGAGCAGCAGTTACAGCTCTGGATGTTGCCCATGGGATCCAAACAGCTGCACAGCGTGCTCAGCTGCAGCGCTGGGATATCATGGGATGGATGAAGGTTTGGGACCAGACAAACAGCTCAGCGGGTTCCCCAGATCCAAGGGAAAAAACCCACTGGATTTGATGTCCCTCTTCCCACACTGTAGAGAAGAAGCACTCTTCCAAGGCACATTCTGTCATCCTCCCTGCATGCAGTGTGTATCCACTACTGCTTACATACTGCTCCCATCCAGCACGAACAGATGGGCACGTGGGAGGAGCACAACACTCCTGCATGTTACAGAAGGTTCCCAAACTTCATCTGTGTGCCCACGGATTCTAAATATTAAAGTCCAAGGGATTATTTGTCTTTAAATACACCACTATCTCAGCTAACATTAAACATAGCACAATCAAGTCACAAAGCAGTCCCAGACCGTGCTTGAGATTTGTTCTGCCATTGCAAACCCCCCAGTGGGAGTTAAGTGGCACAGAATGCAACCCTGCATTTTATGCAGAGAAAAAACAGCAGAAAAAAAACCCTTTTGATTTGCTATTTTGCTATTTTGAAGAATGCCGAAAAACCCTCAAACCTTCATAGGCTGTGCACTACCAAAGGGCGCTAAAAAGCCAAATAACTGATGCTTCAAGTATGTGCCTCCTTTGTTTTGAAAGGAAGCATAGAACAGAAGTGCACAGGAACCCAGAAAAGCACAGGGATGGTCCACACTGCAATGAAAGCAAAACAGCACTGCCAGGAACTGCCAGCTGCAGAGCCAAGTTCTGCCTTCAATGCAAACCTCAGGGCAGCATCACGAGCTCCAAACTGCTGCTGCTCAGCAGCGATCACTGAGAGCAGCATGTGTTCATCCTACACGGGCAAAATGGAGACAGCCAACACTCACCATCCACACAGCGTCTAAAAGGAGAACCAGAAAAGCCCCATTTGGTTCATGGCTGCACACACGTGGCACCGGCACAGAGCTGGGACAGAACACAACTGTGTGCAGCCAGACGGCTCCGTGTGAGCTGAGGGCTTCTACTGCCTTAACCTTACAAAAGAGGGCATAGATGTACACAGTGACACTGTACATTGACAGGTAAATGGTGGTAATTAAGAAGCAGTTCAAAGTATCATTGGCTTCAAAAGTTACAAATGGAGATCTTATATCAAGATAATAAATAACCACATAATCACATGAAGCTCTGAAAACACACGCAGATCCTTGCAATGGCCCCAGCCACAGCATCAAGGCACGTGCAGAACACCAGGCCATGGCCTTACATCATATTCTGACTTTGTTTTCGTGGCATTTTGATACTTTTACATTTCAGTGCATTGCTCAGCATTTCAATGGTTCATTCACACTCCAAATCTCCTGCATTCCCTTTAGTGACAGCACATCTCAACACCCCTAATTCCACCCTGATACCAATGGCATCCGTAGTAATTAGGTTTCCTTATAGCAAAGATGGCATTATGGCAAGTACTTCCATTATTAATGGCCTGTTAATAGGAATAGGAACTGCAAATGCTGCTGAGCCTTTTCCTCTCTGACAGCTTTTAAATTGCACCCTCCTAATGTGAACGTACAGCTGCAATAGTGAGGGAAAAGGTGGGAAAATATGATCTGAAGCCAAAATCAAACTGTGCTCATCTGTGAGGAACGTGAGCTCCAACAATAGGAACACACTGAAGCTGTAAGAGTCTTCTGTCTGTGGACAAAACACCAAACAATGTGTAAAAACCTGCTATGGAGGGCAGGATTCATGCTCACACTGCATGAGGGTTTCAGAGCTGCGGGTGCTTCAGATGGTGGGCAGGTCAGGCCCCACTTTGGGGTTTAGGGCTCACTATTGGCTGTGGAGGCCCAGTACTGAAACCCACCACTGTGCTGCCCCATAGGTGGGGGCAGGAAGAAACTCTTTACTGAGAGAGCCAAGAAGGGAAGCATCCCCTGCTCATGCTTTTTCCCACAACAGGTTACAGCAGACAGGATCCCCAATGTACCTGGAGCAGCTGGCTCTGCAGAGAGCAGCTTGCTGTTCCCAGATGCACAGAGAAAGCAGAGGATGGATTTCAGTCCCTTTCGTACAACGGTATCTCCAACACAAGGCTGGCAGTGAAGCCAATCTTCCTGCCATTTAGTAACACCTTGGGGGATGCACGAGGATTCAGACATGCCTGGCAGCTGAGTCAGAGGGATGAGCGGTGCTTCCTGCCTTTATAACAATTTCTGTGCTAATTACTATTACCGCACAGGCAGATACCACACAGCACCTTATTATTTGTGCAAATCTGTATTTCCTCAGCTTGCTGTTCGGGGCTTGGACTCGATGATCTCTAGAGGTCCCTTCCAACCCCTACAATACTGTGATTCTTAGAGCTACAAATTACTGGTACTTCTCTATACACCAAGTGCTAGCAATGCTGAGGTAGGGAAGGTTACAACCTGTACAATTCACTTCACTGGTTCTGCACAGAGCACACAGTGCTGCCTCACCGCCTGCTCCCAGCCCTGTGTGCTGCTCTGCTCCATGCCTTGCAGCGCAGAACAGAGTCTTTGCTCTCGTAAAATGTTTTGTAAAACCTGACTTTCAGAAATAGCAAACACATTACGAACAGCGCAGCTATTTGGTTTTAAATTACCAGCAATTAAAGCTGAAAGGAATGTTACAAAACAAATCTTGCACTGTGATTAGCAGCTTCATTTGACATTAGTTCTCATGAAACGTCGACTACAGCAATATCGACAGAGAGCACTTAAAAAGAAAAAATAAAAACCAGCATGCAAGTAATGGAAGGAAATGAGAGCTGAGGTGGGCGGGGGGTTCCTTGGGAGCAGCAGAGCACTGACAGGTTCATCCCAGCACCAGGGAAAGGGCTGTGAAGCACTGCAAGGGGCTCCCCTGGGACGTGGTTGAGCCACCGTCCCTGAATGTGTTTAAGAACCTTTTGGACTTGGTGCTCGGGGACAGGATTTAGTGGAGGGTTGTTAGAGTTGGGGTAGGATTGGGTTGGACTCGATGATATTGAAGGTCTTTTCCAATCTGAATGATTCCATGTCTCTATGATGGTCCGAGCACAGCGAGGAGAGGCGCTCACATTGCAGCAACATGGCACTGAGTGAGGCATCCCAGCACAGTGCAAACCCAGCACAATCTCACCAAACTACAGAGCAAATGCACCTGAAACTTCCATCTCTTCTACTACATCCCGACGTTTTCCATCGATGATCTGTCTCTGACTGGGAACTCACCAATAGTGCAGGGAAAAATGAGTCGTGCCACCCCAACACTTATTGAGGTAAATTCAACTCAAACCTCAAAAAAGATGAAACCTTTTCCCTGCCACAGACTACACACAGGACTGAAATTCTCAGATTTTAGCAAGAATTGTTATCCTGAAGTGTGCCAAAGGTGAACTCAAACCCAGCACCAGTGACAGCTGGAACTGCCTCAGCCTTCATTTTGAAGCAGCTCTGAAACTGAGGTGGGTCAGACACTAAACCTCAATGAGGCCAATGAAAACATCACCACGTAGGCCCATGTAGGAATGGAAAAGCTACATTATCACCAGGAATGGATCGCTCTGAAAACACACCCTTTAAAAACTATTTGGGAATACAGTTACATTTAAAATAGATTGTTTCTTCATACAAAACTATTTTTAAACAGGTTACCAAAATGAATCATGCAGATACTTCAGGACTGGAGGAATGAAGCCTCTCTTATCGTGCTGACAAACACTGAAGCTGAACATGACTTGGATGCAGTGTGGAAGCCACCCGTGCTGCACAGCTGCCACTGGTACAGCACAACATGGCAGTGTGCTCTGACAGCTCACGTAACCGGGAGCACAGCAGGGCTGCCCTCAGCCCTCAGCATCCTTTTCAAAACCTTTTACTTAAACTTTAACCATCCACCGAGTTCTTTCATCATTCCCAGTCATTCCTGAATTACTCTAAGGAACGCTGGGGTAGAAGCAATAATGTTATCTGGCTCCTGTACATTGGCTCCCCCCTCCAAAACAGCCTCCAAACACATCTCAGTTTACATTAGAAACATTTTGTTGGTGTTTATGGTACAAGCACCAAAAATCTGGTGCTCTACCTACTGAAAAATAGAGAAGACAAAAGCATTGAGTGGACACTGCAGGATGGTAGCTAAAGTGAAGCCGTCAGCATCAGCTCCTACTCTGTTTCTTGCTATAGGTGCTTAGGATGGCAAGCATACGGACAAGAGAGCAATAGGGAAGGGTAGGAGGAGGAGTGGGCTCCGAACAGCTGATGAAGCATGACTTTGTAAGAAAGAAAAGCTGTCCTGTCAAAACAGGAGTGTTTTGTAGAAATATACCAGGCTTTGACAACCACTTTCTCTGACACAGGCACAATTTCCCCATCTCTCTTCCAGGTCTCTTTCTAGGTGGCCTCCTGAGGATCTCACAGCATGAAGAAGCCGCATGAGGTGTGCAGAGGATCTGGGAGTTCTGACAGGGACAGCTGCGTGGCAGGCAATGCAAAGCCTTCAATAACTGGTCAGGGCAACCCACTGTACTTCAGAGAGGTCCACACCACTGTGCCATCTCATCTCATGCTGTCCACTAAGCAAGGAGGCAAGTCTGAAGCAGCTCAGCTGCTGTGGAGCTGGCTCTGCTCATCACATCTCTACCTGGCTATAAATACTACACTGCAGGTGGCAGTGCCACGGACACGCAACTTCTGCCAAGGGAGCTGACAGATCACCCAAAGCAAAGCAGGCAGCAGGACAGCATCACCCAGCACAGCACGCTCCTGCCAGCTGCACTCAGACCCCTGTGACTGAAAAGCACTGGGGAGGATATAGGCAAGTGATTAAGGCAAATGCTGCAGAATGCTGTGCAAGCAGAGCTGGCAGAACAGAGCAGCACGGCTCGGGCCACTCCTACACAGCCAGGGCACTGCTCACTAATGAGGATATACACAGCTCTGCAGAGCCTGCCTGCAGCCAGCCTGAGTGCCTCCAGCCATCTGTCACCGCCACACTGCTGCCCAACAGAGCCTGTCCTGAAAAGCCTGCAGTGCTCTTTTCCAAGTGCTGTGGGTTGAGCAAAACCTCCAACACAACACACAAGCTGCCATTCTTTCCTTGGTACTTCTCAACCATGCAACCAGTGGGAATGGACGGAAGGGATGTATGTTGCACAGCGGAATAATTCCGTGCACCTCAGTATCAGTGTGGGAAATCTGTAATAATCAAAAGAGAGGCAGAGAGCCCTAACCTAGGATCTGTCCTGAATGCAGTATTGCATGAAACAAGCCCTACTGCAGAAGGCAACAGCAATCAGAGATGCTGGTAGACAGGTAAGATACTGCACACAGAGGGTACTGGAGAGCCTAAAGTAATACACTGGAGTCCAGTGAAGCAGCCAGCGCAGTCTGTCTGAAGCAGCTGCAAGCAGCACTCCTACTGAGTCTGGCAGTACACACCTGAACAGCAGCTGTGCAGGAGGCAGCAGGGCTGCCTGCACGGCCAGCACCAGTCCATGCTGTTTGGTTTGGTGAGATCCCAGCCTGGGGATGCAGTTTTGGAGCTGAGCCTCCCATTACTGCAGCAAAGAGTCTTAAAGCTCAGACAACTTCAAGTAGGGCTGAGGAAACCAAAACAAAACACAGCCCTTACACTGTGAGCACGGACAGCCCAAGGAGTCTCAGATGGCCCCAGTGCTCCCAGAGGATGGGTGAGGGATGAGGACCCCTCCCCAGAAGCCCCTCTCCCAGTCTCCCCAGTACATGCAGGACAGTGCTGCAGGAGCCCACACCACTGCCCAGTTTCCTCAAAGGAGTTTGGTTTGGAAATACCTGTGGTTCTGAAGCAGTGACTTCCAGTGCAAAAGGCACTAATTGCGAGCTACAAACTTTAAAGACATTGTGAAGCATAAGAGGCTGCTGCAGAAGCTCTTGGCTCTAACTCTCAGAGCCTGTCTAACTCTGCAGATGCCCCCAGGTGGAGGAAGCTCAGACTCGATGGATGTTTCACTCCAGCCTTACACAGATACAACACCAAACATTTGTGACTGAAACCACTGCAGACATCAGATTCAACTTCTCCCCGCCCAGCGCAGCAATAATTATACACGCTCTCACAAAAGTAATTTCCTCCGCTCCCCCATAGCATATGTTTGTGGTAAACTGAGAACATTCTCCAGATAAATACCAAAGAGAACTCGAAGCACAGAACTGAGCATCGGTGCTATTTGCAAAACAGAAGTGAGTGCTTGCAAATTCTGCTGGCAGCTCTTTCCTAGGATTCCTTTCTAAAAGCAGAGTTTCCAAATGCCCTTGCGATAAAACAGAAAACAGCAGCAGCAAAGTTCACTTAATTAAACAGAAAGAAGAATAGTTTTCCTCCTTAATATTTTTCTAGCTCTTGTTTCCTACTACAGAAGGTAACTCAGAAGGCAAAATGCTTTTCCTCTGCAAACATCGGAGCTGCAAAGTGACTCACCCCAAAGCTCTGTGCTGTGACCATCTGAAGTTTGCATTTATGCCCATGAATTAATATCCACTCCTGCAGCACTGAGCAATCCATCTTTCTTTGCAAAGCGACCACTTTAAACTCTGACTGTTCCCATCATAAACTCATCCTCCGCAGCTGTTCACAACTGTGTTTCCCCTCACAGCATATGGCTGCTGACACCAAGGCAGCTGTGGAGACCGCACAAGGCCTGCTGCTTTAAAAACGCCTTCATTGCATTGCTTCACTTTCCCATTTTAACACCCACCAAATACCAGAACAAGTCACTCTACATGGACAAGGCACTGTGCAGCCGCAGGTGAGCTATGACCTTATTCCAGCTGCTGTGTTTTCAATTAGCAGTGGGGCAGTTTGACTCACTTGCTGTTAACATTCAACCAACCAAACAGGGGAAGCGCTGCTGGTTTGAGGCATTTCTTTACCTCCAAGAACAAGAAAACAGCAGCATTTTGGCAGCTGCTCAGCAGCACATCAGCGTCTGGGGCAACATTTGAAGACACTTCACTCAGAAATGCAACCACCGCCTTCACTTCCATAGTGTGAAGCAAAATATTCAATCCAGCTTAAAACAGAGATGGATGGAAACAGCAAAATATTCAATCCAGCTTAAAACAGAGATGGATGCAAACAGGGACCCTCCACTCTCAAGACACACTCCCTTAATTTAGGCCTCTCTGTGCATCATCTGTGCATCGTTAACACTAATTGGATGTTGCGTTCTGTGCGGCTCCGCTCCCGTGGTGGAGTCGGTGTGGCTGCACGATGAGGCGCAGCTCCGCACGGCGCACTGACGGCAGTTGGTGCTTCCTGCAGCGCTGCCGTGTTTGCTGACCATCAGAGCCAGACCGACGGCTGCCGCTCTGACTAAATCGCCCCTCGTTGTCAGGAGGTTTGCGACTATGGGCCCCTGTTTGCACCTCCTCTGCCACACAGCCAGCTGCGCTCCCCAGGTTTTGCATCATTTACACATTGGGAAGATGCCAACAGGTCTGACACTGCTAAGTCAAGAGCCCGGAGGTTCGCTAATGCAGAATTATTAATCGCACTTGTCAGTACATCTGAGTTTTAATAAAAAACAAAAGCTGACACAGCGCTCCCCTGCAGAGACAGCACTGCAAACAGCCCTGAGCAAGTCAGACCGTCACCATGAGAGCACAGCAGGGCAAACAGGAGAAAAATCCGATTTATATTCAATCATTTGTACGACCAGTGTTGTTACCTGCAGCCCCAGGGGAGCAGCTCTCACCTCATCTCAGGGCTTCAGAGACGCAGCCAAACAAAACGCGGCCACTTCAGAGACAAATCCTCCCATTAATGGATACGGCACCTCCCTGCAGGTGGAAGGACTGAACAGAGGAACCGCTCCTCGGTGTGTGAAAGGTTGAATGTGAAGAGAATAAACAACCCTCTGAAAAAAAAGCAAAGCCACACAGTTATACGCAATCGAAGAACACCCAGCTCCGAATAATACACATTTAAGGCTTCTTTTTAAAGCCAGGATTTAAGGATGGTAGCTGAGAGTTTGCAGTCTTTTCTGTTGACCCCACAAAGCCTCGAACCTCTCGGTGCTGCACTTAAGCGCAGGTTATCAAACAAAGAGGAACCCGACCCGATGTTGGGAACTTGAAGTATTTCCTCATCTTTCACCTGCTGTCACCGGGGCCGCGTGGAGGTGTCGGCGCTTTCAGCAGCTCTCCCGATCTCTCGGGACAGCCGAGAAGGAGCCCCGGATCCCCGGCACCCACCGACCAGCAGCAGCGCTGTGCAGCCCGAGCCGGCAGCGGAGCGCTCACCTGCAGGGGAAACGGCAACGATCGGGAAAGGGAGCGCACACGGAGCTGCTCGATTCCGATACCTGCGGGTCAGCGCCGGCGTTCGGCGGGGCTTTATGCGAACACAATCGCATCGTTCTTCTCTCACACAGGCACATGTACCTACACCCCGGAACGGCTACAGGACCGTCGGGACGCACCTTGAAGGCGCAGCAGGACGCGCCGCTGTCCGCCCGCACGGCCCGGCCGGGACCCCCCGCTCCCCTCCCCGGGCGGACCGCGGCCATCCGAGACACGCACGGGGCTCATCACGCTGAGAGCACAACTGCCCACCTACAGGACACAACAAAATAATGAAGGAAAAAATCCTCTGCCCCGCAGTGACCCATTGCGGGCTGTCTCATCCCCGTGGGAGCAGCGGGCTCGCGTTCATAACCAAAGCAGCCTAAACCTTCCCACCTGTTTGCTGCAGGGCCACAACCCCCCGAGCAGCACAGCGCTCACATATCACACATATTCCTCAGCTTGAATTCACCTCCACCTTAAAACACGGGCTGCTAATCAGGCTGTCATTGTTGAAGTCAAGAAACAGCTCCAACCATGGTGCTGTCGGTGCTCCTCGAGCCAAATCTGACTGCAGCACAGCCCCCCTCTGAACCCTCTGTTCTGCATGCAGCGTCAGCACACCATCATAGGATCATCCACTTGATTTGCTGATGTCTGCTAGGATTTTATCTAAATAGGGATGAAAAGAAACAATAGATGACAATAGAGAGAGCCGGGCTTCAAAGAGGTGTGCACCTCCGCACAGCTATCGGTTCAGACTGATGGGCACCTGCGTTACTTAGTTTCACTTGGAGTTCAGATAAGCTGGAGAAAACTTTCTTCCCTTCCTTTTTTCTAAAGAGCCACTGAACGGCATCTGAAAAGCCATTGTTCTCTGCAACTTTATCCAGCACATAAGAAGAAACATTAAGTTCTAATGGTAAATCCTTGAGAAACACTGGACTGACCTGAACACAGAGAGAAAGGAGCAGATGGGAATGAAAAGAAGAAAAAAGTCACTAAGGATGTGAAGGGTTGAACTGGCCACACAGTACCAGAAATAAAGGGGCTGTGCACAGCACTGACTGCGCCTGTGCTGCATTGCTTGAGGTTTTCCTCCTGCTCTCTCCCCGTACAAACAGAACCTCCTCCCAGCTGACCTCTTTTGTTTATGGACATCATCACATCCATTGGCTGGTAAGAGGCTCCAGGAACAGACAGACATTCATGCAGTACAACCATAACTTTCACTGCTGGAATGCTCAGCTCTTAGAAAAACATAAAATAGGGAGAGAAGACAGGAAGAGGAACAATAGGAAAAGAATAACAACATCGTGGTGATTTCAAGAACAGTCTGATCCTGGTGCCCTCTTTGGTCACCCAGCCAGCACATTCCTCCCCTTGGAGGGGTACTTACAGCCCTCATTTCCCCTTTAACCACCCCCTTTTCAACAGTCAGATGTTGTTAGTTGGGACTTCAGATCATAAGCAAAGCTGTTGGTTTTCAAACTGGAACATCATGAGAAATTCAGGCAAATGAAAAGGTTTTCTGCCACAGCCAAACACCGTGGATGGCTGCCTGCATTCTCTGCTGTGACATGGAACCCTGGGAGAACTTCTCTAAACATCTTCTCTCACCTGTGGTACGGCCCGTAATGGTCACAGCTCAAAACAAGCTGGATTGATGGACTCATTGTAGGAGTCTGAACAAGGCTGAGTGCCAGCTCCTGAGCTTCAGTTACAACAACCCTGTGCTCTGCTGCAGGTTTTGGTGACCTTAGAGGTCCTTTCCAACCTTAATTATTCTATGACCCCACAATGTGCCTGCACAACAGCTCCAAACACCTGGTTTGCTATTTAGAAACAGAACAGCCTACCTCAAACCAAAGCAGAGAGCCAAAATGCAATGGACGTACACCTGGGAAGAACTGCGTGATTCAATGCATAGCACACCTGACCCAGCTCTCTATTCAGGATAGCATTCCTCCTGAAAACATCAGCACCATTGCTTAGATAAAAATGGGGTGAAGGCACAGGCAGAGCCCCACGTGTAAGCCAGGTGCTGCTCTGGAAGAGCAGTGCAGGAGCAGGCAGTGCCCAGAGAAACTTTTCCTAACTTACTTTAAATTCTTGCATTGCACCCTAAAATGTGACAACATGATAGAAAGTACAGCACTAATAGGAGGATGGCAAAATCTAAGGCCGCAGCAAACAAGAACAAGCCCAAATGCAACAGCTGAGAGCTTGAAAATAAAGGAAAAATATTTGGTTACCTTTGGAAGACCTCAAGCAGGGACTGGCAGCAAGAGATGCTGGTCTGCACTGCCAGCCCTACAACGAGGTCTGGGAGGATCCCGGCTCCAGCCCTTCCTGTCACCCAGCTGCTCACACCTGAGCTGCCCCTGCTGCCCCTGCCTTCCACCAGGTGCTCCATCACTGCTTCAGGTCATGACTTTGGCTGGAAAAGCCCTTTGAGACCCCCAACCCCGCTGTGCCCACTGCCCACATCCTTCAGTGCCACATCCCCGCAGCTCTGAGCACCTCCATGGTGGCACTGCCCACCCCTGGCCGCTCTCTGGAGCAGACATTGCTCTGATACCCAACCTGACCCTCCCCGGTGCAATGTGAGGCTGTGACCTCTCATCCCATCGCTGCTACCAGGGGCCTCTGCCGGCCCCACCTCAACACAACGTCCCGTCAGGGCGTTAATTCCAAGGGACGTTCTCAGGTGCGGCGCAACAGAGACCTCCGTGGTGCGGGAGATTCCACGTAACGGCCGCGCTTATGTGACCGCATGGGGCGGGTGTGGGGTCAGCTCAGCGCCGTGCCCCCTCTCACCTGCTGTTGCCGCTGTGTCCATCCGCCGGGGGCGCTGCGTGCCGCCCCTCCCGCCCCTCCCGCTCCGCTCCCCGCCCCGCCCCGCCCGGCCGCTCGCTCCGTCTCCCCGCGCTGCGCTGCGGCACCAGCCGCGGCCGTCGGAGCGGGGCTGCCATGCGGGCGGGCGGGGCCGGGGCGCGGGGCGGCTGAGCGCTGCTCGGGGCCGATCGTCCCTGGAGCGGGAGCCGCCGGTCGGCGGGGAGCGGCGCGCGGGGAATGCCAATGCCATCCGCCCGGCCCGATGTTCCACTGGGGCAAGTGGAAGAAGAGGATGGGAGCCAGCGCCTCCTCCTCCAAGAGACCCGTGTTCGACGAGCGGGAGGACGGTGAGCGCCCCGCCCGCACCTGTGGCGGCTCGTGGGGCCCGGCGGTACCGGGCGGATCCGCGGGGAGCGGCCGGGAAACTTGTGGTGCCGCGGGGCGGGTCGGGGCGGCTCCGGGGGAACGGAACCGCGGGGACGTGACGGGCGGAAAGTTGGAGCGCAGCGGGAGGGGGGGGCGGCGCGGGGTGCGGGACCGGCGGGTACCGGGGGGTGCGGGACCGGCGGGTACCGGGGGGTGCGGGACCGGCGGGTGCGGGACGGGCCGGGCAGAACCGGGCACGGGGAGCCGCCCGCGGGGCGGTTGTTCGCTCTCGTTCGTCCGCTTTGCTGCTGAAGCGCGGAGCTGCGTGTCACAGTCCCGCGGTGCGGTCTGAGCCGAGTGTCAAACAACGGGAATTGCAGGAAGCCCCGCAAAGCCCCGAGCCCCGTTAGTTCTCCGAGCCGTGCCTTAGGCCGGCCCTGCGGCTGCCCCGCACGCGGCTTCACGGGGCGCTGTGCTGCGTGCCGAGGTGCTCGGCCATGGATGTGGCAGGAGCTGTGAGCGATGCGAGTGGCAGCGTGAGGGCTGGGGGCTTTGCTCCTGAATTCAGGCAGCGCTGTGCTCCGAGCTGGGCCCACACGGAGCCGGCGTGGGGAAGCGGAGCGCTGCGGGCTGGCCACGATTCTGCTGGCACCGCTAACGGAGCTTGTGAGCAGCGCTGTGCGATGCGCCGTGACGCTGCTGCTCGGAGCTGCCCGCTTTGCTCCGTTGCTCCGTGGCGGTTTCGGCTTCACGCCGATTTGCTGCGCAGCATTGTTGCTATGGAGATCCATTAAGACATTCCTATAAGTTCCCGAGGTAAAGGAGGCAGTTAATACTTGGGCTCCGGGTGACATTGTGCAGAACGTCTGCCAGCACTGACGATTTTAAGTAAAACAATAATAAATAGTATTAAAAATGGATAGGTTGGGACATTGCATTTAACCTTCCCAGTGATACACATACAGCAACCCAACTGCCCTCATCCAGCAGCCAGTTCTTTTCAGTTGTGGAAGGGTTCATGCGAAGAGAAGGTGGACATTTATTCCCATTAGTAATAACACAAGGTCCAGACGTTGCCCTCAGCTAAACCTGCCGACACGTGCAGGTCCGGGTACAGACACTCTTGGTGCTGCCTGTGGCAGGGCTGTGTGCCGGGTGCTGCACACAAGGCAGGGTGCGCTGCGTCCCATGGTCCTGCCCAGCTGGGGCCCCTTGCTGCTGCTCCGCGCTGTCCTGCTGTGTGACCGCAGCCTGCTGAGCCCAATTAATTGTGGTGCTGCAGGTCCGTGACTCGCAGGGAAAACCCCGTCTGTCGGAGTCGGTCATTTCCTTCTCCTGTCCGCTCCCTCCAGCTCTGTACACGGATTCCTGTTCTCTGCAGGACGTCTCGCTGTTTTCCGGGGTCGAAGCAGTGCTGGGTGCAGCCCCGCTCAGCCTTCCTGCAGCCCGGCTGGGCACCGTGGCCGTGCAGCACCTGCACGGATCAGGCTGTTGCTGACAGCGCTGTTCTGTTGGTCGCTGCACGCTGTGCCCCGCGCTGCCCCGACCGCAGCTGCTGCTGTTAGCACTGCTCGGGCTGATCCGAGCCCCCGGGGAGCAGCTCCCGGCCTCCTGCTGACTCTCATGTTCCTGGTGCCGTGCAGAACTGCAGCACGTGTTTTGCTGTTTCATGTTTGCTGGTAAGATCTTTGAAGTATTTCCGAGGCTTTCAGAGCTGGGATACGAGCGGTTGGAAAGCTGACTGTGATAGGAGGGATAGGAGGGCAGCACCGTGCTTGGCGTTTGCTTCCTGAAGGCAGCAGTACGTGCAGAGATGGGTTCTGACATCTTTGTATCGGCACCAGGTGCTCCCAGTGCACACACAGCGGCTGATAGAAACGTGTCTATTTTGGAGCTGCTGCTCAGGGATGTGAGGTTGTGGTGCCAGAAGTGCTGGGCAGGGCTGAGCAGAGAAAACTGGGTGTAAAAGAGGGGGAAAAAAAAAGGAAAAAATAAAAGGTCTAAAAAACCCAACAAACTTCACGTCGCTCGTTCCAAAGCCTCGCTGTGTTTGGGGGCTCCCAGCAGCTCAGCTCTGGATGCTCACAGCGCAGGGCTGGGCGATGCTGCTGTGTGTGTTCAGGTTTCCCCTGTTGAGGAGCAGAGCTCTGAGCTCAGGTCGCTGTGGGTCCTGTCCGGGCACTGGGGGACACTGGGCGCTGCGGGCGGTACATGGCGTTCATGTACAGGCGGTACATGGCGTTCATGTACAGGCGGTACATGGCGTTCATGTACAGGCGGTACATGGCGTTCACCGCCGCCCCTGTCCGCCCCGTGGGTGCCCTCAGCCGTTCCGGGGCCGCCCCGTTCCGTGCCGCTGGGTTCGCACATCCCCGGGATGCTGGAGGGCCGCGGCTGCTGCCGGCTCCGCTCCGTCCCCATGGAGACGGGCGGCGAGTTGCAGACCGTGGGGTAACGTGGTGGCGATGATGTCTCTGTTGTTGCCCAGCGTTGTGCTGGGGGGGTGCGCGGCCCTGAGCCCACCCCGGCGCGAAGGGGCAGCGGGCGGCACCGCGGTGCTGGCGGGGTGCGGGGCCGATGGTGCCGGGGCTGCGCTGCTCCCGCTCCGGGGCCGCCCCCTCCGTGTGGCTGGAGCGTTTGGAAGGTGCGAGGTTGTGTCAGGTTGCCAAACCACGCTTTTATTTCTCCTTCTGCTTCTTGTTTTGGGATCTAATGTCCAGCTGGAAAGCAGTGGCACACATATCTGCACCCTGTCTCTTGCTTGCCTGTGGGTTGGGAGCACAGATGCATTTGCTGCCTGTTATTTAAAAACAAGAAGAATAAAGGCTTTGTGTATCAAAGTGGTAACTAAGTAAGTGTCTGGGGGGGAGGAGGAGGGAGTGAGAATTGCAAGGAGGTGTCAGAAGAGCTGTGTTTAGTATTGTCATTTGTTTCTTTGTGTTCTATTATTATAAAGGATCTTCTTGCAGATCCGTGGCTTTTTTTGGAGCGTAGTTTATCCAGAGACAGGCTCTTGTCACACATTCCTGCTGCCTGTCCTGCCCACTTTACCCGTTCTGGAACTTCTTGGCTGCTGGGCTTTCAGATGGTCAGGTGGGAACAGCCCTAAGGGCAGCTGAGGCTGCTTTTCTGAAGCCAAATAAGGAAAAATTAACAAATCTGACAGCAGTTTATGGGGTGCCGGCTTTATTGGGATGGAAAAGGCAGGTCAGAGAAAAGTAAAGAATGTAGTATCAGTTTGATCTGACATTCTTTGTCTGTTCTCTGAAGGTATCAGTCACTACAGTCTGTGACCTGAGAATAGCACTGAAGAATGTGTTTTTAGGAGCTTAAACATCTTATTTATCACATTAGAATAACAAATACAGAACCTTTCAGGCTGGAAGAGCCCCCTGAGACCCCCAGCCCACCCCTACTGTGCCCACTGCCCACATCCCAGGGGTCTGAATGGCTCCAGGGATGGGGCTCCCTGCCCTGTTATGTTACCTGTGTGATGACCTCAGTTGTTAGTGCTTCCCCTGGTCCCTGCAGCTGAGTTTTCCAGGGGCTACAAGTGCAGTTAAGTGGAGCTGAACAGGAGCTGTTGTGCGTGGTGCCAGGTCATGCTGAGACCCCAGGCTGGCAGTTTTCAAATAGGAGAAAACACGTGGTGGGTACTTGGCAGGTGGAGGTGCAGGTAGTGTCAGTCTGTGCTTGCAGTGCAGAATGTCAGCTTTGATAAGTTAAAAAACACAACCCTGGGAGTGAGAGGAGCTGATTTGTTTGTGATTTGATGCTTTGTGAGGCGATGAGCTCCTTACAACCACGTACGGCTGGTGTCGTTCTCGCATGGTGATGATCACATTCATCCAGAGGGCGAGTGCCTGCTGTGCTGCATGTGCAGCAGTGTGTAGGGACATGGAGAGGGGCTCCTTTTCAGCATCTCTTTCTTGTAGAATGGTTTTACTGCCTTGGCCCAGGTCCCCTGTAGCAGAGCACAAGCTAAGTGTGGATAATAACTACCTGCTGTGTGATGTGCAGCTCATGGGGATGAAACTGGGCCTGGCAGTGCTGACAGAAGAGTGAATCCTGAGTGATTCTGTGCCCGTGTGTGGGTATGTGTGCAGCAGTGAGCTGTAGCCAGCCTGTGCTTCAGCCCTCATCTCCCTATAGAGGGTGTGTGGCTTGTGAGCACCTTAGCATCTCCTAACAGGAGAGGATAAATGTCAGCATCCTCTTCTCCTGTCCCACTTTAATTCCTCAGGAATTGTTTTAGGAAATTGTTATGGTTAGGAATTGTTATGGAAAACCAAACCTGCCTGGGATGTGTGGGATCAGACAGCTCTGAGCACTGCTAAGCAGTGAGATCTGAGTGCCGGAATGTTGATGTGCTGAGTCACCTCCCTGTGGTTCTTTGGGGGCTTTTCCCACGCCTGGACCAGTGGATGCTCAGTGGTGTTCTGACCTCAGCCCGCTGGTCCAACCGTGCTCTGAGTCCTTGTGGGCAATGGTTGGCCAGCCGCTGTAATTAAGTGGAACAGCGCTTGCTGATGTATTCACAGCCCAAATAGCAGTTCTGGAAGCTGATCATTTGTGGTTCAAAAAACAGCCTGTTTGGCTCTGGGGGTACAGCAGAGAGTTTGTGTGCTCCAAGTAGTTCTGCGTTAACCTGCAGCTGGCTCTTCCAGTGTGAGCAGAGCACGTATTGCCCAGGGCTGGGTACAGAGTGGGGGGACTGGAGACGTGTACTGAGCACCTGGAAGCAGAGCATAGGGCTAAAGGTGTCAAAGCGTGATGCTGGTGCCTTGTACTGGGTGTCCCTGCTGCATGGATGTACAAGGGAAAAACACAGCTCTTTGCTCAGGAAAGAATATTTCCATCTTCCTTCATATCAGGTTCAGTCCCTGCATGAGCCCCTTCTCCCCACCCCGAAGCAAATCCCACGACCAAGCAAAATACTGGCTTGTGATGTGTGTCCTGTGGGAGGATTGCATGGTGCTATCAGAAAGCATCGTGTGTATTTCAGACACTCAGAGTGGGGGGAAAGAGGGAAGAGAGGTTTAACAAAAGCAAGTGAAGAGTCTTGCACCTAGGGAGGAATAATTGCATGCACCGGTACAGGCTGGGGGATGAGCTGCTGGAGAGGAGCTGTGCTGAGAGGGACCTGGGTGGACACCATGAGCCAGCAGTGTGCCCCTGTAGCCAAAAAGGCCAATGGCATCCTGGGGTGTATTAAAAAGAGCATGTCCAGCAGGTCAAGGGAGGTGATCCTCCCTCTCTACTCTGCCCTGGTGAGGCCTCATCTGGAATATTGTGTCCAGTTCTGGGCTCCCCAGTACAAAAAAGACAGGGATCTCTTGGAAAGAGTCCAGCGGAGGGCCACAAAGATGGTGAAGGGCCTGGAGCATCTCCCCTATGAGGAGAGACTTAGGGAACTGGGTCTGTTTAGCCTTGAGAAAAGAAGGCTGAGAGGGGACCTGATCCAGGTCTATGAATGTCTGAGGTGTGGGGGGCAAAGTGGCGAGGCCAGACTCCTTTCAGCAGTGTGTGGAGACAGGACAAGGGGAAACAGCCAGAAACTGGAGCATAAGAAATTCTGCATGAATTCTGGAAGTAAAGAACTTCTTTACAGTGAGGGTGACGGAGCACTGGAATAGGCTGCCCAGGAAGGTGGAGGAGTCTCCTTCTCTGCAGATATTCAAGACCCACCTGGATGCTGAGCTGTGTGACCTGGTGCAGGGAACCTGCTTTGGCAGGGGGCTGGACTCGATGATCTCTGGAGGTTCCTTCCAACCCCTACGATTCTGTGAACAGCAGTAAATAGGAAAACATGGAATTGGTGAGAAATCATTGTGATATGTGGGAACTTGACACCTGAGATGTCCTAGCACTAAACATTAACAGTACTGGTATAGATGGGTTATGCAGTATGAGAGCATTACTTAGAACCACTTCAATGGTTATTTAAAGAATTGTGATGTGTTTCCGATTTTAGTACCTGAATATACTGACAAAAGTCAGAGTGAAAGGCTTGGGCTGCAGCTCTGGCTGCTGAGAGCAGGCTGTTCTCTATGGGGTAGGCCAGAACTCGGTGAGGTCAGAGCTTTGTACGTGCTGCCTGCTGAAGGAGAGGGGCTGGTTTTGTAAGCTGTGCATGTCAGCTGGCTGCTCACTGTGCAGGAGGATGACAGGGTCAGCCGGGTTCCTTTGAAATCTCTTTCCTGCTGACTGCACAGGTAGTGCAGTGTGTGCACACCTCCGAGGTCTCCGGGTGTGTCATGAGCACATCTTTTCCTTGCAAATGGTTTTCACTGCTACTACTATTTTCTGTACTATTTTAGTGTGGAAAAAGCACTTTCGAAGCATTGGATAGCAAGTGTGCTGCTGAGGTGTGACACTCCCTGGCAGTGCATATTGCAAACACCCACAAGCCACTGCCATGACAACTGAGCAGGAATTAAATGTGCCCAAGCATATTGATGGCTGTGCAGTTGGTCTTCGTGTGCTGCAAGTTGCTGTGGAAGCACAGTTACCTCTTGGATCGAGCTGTCAGTGGGCCCATCCTTCTGCCATGCTGTCAGCATCTCGTGTTATCCTGCACTGTCAGGAAGGTGTCCTATCTCATGTGAAAGGTCTTTTCTTTTGAACTGTGATACCAGGAGTGCTAAATGACCTTGTAAAACGTTTGTCACACGATCCATTAGAACGATAATGTGCTGCATGTTTTCCTGGAACCCCAGTTAATGGGAGCCCGCAGGCAAGACTAGAAAGTAGGAAATGCAGAAAATAATATATATTAGGCTTGGGTTGTTTGCACTGTGGGAGAACGTGCTTTTTGCTCTACAGAAAGTAAGGCTAAAGCCTGGTCCCGAGTAATTTGCACTTTAAAGGCTCAGTACTGCATGTTGTAATGAAATGAATAATTCACAGGCGTTCAAACAGCCCCAGTAACTTCATGTTCCAGGCCTGGTTCTGGGTTTTCTCCAGGCTTCAGCCCCACGCCTGCCCTGGCAGCACCAGCAGTCAGTAAGGTCCTGCCTGCCTTTGGCCTCGGCTGTGTTTGTTTACTGTCATACATCACTGCACCTTTAACCAGTAATGAGCACTTCCAGGGAAGACAGTGTTGGCTTGAGCTGTTGATATGAGCTGGGTTCACCAGCTGGGAAGTGGTGCCTGATCAGAAATGAGGTCTGTGTTGTAGGAGGAGAGTAAAGCCCTTCACTACAAGAAAGACATCAAGGCTCTGGAGCATGCCCAGAGAACAGCAGAGCTGTGCAGGGTCTGGAGTACAGGGCATGTGGAGAGTGGCGGAGGGAGCTGGGGTTGTCGGGTGTGGAGAAGAGGAGGCACAGGGGACCTCACTGCTCCTTACAGCTCCTGCTGGGAGCCATGTCAGTGCTGTGCAGAGGTCTCGTAGTGACTCTGTGACAGCAGGGCAGGTCTGTGTGCATCTCAGACGCCGTGTGTGGCACAGCATACACTCACACTGTGTGCCAGGACACTGGTGTTTGCTGTTTGTTTTGGTTTGATCAGCTTTTATCACATGTTAGATGCCAACGTGAGAGAATTTGTGAGCAGGTGTCAAAACAAGCACCGTGGTGGCAGGAGCAGAACTGAGGGATTGATTAATGCACATTGCACTGGGAACACGCATCTTTCGCCACGGCTTTCTCATACAGAGATCAGTGTGTGGAATTCTGTAACAAAAACCAGGCTTCTTCTAACTGGGACAAATTGCTTCTGTTTGTCAGAATGCCAAGTAATAGCAATGAACAATGGAATTGTTGTTTGCCCCTCCATAAAACTTAAGCAGTGATTTTAGCTTGGTGTTCCTTCTAGCCTTGGCATAGTGTTTTTCTGTGCTTGGTTCAGTGTCTCTGTTTTCCCCTTTCCCTTCAGGCTGGAGGGCAGTTCTTTCTCCTTCCAAGCCACAGCAGGCCCTGATGCTGGTTGTCTTTTCCAGCTGTTTGTCAGGGTGCTGTGGGCCACATTTCATGCAGTGCTGAGGCACTGCTGATGGAGAGCACTCTGGTTCCTCCCTCTGAAGGTATTTTGGGAGCGCGTGTCTGCTGCTCATCACTGCCAGGACAAAGATAGGACTGTGTTCCTAAAATAGCACTGCGGGGCCGCGTGTGCTGCAGGCTGCACTGGTGCTTCTACTAAGGAGGAAAATCCAGAGTTTGTTTTTGAGTCACCATAATTGTGTTGACAGCACTGTCGCGTGGAATGTTATCTTAACTGGGGAATGTATAAATTAGCTGCAACTACAATGTATATGCAGATACCACACACTGCTTGCATCACTGTGTAAATAACTAATGAACTCATCAGCCTTTCGAAATGCACATACGTGTAATTGCCTGCCTGGTGAGGCAGCCAGGCCTGCAGTTGCTGAGTGCCCCATGTGGGGTTGAGCACTGAGCTGCCAAGGAGACCTGCGCTGGGGGTCCCATCATGTGCATGCATTGAGGACATCATTGCAGGCACTAAGTGCATCTCTGTGGAACTCGTCTGTTTTGCTGCCAAGAACTGAGCGTTAGGGAACAGCTCCAGCTCTTTTTCATGGATGTGTGTTTTCTTAGTTTTCTTATTGAAATATTTTTCGTGGTGCTTGAGTGGAATGAAATGCTATAGCAGGAAGCTATATAGAAACCACTCTTAAATCTGTAGTTATGACATGTGCAGCATTATTTGAGCTACAGTGAATAAACATTAAAAAAACCAAGGAAGCTGCATTTTGGTAAGTGTGTGTCCCATGTTGGTGGTGGTGTGGGAGCCTGCAGTGCTGTCAGAAATGGCTCGGAACAGGGAGACCATTCCTGTGGGAAGGGAGATGCAGTGAAGCAGATGTGATGGAGTGCAGCAATGGGCGGTGTTTGGTGCAAGGGACTGGCAGGGGTGTGCAGCAGGAGCCCTTTGCAGCTCACAGCTCCCTGCTCCTGTGCTGCCAGTGCAGATGGGTTTGAGAGATGGAAAGAGCCAGAACGTGCTGTAAGAAATCCCCTCACACGATGCTATGGGTAGGGATTGGATCCCATGGCACAAACAGCCCCGGGGCTCTGTGTGATGATAGCACAGGGCCTTTCCCTGTGTGCATGAGATCAATCACACACCAGTCACTGCCGGCAGCCCGACCATTTGTTCACAATAGCTCTGCGTTATTTCTGCATAAAACATGAAGTTAACCAACAAGTGGGCAGCTCCGTTCTCTCTTTCTGAGAGCAGCCTTTGTTGCCTTCTGTGGGTACACACAAAAAGTATGCGAGGGCTTCAATTACCCGCAGCTACTGGATTTAATGCGGCTCACTTTTCTTGGAGAAGCAATGTTAATTATTAATATTGAAAACTTTTCTATTAATTAGTGTTCAAATTGTCCCGACGGTGGTGGTAGAGCCTTTCCAAGCGGTGCGGCAGTAGAAGTTAAGCTGTGTGTCCCGCGGGCGCTGTCCGTGGTGCTGCACCGCCGCTTCCCCCCGCGGCAGCGCTCCTCCCTGACTTCCCATTCGGTAGCAAGCGACCAAAACGTTGTTTTCTCATTTTTCTCAAGCAGATAACATCATTTCCTAACTTCCTGTGCATCCCAGCTCCACGAGAGGCCTTATAGCAGCTGTGGAGAGGTGCTGTGCAGCGTAGTGCAGCAGGGAGGAATATCTCTTCCCTCCAGTTTGTTTCTTGGAGGAATGGCGTGGTGGCTATTGCTCTCTTGGCCTGCCAACGTGTCAGTGGTAACACAACCCGACAGAGCTATAAGCACGGCTGGGGACTCTGCCTGTGTCTCAGGGCACCGATTTCCACAGGTTTAGTATTGCTATGTAAAGGAATAGTCTGTCGTTTCTAAATTTACTCTGTTAATGTCAGAGAGCGTGAAGAAAAAATAGCAAAAATAAGCTGACATTTACAGCAGGGAGTGATACAAGGAATGGGCCAGTTGCTGCTGCACTGTTCGCTCTGAGCAGTCTGTGAGTGTTTGTTCCTGTTTCTGGTTTAATTACTGAAGCACAGAATGTCATCTGCATAGCTGGCTTTTTCCACTTCAGGCTTCAGGCATGTGTGTTATGCTGACGGCTCTGATTTCAAGCTGGATCCTGACATTGTCAACACTTCTAAAGAAACAAAGAGAGGAAAGAAGGGGAGACCAAATTTGCCATCACTGTGGGGCTGGACCATTGGTGGTGCCTCTCGGTGGAGATCAGTGTTGGGCTGTGCCCTGCTGTGACGGAAGGATGGAGAGGGAGACAGGCAGGATAATCACTAAACTTAAAGTACTGCTTATGTAGACTTAATTATAGGAACAACTGGAAGTGTCTTTGTTGGGCTTGGTGCTGGAGAAGAACAGACCTGCTGTCTTGACAAGGATTGGTCTTTAATTAAACTGTTCTTTAGTTGGAGGGTAGAGAAAACCATTAAGGAGGCACTCTGCTGAGGCTGATGGGGTGATGTTAATTATTGATGGTTAATTAAAAAGCAAGTAAGAGGAAAGTTCTTTCATGGACTTGAGTGAGGGCTTGGGGTTGCCGATCCTGTTGTTCTGTGTTTTCCCATAACAGCCACACACTGGCTCCATTCTGGGTCTTTTGTAGAAGATTCACTGCGTGTGCTGTAAGGGCGGCTCCCTTAGCTCATACAGGCTGGTGCAGTGCTTATGCTGCAGAACCAGCTGTGTGTGCAGTGTGGCCGCCCTTTGCTCGTCAGCCAGCTCTGCAGCCCATGGCCATGTTTCTTTTTTTGCCACACCACTTTGCTTAAAATCCATCATCCAACACACTCTTTTTCGGTTTCCAATGCAATTTTGTGTTTGTAAATGAGCAAAATAAGCATTGCTTGTTTGTTTTGACAATTTCAGTACAATTTTCACGACAATCCTTCCTCATATACTGCTGAATGTTATGTGGTGCGTTTGGTGTAAACAAAGATGTTCTGCTAGAGACAATGCAGTTACTGGAGTTATGCTATCAAGCAGAAGCCTGGTTGCTGAAACCCAAGTTAAAATATGGTGAACTTCCAGCTTCTTTGGTTTTGCATTCATTTTTGCAGCTTGAATGCAGGGAAACTACATAAATAATGCACAGAGCAGTCAATGAGAGCGACTCTGAACCTTCGGGAAGTGAGCTAAGAAAAAGGAAAATAAGGGAAAAAAGTAATGTTTGTCTTCATTTATTTTGAGTTAGAAACCTCAGGTATTGTAGTGCATTAATGCTCACAGTGAGCTCTCTGTTCAAAATAGCGGGTACCATCAGTTGTTGCTCACCAGGATAACGGCCTGCTCTGCCTGATTTTCCCCTTAATCACTTTCTGCCTCTGAGGGATCTATTTTAAAGTCTGAGCCTATTGTGCCAACATGAAAGCAGCTGTAATATTGTCGTGCAGTGGTAAATTGGCAATGACTTTGCATTTCATAGTTAACAAGGAATAGCTTAGAACGCACGTGTCTTTCAATATATCGTTACAATGTGCCTCACATGTTTGGCATACTGTTAATTAATAGGGTTTTCCAAAGCTCTCAGTGACAGTTTCCATTTTGCCTCACCCAATTGCTTGATGGACCACTGATGTAGATGGGAACACATTAAGGCTGTGCGTTGACTTCTGTTTATTAATTATTTTCTGAAAAATGCTTTGGGACTCCGGGCTGATGAGGAGGCTGTTCATAGCGCAGTGAGCACAGTAGAAATGCCCCAGCTCTATGGGGGTGCAGCCCCATTCCCAGAGGGGCTGGTTGCTGCATGGAGCTTTGTGGCTGGGGCTGGACGTGGTTGGGGCCATCTCCATTCCCTCCGCTCATGGTGAAGGTCATGGCCTCAGTTATTCCTCCATGCAAGACATTTTGAGGAGGTGATTTGAGAGAGAAACTATTTCTAGAGATTCCTGTTGAGTCTTTAGTTAAACTGATGTCTGTTACCTAATGGCAGTTGGAGATGCCACTTCTGAAATAAGCTTCTGAACTGAAATTTACTTTGCGAACTAGTAAGATAGAGGTATCTTATTCTGCTCCAGTACAAAAGCCTGAAAGAAATTAACACCTGTCTTTAGAGGCATTTGTTGTTGGAAGTGAAAAATGTTCACCTGGGCCTTCTGCAGACATTCTGCTGTGAAGGAGCTCGCAGTCACAGTGCACACTGCAGTGTTTTGCTCTCAGTTTGATATAGAGCTAATTATCAATCTGCTTTTTGGACTAAATAATGCCATAATTTCCTGGCTTTCCTTACAATTCAGAGAATCTTCACTCTTTTCCTATCAATCTCAGCACTGGCTACTTAGAAAGGGTGCATTCCGCAGAACAGGGAGGTCGGAGGGGAGGGTAGGAGTGTGACCGGGTGTGTTAACAGTGACTGCTGCCCTATGGCAGCCTGGTGTGCAAAGCACATGCAGCCCTACTGCATGGCTCCTTATGGCCCATCCCTAATGCTGCAGGTTTAGGGTTTGATTAGGCAACGAAGAAGAAAGTGGGCCCAGTTGTACTAGTTTAGAATCAAATTAGTGTTTTTGCAATTTTCCTTACGTCTTCAGGGTATTTTTATCATCTACCTCATTCTAACAGCCTTGTCTGAGTCATCTTTTCCCTAGTTTAGATTTATGTGCTCCTTTCTGTGCCTGTTCCCTGCAGGGCCTGATTCTACTGAGCACAGCCTGGTGCTGGTCTCACTGAGGCTGTCTGAGGTTGGAGTTATTAAATTACATGGTGCTGGCTCGGGCAGTTGTGAACACTGATGTGTTTTATTTAGCAGCCATCTGAATTAGTCAGGGTCCATAATGCAGCAATTCATAATTTATCATAGAGGTAACAGATTAGGTTTCAATTTAATTATTGCTTGCTTTTGTAGTTGTGAGGTTTATGTAGAGAAATACAGAGGGGAAAAGCAGTCCTTCCCAAACTGCAGGCCCTTCTTTGAGCAATGAGATGGGGGAACCATTCAGGGCTGCTGCCAGGGGTGGATGGCTTTGCTCCAGAAGGGTTGGCAGGATCATGTTTGTGCTTTCTAATCAATAACAAAGCTATTAGGAGAGTCGCCCTGTCAACGTTTAAGATGTGCTGTCGTTTTCTGTGCTCCTGCCGCACTTGATTTCCTTACTTAATGAACAAAAAATTTCTGCGTGGGAACAATGGACAGCTGTACCACTCATATTATTCCAAATGGTGAATATTGTATTGATGATAGAGTGATCCAAATACGAGCCATCTGTTATTAAGATGTTCACTTCATAGAGAACATTTCCTTATCTCTCATGTAACATTCAAATGAAGAGCTGGGACTTCTTATGGCTGTTTTAATTTCTATGTAGAAAGGATGCTAACTCTGAGAAATTCCTCCGAATCGTACATTTCTTGTTCCTGAAATGCTGCTGAGGAGTTGCTAAAACATTCCAGTACTAATGAACTCTGGCTTAACCCCACACACATCTGAAATCTAGATGTAATCCAAAGATAAAGGCCCAGTCTTTCTCTTTGGGAGCATTAAGTATTTTGTGACTGACTGCATGGGAAGCAGCACTGGAGTCTGAAATGAAAGGGGGTTGTGGAAGATGCAGTAGGTCAAAGGTGGGATGTGTTAAAGGATCTGTGAGCTGCCAGCTGCCAGGAATAGAGTGTGCCAGAGAAAAGTGAAGTGTGAAGTGGTCTGAACTGATGCTTGGGTAGGGACCACATCTCCAGTGATGACAGTAGTAGCAGAACTTGGGGCGGGCAGGTTAATTTTTGGACGATATTCTGCAGTCCTGTGAAATTTTCTATGTTGAGAACACATGTGCTGCTTGGAACCTGTTCAAAATCTGGCTTTTCCATCTTCAGAGCTTGTCTGGGTCACCTGCAAAGAAAGTGGATTTTTTGGTGATGTAACTGATCTCCCAGTGCTGTATCCCTGCTGTGTTTCCTTTACTAGAGAGCATTTTTCATCCCTTTGGTGTGGCTCCATTTGTCCCATCTGCCTGACACAGACCAGTTTGCCTTGCCCAGCCTGTCCCACTCTGTACCATGAGCTCCCAGGTGGGTGCTGGGTGCTTCCAGCTCAGGGCATTGCTCAGGGCCTGCAGCACTCCTGCTCCCTCCCTGTCTCTTGCTTTATTTGTGTTTTTCAAGGAGGCCACGTGTGTTTGGTGGTAATCACAGGCTTTCAGTGCTTTGAGAATGGAAGGGAGCCGAAGGTTTGCTTCCCAAAATAGAGGATGTCAGCAGATATTGTGTGTTTCGGGAGCACATCTTTTATGCAGGTGGAATCTGCAGGTTTGTGTCACAGCGAAGAGCTTCCTCCTCTGACCTGAGGACGGGAAAGGAGGCAACCAGAGGCAGGAGGAGCTGCTTCGGAAGTCATGGGAATGTCTTTGGCTTTTTGAAATGAAGGGAAAGAAGATCTGCAAGCGCATCTGCCAACTCAGTGTTGTTCCCTAAAATGATCATCCTTGTATTTTACAAACTAATTTATACTGGAAATAATTCCTTAAGAGGTTTTAATCACCTCAGCTTGGAGTAAATAAATAAACAAAAATTCAGCGTGCTTCAGAAATGTGTTGACACAAATATCACTTCAGCAAATTCTTCGCTCTGCTCCATGTGTGTTGCAGGGGATGCAGCAGATGGGGCTTCTGTGGGCAGCTTCTGTAGTTTATCCATTTTGGTAACGCACGCGTTACATTTTGATTCTCATCTCTGACATGGAGAGAATTGCCTCGTAACAAAAGCAGCGCTAATAATTGTGCTGTGAGCCATAGCCACGCTCCGGCCACGTTTTGTACAACTCTAACCTATTATTTAGAAAATTGCTTTTATCGCTGATAATTGGGCTAAAAGGAAGGCTATTTAATACCGGCCAACACAAGTTTCTGGGACATTAAGTTCTAATGGACAGATACGGGCTGGTCTTATAAGACGAGTCTGGCATCATCTGGCTGCTTATTAACTATTAAACCTTGTTTCAGTAATTCTCTTGGCAACTATAATTGTGTTGCCATAGTTCCTTTGTTAATAGAGCAAGGCATTAATGCATTTTGAGTACTTCTCGCCCCAAAGACACACAAAAAATTACCTTACTCGTGTTTGAAAACGTTAACTGGAACATACTATAAGAAAAGGAAGACTGTGTGTTCTGAGTACATCCGCTATCCCCACAGGGTCTGCTGTGCTTAACGTGCAAGACAAGGGTTTGCCCAGGTACAGAATTGATGACAGCACCCACAGTGGAGTCTCTGTGTGGTGAAACTTGTTGGAGTGGCCTTAGAACAGCACGTCATGTATCTCAGCAAATCTGACTAACGTTGACTTTCCACAAAGGCAGAAACTCAAACCCGTGGGGTTGTTCCTGTAGCCGCAGTGCTGGTTTGGCTGATGGACATGAGGAGCAGCTCCCAACCTGGTGTCAGTGAGTCGTGTGCTGGGAGTGCTCACTGTGAAGCATCTGCCCCGTTTTCATGGCAGTGAAGGGGTGCTCTTATTTCCCACTTACTTAATGAGTCTGTATCTTTCCACTGGAGAGAGAGAGCTGGGGATTAAAGATTCAAGGAGGAAAGAAAGCGTGGATTTTTGGATTCAAAAGTATCAGGCAAGAAAGCTGAGCCATCCTGGACTGCAAACGACTGTGTGACAATTGGTAGGGATTTCCTACATCCATCACTGTCCATCTGAACTGACAGTGAGCTGCTCGGGGAGGTAAATCCATGGAAGACCTTTGTACAATTAACTTTTCTGGCAGCTACATTCCAGCATACGAAATGCCGTTGATAGAAATCTTCAGATTCAGCCCAGACTTATTTCCAGAGGGATCTGTGGGAGATTTATTTGGTCGTAAAAGGCTTTTGTGAGTAATTATAGGCTTAAAGAAGTTGTAGCGTTGGGTAGTGACAAGTGGTATTTATTCCATATTTCATTCAATATTGCAAATTACACACTTATTTAAAAATCAGAACTGTGCAGATAGAGCTGAGTGAAGCTGCCCAGCTGCAGTCCTGGTGAACTCAGCGAGCCCTGGGGTTGCTGGGTGCAGCTCTGCATTAAGTGCTCCTCTATGGAGGGCTCTGGTTGGCAGGGATGAGTGCAGGGCTCTCCTGTGCTAAAAGTGGAGAAGTCACTCACAGGAATAATTTTCTTAGATGTTCAGAGAAATGCCAAGGCCGGAATCTAATGAAATTAGTGGTTTTGTTTCTTTTAGATTGTTCTTTTTTAATTACACAGGTGGATTATGAACGGTGAATGCAGGGAATGATGGAGAAGGGCGAGAGCATGCATCCTTCAGGCTGGCAGCTCACTGTGATCAGTGGTGCTGAGCTGGGAGGAGGGCTGCAAGCTTATATCTTAAAGCAGCTCAGGGGAAGGGGAAGCACTAAGAAGGGGTAAAAAGGCAAGAAAATAATGTCTCCCCCTCTCCTCCATGAGCCCCAGGTAGCTCTGGTGAGCCAAGCTGCGGTAAGAAGGGTTTTTAATGTGGGAGTGTTGGACACAGGCTGTGCTCTTGTGGCTTTGCTGCTCAGAATGTGTGTGGAGGAGCAGACGTGCTGTGTTTGTACCAGGAGCCAGGGGCTTGCCCACAGTTGCTAATTATGGTGTGAAAATACTGGCGTATTAATATAAATATCCCTTTATGTATTTAACGCTGATGGTGGCTCTTAGAATATACCTGGTGCCATTAAGCTAATTCAGGAGACATTCAGTCTTCCTGTCGCTATTTTTAGTCAAGTGGAAACAGATTTTGAGCCATTTTTTCTTTACCCCAGAAGGTAGAGGAGTCGTATTTGCCATTAGGGAATAAGGAGAGCATGTTCCCTTCATTAAGTCTAACTGGAAAGTGCTCGAGGTGTCAGCAAGGAAAGAGGAGGCTGAGAGAAGGAAAAGGGTGCAACTTCTTTTTTCTTGTTTTTGTTTGCTGTCACTTAGCAGAAACTTTTGAAACTGGGAGTTAGGAAAGATGTAAGTAATCTGTTCCTAACAGCACGTGTAGCACAGGGGCGGTGTGAGGTGCAAACAAACATGGTGCAGCCATGGGGGAATGTGCCAGAACACAGAGATAGGGGACAGGTCTGCAGGAGGTTACAGACAGGAGGGGAGTGCAGGCAGAGCATCGCCTGTGTGTGGGAGAGGGCTTTAATTGCAGTAATCAGTGCTGTGCTCCCCTCTGTCTTAAGGCAGAATAATTGCAGAGATGAATCTCAGCCCTTTTATCCTAGGGAGATCTTGTTTCAGTGAACATGGGACTTATTGGGGCTCGAGTTGAGCATTTCAAGCTTACACTTAGTGCTCTGCACAGGGGATCACTCCTTCACACACACGCTGGGTGCTGCAGCATCACACACCCTGCTTTTCCTTGCTTCCCTGTGTGAGTCTCACCTTGCTGCCCCTCCCAGGGGCCAGCAGGGATCCCACATCCCACAGCAAGGGCTGACAGTGCTGGGAGTCGGTGGAAATCTGTGAGTTCACAGCACTTGTCGGTTCTAATCTCTGTAATTTGGTGGTAATGAGAGGCAGGCACTCCTTCCATGATGCAGCACTGAGTTCCCCAGCTGTGTGCTGACCTCTCCCGAGTTTGGCTTATTTTTTCCTTTCCTTTTTTTTCATTCTTGTGAATCGTTTTGAATGGAAACATTTGCAGCGTGTAGCTGCCTTGTAAGAGCAACATCCTTATTTAAGAAGGAATTGCTTTAAATCTGGTGCATCAGCTGATAGATAATCTGGAAGGTGAAATGCTGTGACATGTAAATGGAAAGTCCATCAAGTCCAGATGGCACAGTTTTCTCTTGTTTGTCACTGTTATGCTGGCTGTCACTGTTATGATGGCTTTTCCTTAACGTATCTCACCATTGCTTGCTGCTCCTGCACTAAGGCTCCCAGGAGGGAGCATTGAAGGGGCTGGGACTGAGGCCCCATGGTATGGCCATGTGACACCTTATCTACACATGTCCTGTACGTGGCAGCACATCTGGGGGACCAGAGGTGTTCTGAACAGACAATTCAGGTTCCCACTGCTCTCTTCCATTCCAAGACAGACCCAAGACTGGGGCACTGTACATAATGGAGAGTCCAGGGGCACATAACATCAATGCACGTGGCTCAGACAATATTCACACCTTTTTTTTTTTCCATACACAGTGTCATAGGAAGAAATAATAATTACAGAGGCACAGGTGGAACTTGTTGACACTCGTGTCTTACAGACTTCTTTGTGCTTCTAGTGGGAGGAGAGAAATGCAGACTTGGAAGAGAGACACAGCAGGAGAAGGGGGGAGTGAGCAGTAAGAGGGAGGGAACGGAGGGGACAAGAGAGGGCTGATTAAGGCAGGGTCTGACTAAAGCCGTTTTTCATTCTGTATGTGGTGCTCAGGTCGTCCCATCCAGTGCTTTAGAAATACTCTGCTTACCCACATGCACACCATAGCATGTCAGTGTGCAGAACGGGAGGCTCTGTCTTCTTTGCAGGCGTGTCTGCAGTTTTTGCTCTGAGTAGGACCTAGGGAGGCTGACCCAGTGGTCTTTCAGTGATAGAGTGGCAGTAAGTGCAAGGGAGTTGCTTATTAGAAGGATTTGGCTTTGAAACTGTTCAGTGCTGGTGTGGGAGGTGCTGGTTACAGCTCTGTGCTGGCAGAAGGCACTGGCTGTGGGCACTGGGCTTCTTGACCCAGCAAGCAGCCCCAGCCAGGGCCGTGCTGCTGGGCAGAGCAGGCACTGTGCACCCTGGGGGGCTGTGGTGCCGGGCCCATCATGGGTGCTCTGCCCTCGTGGGTTTGGGTCTTTCCTTGGGTTTGGGTTGCTGGGCCATTTGCCTTGCAGTGATGTGGGATTGGGGACAAGGGGACGTGGCTGGGAGCATGTACTGTACTGGCTTTTGAGAGCATGCATGCGTCCTGCTGGGAGCCCTGCTGGGTTCCTGCTGCTGTGGCCAAGGCATCCCACGTGCCATGGCGATGGCATCATCAGCCAGCAGAAGTTCTTGCTGTCCTTGTGTGCTCCTGGGACTGATTTCTATTTACTTGGCTGCTGTGATTCAATAGATTTTCATGGATGGAATAATTTATTTAGAATCATAGAATCACAAAATCACCAAGGTTAAAACAGATCCACAGGATCACCCAGTCCAACCACTCACCACCCATAGTTCTCACCAATCCATGTCCCTCAATGCAACGTCCAAATGTTCCTTGAACACCTCCAGCATTGGTGACTGCACCACCTCCCTGTGCAGCCCATTCCACTGCCTGACCACTCTTTCAGAGCAGTAATATTTCCTAATGTCCAGCCTGAACCTCCCCTGGCACAGCGTGAAACCATTCCCTCTCGTCCTACCACCATTTACACGAGAGAAGAGGCCAACCCCCAGCTCACTACAAATCACTTCAGGTAGTTATAGAGAGCTATAAGGTCTCCCCTGAGCCTCCTCTTCTCCACGCTGAACATTCCCAGCTCCCTCAGTCGCTCCTCATAAGCCCTGTGCTCCAGACCCCTCACCAGCTTTGTAGCCCTTCTGTGAACACACTCCAGGGCCTTGATGTCTTTCTTGCAGTGAGGGGCCCAATATTTTGTTTATTGTGTTCTTAAAGTGAGGCTTTATGTTGTTTGTGTAGCTTTCAGCACAGTCCATTTCGAAGTGCATGTAAGTGAGGGTTTTTTGACCCGTTTCTGAGTTTGATCCTCTTGAAACCTGATCCAGTGGTGAATAGATTTGGAAGCCCAGGAAATGGAGCGTTTAGTCGTTATCTTGTGAAATATTTTCCTTTCTCCCAGCAAATGTTACTGGCTTGTTGTAGATTTGGAGGAGTAAGTTGTCTGCGCAGGGTCTGTGCTGCACAATGTGGCTTCCAGAACATTCTGTTCTTGCTTTAGACAACGCTGAAAAAGCTCAGCTCTACGGGAGTCCTAATTATCTCCATTGGTGTTTGTGCAGCGCAGTCATTACACGTGCATTGCTGGGTGTAGCTAAGGAAGGAGGAATATCAAGTGCCACCTGGCTGCACGTCATTAACTTTAAGGCAAAGGAGCTGGTCCTGCTGTGTGCGAGGAGTTGTGCCACTTCAGCATGAGCTCTCCTGACAAGAGTTAGTGTTAGACAGGTGTTATGGGTTAGTAGGAGTTAGTGTTCAACTGCTTGCTGTCGAGCTGAACGGTTGGTTTGAATCAAATGCTACCTCGGCTTGTGTGCACTGCTGCTCTTAGCTCTGTTTTTACTGAGTCGGTACCCGTCAGCTCAGTGTGCTGCAGGCACAAAGTGATGCTGCACTTAGCACTGTGCACAGCAGCTCTGTGGTTGGCGTCCGTCACTGCAGCCAGGTGATGTCCCACAGACCTGCAGTGTGTCTGAAGGGCCACATCCTTGGACCTTGGAATTCCCAGGCTGTGTGTTGGCCTCTTCCCTCTGCTCCAGGCCTCGATCCCTGCAGGAGATGGAGCCAGGCCTGCAAGCAGCAAGCCATCCAACCAGCGTAGCTGTGCTCAGGCTTCATCCAGTGGCTGTGTAGAGTAAGACCCCGCTGTGCCAGTTCCTGTGCACATGACACACAGTGAGTGGCATGCTTTGCACTGAGCGCATTCAGCTTGCAGCACAACAGGAGGGCCAGGGCAGCACGTGCTGGTAAGACGCATGGCCCCATGGTGCTGCATTGCTCTGCACACACTGGGCTGCATTTCTTTGCTCTCCCAGTCATCTCAGTGCTGCAGGAGCTGTGCTGAGCCCGCCAGACTGTCGCTTCTGGGAGGGGTTTGTTGGAGATGTGAAGTCAGGGCATGTTGTGGAGCCTGCAGGCTTAGCGTGATGGAGCAGCATGAAAAATGCAGGGAGTTTAAAATTGTCCCGTCCTCATGTGGAGCAGAGCATAAAAATAGAAACGTTGGGGGGAGCACAAGGAATGTATGTTAATTCTTCTCTGCGATGAGGCTGACCTATTTCTGTGAGTAACTTTGGCTGCTAACTCTGGGTGACGAAAGCACACTGTGAGCGGTAAATAATTCAGTACCATTGAAGTGATTAATGCAGAAGGAGCTGCAGTGGCGATGGCAGTGCACGAAGCTGGGCAGCCGGTCCTGTGCATCCCTTCCATCCCACTCATTCACTGCAGGAAGGTTCCAACTGGAAATATTGCACAGCTCGTGGGGTGCTGCTCAGCTCCTGACGTGTGGGGTTGTGGGGTGCTGCAGCTCCATTTTGGATGAGGAGCCAAGCAGCAAAGGCTGGTGTCCTGCTGCACTGTAGTGGGTGATGGGAACTGCCCCTCCATGCCTGAAGACCTGGGCTGCCTTCACTTCCATTGTGCTCTGAGCGCCTCGCTGGAGGCTTTGGAGGGCATCACTCTGGGGGGGCACCATGAGGGCCAGGCATGGCACTGCGGGGCTCAGATGTGCAGCCCCAGCTCTTACCATGTTTTCAGGAAACAACTGGAATGTACTTGAGCTGTAAGAGAGAGAAGAGGCTGCTGTATGAGTTTGCTCCAGATTGAGGGGGTTTGAGTTGTATTTTAGTCCTGGTGTCTTTGGAAATGAAAGTAGGCTGAAATGAAAGTTGAGTTTGTGTGAGAAACAGTAAAGAGGTATGGGGAGGGTTAGGAGGGTAAAGCCTGGAAATGGACAGAAACGTGTTCATGAAAACTTTAATGTGTTCATGAAAACTTTGAAAAGACTTTTTCTTCTTTTCCCCCGTGTCAGATTTTATCTTTTATTGACTTAAAACCTGCACAAACCTCAACAGCCTGCGGTGTCCCTTGGATTTTAGACAGGAGAGCAAGCTCTCACATCTGCATCAAATTCATGATCCCAAGGGACTGTAAGAAGATGCATTATTGATAGATATTGATAGCACTAATTGTTGCAGTAACTTCCATGGAGATGGAGATGACCACAGAGCAGTGCCTCAGGCACAGCCCCAGCTGGAGTGCGTTCTCTGAACTTACAGCTGATCCCGAAACAGAAGGGAGTTCCAGGCTGGAGAGCAGAGGTTGGGGTGGCAAACCCTGTGTGTGTGTTTGGCTCCAGTGCTGCAGCTGCCACAGGGGCTGAGGCTCATCCAGGTGGATCTACACTTCTCCATCTGTTGATTTAATTTTGGAAGTGATTCTTGAGCTTCAAACATCCACAATTTTATTACAAATGTTGTTAGCGTTCCCTTTTTCTTGCTCCTTGTGCTTCATTGTGAGCCCCTGGTGTGCTGCTTAGCCCAGAGCTGGGAGTGCTGCAGCTGCTTTGTTCCAGTGGCAAGGTTTCTTCCTGCACACAGTGTATCTCTTCGCTGTCTGGATTTGATTTCTGATGAGGTGTCTGCATCCTCCCCTGAGAACTCTTTGCCTTAATGTGGGTTGGTCACCAGCCTTGCCCCAAGAGCAAAGCCTGGTGTGAGCAGTGTGCATCACCAGCTTTCAGTTTGAAATGGAGGTAGCAAACTGCCCCAGACTTTGTGTTAGGCCCAGTTTTCAAGACTCATTTCTTTAAGATCCCTTTTTCCTTAGAAACAAATTCATCTAAAATTGCTTGGCCTTCGTTAGGGTCACAGGCGCAGCCCAGCACTGAGCACCATCCATCCATTTGTCTTTTATAGCATATGTTGCAGAAACATTAAGTATCATAGAGCAGATGCTTATTGCTGGTGTTGTATTGCTATAAACATGCTATAAAGCCGTTCTCTTTTGATAAATCAATTTTAGTTACTTGAAACACAATTTCCTGAGCTGGAGGCTGCATCCGATCTGTCCATTAGACAAAAGGTGGAGATTGAGCTGGATTTTAGTTAGATCTGTTTTGCAATGCAACATGCATGGGGTCTGGAGGGCGGTGGGTGCCAGCAGTGGTGTGCAGGGAGCAGGGTGTGCCGGGAGACGTTTTGTTCCTTCTTTTTTCCCTCTGTGGCTGGAACAACCAAACTTGGTAATTAGAATGGAACAGCCCTGGGACTAAATGGCTGAAATAACCTTCCTGATCCTTTTGTTCTATTCTGGGAGAAATAGCAGGGAGAGATGAAGAAAAATAATTACTGGTGCTGTGGTGCGAGAAGCAGTGATTATCCTGCAGCACCGGGCTGTGCTGGCAGCGGCTGTGCAGGAAGGAGCACATCAGGGCCGCAGCAGCCAGCCCTGCTCCATCCTCCTCCTGTCCCACCTTGTGATCTACACCAGGCCAGGGCAGTGCCTCTGAGTGGGACATGGCTGCAGCTCATCCCTGCAGGCCCAGCTCGCTCTGTGTCCTGCTCGTGGGGTTGTGCTGTGCATCTCAGCCTGGCACTGTGTGTGCGCAGGGAACGTGTGCTGGTGGGCTCTGCTTCTGGCCAGCACCACCATGAGCTCATCCAGCCCTCTGCACCCACAGGGAGCTTGGCTGGGTGCTAAGGAGCAGTCAGGTTACCACTCAGGGTTGTTGTTGCCGCCAAGTACTTTAATTAGTCCAGCAGGATTAGCACTCGCAAAGGATATGGGATGCCACAAACGAGGTGCTGTGTTGTTCGTAGCCATCTCTGGTGCATCCTCAACTTTTTGGGGCAGAAGCAGATGAATGCAACATACTGGCACACATTTGGGAAGCATCCTGGCCAATATAAACAGTATTTTTGCATTAATTAGGAAGGGGTGGTGGCCAGTGTCAATGATTCAGTCTCCCTAAGGTGTCTTTGTAGTTGCTTTGTGTGGTATATTTGATCCCTTACAGAGTCGGAGACTCATTCTTCATTGTGCAGTGATTTATTGGTTTTACATGATTTCAGAGCTGCTTCCTAATGGTATGTTTGAATCCTCAGTTTCTAAACGCATTCATTTCTAGCTCTGGGCTTGTATTATACCTTTAATTTATCTCATTATCTACCAGCATTCCCTGAACTCCTGGGTAGTTAATGCTCCCTTGGGTTTCCTGACAGCCACAATTCACGTTTCCATTTTTCTCCCCCATGTAATCTCCTCAATAGACATGGATAGGTGAAGCAGCCCTGCATGCTGGGCACTGTGCCCGTGCCATGAGGTTTGTGCCATGCAGCCCCCATGGAGCTGACGCAGTGGGGCAGAGGGCTGCAGCTGCGAGGGGCTGGCTCTGTTCCCTGCTGCACTGCACTGCCCTCTATGCACCAAACCCCTCTGCCTCCCCCTCTCATATAACCTCAGCCCCTACTTTTGATTTTCCTGATCTTTTCAACTCATTCAGTTTTATTCCCTGAGTGGTACAAAAAACCAAGCCCTTCCCATCCCTGTTGTTTGCCTTCCTTATGAGTCTTTATGCTCTTTCCCTGTCTGCCTGATGCCCTTGCTCTGAGGTCTGCCCAGGCCCAACATCTGCTGACCCCTCTGTGGTGGTTCTCAGGACGTTCCCACCTCCCTGCATTGCCCCTCTGCTGCCCCCTGACTGCACTGAGGGCTGCTCTTCTCTCTGCCCGTAGGAGATGGGGCTGATGTGATCTCTGGGCTGTGGGCTGAAGCTCCTGGCATGCCATGGCAGCACGCTTTGTGGTTCCTGCGGCCACGTGTTAATGTCTCTGCATCAATTACTGCGGTGTTTTCTCCCAGAGCTGGGTTGCAGTTCCATAATGGGTAGACAAACACTATGAATTATGCCAATGTATAGGAATGCATTGATAAAGTTAATTGTTCTGTTCCAGTCCTACGGATTCAGGTCTGCTGCAGTCATTGCTTTGCTAGGAAGGGCACCAGGCCCTGATGTTGGGCTTGCACGCGGGGTCTGCTGAGCGTGAAGTTTTACACCGCTTTTTGTCTTGTTGCACTTCTGGGTATTTCATAAAGAAATACAGAGCAAACAGCAGCCGTCTCAAAAACATTTGCAACATGCTGCTCCTGTGCTTTTCTCCCCCAGATGTTGAGGTTTGCTTTGTACTTACTGGGATCACTTGATAATTCCTGAAGGAAATAACGGGGCTGGAACAAGAGCCCTTCAGATCAGTGGAGCCGTGTTAAATTTATTCACAGGGACATATTTGCTGACAGGCTCAGGGGCCTGGTAAATGTTCATCTCTCCATTTATTCCTTGACTACCAACTGGAGCTTAATCTGGATCAGCCGTAGTCATGGATACGTGAAAATGACAGTTGGGGTTTTGTTTTCTAAGCAGCAATGCTCCTCTACACAGCATCCCAAACATTGTTTTGAAGAGCTGTCAAAGACTGTCCCGTTGGGCTCGTACAACATGAATGCTGGTTCATAATCTCTGTACTCGGGTTTGCTCTGAGTATTTCTTGGTTCAGCTCATGGATTTGCTTGCAGGTGGGATCTGTTGCCCACGATGCTTCAGCCGCTGCATGCTGGCTTTCAGCGCTGGTACCACTAGCAGGTTATGGCCTGGCTGTGTGTTGCTTGCTGCAGTGCCCGTGGTTGGGGTGGTAGGGGAGCCTCATTGCAGCGCTGTGTGGCTGCAGCCTGCTCCTGCCCCAGGCAGGAGTAATGATAAAGCTGCTCCTGTAATGAGCAGCCCCCATTCTGCCCCTGGCTGTCCCCATGCCACTGCCCACGTTGCATGGCTACTGAGCCCTGCTGGGGCAGCTGCTCGTGTCCGAGGGGTGGCAGAGGTGGGGAGATGGCTTCCATGTGCTGGGGGCTGTGGGAAGGATGGGGCAGCCCCACTGCTCTGTGCATCCCACACTGCTCCTGGTGGAGCTGCCGGCGGGGGGCTGTGCAGGCAGCTGGCCATCATGCTGTTTGCCATTTCATTTGGCAAAATTGTCAGAGTTCTGCAGAAAATGTCCCACAGAAGTGACAATAACAATATTTTGGATATGAGCCGAGCAGAAAAGGATAATAGGAACTCCGCAGGCATGTGTAGGCTTTTGATTCATCCTCAGAGATGACAGATGTGCACTTACTGGAGATACGGGAGTGGGACTCGGAATATTTATGGTGATTTCTTTGCTCCCACTCTTCCTGTGTGATTTTTGCTCTGCTCTCTGTTCAGTGCACTCTTGCCATCTGTGTGTCATCCCTGCTGGAAGTCCCACGGCTGCTGTCTCCCTGTCCTACCCTGCAGCACTCCAGGAGGGGGGGGGGGGGGTGGAGTGGAGGCTCCTTCTCCAGGGCAGGGTCTCATGGGATGGTGGGTGGGATGGCAGGGCAGGGTCACCGAGCTGGGGGTGGATGCAGGGATCAGGGAATGAGGAGGCAGTTTGTGCATGAGACTGGTGCTGTGCCCACTGCATGGGCGCTTGTGGCAGTATTTCTTCCTTCGTTTGGCTGCAGGGCACTCCAGTTATAAGGCATTGGGAGCTGCCTCACTGTAGGTACAAATAGATATACAAAATATTTAAGACCAGTATTAGATTAGATCACGGCGACAGGTTAGAGGAATTGGTTTTGTTTGCAAACTGCTGACAAAGGCAGTAACTGAAGGGTTACATCCACCTTGTCCTCTCCTGCTGTGGCTCCTCGCTGAGGCTATGGAACAAGTGGCAGACCTGGTAGAGATGGGTAAGACCTGGTAGAGATAGGCAAGGTGGTGATTTTTAGCACAGTTCAACCAATGCTCTTCACTTGTCTCCCCACCTTCTTTTTCAATACAAGCTCTTTGCAGTAAAGCATTTACAAATTTAAATTCTTTTTTTCTTTATCTTGTAGTGAACTTTGACCACTTCCAGATTCTCCGGGCGATTGGGAAGGGCAGCTTTGGCAAGGTAGGCTTGGACACCCAGCTCCGATGTTCCTCCAGCATTTCGTCGGGTAATTGCTGTTGTGTACCTACAGTTACTGAAACAGTATTGTTGCCAAAATTGATTATTTTTATTGTGAGATGCTGCTGATAAGTAAACACAGGAAAAACGCCTTCAGGAAAACGCTCTGTTGCTGTGAGGTATCACCTTCACTCTTGGCGTCTTGGTGAAACAGCCGTATCTTACATTGCCCACAGTTCTGACCATTTTATGACAAGCATTTGTTGTGTTTCCTGAGGGGCTGTGTTGTTAGTGAGAGCAGGCAGAAGGAGCTGGAAGTGGTGCTGGGCTGACCCTGCAGCCTCGGGCAGCTCCCCCGCTCAGCAATGAATTCTGCACAAGAGTTTTTGTTGATGCTTTTTTTTTGTTAAATAAGATTCTTTTTGCCAAGTATGTGGGAGCAGGTGGGAGAGGATGATCAAAGAGCTGGGGAGCTGGGGAAGTCAATTAGTTTGATTTGCTGGTTTATATTCGTTTCTTGTTCTTTATTTCACCATCTCTGTCGCTGTATTTGCTGCTTTTATCACAGCATTTTCCACTGTTTATTTGCAGTGGAAGCTGAAAGCTCAGGATGCATGTGTGAGACTTCCTTGTGTTGTTACTGTTTGGCAGTTATTTGGAACCTGCATTTTGCTGTGTCCCAGCTGTAGCTGTGCCCTTCTCTTTAGGTGAGACATCTGCACCCAATGGGTCAGACAGGAGCCGTGGGAGCAATAACCCTGGCTGTGATTCATGACAATTGCTGTGCTTGGTTATCGTAATCATCTCATGCAATGGTTACATACTATGGGATTTGTGCTAGGATTGAGTTGTACTGGGGCAAGGAAACACACCTTTGAAGATGCTGCAGCCGCGGTCCTGGTGAGGTGCCGTCCAGCTCTGCTTGGAGCTGGGAGAGCAGGTGCTGTGAGCAGCAGCACCGCTGTTAGCACTGCTTGCTAATGAAGATGTTTCGTCTCAGCCTCAGTTAATGGAGGTATCTATTGCATCGTTCTGCTGTGCTCGGGGCAGAATCTGCCCACACGGATCCCTGCCTGCCTTGGCTGTGAATCCCACGGGAGGAGGGCTAATGAAAATGTTATGCCAAGTGCAGTGCAAGTTGGGGAGGGGGGGGGTTTTAAACAGTCGCCCACGTTCTCACTCGTAACTCTTGAGCAAGGAAGCAAAAGCTGAAAGGAGAGTTATGTTGGATTTCTGAGGTTAGGTGGGACAATGGAGAATGATTTAATAGGAGCTCAGGACCTTCCTTCGGGTAATGCTGTAGGGGTAAGGCAGACGGCAGGTGCTTCTGACGGCAATAGGAAGTGTCAGTGTTACAACTTCTGCTCAGTGCCTAAGACAAAAAAGCTGACCCAGAACCTTACTACAAAATAGCAGCTAATGCTTCTTTTGAGGTCATATGGGGAAACTCATCCTTCCAGATGTGAGTTTTCTGGAGAGAAGGGGTTGATTCTGATGTACAGCAGCTCCGTGTGTGCTGGAGAATCACTTGGACTGAGAACAAGAACAGGAGAAGAAATGTGTGAGTCTCAGGGCAGGGCCTGCCTGGCTTTGAATGGAGCGTCACGGCAGCTTTGGTTTATGTTTATGTTAAAGAAAGATGAAGTTTCCAGCATCACAGTCTTTCAGCCATCAGAACTGTATATCATTTCAAAAAGCTGAAATGATTCATCTGTCATCTTTCTGGATAATTATGTCAATAAGATAAATTTCCTTTGATACTGAGAGAAGCTTTTTACATTTACAAAGTCATTTAAAGCTCACATTTAATGATGGCAAATGTGGATCTACCTATCTGAGAGCTGTTATTTGCACTCTACAACTTTCTGAAGGGAGATTGTGATGAGGAAGAGCCTCTTCTCCCAGACAGCAAACGGGACCCGAGGAAATGGCCACAAGTTGTATCAGATGAGGTTTAGACTGGACATAAGAAGGAGCTGTTTTCCTCAGAGAGAAGCTGTGCTGTGTCTCTCCCATAGCACAGCCCCACTTCTGGCACAGGTCGGGCTGCTGCAGTGTCACTGGGCAGTGAGCAGAGGAGCAGCATCCTGGAGGGGATTTCCAGCACTGGGAGCAAGTTGTGAGCTGTGCTAATGGGAAACTCAGTGTGAGTGCTGGGCAGCATCCTGAGAGCTGCCGTGAGGCGTGGAAGCCTTGGAGGCATTGGTTGCATGGTAGGTGCCTTGACATCTCCCTTTGAGAAGCTGACCTTTCCTGGGTTAAGTCTTTTCAGTTTGAGCCAGGAGGCAGAACGGCAGACTATTACTATTCTTCCCCAAGTTTTCCTTTTATCTGCGCTTCCCCACATGCTCTGAATCAGCTGCTTTTGCTTTTTCTTTTTTTTTTTTTTCTTTCTTTTTTTCTTTGCCAAGGATTAAAGAGCTGAGGTTATGGGAAATTCATTACTTTCACTTCACTGCTGTGAGGACATAAAAGCGTATCTGTCTTTGTCTGCTCTTGAAGTCGGGGGTTGGACCGGGATCCCGCTGGGGGGAGCAGTGATGGGAGCACAAGGTCTGATGGGGGGTCACACTGTGCATCCACAGCCCGAGGCTCAGCCCGTCGTGCCCCTGCCTGCTTTCCCACTGCTTTCCCACTGCGCCTGACCTGCTCAGCACTGGAATGAAGACTCATGAAGCCAAGCAGCCTACAGACGGGGAGAAAGACATCTCATTCGTCCACTGATTCATTACATTGTGTCTCAGGGAAGTGTCCAATCTATTTTGCTGAAGCCTCTTAGTGAGGTGAGGATGACTTTTCTGGAGCAGTACTTGTGACTCCCTCTGCTCCTACACCTTCCTTTTTGCTTCCCACCCCAAGGCAATGAAGGGCAGAGTGTGCTGCGCTGCTTTCTGGGCTCTGGTAGCTGGGCAATGTACCACAGGTCACGTGCACAGCCGAGGCTGAAGTTTGTGCATGAGCTCATCTGTGTCCCTGGTGGGTGCTGGGATGCTTCCATCCCGTTCACTCCCCAGCGCTTGGTAGGAATGCTAAGTGTTGGGCTTGCAGAGTGGTTGGGGAAGGTGCCTGTTTATGCTTCTCCTGCAGTTTTGTCACTTCCTTCTGTGTTTCTCATCAAAGTGCTGCAGCACCAGGGAGGGTTGAGCATCTTGCTGCCAGAACAAAGCCTGTCTGTGTTGAGACAAAGCAATGAGCCCTGACTTGATATGTTGAACTCATGATAACGCCCTGGTGCCTAATAGTGTGGGTTAATCACTGATGGAACCCTCCTCTCCTTCTGGGTCTATGTTGCCTTGTCTCGTTGCTCTTCACAGAGCTGAGAGGAGCCGCGGTATCATCAGGATGGTCCTCCTGTGAAATCTGTCTGAAACTGGCCGACAGTTCTAAGTCAGTGGGAGCAAGTATGAAAAAGCCTCATATCCTCATCTTCTCTATACGTGTTTAATTCATGAAGCCACAAGCTGCTCTAGCAGACTTGATCCCTAGCGGCATAAGCCTGCACTGTAATGCAGCTCATAGCAGAGCTCCTCTATGGGGAAGCCTGAGTCAGGGCTGTGTGCAGCAGCCGTGTCCCTGATGCCTGGAGCAGCTGCGTGGCACAGCTGGGGCAGCTCATGGCGTGTGCAGTTCCCAGCACACAGCCCTTGTGGTGGCTGCAGCAGCTCAGCTCCATCTCTGTGCATATCGGTGCTGTAATAACTAGTCCTGGTTAAATTCTGGCTCCTGCCTGGGAGTTCTCTCAGTAGTAAATTCTAATAACATCTTCTCCTCCAGTTCTAAGCCCCAGTCTAAGCTGTCCGCAGGCTGCTATCTAACGTGGCCAACTTTAAATGGTCTTGTTTTAAAGTGAAAAAAACAACAGTGCCCTGCTTTGCTCATGTTAATTATAAATCTCTCATTGGCTTAAATATGGTGAGCATTTGGATCTCCTCTGTGTTCTGACAAGCCGTCATGCAGCACACCCCCACACGCCCGTTAATTGTACCAAGAGCATGGGATGCTTCAGCGTCAGATGCAGGATTTGGCAACAATTAAGTTGAAGCTAAATTGGATGTCCAGATCATCTGCGAGTCCTTAGAAGCAGCAGCTGATGGGTTTGGATGTTGTTATGCCGTTGGTTGGACAATCCAGTTACGAACCACTCCGTGTCATATGCAGTGCTTAACAGTACTGCTGCTCTTAGGAAATATTGGATGTGTTAGCATGATACAGCAAATATTCTCTTCTCTCTCTCATAGTAGCAGTCTGCACTCACCCTGAGGATTATGGGCTGTCCTTCCTTTGTCACCCTAGGCAGTGCTGTAATGCAGCAGTGGCCATGGGGCGAGGTTTGCTCCCTGCTCCTGGTGCAGTGTTCCTCCTGGTGGGTTGGTGAGAGCTCAGAGCAGTCTGACATTCACAGCCTCCTGTGTGTGCACTGCTTAGGAGCAGACCTGTTTCTCACAGTAATGGTGCAGACATAGAGAAGAGGTGCAGTTCTGTTCTGTTTCCACAGTGGTGAGTGTGGGATCTGCCCACAAGCCAGTAACAGTGACTGGGATTCTCCCTGTGTCAGCAGTGAAGTGTAACCTGAGAAAGCACAGGAGCTGTCCTTGTGATGACAGGCTGCAGGTAACGCTGCAGTCAGAGCTCTGCAGTGCAGGGCACGAGGTGCAGCAGGAGGTCACAGGCTGCACCCCCAGAAGGCACTTCCCCACTGTGTACTTTGATTCCTCTGCTTCTCCTGCCTATTTTCCAGTATTTTAAGAATCTGGCAGTGGTTTTCCTGGCTTCCACCGTGCAGGTGGGTCTGGAGATGCACTGACGGTGAATGTGTTTGGGGACCCTCAGCTTCTGAGTAACCTTCTGTGTTCCTGCAGTGCGGGGCTGGTGGCTCATTGTCCCTGTGCTGTTGGTTCCATCTCACAGCAGCAGTGATGCTGTACAAGGTCCCACTCCACTGTTACAGAGCAGAAACTGGAAAGTAAAGAAGTTTTTTTTTCCTGTGTTACCCAAAGCTGTGAAACTGGGTTGTACGGCAGAGCAGTGATGGTAGGCAGATATCCATTGGATATCCACTTCCACACAGGCATGAGATTTCTTTCTCTGGACCAATATGTAAACAGAGCTCTGGCTTTGATAACTGTATTTTTGTAGTGTTCTGTACACTTGTGTTGTTGTTGACACGTTGCAGTTCTGGTGAGGGATATTTTCTCTATGCACGTGGCGATGGGCACCGAGGGAAGGTGAATAACTCGGCATGGTTAATTAGCGGAAGTGTGGAAGCTCCACTAATTAAAAAAGCTCCACTAAGTGCCTGGTGGGAAGCTGCGGTAGATGGATGCTGTGTCTGGTCGGGTCCTGCGAGCTCTGGGTGTGGGCTGTTCCTTCCTCACAAGGCAGAGGTACTGGGGATTTTAATGCCGTAATGCAAAGCAGCTCTGAACAGATGGGGCTGTAACCTGCCCAAAAGTCTGTCCTGCCAAGTTACTGGCTCCAGACCTGCACTTGATGGAATAATTACTGCTCGGAGCAGCACGCAGTGTGCATGTGGAGCTATTTATTGTCAGGCAGCACTTGTTTGCACGTGCTCTGATTTCTGGCTACCCATTGGGCAGACCTGACACCCAGTGTCAGAATTTGGGAGGTTTTTATCCAGCCCTGGCACGTTGGCTGCTTTTAATGAACCGAGTTGAGCTTTGCCCACCTCCTGTTGGGAATCCCTCACAGTTTGCTGGCGTTGTAGATGCCAGCATCTGCAGCGTGGCAGCTCGAGCAGCTACATGTGATCCCATGTGCCTGCTGCTCTGCCTTGCAGCACAGAGGAGCTCTGTGAGGGGAGATGCCTCCCAGGGCAGATCTCTTGGTAAGCACTGGGTGATAAACTCAGCAGCACAATGCAGCCAGGTCCTGCCAGCTCCGCACTGAGCACCTGGCTGCACGTTTCATTAACACCCTCCTGGAAGGTCCACACCTGGGGCACAAGCACTGCTGGCTGCTTGGCTGGGGAGCTCAGCCCGTGTGTGCAGGGCTCTCCAGGCAGCACAGGGAGTGTTTCTGCCTTGGGATCAGGAATAGCTTTGGCGTTAATTTATGTTCAGAGATTAAATAAAGCCCTCTGTTCTTCATTGGGAGTAATTAGATTTCTGTCTGCTCCCAGGTTTTATCAAATATGTAACTAAAAAAATCATCCTGTCTTCCTCTTTGACTAGCATATAAACCATCACGGATCTAATTATGGCCGTAATGAAAGGTGGTTTCAAATATAAGGCTGGACTCAAAATGCACATTGGCCGCGGGAGGATGTACTTTTCATGTTATTCAGAGCATCCTGCAGAGGTACGTGTGGGAGCCTTGATCCCCACAGGAACCTGGACCTTGGGAGGTTCAGAGGCTGTGAGCAGATAATCACCCATACCCCAAACTCAATTATAGAAACGTCTGTATAATATCTGACTGGATGTTACTTCCTCAGCGTAACGTGAAAAGGAAGTGCCTAATCTGAGCCATCTAAAATTGCTTTTAATTGCAGGATTCATGTCATATGGATTGCATTGCCCCTCCATGAAGCCTTACTGGGAAGCTGGATGAAATCCCATGGTAGTTGCATATGGAAAACCTCCACTCCTTACTTGCTCAATACAGGAGCTGGCCAGGAGAGCTTTTCCTGGGGTGTTTTTATGTGCTGGCTGTGTTAGTTCAGCTGTGATTTATGTCAGTGGCAATATAGGAATAAGCTTCATTTGGAAAGAAGGTAATTGTGCAAGGCCAGCTTTGAGCACTTGCCCAGCTTTCCTGGCCTCACGAGTTCCTTTCCCTGGCACACAGAGGGCTGGCCCTGCTCAGAGGTGACGTCCATCAGTTCTGCAGCCTTGCACAAGGTAAGAACACAGGCACGTCCTTAAGGCCACAACCTGAAGCTGGCGGTGTGGGGCCGTCACACTGAGACTCTGTTGTGCACAGTGTTGTTTTAGGTCAGACGAGGTTTTCATCTCTATCATAAGCAACCGAGTGGGGGATTTTTCATGGGAGCGTTGACATGACCTGAAAGCAGCAGCAGGCTTGCTGTGAATAAAAGTTTTATCAGCTACCGCTATAGCTTGGCTGGAGCAAGCAGCAGTACTGAATTAAAGAGCTTTTAATGATTTATGGTGTTGTGGCACACCGGTCCTTCATCCATCTGGTGATAAAGCATCACTTTCAGCAGGGAAAGAGCAACATCATAAGGCTCTGTGAAAAAGAGCTTTGGGAGGAAAATGTGGTGTTTGGAACAGAAAGGAAAACGAGCACTTGGGGTGAGGATGTGAGAGCGGATGTGTCAAGCTGTGCTGGCCCTGTGCTTACAGCACGTCTCTGGGGATCGTGGGCTTTTTCCATTCATTGCAACTTCATACCCTTTAATTTCTCTTCTACCTCAGTAAACATGTTCTGATGCTGACCTTTGCCTCCAAAGAGGAGGCTGTGTTATTAACACACTTGCTGCTATTGCTGAGACATCGCTGTAATGCGGCCCCAGCTGAAGCTGTCAGAGCAGCACAGGGGCTGCCCGGTGCTGTGTTGAGCTGCACAGCTTTCCTGTTGCAGGCCAGCCTGAAAAAGTGGGGGTTCATAGACTGCATCCGAGTGCAGCAGGAGGATCTGTTGTGCCATGTGTCCCTGTGTGAGCACTGGCTCCCACCGGGGCTGGATATGAGTGCAGCAGCAGCAATGAGCTGTGGCTTTGCCTGAGCCAACCCAGGGCACGGCCCAGAGCTGTGGGGAGCACAGCCATGGGGAGGTGGTGTCACTTGGGTTGTGTCACTGTGCAGGGGGGGCTGTGCCGCAGTGTTGTCGGCATCACACAGTGCAGGGGTTGCTGTGCAGTTTGCCTCCGGGATCACGGCTGCAGGTGTCCCATTCTTTTAAATGGGGCTTTTTGTGCTGGAGATAATGGTTGGGTAAAACACTGCCAGAGACACTATTGTCAAAACTGTTCCCGGAATGAAGTTCCAGATAAATAAGCTGCACTATGAAAGCAATGAGGGCTTTTGGTTGTTCTCAAGTCTGTTTGCATTCAGGACCAGACGGTATCATGGCAGCACCCAGCCCGGCTACGTCTCAGCCCCTCCAGCCCGAGCAGCACCTCCACAGGGTCAGTGAGGCCATGGGGCTGCTCAGCTCCCCCCAGTCCTTTCCCCTTGGATCAGTGGGTGTCACTGCTGTGTGTTTCAGCTTCCCTCTGCAGCCTGCATGACTCCGTGCTCCCCATGCTGCCCTGCCAGCTGCACCTGGGGGAACACTGCTGTCCTTCCATCATCAGGTATTCCTGCTGTCCATTTGTTAGTCTGTCCCTGCGCCCCTGTCTGTGCACCAGGAGGCTCTGCAGCCCCTGTGCCAGCAGCTCGGGGCCATGACAGCCACAGCCACAGGACCTGGAGCCCCAGGTGTACCCGGCACCAGGGCTGTATCACCTAAAAGACACCTCTAGGCTTTGTTATCTTGCCATGCCAAAAGAAAATTGAATTGGATGGTTTTATCCTTAACATTGATTAGGAGTGTGGAACAAATTAACGTTATCTTTTTAATTATAAACGTTATGCAGATGTTAATTACCAGACAAAGACTGTATTTCGATAACCATCAGAGGCATCGTAATATAAAATGGATATGAAGATTGGTTTGAAATAACAGGGTAACTGCTGCTGCCTACCATGCAACTGTGATGCTGTGGCCATGTCAGGTGTCTCTGGTTTCCCTTCACAATGATGTCACCCCTTGCTATTACTTTCCTGATATCGGCTGAAAGTTGACTTTCATTTTTTAAACATAATTGACAGCATTATGGTTTCTGTTATTGGTTTAAAGCTGTACCAAAGCAGCGTGGAGGAGGCAGGATCTGCAGAGGAACTGGTCTCTGACTGCCACAAGGGCAGCAAGATGTGTGATGGCCTGGGACTTTTGGGCCTATATATTGGGGTGACCGTAGTTGGAAGGTCTGTCTATTGGTGTGACCATATGATGGAAGATCATGCGTAGGAATGGCTGTGCAGTGGAAGGCCCATGTACTGGAAGACCTGTGCTATGGTGCTTACTATCCGTGCCCTGGAGCAGTGTGACAGGGAGCAGCAGCATTGTGGATGTTGCTTTTTGGGGAGGCCCTGCAGCTTGCTGATATTTTCTTGGGTGGCAAAGGAACCAAATTCTAGTAGTGGTTTTGCTTGTGTTGTTTCCTATTGACTTGGTCAGGTTAGCATTATTTCTGAGAGCAGAAGCCTCAGAAGATGAGTGCTTGGAGGTGCAGCTGGGGTCAGCTGAGCCCTGTGGTAGATCACTGCCCACTGTCCAGCATGCCCACATGCAGCTGCAGCACTTCTCATCTCTGCAGAGTGGGAAATATAAGGATTTTCTTGACTTCTGAATATCTAATAGGATATTTTGTGTGTCTAAGAGCCCAGAGATAATCGCCAAGGGAAGTCAGCAGAAACTGAAGTATAAATCACTGTATTTGGATCAGGTGTAGCCACTCTGAATAAGCATTTTACAAGCCAGAGCAGTGTCCTCCTGTGGTTCACTTTCAGGTGGGATTAAGATATTTGATGTGAGCGTGCAGTGCTTGTTAGTGCCGAGCAATGACTCTAAAGACAGAATAAGCAAAATCCAGGTTTGCACCCTGAAAATTCCTGGTGTCCTTCAGCCGAGCCCAGGAATGTTTCTGTGACAGGTTTATGGAGTGTCCCATGCAAAACCATGGAAAAGGCTCTAGGGGAAAACGTGCTGCTCCCATCCCCAAAGCAGAAGGAAGACATCATGAACCCAGCTATGGGCATTTGCATCAGATGTGGCAGTGATGCCCTGCAGAGGGCGGCTTCACGAGTGCCTTAATTTGACATCTGCATCAGCAGAAGAAGAAATAGCCTTTGTGTAGCCGAGAACAAGCAATCTCAAGTACTTATCTGCTTCACAGACAGTGCCCAGCATGCAAAGTACTTGCTGTTGTTTGAGCCCATGGACATACTGTGCTATTCCATTATAATTAGCTTGAGATAAGTCAGGACACGCTATTAAATGATTAGATGACTTTTCATCTGAGTGGGGATTTCAGCCCACTGGATTTGCTCAGAATCAGCAGGAAAGAAGTTATTGAGTTTCCAAAGCCTGCCTGCATAAAAGATAGCAAGTTGAACTGAAAAATGTGCAGAGCAGCAAAAATGCAGAGGATCAAGGAAAGTATCCTGAAATAACAGCAACAACAGAAGTCTTCCCACAAAAAGAAGTACCTTATGTCCCCTGGCACCACAAGGTGCTGTAGTTCCATTCCAACTTACACCAGTAGGTGAAATGCTGTGGCAATGGAGGCTGCAGGGATGCGCTGCAGTAACAGAGCGACATGGCAGCAGTGCAGGGAGCGGCACAACCCTCTGGGGGGGGCAGCAGTGATGGACATTGTTGGCCTCACTGAGAAGACCCCAAGGGCTCTGATGCCTTTACAAACATCTGTGTGTTTAGACACAACCATGTGCTGTGAGTTTTAATGGCAATGCCCACCTTAAGCTGAGGATTTCAAAGCCAAGAGTCAGTTTTCCTCTCTTTGTTTTCTATGTATCAATTGGGTCAGTGACCCTTTGCACTGTGCTGTGAACACCTGCCATAGCTCAGCTGCTCAGTGCAGACCCAGCCTGTCTGGGTTCTGATAAAGACAAACTTTGGCTCCAGTGACCATTTCTGTTGTCATCATACATGGCCCCATAAAGTGAGGTCGAAATGGGAGATGTTAAATGCACATCTCATGTCCTGAATAGCAAATGCAAGTCCCAGCCCCTTTGTGCCTTTAATGCAATAAAAGCAAAGGCAGCTGTATACAAACCATTTGGCAGCAGCTGAGTGCTCAGTGTATCTGGGAGTCTATTAAATCTTTTATGTGCCACGTCTTGAGCAATATACTGCCAGCTGATGCCTGCCTTCTGCAGCACAGATCTGGCAGCATTATATACAGTTTTTCCTGATGGCTGTATTTAACCAATGACAATTTCCTTTGTGCAATGAGGGACCACATTGTGCAGCACGAGGACACGATCATCTCTTCTTTTGCTTTCTTGTGTTGCTTCACTTTGTAGACCTGCTTGAAAAATGGATCCAGGCGTATTATGAAACCACTCAAGCTTGTTACCCTGTAGATGTTCCCTGCTTCCACGGGGGCAGAGCAGAGAGGTAGAGATGTGTGCTGGGCCAGACCCCTGCTGCCCCCAGTAGTAGCCAGCCCAGAGCGTGCCCTTGGCACAGAGCTGTGTATATGCGTGGTTCTCTGCTTATGCAGTCACTGCAGTGGCAACTGCAAAATAATCCTCGTAATTTCATCATATTGCTAATTAGGATGTTTGTAGCAGGCTAACAACAACCATCTATTATTTTGTCATCTGCTGCTGCAATGTGTCCTTGATGATATTATATTATGTGCCATTAGCGCTTGCAAATTGTTATTAACGGGAAGTGTGGAAGAGCTCAGGTCTTTCCATGATGCTTCCACCATTCAGGGATACTGTGGGATGCTGCAGGACCTATTAGATGCTGTGGGATCTGTTGGATGCTCTGAGGTGCAGTGGGTGCTGTGGCTCCAGCAGCTGGAGGTCGCCTTTGGTTGGGTCTTGCTGTGGTGTTTAAGGCTGTAGGAGCAAACTGCCAGATCTCTTTTTTTTATTGAAATCATATGCAGCGCACTGCAGCCTGGTAATGAGAGGACAGACATAATGATACCAGCTGCAGAACGCTCGTTAGTTCAGTTCAGAATAGCTACCTTGATAATTAGTGTCGTCATCAGCCAGAGACACGGGAGCAGCACTGAGGATGCTCTGGGAGTGCTGTGAGCCCCACTCTGTGCTGTGCAGGGATGTGGAGCTGGCCCAGTGCTGGGCACAGTGCTCGTTGATCTCCTCATTTTTAACCTATTTACATTCAAATAGCTTTCAGCTAAAGCAGAATGGATTGTTTGACCTTTCTGAGTATGTCTGTATCTGAAAGAGGTTAAACTCAGTCTGCTGGGAATGTACACCCAGTGTGTGAGCTTCCCAGCCTGGAGCGCTGGTCTCACATGTTGAGCAACAAATGAGGGTAGGGAACGTTTTGCTAAACCTCCTTTTGCTGTAGGTGTGTATTGTGCAGAAGAGAGACACCGAGAAGATGTACGCTATGAAGTACATGAACAAGCAGCAGTGCATCGAGAGGGACGAGGTCCGCAACGTGTTCCGGGAGCTGGAGATCCTGCAGGAGATTGAGCACGTGTTCCTGGTGAACCTCTGGTGAGTGGCTTCTGCCCTTCCCCTTCCTCCTGCCTTTCCCCTGCCCCTCCCCGTGCTGCAGGGCTGCGTTCTGCCCCAGGTGCTCTGCACACAGCCCCCATTGGGAGGGACTGCTGAGCTGATGAAGCAGGAATGAAATGCTTTCAGTGAACTCACACACAATGTCCAAATGTTACATCACCAAGCATTTAGAACAGTCTGTCTCATGTTGGTTCTCCTTCGGATCCTCCCTGTGTCCTGCTGTGTGCTGAGGTGCTCACCAGTTGAGCTGCAGTGTTGGTGTGACCATTAGGGGTGAACACGTTTTAACTTCCAGCCTGATTTGAGGACAGTTGGTTTTTTCAATTGGGCCCTGAGCGCTTTGAAACGCGGCTGTTTTCAGTGATCTCTTTCTGAACTGAAGTGCTGTGATCTCTGCAGATTAACACACGTGTGGCCTTTGGCTGGAGAGCAGCTGATGGCAGAACAAAACTCTGCAGCAGTTTGCTGCTGAGTGCTGTGGGTCCCTTTAGAGCTCAGATATTTCACTGAGTCTTGCACAATAAATTCATTTCCAAATGTAAACAGTGGTGCATTATGTCTGGAGGTTACTGCAAGATTTAGCAGCTGAGAAGAGTGGAGTTTATGCAAGGAGACACCACAGAGCAGAGGTGACAGGCTGACAAGGAGGAAGGAGGGTGGTCTCTTATTGCTGACGTGTACGTGGCCGTGGTTACTGATGCTGTGCCTGGGGCTGCTCAGTGCTGGGCACGCTTTGTGCCTTCAGAGGACAGCACAGCACTTGGTAGAGGCAGCGGCTGCAGTGGGGCCAGGGAGCCTAACTGGGTCCTGTGGGCATCATTTCCACCCTGGTGGCTGTTGAGCATTTTAACACTGGCAAATACATTTTCCAGCAAGTAATGAGATCTTTGAGCAGATGTGCTCATGCAGATTTTCCCATCTCCTACATTTGGAATAAGCACACATTGAGGATGAGCAGCGTGTGATTCAGAAGCATTACACAACCCCACACACTCTCCTTAGAAACGCTGTAGCCAAATATAACAATGGGACGTTATTTTGTAGTGTATCCTCGCTGCTGTCACTCTCCTCCGGGATCCTCTGCAAATAGGGAGGCGTTTTACTCTACCGTAAATACCCATCTATTTCTCTGTTTTTATGGCTAAATTAGAACATGCACTTTCCAATTCATTTTCAGGACACGCAGGGATATTTTAGGTATGACTGCGTTGTGCTTTTCACAACTGAAAATTCACAGTGACTGAGACAACAGTGAGCAAAGCCCCGTGGGCTGTGTGCCAGGGAGATGTCAGTGGGGACTTTGGTACAGGATGGGTGTTGTGGGGCATCAGGCTGGATGGGGCTCTGAGCACCAGAAGGAGCTGTGGGTGTCCCTGCTCAGCACAGGGGAGTTGGACCAGATGGTCCCTTTGAAGGTCCCTTCCAACTCAAACCATTCTGTTGTTTGCTATGGGATCTTCTGTATGGGAAGTTTGGAGCAGGGAGCAGTGTGCCTCAGGTGAACCAAGGCAGGATACCAGTGAGGCCGGGTGTAAGGGTGGGAGCTGAAACACCAGTGTTTGCTCTGTGGTTTTCTGGTGCTGGAAGGGCACCCCCAAAGCCTGTACCTTGCTGTATGAGTTACTTGCTGAGTGGTTCTATGGCATTCTGTGGGGTTTAGGTGAAGGGTGGTGCTTGGAAGGCAGCAGGAGTTAATGGGGGCAGCTGCCTCACTGTGGAAGTGCTGCTTAGGGCAGCAAAAGCACGATGGCATCGTGAATGGTGCCCACTTAATTAAAGAGATGCAAACACCGAGGCCGACATATGCTCGTAGTGGGGATGCTGGCAGGTTTTCAGAGGTGCTGTGCAGTCAAGAAGAAACATTCCTGCCCTCAGTCTGCGTGCACTGCTGACAGCCACTCCCCGCAGGTATTCCTTCCAGGACGAGGAGGACATGTTCATGGTGGTGGACCTGCTGCTCGGCGGGGACCTGCGCTACCACCTGCAGCAGAACGTGCAGTTCACAGAGGAGACGGTCAGGCTGTACCTCTGTGAGATGGCCCTGGCACTGGACTACCTGCGCAGCCAGCACATCATTCACAGGTACTGCCCTGAGGCACTGGGAGCGAGGCTGTTCCATAGGCTGCACTGTGAAGCCCAGGTGGGCAGGCAGCTCTGGGGGCTGTGCGGCTGCTGTCTGTGTTTGGGGCAGGCTGTGGGTCCAGCTGGGCTGCAGGCAGGTGCTGGGCAGTGAGTGGCACACAAACCGTGCCCACGGTGCTGCAGCCTGCAGACCTTTCTCCTCTCAGGGGCCCAAAGTGCAGTGCTTGGGGCTGTGCTTGGAGCTGGGCTGTTGGAGAGCTTGCCATGGTGGGCTGACACCTGGAATACTGATTTCACAGATGTGATGCCTGAATAAGTCAGACGCTCCCCCATTTTTTCCTAGCAGAAACGTGCTTGTAATCTGTCTGAAGGGACTTGTTCCATATTAGGATATTTTGGGGTTTTATCTTTCTAGTTTTTGGTGGATAAAAAGGTTGCAGTCTTTTTGTAGCAGTTACTCTGTCATCTGACTGAGATTCCAGCTGCTGTAACTCTGTGTCTGTTTGCAGAGATGTAAAACCAGACAACATTCTCCTGGATGAGCAAGGTAGGAGCTCTCTGCCTCACTTTGTCCACCTGCTGCACGTTTCTTGCTGTCATGGATTCTGTGTGTCTTGTTATGTGGAAAAAGTGTGAGAAACACACATGCCCCAGGCTTCCTGTGAGAAGAGAACTGTGCTAAGCCAGGTGTAGTGAGCCTGGCAGCCTTCATGGGGGCTTCTATTGGTTGTATTATTGGCAGAAGCACAGCGAGGCAGCACTTAGCACCTGCAGGCCTGAGGTCCTCAGGGGGCTGCAGGAGCCCTGGGGCCCAGATCCTGCCTGCCCTGCTCTCTGCTGCCTGCGAGCAAAAGCTTAAACACACCTTTGCTCTGCATCATGGGGTTCTGTGCAGTGAGTGATTCCTTCCTAACATCTGTCTTTGTTTAAGGTCACGCACACTTAACAGATTTTAATATTGCAACAATAATCAGGGATGGTGAAAGAGCAACTGCGCTAGCTGGAACAAAGCCATACATGGGTAAGAAGCAACAGCAGGTTGTTATGTCTGCAGTTTACCTTGAAGGAATGCTCACTGCATGCAGCCTTCTAATTCCTGTCTGTCACAAAAGCACTGAATGGATTTTGCCCATTAATGCGCGCACCCCAGTCATTCAGCAGAGCTGAGCTGGCTCAAGGGGGGAACTCCACAATGGCTGCACTGCCATCAGTGCTGCCTGTCCGTCCAGCATACCCAGCGTCCCCCCAGCTCCCTGTCCCCATGGCCCAGCGTCCCCATGTCTCACTGTCCCCATGTCTCACTGTCCCCATGTCTCACTGTCCCTGCTTTCTGCCCAGCCCCCTGTGAGACCAGCTGTGCTGCTGACTTGTCCTGAAAGCCCCACTGCTGCCATTAACTGCGCTTATGCATGGCCTTACATGGTGTGGGTGATGTTAGCAGAAACCAGCTGACCCCATAGATAACCTGCTGTGGCTCTGTCTGTTCAGCTCCAGAGATTTTCCATTCCTTCCTGAGCGGTGGCACGGGTTACTCCTTTGAAGTGGATTGGTGGTCGCTGGGAATCATGGCTTACGAACTCCTCCGTGGCTGGGTAAGCTTTGGAGCCGGAGGCCTGTGAGCATGGCTCCTTCATGGGCCGCAGAGGGAAAAGCAAATTCCTTCTCACCCCTCTGTGCTTCCCCCAGAGACCGTACGACATCCACTCCAACAACCCGGTGGAGTCCCTGGTGCAGCTGTTCAGCACCGTCAGCGTTCAGTACTCGTCCACGTGGTCAAAGGAGATGGTTGCCCTGCTACGAAAGGTGAGGGCTCTTAGAGTCATAGAGTCCTTAGAGTTGGAAGGGACCTCTGAAGGCCGTGTAGTGCAGCTGCTCTGAAGGCCCTGTGCTGTGCTCCAGCAGCAGCTGTGGTGCATACAGGTGTGACTGGAGATGTCAGTAGTGTGAAACTGAAACTGGACTTATTATTTATGGCTTTGCTCAGCATAAGCACTGGTTAATCTTCTGTTGTGGTTTATTACTTCCGTAAGTGTGGAATCACATAATGTCTTAGGTGGGAAGGGACCTTAAAAGTCATCTCCCTGATGCCTATAGTGATAAGAAAGGCTGTTTCTTAGTGTAATGATTCAGTTCTACTTTGGGCTGAGGCTGGGTTCTTTCAGCTCCCAAGAGTAAGGTCCTCGGGCCATGGGGGGGTGGGCTGGAACAGCTGGGAGCAGTGGGGTCTGCGCTGCCCCTGCAGTCTGGTTCAGGGTCTTGGTATGTGTCCGATGTTTTCATGTTCCTGTTGCAATGCGGAGCCGTCGATGCTGTAAGGTCGGTTTTCAAAGCCCGTCGCTGCTGGGCGGGCTCACATCGTCCCCTGCTGGCGGCTGCGGGGAGCGCCGGGGGCACAGAGGGGCGGACTTGGGGCTTTGAGTTCAGCTCCCCTGTACAGAACGGCACGCACTGCCCCCAGCTGAAGGGATGCGGCGCTGCCGGGGTCCCCGGCTTTGTTTGCAGGGCCGGGGCGCTCGGCTCCATCTCTCCTTGCTCACAGCAGCGCTGTTGTCCCGCAGCTGCTGACGGTGAACCCCGAGCACCGCTTCTCCTGCCTGGCTGACATCCAGACTTCAGCATATCTGTCCGCCGTGCCCTGGGCCGATGTCTGCCAGAAGCGCCTGGAGCCGGGATTCGTCCCCAACGTGAGTACTGCGACCTGCCCCACTCACTGCCCTGCTCAGGGCTTGGGGTGCTGGCTGGGGAGGGCTGACCTGCTGTGTGTGTGTCTGCAGAAGGGCCGCCTGCACTGCGACCCCACCTTCGAGCTGGAGGAGATGATCCTGGAGTCCCGGCCCCTGCACAAGAAGAAGAAGAGGCTGGCGAAGAACAAGTCGCGGGACAACAGCAAGGACAGCTCGCAGTCCGTGAGTGCAGCTGGGCAGAGGATGGGCTGCCACCGGCCAGGGGTGCAGCGTTACTGCGGTGGTGCTCCCCATGCAGATACATCGGGGTGGAAGCCTTTGCCAAATGGAGTCTTCCCGGCAGTTCCTCTCCATAAGTGCGATAGATCCCTTTCACAATAACCTGTGCTCAAGGAAGTGAAATGACAGAGACATCCTCACTGCACAGGAGAGTGTGGGGTGGGAGCCCAGCCCTGGCTGCAGGGTCTCTGCACACCACAGTGAAACGTGCCACCAGTAAAAGCACAAAGCAAACAGTTGTTCTGTTTTCTTCATCTACTGAGGCTGCATTTTCTGGTGGCCACCGTGTGCTATGCTCAGGTTGGGGCAGTGCAGTGCTGTAGGAAGCAGACCTGCAGATGGGGACTCTTCACACACGTGTGGTTCTTTTCTGTTCTTCAACAGGAAAATGACTATCTCCAGGAATGCCTTGAAGCCATCCAGCAAGATTTTGTCATCTTTAACAGAGAGAAGTAAGTGGGGGCTGTTCTGGGGGAAGAAAAGATGTTCTTTGATGTTCTTTTCCTGGCTTTCCACAATATCGGTGCCTGAGTCCCAGGACCTGGAGCACGTTGCAGGGATTTTGCTGCTCAGGGGCTGCTGGGGTCTGACCTGCAGATGTGGCACCGCCTGGGCTCCCTCTGCCCCTGTCTGGCACCACCTCAGCTCCCCCTTGTGGACAATGTTGCCCTGGGAGGTGAGAGCAGGGAGCGCAGGCTCGTTTCCTCTGCATGTCACAAGGTGCAGGAGCAGTGCTGCAGTTCAGCGCTGCTTTGCCATGTCCACGCTCACAAAGGGGCCCTGCTGTGTTCAGAAGCAGAGCAGCAGTCGGCCCTGTGCTATGTGTTGTGGGTGGGTGCATTGCTGTGCCCGCAGGATCTGGAGCACTGAAGCCCACACAGCGTGGTTGAGCATCTGGGTGCACAGTGGTATGTTCTGCTGGTGCTTCCACCCATGTAAGGATGTCACCATGTGCTGGAGGTGCCACCAGTCTGAAGCCCCTCTGCTTTACCCTACCTGGGTCTGCCATGGGGTGCTGTGGGGGTGCTGGGGCAGCCAGGGGCTCACGCTGTGTGATGTGCTGCTCTGCCCCACGCAGGCTGAAGAAGAGCCAGGAGCAGACGAGCGAGTCCACGTCTGCCCCCGAGACCACGGCTGAGGCTGAGACGGAGGCTGAGGCCGAGACCTCCAACCTGAACATGTGCAGCTCCGTGTGCTCCTCGGCGGGCAGCGGTTAAGCTGGGGCCGCCCCGCTGCCGCCTGCCCTGTGTGCACCGAGTGCCATTGGCAGTGCCCTGCAGCACCCGGCACAGCAGCTCGTCCCGCAGCGTTGTAGCAGAACAGTTCTCACAGAGCTGAGCTCTGGATTTACACAGGCACCGGTTCCACACGCCGAGGTGCTGCCGTGGGTAAGGATCCTCGCTATGCAACTTGCGGGAGGAAGGAGACCTATTTCACTACTTGTTCTTTTTTTAATGTCAGATTGCTGACAGGTTTTAATACAAAGCGATGGCAGCGTGAGAAGTTACATCTCCAACATGGGAAGCCAGCGGGATTAATACTGGATGGGTGGCTCACACTGTGTGAGGCACTGCTGCCAGCGAGGGCTGCGTGGGGCCCAGTGCTCCCACTGTGGGTTGGGGCTGCCCCTGCTGCAGCCACAGGTGGGAGCGGGGATGGGGTGGCCCTGCAGCTCAGGGATGGCACGGACACACTGTTCTCTTCACCACTGCCACAGTGTCTTTCCTGACTTGGGGTAAATAAATGCTTTTTGTGCACTTCTGGGGCTGGGTAATGATGAAATACATGATCAATGTCAGGTGTATTTAAGATACTTCCTTCATGTAGCTGCTGTGAGTGGCAGGAGCCGTGTGGCAGGTCGGGCCATTTGGGCTCTGTGTGCCCAGGTTTGGGGGATGCATTTTGTCACAGGTTCAGGTCTTTTTGGAAGCCGTTTGTGACCTTCCAGTACTGCTTGGCCACGAAAGGAGGGCAGTGTCTTCATTTACCCTTCAGTTCTCTTTATTTTCAGTGTAAAGTAGAAGTGCTGTACATAACTTACCAAAACCTGTTTTTATCTTCCCGGTAAGGCAGGAGCTCTCTGACGGCTCCGCTGTGGGGGGTTGCCTTTCTCCTGCTTTCAGAGGCCTTCACTCTGTTGGTTGCTCAATCTGCTGCCTTGTGGCTTTTGGTTACTGTTGTTAAACGTGAGCGGTGGGTTCTGCTGCAGCACGAAGCCGTTGTGATGCACAGATTGATTGCAGCGGCGTTCACCTTAAAGCGGGCGACATGTGTTGGCTGGCAGATGCTGAGGAGGTGGCTGGGTTTGCATCCTTGGTCTATATTTGTAACACAAAAATGCATAGAAGAGGTTTTTAACAGATGCAGACTCTTTTAGGACAAACACTGCTGCTTTTTTAGTCCCTGTGGATGAAATCATAGAACGGCTTAACCGTGTACAGTTATTTTATATGAAAGATGACACTAAACACTTAATTTCCACAGTTTTATGTGGAGATCAGGAAGTGGCTGTTTGTGCAGAACCACCTTCATGAAGGGGCAGCAGAGGCTGGAGGTGCACGGCTGGACCTCAGCACCGGGTGCACAGTGATGGGTGGGGGTAGCTCTGCTCACAGCCCCATGGGGTGGCCCACCTGAGCACCACTCTATGTGCCCACACACCTGCCTCTCTGCCCAGCCCTGCCCCACTGACTGCCCCCTGTCCCCCTGTGCGTCATGCAGTGCCCGCAGCAGCCCCAGGCAGTGCCCAGCAGTGCTGGGGGCACGGCACAGCCACTGCCCTGTGGTGAGATGGGGGCACACACATGGGGAGCACAGGCTGAGGAGTGTGTGTCTGCCCTGGTACCTTCTGCACCTTGTTCTCCAGGACAGCTGATGTGACAGGCTTTTGGAGCACTGCACAGTCTGAACCCTGTGAGTACAGTATCTCTTGGGTACTCTCTTCCAGCCACATGTGGATGTGTTTCACTGCTGCCCACTGCAGAGCAGGTTCTATTGCTGCCCATTTACTTATGCATAGATACAGGAGATGAAGCTGAAAGCTAAGAGTAGCTGTGAGAAGGAAGCACAGCAATAGTGCATCAGTCCCGTGCTGGGCTGTGGGGCTGTGCTCTGCCCAGGGGCTGTGATGGCTGCGCTGCCAAAGCCCTGAGCCCTTCTGTCCATCCTCTCTGTGGAGCTGGGTCAGTGCTGCTGTGAGCAGAGCTCACAGGGCAGTGTGAGGCACTGCCCTTTCCCATGCAGAGCCCGCAGCAGTCGGTCTGGCCCTGCTTTACACCTCCACGACAGTGTTCTGTATATAACTATTTAGAGATGTGTATTTTTTGTATGACAGATTTATACAGGGAGTGCCGTTATCCGCTGTGAGACGTCTACATCACCTGTGAATTATTCTCCTTAAACTCTTACCATAAGATTCTTTTCTTCTCGCTGTTGTATTTGGGAGTTCTGCAGAATTGCCTATTTTCAAGTGTTTCCATTGAATTCCACAGACTTTGCTGGGAATTTTGTGTAGAACCAGGTCAGGTCCGGATGGGTCTTTTGTTGCCAATTGTTCATCACTGCACCTTGGTGAGAATAAGGGTATCATGAATGGGGGAATATGAGCTCGAGGCCGGATGGTGCCGAAACCCTGATGCCTTGGTAGGGAGTATTTTTACATGATCTCGGTGTAAATGGGAGAGGTAAAGTATACCTTTGTATCTTATGTTAATATACTTCTGTAATTTATTGCATAGCAATACTGCCGTGTCACGGAGCATTTCAGTTAGGACAACAAACGTGTGGTTTTGCAGACACTGCAAGAAGCCATTGCCTATGTGGAGTAATAAACGTGGATTTTTAACATTGCCAAGTTTTGGCAGTCGTTTCTGGGTTATTGCTCTGCAGGAGAACAACGCTGAGTCCAGGACAGAGCGCATGTTGGGATACGGGTCTTGCTTCCACATCGCAGACCTCCTCTGTTTAGCATCCAGACCACAGCGGTGGCATCACAGCCACAATGCACCATCACTCAGCTGTGCGTTCACTGCTCTATGGGCGCTCCTCAGCAGCTCTGTGGTACAGCTGTGTAATGAGCAGCTCCATGTGCCATGTATTTCCTAACTGAGGTCCCTGCCCCTCTGAGCCCGAGGGCTCTCGTGAGGCCACTGCCCATCCCTGAGGTGCATTGCAGAACACTGTGCTGCCGCACTGTGCTGTGGCGTGAAGGCTGACCCTGAGAAACACCCAAATGCTGAAAGCTCCTTGGAAGCACAGCCTGACACCCCGGGATGCTCCATCCATCCATCCATCCATCCATCCATCCATCCATCCATCCATCCATCCATCCATCCCAGAGCAAGGTAATGAGATGAGCTGCAGGAATGCAGTTGTGGTGCTTAATGCAAAGGTTTAAGGGCCAGGATTGCTGCTCCTCAGTGGCTGCAAACCACACTTGTAGGGCCTTCCCGGGGTCAGACAGGTGTCCTTGTGCCTTGTAATGCCCTGCAATGCCAGGCACAGCAATGGCACTCAGCTGCTCCCCTCTGCCTGGCTGAGCCAGTGTCTGACCCAGAGCCTGCGGTGCTGTCAGAGGGAATTAGGGCTGTGCAGGCTGAGTGCTGCGGGTGGGGCTGCTCCCTGCCTGCACCAGACACACACTGGCAGACAGATGGATCTTCACGACAAGGCTCAGACATGTCGCTCAGACAAGTGCAGGGTTCTAACCTTGTCGCCCCACTCCAAGGCCAGGGTAACCCTGTGCCAGTGCTGCCTCTGCTCCCCCAGACCACTCCTACAGAGGGGCTGCCCACAGCTGTGCCAGGGAGAGCAGAGGGGAGGGGTGGCCCCATGCCCAGGTGCCCTTAATAAAGGAGCCCAGCTGTTGAGGATTGCAGTGCTTCCCTCATTAAGAGCAGCTGTGCTGGAGCTCATGCAAGGCTGGGGCACCCTATGCTGCTGTTGTCCTTGCTGGCTGTGATTTCAGCATTGTGTAGTTTGGGGACGTGAGTTCAAGTGAGCGTTTTCCCTATGAATGGCTTCTGCAGTTGTCAAAAATGCTTTTATTATACAGGTAACAGCGCTGGGCAGAGATGTAGGTCAGAGCAGGTAAGCAGGAAAGGAGCACAGTCAATCTGCCCCGCCAATCTGGTCCAAGCATTGAGGCTCAGGCCCACAGCTGCAGCCCACCTTGCACACAGCAGCTGCACGGCCACAGGACACAGTGCAGAGCACACATATCCAGCTCCACAGCAGCACACATGGCCAGCCGGGGCAGGAGCACAAAGCGAGGCAGGTCGGCTGCTTCCATCACTTCAGGATTTCCAACAAGTTTATTCAGTGCAAGGAACAAAACCAACTGCGAGCCGTTGGGCAGAGGGACATGCATAGATCTGAGGCACAGAGATTCACCTCTTCTGTACACACCTTTACATGTAACAAACTGCCTCGCATGGATTTCATAGAGGAGCCTGCCATATGCCAGCAGCCTTCAGCTGGGCCCTTTATTGGCTGTAGGACGTCACTTATGATTGTATCAAAAACATTTCTTAAAAGTGTGCCCAGAGCAGCCCGGCGTGCAGCCCCTGTGCACTGCCCACATTACAGCCCACGGGGACAGCTGCCAGCACACTGTGCCTATGGCACTGTGCATCAGTGAGCAGTCCATAGAGAAGGGTGGGCATTGGGATAGGAGGGAATAAGCACCAGCCGAACTGCTGTGGTCTTCCTGGGCACAGGGCAGCGAGCAGCACTGCTGAACACACGTTGAAATGTACCTCTAGGAGTGGGCATGCAACGCTAAGGGCTCTGAGGGTCCGGGAAAGAGATACAGACCAGGAGCTCTAGGGACTGGGGGACATACAGGCGGGTTGAGCTACCTCTGCGTGGGCTTCGTCTACTTTCTACCTAAGAGAAGGTTCATCAGGTGCCCCGGGCCCACCTCACTTCCACCCTGAGCTGGAGGGAACCAGCCGTGCCCTTCACACCAGCACCGTGGGAGCAGCATCAGGACAGGGAGGTGATGTTGGAGCGCCCGCCTGGAGGGGCCATGATCTTCTGGGCTGTGCGCCGGGCAACGTGGTCATCAGCCTGTGAGCCTGGGGAGAGCAGAGCATCAGTGTGTGGTCATAATAACCCACAGCTCCCTGTAAATCCATTCGGATGCTGTGCTAGCGTAGTACAGCATAAATGAATGTATGGCCTTTGGTATTTAAAAGGGGCTTCTAAAAGAGGCATGAGACTGACAGCAAGAGAAGGGGGAATGTCTTTATACAAGAAGAGGGAAGATGGGGTGGGTGTGAGGAAGCTGCACAGGGTGGCAGAGGCAGCATTAATGCTCCTTCCTGGGAGCAGAGCTGTGTGACAGCCCTGAAGCCGCACAAAGAAACACATCCATGTTGAGCCCTGCCCCACTCACAGCCCCCTCCCACACCTACCTGACAGGCTGAACCCCGACTGGTGCAGGTTGCGCACGGGCACGGCGGGCACTTTGCCGGCACAGGCTGCGATCCTGGAGGCTGCAATGGTGGGCACAGCTTTGGTGCTGAGGACGACATCATGGACGGGGCCATCATACAGCCCCCGTGGGACACCGTGCACCTCTGCCAGCTGTGGGAGGGATGTGGAGTGTGACATGAGCCTGGGCACTGTGGTCCCCATCCTGGGCCCCCTCCCTTCACATGCAGCATATGCTGCCCCCAGCCCCACCGCACAGCCCAGGGCTCCAGGTAAGGCAATGGGCAGCACAGGGCTGTCGCAGCCTGGGGTAGAATCCCACAGGCACCCCTCACCCAGAGCAGTGCAGTGCCACGTCCTGCCAGCCCCTGTGTTCTTGGGCATATTCATCACCAGTATTCATCACAGTTCTGCTTAAGGCTGCGTGGTCTCCACAGCAAAGCAGACTGATGACTGACAGCATGACCAAAGGGTCAGCACACACACGTGGTTTGCAGATGAGGAGTGTGGGGTTTCATTAAAAGCCCACGGCCTGATGGGTTCTCCACCAGCACACGGCATTTTCCACAACAATATTTCTGGTCCATCACCACCATCATGGCCACTGTCATACAGACAGGTCTCTGATCAACATCCCACTGTGCTCCTTTCAGCCCTGGCTTTTTCCTGAAGCTCTGGTTGAACCACAGCCCAGGAGACACAGCCCAGCTGTCTGCTTGTTTGCAAAGCACCCAATGAAGCTGCCCAAGTGAATTAACTTAACAAACAAATCACCAACCGCTGGCTCTGACACTCAATTATCATCTAGCTGGGAGAGCGAGGACCTTCAGGACGTGAGCGTTTATATTTAGCCAGCTCTGTGTGTCCTTTGTGCCAAAGCAGTGGCACGGGGCATCTCCCTTCAGCACTGACACAAACACAGCCTGACTGCTGGCCATGCACAGCTTGCTGCACACACAGACTGCATGGAGGTGTGGGGGGCCACCAGGCTGTGCCACCACCAGAGGGGCACAGGGGCAGCGCTGCAGCAGCACAGCGCAGGGCATTGCACCGCAGCATCCCACCAGCACAGCTCTCCTTTCTGCTGCACCTGAGTGCTCAGAGCAGAGCAGTGACCACAGTGCTGTACCACAGAGGTGGTGATCACTGCAGATGAAGCCGTCCTTACCCTGTTCCTGGCCTTTATTCTTTTATAAACAAAATCAGGGAACGTCTTCCTGGGGATGAAGCGACCTGAGCCCTCGCTGACAAACAGGTTCCCGTCCTCAAGAACAACTCTGCCCTGACTGATGACCACAGCAGGAGCCCCGTGACACTCCGTGCCCTCAAATATGTTGTACTCCACGTTCTGGAAGAAACAAACCAGGATGTTTAATGCTCAGAATGAGGTCAGCACTTAATTGCTCTGCAGTGAGAGCAACCTGTGTAAGCTCTGCATCTCAGCAGCAATGCACTGCAGCTCAACCACTGCTGCTCAGCCCACCCCCACCCCTCCCACTGTCCAGCAGTGCAGTAAATCACATGTTTTGCACTTTGCATTTCCTTTGTAGTCTTCCACCTGCTCCTCTATTCACACAGTGAATGCCCTCATCTCTTTGATCTGATGAAATGTAACTGCTTTGCTGCTCCCTTCCTGCTGTAAAATCGGCTCAGGAAAATAAAAACGCTTCTTACCAAATTGTGAGTTTTTGCCGAGATGATTTTTGTAGCCTTGGGGTTCCACACGACCAAATCTGCATCAGAGCCCACCGCGATTCGCCCCTTCCTGGGGTAGCAGTTAAAGATTTTGGCAGCATTTGTGCTGGTCACCGCCACAAAGTCGTTCTCGTCCATCTTCCCTGAGACCTGAGCAGCAGGAGGAGGGAAGGGCTGTTCAGTGCAGGGCAGCACAGCAGTCCCACCGCAAACAAATCACCCCGGGAGCTAAGGGTGCACTGCAGGGGTTGTTTTCTGCACTGGGAAAGATAAGGTCTCTGAAAAGTGCTTCCTCTGCAGGCTCAGGTTCCCTGTACAGGTGTCTCACATCCACCAGGGATGGCTAAGAATATTTCAATACAGAAAGACAAGAAGTGAACCTAAGTAGTACTATTTATCATCATTATTAATAGCCTTAAATACCTTAATTCTCTTGAATTATCTCATGACAAATGGCATTTATCTCAAGAGCAAAGGCTCCATCAGACTGTGGCAAGGCTGTGTGCCACGTGGTGTGACCCAGGGATGCTCCTGGGGGCAGCAGCCCAGGGCAGAGGCGCCGTGGCAGCGCTCCATCCCCACCCCCCTGTGAGCACCAGCCAAGAGCAGCATCTCAGCCCTTAAGGTGATCAGTGAGAGCTGTCTCCTGACTGCAAGTCACAGCACGGGGGCTGTTCCCCCACTGCAGCCTTTGAAGAGGCTTTGAAGGCACTCAGTGTCACATTTCCTCCATTGCCGAGCTCTTCTGAAGGAGCCGTCTAGACAGTGTCACACCGCAGGGCTCGTCTGAATTAATGAGCAGTCTGACAGTCTGATTTGAGCAGCGTTCACATCCACTCGCATTCAGAACTGGGAAGGAATCAGGTTATTTATTTCTGCACCTACCACACACTTCTCCCAGATGATGGCCATCCGCTCCTCGATGCCATTCGTCCCCTCAGGGATGAGGGTGAAGTTGTCCTTCCCTACGGCCTTCTGGGCGGTGGTGAATGTGCAGTGAGCGCTGCCCGCCACCTGCAGGTCCCCGCTGCACCCACAGAGAGACACGATCAGAGGATGCTGCAGACACCGCAGCTCTGAATGGGCTGCTCAGCAAACCTGCCCTTCCTGCACAGCTGCCATGCTGGGGAGGCTCAATGGGAGCCGCGTGTGACACAACAACCCCCAGGTCCTGAGCTCTGATTGAGGGATGTGGGCACTGTGTACGTGGAGGGGGCAGGCTGGGGTTGGACTTGGAGAGCTTCCCCACCCTGAATGTCCTCTGACTGTATGATAAACACTGATCTCATCAGTGCAGGCTTGCAGGCAGGCAAATGGGACCTGAGTGCCCCTGGAAGCCAAGCAAAGAGATGCACAGAGGTACTGCACTCTATTCACTCATAGAGACTAAGCACTGGAGTCTTCCAGTAGCAGCAGCCTCATGAGCACTTCTGCTATTCTCTCCTGAACTGGCTGTTATTTCTATTTATTCAATATCTTGATCTCTGTACCCTCCTTTTGAACCTCAAACCCTTTTAACATGAAGATGGTTCTAAGAAAAGCCATTCTGATGCACCTCCAAAGTACCTTTTAAAGCAAGGATACAGTCCAATACAACAAGCACATCTCAGTCCCAGAACGTACTGCAGGTTACACAGTACTGTATGGACATGCACTGCACATGGCTGCAGCCAGCCCCAGTGGGTCACTGCTGCACATACAATGTATTTCTATTTTCTCATCCCTGTGCCTGTGGACACAGATGCTTGTGCTGACATGGGGATAACAACTGACCTCAGCAGCCCCCCGTGCACCATCCCCAAGCACTTACAAGCTCAGATGTCAAACCCCACGAACACCCAGTGCTGCTCCTGATAAAACCCTTCATCTGACATCAACACCAAATGGGAGCTCAGTGTGGAGCTCAGAGGATGCTGTAGCCCCAGAGCCCACCCCCCCCAGGCCTTATGACACCCCCAGCACTGCCCACACACCCACAGCCCTGGTCTGCACTCACCAGGACAGCAGGGAGGAGAGGCGCTCCGGCGTGGTGGGGTCGGGGCTGAGCGGGGGTGAGGTGACGAAGGCCGCAGCCTTGGCCCAGTTCTTGCTCCAGTAGTGTGAGCCGTCAGCACCCAGGCTGGCAGTGATGGGCTCCCCGTACACCACAGTGCCTGCAGAGCCGTGCTGTCAGCCCTCACCTCCATTCACAGAGCACTCACTGCTCACTGGGCCACTTCCATTTCTCGCTGGTGTTCTCAGCACAACAGCTTTTAAACTCAGACTAAAACCTGATTACCTCTGATGGCTGCAAAGCACTGCCAGGACATCTATTCACCCTCAGAAAAAACATGCATTTCTAGCTGCAATTTGCTCTGCAGGGAAATCTCAAGTTGAGCATTGGGAAAAAAGAGCAGCCAGGCACCAGCACAGCTGTCCAGGGGTGGGAGATCCTCATCCCTGGAGGTGTTCAGAGCCATATGAGCACAGTGGGGTAGGTGGGATCTCAGAGGGCTTTTCCAGCATTAGTGGTTCTGTGATTCTATTATATGTACCCAGCCAATGTCCCCCTGGCAGGGAGCAGACATGGCCATGCACTGCTGCTTTCTCAGCACACCGCTCTGTACCTGACTCCCTGCAGGAGCACAGCTGGCTCCCCCCACCAATCCCAGGTTTGAATTTAGAGTTTGTTCCAGTTCCACTTTTCATTTAGTTCATGGTAAATGATTAGGACTTGTTTTCTGTTCTTTTTTTCAGCTGCATCTACTGTGATTCAGGTGTCAGAGTTTCAAGTACATCACGTGTTCTGAGCGCAGCTCAGAGCAGTGAGCTCTGGCACATGGTGGGGAGCAGCCAGCACCAAGAGTTAGCACCCTAGAGAGAGAACCGGGGTGCTAATGAGCTCTTAGCCCTGCTGCAGCTGGAGTAGAATTCCTGGATGTATGTGAACGGGCTCACTTAGATTGCAGATATGACAAAGCTTTACCTTTTCTCTTTGCTTGAGCTACCACATCCGCCGCGTTTTTGCTCATTATTTTCGTGACATACAGGGGGCAGTTGGCTTGTTTTGCTATTGTAATTGCACGGTACACGGCCTCTGCTTCAACCTGCAGACACAAAAAGCAGAGAGCATCTCCTTGCAGCCCCGAGGAGCCACGAGCTGCAGCTCTTTGGGGATGTGGGCAGCATTACCTCCTCGGGGCGGCTCAGGACGTGCCCCTCCGGCCCAGTGATCCCAATGTCCAGCAGCCTCTTCTGCTCCTAAGGGGACAAAGAATATTACTGGCTGTAATGAAGATCACTGAAAAAACACAGAACTCTTCAGCCTTGTCAAGTAATTGAGGAGTTCTATGTAAGATGAACAGAGGGATAAATGCCACTGAGGGCGGGCAGCCTTCAGGGAGCCCCTCAGTTCTTATTGGGAACTACAGAGCAGATTTCTGTGATGAAATCCAGGTGAGTGTGTGGAACTGGGAGGATGCTGCTGATTTGACCAAGAGCCCCAGGTCCCCCTGCACGTTTCTGCCACAACAGGATTTCCTACCAGCCCCATCCCTCCAAAGCTTTGGTAATCAGATTGTCCTGGAGGCCAAATCCCACCACCAGGTGTGTGTGGGTGGGAGAAGGGGTGGGATGGAGGGAGAGCCGCAGCCACAGCCCCCAACCTCTTCATATCTCAGTTCATGTGCAATGAGCAACCAGAGACTGCTCTGCTGCAGCAAGGTCAGCCCATGCAGTGAGGTTTCTGTCAGAGGGGTTACACTAAATGACCCAGGTGATGCCAGCAGACAGCATGCAATGCAAAATGCCACTGATCACCTTCACAAAGCAATAGTGCCCAGAGCAGGCTGCTCGTCTGCCTCACTTGGAAATACTCCTATTGATTCTGAGGCATCAAATGAGCACTAAAAGCACTTTGGCACCTCCTGTCAGACACTACGGCCCATCCGCTAAGTCAGGGTTTTGTCTCACACCAAATTACTCCAACCAGCCTGCAGTTTAAATGAACATAAGCACAGTACCTCCTCAATGATGTCCCCGTTCTCAGCATGCACTTGGGCTATGGCCCCCAGGTCTCGAATCATGCAGAATATTTCATACATCTGCCAAGAGAGAGCAGGTGCCCGATATCAGACAATGGATCCTGCTCACTGTGGGTCACTGCTTCCACTGCACAGCAGCCGTCTGCATTACCTGGGCATCAGTGCACTGAAGTCTGTCCTTGTAGGCCATAAAAACCAGGAAAGAGTTCACACCTTGGGAAGAGAAAACGAGAAGTGCAGTGATTGCCAAAGCTCAGAGCCTGGGCTGAGCTCCGTGTGGGCTCAGCTGAGAGCAAACCAGCACGGGCCTCTCTTATTTCTAAGCACTGTTCCTCAGTGCACTGTTTCACTGGAGAAACAGGAGCGCGGTGCTTTGCACACAGCACTGCACAACATCCCCATTGTTCCTACTGAACGTAGGACATGATTTATGGAGCACAGAGTCAAAGCCTGAGAACTGCCAGCGTGTTTTACATGGACAAAGGCAATAACTAATTCCAAACTATGATCAAATCACAAACAAACTGCATTTCATGAGGAGGTACATATGAAAAATATCTGCTTTAAGCTCCGAATGGTCCATTACTTCAGCTGCTCAGCATTTTAACAGGAGACTCATTGCAAATTTCTATGTTAAATGACCAATTAAGGCCCTGATTGCAAGGCTGCAAATTACACTGGAGTCATTTAGCTTTGCATTAGCATATCTGAAAACAAAATACAGCTTCAAACCCGGCATTAAGAATTAACGAAAGGCACAAATTCCTGACGCCTGGCCAGCACCTCCCTGGGCTGCATCCAAGGGATGCTCGGAGTGTGCAGGAATTAGAGCACAAAGGACACCTCCGGGAAAAGCCCAACGCTTCATCTCATCCCATGAGCCCAACATCAAGCACTATTAAGTAGTTTCAGTAAGTCAGAACTCAGGCCCTTACCCTTGTCCTTCACCAGCGCCTCCAGCTCCTCCTGCAGCCCCTCGTGCCAGCGGGGGATGTCGATGTGCAGCGCGTAGTCGCAGCAGGCCTTGCTGTCAGCATGCTGCCGCCACTGCTCGTAGGCAGCCAACAGGCTCGTCCCAGCCTCGGGCAGCACATGGTCCACTGGAAGACACAGCACAGCGCTGGGGTGCTGCCTGGGGACAGCTGAGTGTGGCTGGAGGAGCTCCCGGGGTCACCACAGCCACTGCCCCAAGAGACACTCCAATAGTGATTCACATGCATAGAATCATAGAACCATTTGGGTTACAAGGGGCCATTCGGTGCCACCCCTGCAGTGAGCAGGGACACCCACAGCTCCATCAGTGCTTATGAGATTCAAGTTGGATATTAGGGACAACTTGATCTCCAGAGAGCAGCCAGGCGCTGGCACAGCTGCCCAGGGGTGGGCAGTGCCATCACGGAGGTGCTCAGAGCCACAGGGATGTGGCATTGAGGGGGTGGGCAGTGGACACGGTGGGCTGGGTGGGCTCAGGGATCTCAGAGGGCTTTTCCAGACTGAATGATTCTGCAGTTCTATGAGGTGAAGCAGGAACAGCTAAGTGTGTTCAATATACATGTATTAAAAAGGTTACTGAAAAGCACATCATGCATTCTACTTCACTTTGTAATGCTTTGGTTACTACAGAAGAATGAACATTTCTCTGCCATGAGGAGAACGAAGCTCTACCGTGACAAAGTGCCCAGCTCAGTGCTGCCCATCTTACTTATCATCGTGGTTCCTCCTGCCAGGGCCGCCCTCGTCCCCTGGTAGAAGTCATCAGCGGGGGCCATCCCCATCACAGCCATCTGCAGCCGCGTGTGCACATCGATGCCGCCCGGCACCACCAGCTGCCCGTAGGCATCCACCGTCCTCACCCCGTCGGGAACAGCCAGGTTCTCTCCAATCTGTCTGAACACAATATTCAGGTGAACTCACAGCCCTGCAGCCCCACAGAAAGGAACTTAAACAGCACTGAGAGCTGCCTGGCAGCGACATCACGGAATTTCACTTACTTTATCAAACCATCCTCCACATACACGTCGGCATAAAAAGACTGGTCATCGTTGACAACCTTCCCACCCTTGATCAGAAGCTGCTCGTTCTAAGTGGAGAAAGAAACACAAATGCAGGATTTCTTCCCGCGGATGGATGCGGTTCCTGGTGAGATGTGGGGCTGCAGGCACCGCTAAGTGCGTCCCATTGACCTGCTAATTTATTGCCACAATGAGCTTTCCCAGTCTCGGTGTAGCTGGTAACGCCTCGAGGCCTTTCCTCCTTTCAAAGTAAGGCTGCGCCCAGCTGCCGGATTGATGAGATCTTTAACCAGAAACATTAGAAAGCGGCGGAGCTGCAGCACAATCAGGGGGCTCCTCTCCGAGCCTCCCATACGAACCGATATCACCGAGGCCGCAATGGGCGGTTTGTGCAGGGGCTACAAACACAGCGAGGGCTGCAAGCAGGGCAGGGCAGGGCAGGGCAGGGCTGCCGACCGTCCCGGCGTTGCGTGCTGCTGCGGGACGGCGGGCAAACACGTCAGGGTGCGGGGAAAGGGACGAGGAGGAGCCCAAACAACAGCACCGCCTTTCGAAGAACCCTTCATCGCATCGCTATTGTTCGTACACGTCCCATAACATCCATCACGAGGAGACTCGGTGCCGGCTGCCCCACGGGCACGGCGCAAATCCCCGCCCCCGGCCGGGATCCGGCTCCGCTCCGCTCGGTGTGTGCGGGGAACTGAGCCGTGAGCGGCGGAGAGAAACGGGAAAAGGGGAAATAAACAAACGCAAAAGGCAGCGTCGCTGCCCGGCGATTCCCCGCACTCCCGCTCGGAAGCCCCGGCAATAGGAGCAGGGAATCGATCCCCTCCTACCGCAGCGGCGGCGCCGGTTGGCGGAGCGTCCCAAACAGCGGCGACAACAGGCGGAGGATCCCGCACAACCGCCCGCAACGCTCCGGGCGCGGGATGAAGCTCAGGATGAAGCTCCGGGCATTGCGGGATGAAGCTCCGGGCATTGCGGGATGAAGCTCCGGGCATTGCGGGGCGCGGAGCCGCCTTTGTGCGGGAGCGCGGCTTCGTGCGCGGGTCGCGGCCGGGCGGACAAAGGCGCGGAGCCGGAGCGCCGGGTCACGGCGGGTCACGCGAGGCCGCCGCCACGAAGGAGCCCGAGCCCGGAGCCGCCACGCGAGGCCGGGGATGGCGGGTCGGGGCCGCGCAGCCCCAGCGCGAAGGAGCATCGCGCACAGGAACCAACAGCGCCCGGCGGGGACGCGCGGCCGAACCCGGCTGTTCCGCTCCCACTGCGGGGCAGCACGAGGCCGCCCCCTGCGCCCCCCGTAGCCCCTCACCGTGCCGCGGGTTCCGCTCTTCTTGCCCGGGTTCGACATCTTCCGCCGCTCCGTGTGTCTGCGCCGTGCCCGGCCCTGCGCGGCCCCGCGCCTGCGCGCCCCCCGCCGCCGGCTCCCCCCACCCGCCGGGTCCACGCGCCTACTATTGCTACTATTGCCGCTATTGCTGCTATTGCTGCTATTGCCACTAATGCCGTCGGAAGCCGCTCCGGGGCCGTAGGACGGAGCTCCGTTAGAACGGCCGCGAGCGGCTCCTGGTGCCCGCAGTGCCCGGTGGCGCCGACCGGCCCCGACACCCACGCGTGGCTCCCCCCGACGGTTCGGGACGGAGCTCCGGGCGCAGCCGCCCCACGCACTCACGCACCTGCCGGCAGCCGTCGGGTGTCCCTCCCGCGGTGGCGGCCCCCGCAGAACGTGGTGGCGGCGGTTTGGGGCTGCAGCTGCCGTCGGACGGGGTCACGGAGCCGCGGGACCGGCCGCCTCCGCCGCCGAGCGAGGGGAAATCCAACGTCTTGTTGTCGAACGCGTCCTCCACGCTGCAGAACATCCCGCCGCGCTTCTGCCGCGGCCGAGGGCTGCCCGCTCCCAGACCCGCGAAGCAGGCGGGCAGCGGCTCGTTGCTCCGCTCCGCCATCGCGGGCACCGGGCGGCACCGAGCGGGAGCGGCGCCCGCAGCCGCTCAGCGCCCACCAACACGGCCGCGCCCCGTCCGCTGGGAGCGGCCCCCCGCCGCGCCCGGCTCTGCTCCGCGCCGCCCCCCGCCCCGGGCGGCAGTGCATAGCGATCCATAGCGATCCACAGCGATCCACAGCCATGCTAGGGATGCTGCGGGTCGGCACCGAACCCGAGCGCTGCTGGGGACCCCCCCGGGGCTCCCGTAGGGTCCGCGGTCGGACCTCGGCACGGTTCGGGGCTGCGCTGCGGGTGGGATTTTGTTCCGGGTCTCATCGACGGCTCAGCTGGAACTTCAGCTGTTTGAAATTAGGGCTCGTAACGCGAGGCTCCCACCTGCAATGGGACAAAACAACTCACCCTTTTCAAGGTTTAAAACAGCTCTTTTTATTAAAAGTTTACAATAATTTATGTATGTTACAAATGAATAGAAAGTCTCTTGATATATATATATATCATATGAATCACAATACAAAAATATGTGTAAAATTCTGTAATGGATGGATGCAGCCCCGCTTTGGGCCCAGCAGTCACTGCCTCAGCACCGACCCAACCTGCTGCACTCGGGATGTTGGAGGTGACACAGGAGAGCACACAGCCCAGCGGCCGGGGAACCATTTCCTCTGCTCTGCACCAATGGTCAGCGTTCCTTTTTAGCAAACGTACCGTGCACCAGCACAGGATGTGCTGAGCGTGCTCACAACGTGGATTCCTGAGCCGGGGGCTGCTGGTGGCTCCGTTCAGGAGCTGCTTAAGGCACTCCGGGATGCGCTGAAAGCTACGGGTGCTGCTGGAGCACAGCACTCACTGACAGCGGCAGCCAGGTGAGCTGAGATCCGAGTGGCTCTTAGTTCAGCTGTGGTTGCATCAGTCCAGCCCAGTGCTGCAGTACCCGAATTGGGAGCGCCTGTGACTCCTTTGGCTTTCCTTCAGGAGCTCCCCGTGCTGCAGGTAACACATTGCACGCTCTTTCTGAACTCCGGTAGGTGAAATAAGGCTGCCATGGCAGAGCAGCAGTGAGCAGGCAATGCACTCAGTGTGTGCCCCTCTGCCCCGCCTGGAGCAGGACTGAGCCCCGGGCATCCCCATGCTGAGCACAAAGGGCTTTGCTGAGCTCAGCAGCTCGTCTGTGTCTCTGTCCTTCTGTGCCTTTAGACAGAAGAAACTATTTTAAAAACATTCTTTGAGCCATATTTTTTTTTCTTCCCGATGTACATAACTTTTTACACATGAATATTAACATCTACATAAGCGTAACCCCTTATTTACACATGGACCTGTCCTGTACAGCTCTCTTACTGCAGAAAACATTGTAAGGAAGTCTAACCAAGAGCTGGAGCTGCACAGCACACACACAGCTGGGCTCTGAGTTATGGGGGAAGCTCAGTTTGGAGGCAGTTCTGTGCCCCTTGCTGCCCCCCCGGCAGGGTTAAGGCATTCTGCAGGTGCCAGCAGAGCACATCCCAGGCCTTCCTGGCTTGCAGTACCTCCACGAGGGCCCGCAGTGTGATGCACAGCTCTGAGCAGGCGCTGCCATGTCACTGAGTGCGTTAAGACATCGCGTTCAGGTGGAACTCAAAAAGGACGTTTGGGATTTGGCTTCTTTGTGCATGAAATGTGGAGGTGATGGTTTGGCTCATCTGGTCACCCCAGTGTAGGAGCTTGTATGGGGTGGAGCTGGGATTGGTACATGACTCCTGTCGGATGATTATATGCTGATATCAGAGTCCATAACCTTTGATTCATGTTTTGTCCCATTACTTCAGCACAGAGGGAACAATTTGCATTCTGGGAGTTGTGTTATCAATGGTTTCACTTCTCAGCTTTCTGAACCTGACGTGGGTTGCAGAAGAGGCGCGGGTACCTATGGGACAAACAAACACAGGGTGAAGCACAGTGAGAGGCCCCTCCTGCGGCGATGCTGATCCCAAACACTGCAGCAGCTCTGGGGAGCCCTGCCCTCACTGCGGGCTGTAACTGCTCCAGCAGCAGCTGTGTGAAGGAGGGCTGCAGGAGCAGCCATGCAGGGCTGAGACAAACTGCTCTGGGAACACAGAGCCAGTGTTAGCGTGGATCCCGGCAGGAGCATTCAGCACTGGCAAAGCCTTATGTTTCTTTGGTAGCATATGGTGCTCACTGGTGAACCTGTACTACACCTGCATGTAACTGTCGTGCAACTGCGCGGTGGTGTTTAATTGCTTAATGATGTTTGATTGCTTTTTAAGAAGACAAAGCTATTAGCTTACAACTGTAATTGCACATAAACTGCATGGTTCTATTTCTAAGTAAGGAAAATATACTGGGTGGTGTATCTGCAGCTGTTGGGGTTGCACAGCCGCCCTATCGGAGCAATTATTGCAGGCTGGGGAGGCTGTGCTGGTCTGGCAGTGGTGAATGGTGCAGCCCCCACCTCCACGGCTGTCACAGCGCTGCCACCTCCTTCACATCCCCATAATGGTTCTCCTGTCAATTTGTGGCAGCCCCGGGGCTTTTCCTGCTTGTTACAAGAATGAAGCCAGCCACTGGGACAGCCCTACTTTAGCAAAAGCCACTGACGGAACAAATTTGCCTATATCTGCCTCTGCAGATCTTTGTAACAAAGCCATCACGGGTCTGAGCTCCTCAGACAGGTTCATTTCCTGGCGGAGGTTTGTCTGGGAGCTCTAATTGCCCAGTGGGGCAGACACATCGGCACACATCACCCACACTGCTGCACAGGGCAGCCCATGCACTGCCCTGCCTCCTGCCATGCAATGCCCTGCACGCTCTGTGCCCACTCACACCACGGCCTGCTCCAGCCCTGCACCTTGCTCAGCCCCCAGCCTCCTCTCCTGCCCCTCCAGGAGCTGACTGCTGCTGCTGGATCTGCCTGGCAGGATGCTGGGCTGTGGGCTGGGTGCAGGCACATCTGTATCCTTAGGAAGCCAGGCTGAGAAGCAGGAGCTGGGCAACAACAGCTGAAACTTAAGCCAGGTCAAAGAGTCATTGTTCTGACTCTTCAGAATTGTCATTCCCTGCAGTGTATCTCAGAAGGAAACCTTTCTGCAGCTCTGTGTATGCGCACCATGGTGCTGCTGGTGGGGACACACCAGTCCCTCACCATGACACCACTGGGCAGCTGGACTTCCTCTCCAGGCCCATCACATGAGATCACAAATGAAGAGGAAGAACTCACAGCAAGCTGTGACTGACGGCACCGTGACTTACACAAATGAAGTTTAATCTGGTTAATTTGTGTGTATATCAGAATTCTGTTCCTCAGCCAATAGTAAAGGGCTGTGCTGCGCATCTCAGCCCCATCAGAGTGAAGGGGCACAAAGCCCACACGTCCCCAGATTACTCACAGTTCATTCTTGGAACTTTAAATGAATGAAACATGAAAGATTGATAAAGATGAGTTTATTTTAGCTGGTCAGCTTCTCTTGTTTCCTCCCTAACAGGGGAGGAGGAATCCTGCCCTGTCTGGCAGATACAGCCATGACATGAGAGTAAACCAAGGTGAGAACACTATGGACCTCATGGAAACGAGATCTGCAGCACTGCAGCCCTGAAGGTGAATGACAAAAAGGGCAAAGTTTGTTTCAAAAGAGGTGCTTCATGGACCATACTTCTGCAGTGCACATCTCAGGTTTTGTGCCCAGTTAGGGCTGAATGGGTATCTCAATTACAGCTACTGCCTTGCTGGTTTTGATGAACAAAACATTACATTGCTAACGTTATACCCACGTGAAATCAATTGCAGCTGCAGAGTGTCTAACCCACGTAGCATGGCAGGACACAGGCAGCGGGAGCAGAAAGCTCCCTGTGACACTGCTCCAAACCTCAGCTCTGCGCTGAATGCTGTGGTTTGGGTGAGCAGAGCACCCCATCCTGCCCTGTAGATGGGAACCAGCCACAATGCAGCAGCTGTGGGAAGGCCTGGCAGATGTGATGTTAATATTAATCAAGGCATTTAACCCCGTATTTATGCCTGCTCACAGATCAGACTTTGACTCTGCCCACAAAAGCACAGACCCCGAGTTCAGGAGGTTTGAGGGGGAGGGCCCTGCAGGAACAGCTGTCATGGCAAGGAGAGATCAGGGACAGCTCTGCTCCTTACAGCAAACATGAGGACACTGGTAGGAATTAATTGTGTGCTCAGTACTAAACACCACAGCACAAAACAGGGCTGTACATCAGCCTCGTGCTTTGACCATTTTGATGACTTCCATCCTTTCAAGAACACACGATGAGCACACAGCTCTGCTCCTATTCAAGCACACAGCTCTGCTCCTATTCAAGCACACAGCTCTGCTCCCATTCCCTTCTGGGTCTGGAGCTGTTGTGCTCCTGAATCTCAGACACACCCTGTGCTATTCAGAGGTGATGGGAACACCGTGCTCAGGCCCTCAGAGAGCAGAAGTGTGTCTGTTCATCTCACTGAACTGGCCGGCTGCAAATTGACCTTAACAGCAATACAAGTCAGTAGAAATACTTTTCCAGCAAGGTTAATTCTGGGCATTAAACTGTTTGTGTCCAACTTATTGCAACAGATCAGTCCCGTGTGAAGGTCTGTTGCTCTGGGGCATCTCAGATAACTCCCACAAAGCAGCCGTCCTGCTTACAAGGAAAACCTCCCCAGCTCTGCTTCACATTGTTGTCTGCTGCAATTCACTGGATGGTACTTTGCAGTATTTACTCCATGAACTGAAATCTCTCCATGACCAAACCTCCACTCCGTGCTGTGCTCAGGCAGCACTGATGTTATTGCTCCTGCCCGAGGACCCCCACCTCAGCTCATCACCAGACACTGCAAATACAGACTGACACTGTCATCTCTATGTATTTCTGTGTATTTCAGTCAAGTCAACCCCTGAAATATTAAAGCAGAAACACGGTGCAATGAGGCACTGCACTTCCCTGTGTGCTGGTTATTAATAGTCTGCAGGAAACCCCTTTGTTAATATTGAGCCGCATTCTGCTCTTTACTGGCACCAATTACATGGGACTGACATCACAGCAAACACAAGCAGACTTTGAGCCTTTTGCTTTACATGCTCCCATTCATCCCTATGGGGGGGCTTCCTGAAGGCTTGAATTTCCCCTACTTGGCTCACGTTAAACAAAGGTGTTTGGAGTCGTTCTGCACAGCAAAGCCTTCCCAATTCGTATTCTAATATTCCAGTATTCTAATAACACAGCTCATTAACCTTGTGTCCATACCCTGCCAAGTAAGACTCTTACAGCCCCTTTAGAAACTAATGGAAACAGACAGGATGTGGCTGATGGGATGAAGGGAAGTTTAAGCCCCAGCAGCTCATCATCTCCCCTGTTGATTGTTTCTACAAAAATGGGCTGCTGACCTTAAAAAAAAACCATCTCATCTGATGACTGAACTGAACTAACGACCCTCCAGGCTCATAATGGAGCGCTGATCCCGGCAGCTCACTGCTGCCCCCTACCGACGGCAGCCCGCAGCTCTCCGTGCTGCAGCGCCCCCTCGCGGCGCGGAGGACGGACGGGCAGGCTGAGCTGTGTGCGAGGGGGGGACGAACAAAACCCCGTTCAAATACTGAAATTCGGTGCCTACATTATGGACTAAAGTAAGACAGATAAATAAGTAGTTTACATAAAGACCTCGGACAAACTCAATGTTTTCTCTGCATTATTATCATGAATAGTTTGAGTCAGACTGATAGCCACGCGGTTACGAAGGAGGATATACAGCAGATGTAACCCTATAATAAATCCACTTTTAGGGCTCTGTTTCCTTACCTGCCGGAGCTCTTTGGCTTCATGTTCCTCCTGGTGCTCCCGGGGCTGGGCAGAGCTGCTCCCTGCAGCCTGTGCTGCTGGGGCTGCAGGGGCAGCAGGAGACGCCCATCATCCACCAGCAGGTCAGGATTTGCACACTTGGCTCCAGTTCCCATTTGGCAAAGTGTTGGTGGGACTCCTTTGGGGTTCTTCCTCCTCCACCTGTTGCTATAGAACATTCCCTTTGCTGGCTCTGAGCCTGGCCTTGGGACGCACGTTCTGCATATATGTGCCTCCATTCCTCATACCACCTCCAACACCACTGGGGTCAGGGATGACGTGTTTTCAGGTTCACTCTTTTTCAAGTTGATCTTTTGAATGGACACTGTTGAGCCTTTTAGCATCATTCAGGAACGGCAAACTCTAAATTAGTGCTCCAGTTCAGTCATGGTGCTGTGCAGTGTGGCCTGCTGAAATCTCACAGCCAAGTCCAGCTTCATGTCCTGAAGGCTTCCAACAGAGCTTTGTGTTTGTCCCCTCATGCTGGGCTGCCGGGGTACTCAGCAAACCATTGGACAGAGCCCGTGCTGTGATGAAATGCCTTGGAACATTTCTCTTGTCGGGAGTTATTCATCTGGAACGCTCCCTATCATTTCCTTTCAAGACAGATTTGTAAATAGCTGTGAATCACGAATATAAATGACTGACATAGAAAACAGGACAAAGTCACTTCCACAGAGAAGCAATTCTCCACCTGCTTAGCAGGGAACTAAAATCTATTCAGTTTATCTGAATTAGTATACTGCTGCTTAGGTAAAGCTGAGCTATTTCAAGCAGCAGAGCGAAGACCTCCACTGAAAGTCTGTTCGAAGCAGCTGAGGCAGAGCTCCCTGGGAGAAGCCCAGAACTGTTAATAGAGGGAGGGGTTTTTTGGCTTTCTTCTTTGTCAGCTTAGTTCCAGCTTTTGAAAATGCACGGTCAGAGGTTTTGGTGGTGCAGACCCCACCAGTGCAGGAATTCCTACACAGCCTGGTTCGTCTTCAGTCTGAAAGGGTCAGAACAATTTGCTCCTCCATCTCCAGCAGCAAAATACAAGATATATTTGGATTTCTGGACATTGCAGTGTCTCTTTTTCTGCCTTGGCAACAAATGCCATCCTCCAGTTCGTAACAGTAGAAGCAATTCCAGCTTCATCGGTAGGCTGAAACAAGAAAAATACATTAAAACATGGAAACTTCAAAGAGAAGTAAATCCATTCATAAATGCACCATAATTCTGTCAGGTTCCTGTCTGTGTATATCTGCTTGAGTTATACAACAAACTGAAAAGAATTTGTGTCATATCCCATTGACCTCCATGAGTAACACAGACCATTCCTTCCAATGCTGCTCATGGCCAAGTGGCAACATCTGCCACCTCTCCAGGCACAAAGGGGTTGGCCTTTTTTCTCCTAATTACATGAGATAAAGGGTGATCCCTGCAACACCTCGGGCACATGTTACTTCAAAGCTGCAGGGACCTCCATGCTGGGGAGGTGTGGGCAGACCCAGAGAGTACACAGACACAGCCAAGGCAGCCTGTGCAGCGCTGGGTGGGCTCTGTGCCATGTGGGAAGAGGAGGGGAACCCAGCACAACCCAAACACTTACCTTCTGCATTTGGCCTGAAGGGCTAGGACCAAAGAATGAAAGCTAGAGAGAAAAATAAAAACAAAAATAAAAACTGAAAAGGGGGAGGGAAAAGGAAAAAAATGAAAGAGAAGAAAGAGAGTAAGATTTTACAGTGTGTTTAGCTGAGAATAAGCCACGGTTACAGACAGTGCAACAAATCTTTGTGTTGGGAAGCAATCCTGACTGCAGGCTGACCCCAGGGCCGGGGGCTCTGCTCAGGTGGTCACCTGCACCCCTTGGGGCATGGAGAGCTACAGCCCAGCTGCAGCCTGGGGCAGGCGGGCAGGGAGATCAGCAGCTGAGGTCTCCTGATACTTCAGAAGTGTGCACTGCTAAGGTTGGAGCTTGAGTTTGTGCAAGAGTGCAGCTCAACAGCTACTGAGCCTGTGGTAAGGGGAGACTTAGACTGGGTGTAAGGAAGTAGTGTGTCACAATGAGGGTGCTGAGGCGCTGCATGGGCTGCCCAGAGAGATGGGGGTGGTCCCTGCAGGCAGCCCAGGTTGGGGCTCTGAGCACTGATGGAGCTGTGGGTGTCCCTGTTCAATGCAGGGAGCTGGACTAGATGGTCCTTACAGGTCCTTCCCAATTCAAATGATTCTAAAATTCTATGGTTCTACAGTTCTGTGATTCTACAAGTTCCCTCTTGGTAACTGCTCCAGGAATAAATGTTTCACATGAGGGTAATGTCAGGGCAGAATTCAAGTTATGGTTTGGCCAGAACCGGAGCTGTAGGAGGAGAAGTGGTGCCAGGCACACGGGAGCTGCCTCTGTGCGAGACTCAGGTGGGAGCTTTGGGCACAGGGAGAAAACTGTGAGAAGGTCATTTATGCACGACATCAGCTTTTATAAGATTATTTCCTTAGCAAAGATGGAATGAAGATATGGACATACACACATCATGTATCGGCTGCTCATCTGCATTCCCTTACCTTTTCCTCTAACTCTTTTATTTGTCTTTTTTGGCCTTCAATTCTTTCTTCTAGCTCTTTAATTCTCTGTTCAATTGAAAATTCAAGAAAAATACATTAACCACCCAAACACAAGCATATACAGAAGATGTATTATTTTCAGGGATTTGACTTAAATATACCTCTTCTAAAAAAAACAAATGTGTGTTTTAAGCAGAATGCCATTTCAAGGGGTGCTCTGAGGCAAACCAAACCCGGATCCAACACCAGGACCCCCCAGTTCAGCCCTGCAGGGGTGGCATAGATCTCACTGTGCCCCTGCCCCGAGTGCTGCCTGCCCACTGCAGGCACGTACCTGCTGGGCATGTTGGACGAGCTCCATGCGCTCGCGCAGGATTTGGGCATCCCTCTCGCGCAGCTCGCTCATCACCTGGCGCTTCCACTGCTCTACCGCGCTCTTCAGTTTCTCTTTCTCCTCTTCTGAAAGAAGTTCGGAGATTTTGGCTCCAGCTTCTTGCTGCAGGGCATCATAGAGCATGGCTTCTAATTCCAGAATTTGCTAATCAAAAATAATACACACGGCTGTCAGCTCAACATGGTCACGGGTCATGGGAGGGTTTTGTGGGGAACTGGTCATCCTTCCCTCGTAGGACAAGGGGAGGGCTGGAGGTGGTGTGCTAAGTCCTGCACTGGGCAGCTCAGAGCTCCATCACAGGGCAGTGCACTGGGAGCCCCGTGCTGTGGGGCTGTGAGCAGTGTGGCTGCTGGGAGGGCTCAGTGTGCCACCCAAACACATGGGTGTCAGCTCCTGCTTTCCTGGAGTCGGCAGACAGCCGTGCAGAGAGAAAGAAAAGACAAAGTAGTGTGGTTGGAACCTCTGGGCTGGTTGTAAATGCCAGAGATGTCTGCTGTGATAATTCAGCTGAATTAAAAAGGAGAAATTTGCTCCATTTTGGAGGCTGGTGTTGGTGGCTGTTGCTGTTTTCTTATTATGACATAGCGGAGTCAAGGCAGAATAACACTCGTGTTTGGAAGAATAACAAGGAATTGCACTTTGGAGCTGCAGACAGGTGAGAGCAGCAGTAGTTGCTGTGTCTCTGTGGGGATGGTGGGATATACAGAAAGTTTCTCCTTCCACTTGTAGCAATAAGCCCAGCAAACTGGCTGACCATAACTGCCCTAACAAAACCCCGCTGCTGGGAACACGCTGCACCTTTGGGCCCCACACTTTGCTTACACACCATTGTACCTCTCTGCTTAAAGTGAGTTGTGAATAAAATGGAAAGAACTGGGAAATTCATGTCTTGGGGGCAGTTGTACTCTGTGTGACAAAGCATTTCTCGGAACAAAATCCTCAGCAGCAATTAAGGGAGTGAAAACCATGCAAAAAGCGTGGCGGTTCCGGCTGCTAATCGGCTTGGCTGTGGCTGCAGGGGAGATTAGCAGCAGCTCATCTCGGGGAGCACAAAGGGAACATGGATGTGAGACAAGTTACACAAATCAAAAAGGTTTTTACAGTTGGAATTTCAGGGAGGAACAAAGTTTCTGGCTGCTCTCAGCCCACATCTGTGTGCATGAAGAAAACCACTGCGCTGCCTGAGTATATGGGGAAGTGCAGATAATCCTCAGCCAGTTCTGTGCAGACTAAGACTCACTTCATTGTGCTCCTTCCTTCTGCTTGAGTGGCAGATAAGGAGCACTAAGCTGCGTGTTTTGCCAAACCAGGCTTAAGTCATCCTCACAGGGTCGGAAAGTGCCCTGAGAGCTCTCCCAAGTGGTTGGACATCCGAGTAGATAATGGCTTTCCAAAAAAGAGGCTTCTCAGGAAGCATAACTGTCCTCAGGATTTAAGGGAAACCAAAGGAATCAGCTAAATCAGTGCATGCATTTATGCCTTTCAGACTATATATGTACTTCATTTAACCAGAGGAAGTAGATCAGCTGAGGGCTCAGGAGGTGGTTGAAATGGCATAGGATCCATTAGTGTGTGCAACAAACCTCACCTAAGAGCAGTTTCATTTCAGGTGTGCAGAATCCCATAATATCTCCAGGTATTTTGGTGGCAAAGACCATAAAGAAAAGCACTGTCATTAACTACAGCCTCTGCTAAACTTCAACGTGTGTTTAATAACTTTCCCATCCTGCAGGGGCAGCACATACCCAAGGACCACCATCCGTAAGGACATCATTATGAGATCAGGGCACAGAGGATTTGCTCAGCATGGCACCCTTGCAGTCCTTGGTCCGCTCCATGAGCAGCAGTGGCAGAAGCAGGGAGTATATCTGGAGACAGCACAGCACACACCTTACAGGGGGGAAATGGATCCTGCTGGCACTGCCCGGTCCTCACCTTGTTTGCCTGGTCCAACGACTGCTTCCTGAAGTCCAGCTCCTCGTCCAGGTAGCCCTTCTGCTTGCTGAACAGCTCCTGGTGCACAGGGAGGTGCGGTCAGTGCTGTGCCTGCCCTCCCTGCCTTCTTGCAGTTCCACCCCCCGTTCCCATACCTTTTCATTCTCCAGATCCAGCATCTTCTGCTGCAGCGCGGACTCGGTCACCTCAATCTGCTGGAGCCACTGTGCACACAAAGAGAGCGGGGCTGAGGCAGAGGCTGGGGGCTGCTGAGGCACATGGCCACAGGCAGCAGTCAGCCCTCATTGGAACTTTGGATTGCATCTATGCACTGCAAACATGCAGTGAGCTTCACTAACTGACAGACAAAGGGTGAAACCTACTGTGATACCTTTGCTCCTATAAAAATTGGCAATGGCAAAAGGCATTAATTTAAAGTTTACCATTTGCCCACCAATGTTTTCCTAATTAATTAGCTTTTTAAAACAATCAATTCATGCACATGGCTTGAATTTTCTCTTTATTCTGACAGGAGCCCATTCAGGTGTAGTGCCCCATAGGGAATCCTGGCCTTTGGTGAACACCTTCTGATCCATCCCCAGCACCTCCAGCAGCTGTTCTGAGCACCAGGGCTCACCGTGGGGCTCCACAGCCGTTACCTTTTCAGCCAACGTGAGAACTGTCCTTGCTTGTATGACAACAACTTGCTCCTCGTTGGTCAGGTTCTGCACAAGATCAGAGCAGAATTACAACAAGCCCCGGCACCTGGCAAGTAACCCAGCACTGGGCCACTGCTGTGTGAGATAAATATGAAATTAAATACATTCAAGCAACAATAAACTGAGGCAAATAAAGATAGCATTGTAACACAGTGTTGCTGCAGGAACAGCTGTAATTAGCTACTAATGCTGAATGGTGGTCACGAAGGTGGGGAGTTCTAAAACTCTGGCATTAAGTAAGAAGATGCAGACACTGGATCTTGTTTTTGTCCAGCAGGGAATAAAAGCAGCTGCACTACACAAAACCAGGCTTTGTGGGACGTGCTCTTAGAGAAGAGATGCAGCCCTTGGCCTTTGCTTGCATGCACTACAGGTGTGATTGTGGGCACAAGGCTGGAGCAGCAGGGCTGGGAGGTGACTCCTGGGCATGGGACTAACCTGCCATCCCTGCTTGCAGTCCCTCATGCACTAACAGATGAATAGGCGTTTATCTTTCTGCCTTTTCCAGTGCCAGCCTCACTCACTGGTGCTCGGGTTTAAGCACATGCTTTATTCCTCACACCCCAGAGGTTTTTGGATTTGTCATGCTTCTGCCAATACAAGCATCATTCATTGCAGCAGCAGTAAATATTGCTAATTACTTCAGTATCTTCTGATTGCCCCGCTATCTCCTGCCTGCAGGGCTGTTTGGAGGGGCAGAGGGTGGGTCCAGGCAGGGCAGTGAGAGGTGCTGTTCTGACTGCTCTGAACAGAGGCACTGCCATGTGTCTCATACACAGGGACACCCACCTGCAGCTGTAGTGCCACTGCTCCACACGTGTGTGGGTGCACATAAGATGTGTATGTGCACCATCACTTCAACCTGATACAGGTGAAACGCTTTCAAACTTCTCACTACTTGCTTGTTCTCCTATTGCTGCTGTAACTTGTTATGTATTATCCTGCTTCCATTTCAATGCTTTTGGTATTAGGCAAAACTAAAACACACAGGCGTTGAAATGGAAATGTAAAGCAAATGCACAGAATAAACCACGTGAGAAAAATAAGAAGCACGAGAACAAAACTTTCAAAGTGTTTCCTGAATAATTTATCGGCAATTTAAAAGCAACATTGTGGCATCGAAGTCCTGTGCAGCGCTTGTAAGAAGGCAATCAACAACAGCCTCAATAAGCTGGGGAGCAGGTAGCATCTAGCTCAGTGCCCGCACTGCAGACAGCTTTGGCCATTGCAAGCCAAGCAGCTTTGCTACAATCAGCATAAGGACAATGCATACCAAAGCATGCACAATATATTAAAGGAACATACACTTACGGCGTTATCCCCTAAAATGTCCAATTTTTTCATCAGCTCTGCCACTACTATGTCCTAACGAGAGAGGAATGGAAAACCAGCAGTCAGAGCAGTGTCGGGTTTGATTTAGAGAAAGGAGAAGCAGATGTGAGGATCCCTTACTGTGACACCTTCTGCCTCGCAGTAAACCTGGAGAGGGCTTTTCCCCTCCGTGAAGGGAATGTGATGGAAGTTGATAGCAGGTGATCTTCTTTCTCGCTCCTGAAAGAACAGTGATTGTCTGGTTACTGCACTGATGTTATTGTTACGTGCACCAGGACTGCCTCTAGCAGCTGGGCAGAGCAGCCCTGCCATGGGCACGGGGGCCATGCTGAAAATAACTTGGGTACTTTCCTTCCTTTTAGCACTTGGTCATACAGCAACATGGCAGCGTGGGACGGGCCCAGCCATGGTCCCCCAGGCCTGGTGATACAGTGTGGGGCAGCAGCACAGCCCTGCAGTGCCAGCTCACCTCCAGCTCCAGGATCCTGAACTCCAGGAGCTCGTTCTGATCTTTGACGTCCTGCACATCGTGCTTCAGGCGAGCCTCCTCTGCTTCCATTTGCTTTATCTGTACAAGAAAGCAGTATGTGTTGGTACAACACATTGCATTCCATAAGCAATAGATGTTATTTGAATAATACCAGTAGAGGTGCTGGGCACCTTTTCCACAAGTTCTTGGTTCCTTCTGTACAGTGCTTGCTTCTCCTCAATCCACTTCATGTCCTGGGAGACACAAACGGTTGGTAGTATGGGTGAAAACTGGCCATGTTTGGCACAAGCACAGAAGCACATCCTTCATTAAATCACACATACAGTGAGGAACAATGTTGCATAGGAAACTGCAACTCTGTTATTGCCTACGATGCAACAAAGCAACTCATAATACGTGTAATGCATGTAAACCAAACATTTTGTTAGAGAATGGCCATCCTTCCCTCACCACCCCCCTGCCCACACTGCACTGTGGCTGCCCCTGGGATGGGATGGGGGCTGGGGGGCATTACCTGCCCCTGCTCTGCCAGGGCCTTTTCCAGGTCCTCTATCTGAGCCTGGGATCGGTGTATCTCTGCTTGGAGCTGCTCACGTGTCTGTAGGAGAGGAGGGAAAAACAGCACAGAAATAAATAAGTAAATACAACTCTCCCTAAGACCCAAAAGGTAACACAGATAGGGAAAATGCTTAAAGCATCAAATCCTTTTAACAAATAATTTTAAAAGCTCTATGGCAGGGTACATTTGGGGCTAAGCACGCAGCATTGGTCATTCATTGTAAAAGGAAGCCTATGAGATGGCACGACATCTTTAAGGTTTTAGATAAGCAACATCCTGGTGAGTAGGAACTAGAATGGGAAAGGACACATGGCTTGTGACAGCAGAACACAGCAGGTGCAGCTGGCAGCCCCCTGTGCTCCTGAATGAGGCGGGGGCCCACATGGTTCTCTTAGGCCTCAGACTGCCAGCTGAAGGAAGCAGAGATCATCCTTTACCAGCTGTGTTCTCCCTTGCACTCTGTGCCCCAGCAGCTACATGACACACCATGTCCTTGTAGCACAGAGCAAACTCCTCATGACCAGAACATCTTATATCTGATAGGGAATTGCCACTTGGGGCAGTGGAGTCTCGTGGCCATAAGGCCAGGCAGAGCTGCATGGGGCACTTGGAAATGTCACTAAGGACATGGGTTTTGGGGTTATAATCCATGTTATAAAGAATCACGTCATCTGAATCCAGAGGAATTGAGCCATAATGCATGCAAGGTCACCCATACTGGGTTTTTATAGAAAGGGAGCTTAATTTTAAGGATTTCCCATTAAAAAAAATTAAAAAAATCTGGCTGAATTTCTCTTAATCTGATCAAGAGGTGAAAACAGCTGAACACATTCACTGTGGTTCCCTCAGCAAGCAGCGCAGGGTGTAGTGGGCTGGGCAGGGGAGATGAAGTGGGGATGGGGATGGGACCCCCCTTGGAGCCCCCCACTGTGTGCCTGGAGCTGGGACCCCCCAGTGCCACAGCCCAGCCAGGAGCTGGAGGGCAGCTGACACCCTGCAGTGTGAAGAGGTACAACAAGCACGGCGCACACAACAACAGCCCTTTAGTGCATGTAATATAAGCCATTTAGACCTTAACTTCTCGCTCTGCATCCAATGTTCCTCCGACCTGTTCCTGCAATAGGGCGTATGCGCGCTGCAGAGCCTGGTACTCCATCGTCAGCTGCCGGAACCGCAGTTCTGTCTCTTCTTTGGCCATGCCCTGAAATGGTTCAAAACAAACCTGGTTTGTGCCAGTTGTTTATTTTGTTTATTCTGCAACAAGAGATTAATAAAATAAGATGAGCAGATAATTGCTTTCTCTAAAAGTGCTGGAGTTCCTACAAGAATGCAATAGGAATTTCCCCCTCTTTGAGAAGATAAAAACTTCCATCCGAGTCACAAACCAGAGACTGGATGACCCGGTATTACTTTACCAGGGAAACCCTTCACATTTAGAGGCAAAACCACAGCTTTCCTGCACCACCAATAGGTTTCAAGTCCGCAGACTGACCCACACCTGATATCTCAGTTATTAAACCAGGAATCTGAAGACAGAGACTGCAGAAATGGTGACATCAACAGGAAGAGCACCTTTCATCTTCATTCCCCTCCTTACCACATCCAGCACTGTGTGATTCCATGTCAGGCTGACCACAATATTTCACTCTACATGACATGAAGTGACACCGTGGGTGCATGCAGAAACTCAGAGCTATCTGCACAGGGAAAAGGGCAATAAAAGAGTGAAAAATAAATAGGCTCCAAAAATAGATTCAGCCTCCCGCAGTGCAGCTCACACCTGGCAACAACTCATGTGTCTTCTAGGGTAGAAATATGAATTGTTCAGGTTCTGTTTCATAACCAAGGGATCTGATTACAACCCGTGAAACAGACAAAGTGACAGAAGAGAAACTGCAGCGACCATAGCCTGCAGTGGCTGCTGTCACTGTTAGGAAGTTCTGTTTATTGCAAGGCTCTCGTTAAGCCAAGGAACAGCTATCAGGGCTGGCACACACCACGGAGTGCATTTGTAGGGAAGCAGTGTGCAGTGTTGGAAACAATCCCTTCCCCTCATTACACACACTCAGAGTCCCAGAAAAGCCACGTCCTCAGAGCATTGCAGGGAGCCAGCTCTCCCCCAGCACTGTGCTGGCTGCAGAACCCAGGGCAGCACAGTCACCCTGCTCATGGCTGCACTCGTGCCAAGCTCTGGATGACAGAGGAGAACTGGAGTTACCAAAAACCTGAGACCCACAAACATTAACCATCACATTACATTAACATTAACCCAGTGTGACGTCAGCACCGGTCTGTAGTTCTGTGGTCAGAGCTGGCCAGAAATGAGCAGACCAGGAGTCACTGTGCGGTGACAGCAGGGTTCAATGCCTCAAACACACCACCCAGCTGTCTACAAATACCTCTTCCAGGTCATCATCAGGGGTGCACGGGGTCTGGTCCGTCCGATCCGTTTGATATGAGATAGAGGATCCATCAGACTCCAAGGAGGCTTCTTCATCGTAGCCGAAAAATGTCTCCACCACCGGCTTCTGGGCAGAGAGAGGTGTCAGTGTGTCCCGCACTCAGCTGCTGGGCCTGGTGTGGGCAGGGCTGTAGGGATCCATACCCTGCAGCCTCTGGGGTCTGTGTGCACACAACCTGGGGGACACCACTCCCAGCCCTGCCCTCACCCCCATCCAGGCAGCCTGATGTGAACCCTGCACTTGGACCCCACTCCCCCCCTGCCCTCACAGCCGCTGTGCCCACTGTGCCCATCACAAACCAACCTTTTATTGCTGTTTTTCTTTTACCTTAGGAATTCTTGTCATTTTTTTCCTTTGCTTCCTATACCTTAACAGCTTATCACGTTCCTGAAAGAGCCAGACACAGAGCTGTTAATTTAGTTAACCGCAGCAGTTTTCATAGTCACAGGGCAACCAAAGAGTGGAGATGGAAGTGCTGGACAGGTTTGAATTTTGCTCCAAAGTCTTCTGAGGTTGCAGTTTACAACTATTAAATGTTTTTCATGGTCATGAAAATCCAAACAGCAAAACAAAAGGAGGACAGCACAGACACTGCTCTGTACCCCGCTCTGTTCTGCAGCTCCATGCAGTGAGGCTCTGTCCTGGGACAAAAACAGAGCCCAGCCCTGTGACTGCCCTGCGCCATGCCTGCATGTCATTGCCCAAACCACTCAGAATTCTGAGGCTGTTTGCAATAAGCACATCCAAAAGCTGATTAACAACAAGCCCAAGCCAAACCTGCCTGCGTTCCCCAAGGATGTGCAGCTCTCAGTGACTCTGATGAAGGGGTTGAGCCTGTACTGCTGCCAGCCAGTTTTTCTCTTTGTTGGTAATTATGACTCTTTTCATAGAGTGCTATTAATTTTTAATGTGCTGATTATTTTGTTAGTATTATTCTGGATGGCACATCAGGCAAACTCTGGAGCTGAAGAGCCAGTGGATTCCTACAAGGATGCTCTCCCACACCCCACATCAGCCCTTTGCTGGAGGGTGTGCTGATGCTGGGACACCAACTATGTGCCCTTCGTGCATTATCCACAGCAACAGAGAAAATCAAACTCTTGTTTTTTGCTTGGCAACATAAGCTTTGCTGCACAGTTAGCAATGGAAAGTAAAACACCTTTTTGGTACACACTGATGGCTAAACTTAATGAAATCTTCATCACCAATAGCAAAGGGATGAGCTGTGCAGAGCCCTATTGGGGAGCTGCTGTGGGTACGGTGAGGCAAGGCTGGGATATCAGCCTGAAAACACCACTGTGATGTGGCAGAGCTGTCCTAGAGATGGGCACCACGTGCTGTGCCATTGGGATGAGCTGGCCCTGCTGCCATTTGTGGCATCCCTGGGGCAGGGGAAAGCTTTCCTCTCCCAGCAGAGCTCTGCTCCACACTGACACAGCATTGTTGTCCAGAGAACAACAGCTGATAGGGCCCTCAGTGGTAAAGGCACTGGGACAGAGCCTGAGTTACTTTGCTGCCCAGAGGGGGAGGAAAGTGACAATAAATGTTGCCCCTTGTGTGCTTTTCATGAACTGCAACTTAAATCATGCAAAACAATGAGGGTAAGGTTAGTGTCACACGTACCATGACACTCTTCACATAGCCAGCAGTTTCCAGGGTCTAACAAAAAGAAGAATAAAATAACTTCAGTAAGAGAGTATAATAAGAACAGCCCACAGATAAAACAAACACGTTTTTCTCAGGCCTGGTGCCGCTCTGGTTGAAGGAGCTCAAGCAGTTTGCTTTGCTGCTGCAGGATCTGGCCACTGGTGTGTGTGCAGGGAGCACTGCAGTGGTTGTGCTGCACAAGCACCACATGGTATGGAAGGATCCTGCCCAGACACCGTACACAGATCACCAGGATTTAGGTCAGTGTCTGCTGATCTCACAGACACCAGCTGTGCTCCCTCCGCTGCTGTGCCTGCTTGAGCGTAGCACCCCAGATGTGCCCTCCCCTGAGCTTCCCTTCCTTTGTATGTGTCCTTAGTTGGCCTCGTGTCAGTGTGGCACTGTTCCATCTTACCTTGGAGAGCTCGTCAATGATATTCTGCTGTTCGATGATTTGGAGTCTCAGGAGATCCACTTCTCTTTCTTCCTGGTTGTGGTCGAGGTCATTTAAGGAGCTCGGTCTCCTCATTGCTCCTGCTCTTTGCCTCTGAAAGAAACCCATGTGGCAGAAGAGGAAATGAGGCTTTGCTGAAGAGCTGCATCCAGCCTTTCCCATTCCCAGCTATTAATGCACACATCTTACAGCTGTGCTCGCAGCTGCCCCTTGGTTCTGTGGTTCTACCCACATCCCAGGCTGTTCTGCTGGAGAAGGCACTTGGGCTGGGCCACCAGCACTGCCTGCTGTGTTGTGCACTCATGTCCACCTGCAGCAGCCCGGGTTGCTGTGCTCTGGGATGACAAGGGACTGAGGTTGGCCCCCTGGTGATGACACCTGTGAATGTCACCACCAACAGCTGCTGCTGATGGCTGCCAGCAGTGCTGCAGGTAATGCTGGAGGGGAAGGGAGAGCACCACAGGCGTGGGCTCCCTTGGGGTGATGGGTGACTCTGGCACAAGAGCCGAAGCTGAAGTGAACTGCTTTGTGTTCACGTTGTAACAGTGCTCTGTGACCAAGCAGCCATCTGATCAACATCCACAGAGTGCACACAATTCATTTTCTTCAGGACTATTGTTCTTCTGGGCCAAAATAAAGCAGGTTATACAAAACAAAACAAGCTGAAGCCACAAACCACCCAGAGCATCACAGCAAACAGCTGGAAGGAGAAGGGGCTCCCAACCCCCTCACACGCTGTGATGCTGCTGCCATGTTGTCCTGTGGGCATGTGCTGCCTGTTCCCCTGGGATGGCGCTCACTCCCACACTTACCATTGCGATGTTTTCCTGTGTTACAAATTTTAGTTTATTTTCCATTCGACGTAAGGCGTGTGACAGCTCCTCATTCTTCCTGCTCAGGCGTTTGTTTTTGTCCAGGATGGGCTTGTACTGACTTTCAGCTTCTCTGAGGCGTTTTAACTGAAAAAATTAAGAGAGAATTGACACCTCAGGAACAATTACTTTTTATCAAATAAATTAATCATTTTCTTTCACAACCATAGTATCAGTACTTTCTCCTAATAAATAGCAGAATATACCAGGAAACTCTTGGTTTAGCCCATTGGGAAGTGGGTCCTTCCTTGCTTGTGGGGTGTGCAACAAGTATGCCATGTAGGGAATGTATTTATTGACAATAACTATAAGCAGATAGTCACAGAATCACAGAATCACTGGGTTGGAAGGGATCTTGAGGATCATGGAGCTCCAACCCCCCTCTGCATGCAGGGCCACCAACCTCCACATTGATACCAGCCCAGGCTGCCCAGGGCCCCATCCAACCTGGCCTCGAACATCTCCAGGGCTGGACGAGGCGCCCACAGCCTCTCTGGGCAGCTGTTCCAGCACCTCCCCACTCTCATAGTGAAGAATTTCCCCTGACATCCAACCTCAGTCTTCCCCCCTTCACCTTCAAACCATTTCCCCTTGTGCTGCCATTATCTACCCTTTCAAAGAGCTGACTCCCCCCCGCTTCCTGTAGGTACTGAAAGGCTGCAATGAGGTCACTCTGCAGCCTTCTTTTCTCCAGGCTGAAGAAGCCCAGCTCCCTCACCCTGTCTTTGTAGTGGAGGTGGTGATTCTTGCCAATTCCTTCTTTAAAAAGCCATTGTTTTATACACAAGAATCAGTGTGATTAGTGTGCTGTGCCACCACATTGCCCATCCCTGCTGCTCACCAGCTCGTTCCTCTCCTCTGACAGCAGCGCATTGCGGTCCTCCAGCTTCCTGATGATGGCGCTCAGCTCGGCGATTTTCAGTTGGAAGCGCCGGGCATCCTTTTCATCCAACTGCTGTTCCTAAAACAAAGATCAACTGCAAATAACTGCTCCTGGGTGCACAGGGAATATCAGCGTTATTCAAAGCTCAGCCTCTTTCTTATCCCAAATCTGAATATTTCAGAACTATCAGATGGAAGATTGTAGGGTACGGCCTTAGTGGAAATGACCCCTGAGAGCTGCAGGATGGGACCGATGGAAAGGCAAGAGTGAAAATGTAACAAAGTATGCAAATGCAGAAGTATGTATATGTAAATACAAGGTGACAAATGCTAAACTTGGAAATATAAAAGAAAATATAAAAAAAAACAAAAATCAAGGCAGTGTTTCCAATGTATGCCACTGTTGAACTGAGTGTTTCAGACACGTCACCCACTCCGAGGACTTTGTTATAAGAAGATGGTACCAGGAGTACTGACATACAAATGGGGAAAATCCATGCAATTACACCATTGCATAAGCTCTCTTCCATAAAACTGAAGCCCTTATTGGGTTCTGTAGGGTCACTCATAAAGCAAATGGGGTAGCACTTTATCTGAGTGAAAATGCTTAAATCAGTTCATAAATGAAGAGAAATACAGGTAGGTGTTCTCATTCAGAATCAGAGAAAAGTTACATCTGTTTACAGGTGTGACGTGCTGTTTTGTCCTCCTCTAGTACTTATTCTGATGTTTGGCAGAAGTTGAGCACAAATCAGAAGAAGCAAATTAGTGTTCTCAGTCCCAGTGGCACTTTCAGGAGGTCTATGATTCCTCATTCAACAGGTGCAGGAGAGGCTTGGGATAAAGAACAGAATAGATCGCTTTGCTCATGTGTGACTACTTACACTTCTACTGAGAAAATTAAGGCTGTTGCAAAAGAAATCTTGATGAGAATCAGCAATGGAGAACACTGGCAAATGTGAGACATACAAGGTTAGTTAACTGAAGCTTTCTGCTGTTAGCAAATTAAGGCAAAAGCAGAAAGGTGCTATTTTTACAATTAAAAAAAAACAAACAAAAAACATTGTGAAAAGATGACTAAGATTTAATGTTTGGGGTATTGTGTTGTAGGAAAGAGATAGGAAAGAAGAATTAACAGGTTTCTAATTGACCTTCCAGCCCAATGAAAGCAATTGCAGCGTGAGGGTGGGGGAGCAGGGAGTGCGGCACCGCAGGGCTTCATAGTGCTTGTGCACGGGTCACCTTCTCCCGCCTCCCTCTGTAAAGCAGCCTTGCACATCTGCTTGCACAGTACATTATCAGCAGTTCCAAGAGCTAGCACACATACATTACTTGGTTAGAAGAGCATTTGCATCATTTGTTGGCAAGAATTGTGTCAAACAGTCAAATTAAGGCAGGTGGTAGAAGAATGGTGCAGTAAGGAAAGGACAGAAGAGAGACAGGAAAATTTTCACCCTGGTATCAGAAACAAACAAAGGAAACCAGAAAACAAAACGACAGACAAGCAAAAGCTCTCCCATAATTCGGTTCAATTTGAAATGTTGAACATTCAGCTAATGAACGAGAGTGAGAAATTAATGCCTCTCCGTTTTGCCTGGGTTACTATGGGAAAGCTGTTGCTCACAGAGCACTCATCAAGATTCTGTCACTTGGTGCCATTTGGTCATTCTGCTCGTTCGTTTGTTTAGGTGAAACCACGTGAAAGTGCTTACGGGGCTTCCCGAATGATCTGAAGCGTCTCCTGCACCACTTGCATAAGGAAGTTCCCGCTTGGGGCTGCCCAGGTGCCGGTCAGACTCTTTGATCTGGGACAGTTGTTCATCTAAAGCCTCCTTTTGGAGCTGCAGTCTCTGGGCATGCCCGGCTTGAACCCCTAACTCTCTTTCCAGCACGAAGACTGCTCTGTCTTTAAACTTAATCTCCTCCATCTATAAGGAGAACAGAACACAATCACACACACATGCAGCAGCTTGGCTGTACGTAGCACCCTACAGCCCAACCATTGCCATAGAGCCAACCCCTGGCCATGAACACAAACCCTCCTCTTGCAAATACAACAGCAAGGAATAATGGACAATGAACAAACCCAGCATTGCTTCAGTAACTCATGAGCATTGTGCCTGCAGCCGACTGACAACTTCTGCAGACCATCCCAAGACAACCCGCAGTCTCAGTAGCACTTCAGAACACCCCTCATCACTTCAGTGAACAATCAAAGTAAAAGAGATTAAAGAAAAAGGTTCATAATTAACTTTCAGAGGGAGAAGTTAAAAACAGGGAGTGGATCTGGGATGCAAGAGGTTGCTGAAGCACATCCCCTAAAGCATCTGTTGGCTTCTCCAGGCACAACATGTGCACCCTGGACACGTAAGGTTTTAAACGCTTCTGAAACCTGACACATTTAGTCTAAAGGGACAGTTCTGAAACGTGGTCTGCTCAAATAAGAACGTTTTTGCCATGTGAGGACTGGATCTGATAATTGGATTGCTTTGTGAGAGTTTTGTCTGTAACCTGGAAAACAATGTGAAAAGCTGGAAAAGAATGGCACAGCATATGGGCGGATCTCACCAAGGATGTTCATAAATCCCACAGAAGACACCCCCTGGGAACAAGTGCAGGTTCACTGTGTAAAATGATGCAAACAGGAGCTGTTCAGCTGCATTTTAGTCTGGGTGCTCTCAGGAATTCCCATTAAGACGATGATCTGCAAACTTTGACTCAGATATGTCTATAGAGGTCCTTCTGTTAAATATCTAAATAGTTAGAATCATAGAATCACAGAATGGTTTGGGTTGGAAGGGACCCTAAAAAACATGTAGTGCCAGCCCCTGCTGTAGGCAGGGACACCTCCCATAGCCCAGGCTGCTCACAGCCCCATCCAGCCTGGTCTTGAGTGCTTCCAGGGAGGGGACATCCACAGCCTCACTGGGCAAAGAGATAGAGATAAATATGGACCCATAAAGAAAAAGATAATGCACCATCAAACGATTACTTGCTTAACATAGGTAAAATGTTGGTGGTTGTCTCTATTTTTGTGCAAACAAAGTCATGGTGCCACATGAACAACACTTCAAAAGGAAAAAAACCAGCAGAAAATGCAAAGTATTTGTAACACAGTGCTTCAGCAGTGCTTTATCTTACTGAAAAAACTATAAGAACAAATGGTGAACAGCTGAGGATACATCAATGGTCACATTTCCTTTCTTAGGATGAAGTTCACATTCATGAAACACATAAAACAATTTGATGCTGCCATTTCAGTATTAAAGTGAAAGGGTGTGGAAGCAGTACCAAAGGAAGGAAGCATTTCAATACAGTTATTATCCAGCAAACTTCTTCCTTGCATCACAGACATTAAGAGGAGGGTAAGATGAGCTCCTGGCAGCAGCTGATACCAGTCATGCGAACCTAATCGCATGCAAAGTACCACGTGTACCACGTGCTCCCCAGTGCAGTTCCTAGCACAGTTTCACATTTAGGTGGCCTTAAGCATTGTGGCTCTTTTAAAATGTATTTCCACAATGATTTTAAAACCTACATGTAGGTTTCCCTGCTTGGGAAATTTTCACTTCATATATCAACAAGGGCAAATGGTCTTAAATTGAGACAGGGGAGGTTTAGGTTGGATATGAGGAGGAAGTTTTTCACAGAGGGTGGTGATGCACTGTTCACAGGTTGCCCAAGGAGGCTGTGGATGCCCCATCCCTGCAGGCATTCAAGGCCAGGCTGGATGTGGCTCTGGGCAGCCTGGGCTGCTGGTTGGTGACCCTGCACACAGCAGGGGGTTGGAGCTGGATGAGCACTGTGGGCCTTTGCAACCCAGGCCATTCTGTGATTCTATGGATGGTGATGGGCTGGGTCAGATCCAGCCCTGCACAGCACCCGCATCCCTGAGTGGGGTGCCATATGAAGGCATCTAAATTCATGTATCTGCTGTTTTACATTGTTTTGAAATGTACAAATTAGAATTTGAAAAGCTTACTAAAAGCAGAATTTCTTCAGAAGGGTCATTGCCATACAGACCTGTTACTGACTGCAATATGACTCTTGGCTTTTACATCAACATCTTGGGAGCATCTGAGCCAGGAGAACTGGTTTTCAGTAATAGTTTGAGGGTTTTGAGAAGTGCTTCCCTTTCATAAAGACCAGTTTTCCATGGTGCACCATATCAGCTTGGAACATCACGACCTTCCCCTGCAAGGTGCCAGCAGCTCTATTGAAACCAATGGAAAGTCAATAGAACAGGGAGTGCTTAATGTCATTCAGGAAGCACTTAGGGCCTGGTAAAATGAAGGCATGGTGTAATTTAATTAGTATGGTTAGATAATCTGATTCATTGAAGCAGGAATAAAAAAAGTTTGATTTTCAAAGGCTATTTAGAAAAACATGACGTTCAATCACTCTATTCCTTATAACTAAGGACATATTTATTTTATAACTTCTACATTAGAGGCCATTAGCATGGATTTTATTGTAATGCCTTAAGTTTATTTAGGATGTACATTAGCTATCCTTTCACTGCGATGTATTAAATCAATGCATCCAGCAGTGTATGTTTAGAGAAGAATTACTTACACTGCAGGATATTTGAACAGCGCTGACAGATCAGATGGTTATAAATTATTTTAACATCCTCTTCTTAAAGAGAAAATAATATGTGAGGGGAAGAAGCAATGCGAAGTCTGAGAGGGCGCGTGGCTGAGTGCAGGGTGAGCAGTGCTGCAGGGCATTCAATGGAGAGACCACGCTGCCTTGCCTTCACATGGGGCCATTGTTTTGCTGGTGCTTGTTTAGCTGGCTTTGATTTAGCTTTCTTAGTAGTCAAGTAATAGTGGGTTAGAAGAGACACTCAGATGGAGCCACAAAGAGGGACCCTCACTGCCTGCCCTGAGGGAAAGCCATGGAGGGGGGACACAGAGCGGAAATCTCCTCCTGAACACCCTGCAGAGTGGTGGGCTCATCACCTCCACACTGTAGGGCTCAGGACTGTAGGATGTGGAGAAAACAGCATTTTGGAATTGCATACAGCTTGCTATGGGATGTTTACAGGAACCAGCAATGGCAGGGAAAGGGAGGGATGGAAGTTGGTTGGTGAGGAGCAAAGGGTGGGGAAAGAGGGTGTGGGGAAGGGATGAAAGTCTGCTGGAGGCCAAAAGCACGACTGCTTTTTGAGATTCCCCTGGCACAACCAAAGGCCTGTTCCTCACATCTGTGACCTGTACCAATAAGCACTGACAGAGGTATAAAGAAGCTCCATACTAAAACATCCCACAGCAGGTTTAAAAAAAGACATTTTGACATCACTATTAGCAATCAGAAAACAGATTTGGAATAAGCTCCAAAAGTTTAGTTGCTCATCCTCATGCATTTAACACAGCCCAACACTTTCATTTAATTGTTATCAATAACAGAAGCATTAGGAAAAACATAGATACAGACAGCAACACATACCAGCCTGCGGATTTCTCTCTCACACTCCCTCTTAATTCTGGTGATTTCCTCTTGGTGCAGGTGATACACACTCCTTATCTCCGCAGCTTTGATTTTGTCAGCTTGGATGACCATAGTCAGAGCCTCCTCCACTTGTTTCTTGGCCCCCTTAAGTTCTGAAATTTCCTGCTGCATTTTTATTTTCTCTACCTCGAAGCCCCTCTTGGCCTCCTCTTTGGCCTCCGTGAGCAGCACAGTTTTCACCTTGTCAGGAGCCCCATCGCGCACAGCGGTCAGCAGGGCCTGGAGTCTCTGGATCTCATTATCTTTAATTTTTATGACTCTGAGCAGTTCGGCCTCGTGCTGTCTCAGCAGTGCCTCCCGAACAGCTTGGAGCTCCTTCATTTTCTCTTCGTGAAGTTTGACTTTGAGCTCTGTGACCACCACCGTACTTTTGTGCTGTTCGTGCTCTTTGATTTGCCTCACCTCCTGATTCTTCTCTCTCTCCAACTTGCTGACCTGTATTGAGAAATAAAACAAGATGAGCATTTTTATGACTAAAATCATTACCAGAAATTCCAAGTTAATCTAGGACACATACAGATCACATTATTGTGTCAGATCCTAATGTTGTGTGTATGTGCATGGGAGATAAAGCTGGCCTGGTGAGCTGGTGCTACCAATGCACAAGTAGAACTATAGAATGACCTGGGCTGAAAGGGACCACACTGATCATCCAGTTTCAACCCCCTGCTATGTGCAGGGTCGCCAACCATTTTCAGAAGAGCTTTCAGGTACCAGTGGGATCAGCAGGCATCACTCCACTTGCTCTCTTTTCTGCTCCAAGTTGTTTATCAGATCAGTCTGTGCATATATTTAAATGCTAAGATTAGGAAGTGAATATTCAGTACGTAATAATTACTTACTAACTAGGAAAAAAAAAGTCTGGTTGATTCTTTTTAGTGAAGCTGCATTTGTCTTGCTATGGTGACACAATAAGGTTTCCCTGCTAAGAATATGCCTAAGTGTGTCTCCCAAATGAGAGCACTCTACAGAACCAAACACTGCAGCTGCAAAGGAAAAACTGCAATGTTTCAGAGAACTGGGAGGAAGTAATTTGTGAGCAGAGGAAAAGGAATCCTGACAGCTCTGTAGAGAAAGCTTTTCTTTGTCAGCCTAAGTGGTGATGTCTGTATATTTTAATAATCCCTTGCAGTCTCAGAGAGTTTAATTTGCCTGATTTAGTGCCCTAGTAGCATTAGCTAACATGTAAGTGTAATGAATTTCTGCAAGAAGCACAAAACCCAAGTGAACTAAGCATTAACATCCCAACACTACATGAAGCAAATGCTCAGAAACTAGATTAACACATCTGTGATACCAGCTATGAAGAGAATTATGTTTAATACACATCTAAGAATTAACCAGCTCCTTCAAGAGAATTCTGAGCCCTTCACTTTTTCTGGGGTCTCCGCAGAAGCCCTCCTGCCACATCCCATAGGGCTGCATCATTGCCATGGGGCTGTGGCTCTGGTTTGAAAGCAGGGTGCCTTGTGCTGTAGCACAGAGGGAACCGCTTTAGAGCAGTATGGGAAGGGGTTACCTTGCTTCACACAGGGGCTCAATCCCCTGCTGCTGCAGCCATGTGTTCCCCAAGGCACGTACAAGCTGGCTGTGTATGGGGCAGCAGGCAGAGGGCTGTGAGGAGTGGGAAGGAGCAGAGAGGGAAGGATGCACACCTTACTCTTCTCCTGCTGGAGCTCAATCTGGATGTCGGTGAGCTTGGCCCGCAGCTCCTCGTTGGCGGCCTGCAGGGCAGCCAAGGCGTCGGGCCTGGCGCGGCTGCTGCTCCTCCTCGACATGGTGCGGCCCCGCGTCTCCCTGCGGTGCTGCTCCTCTGCCGCTACATCTTCTCACCCACCTGCAGGGAGGGAAACACTTGAGTGAGGGCAGGGCTGGGCTGGGCATCGCTGCTGCATCCCATCGTTCATCTCATCATTCCTCTGCACTTTGCATTCGCAGCACAGAGGATGTGGACGTGTGCTGTTGGACTCAATGATTCTGGAGGCCATTCCCAGCCTTACCAATGCTATGACATGCAAAGAGCCGTCCAGCTCCAGCCTCATGGCACCCTCATGGCACTGGCTGGGAAATCTGCTTCCAGCATGGGCAGGAAAATGTCTCACATAACAAGAGGAGCTGGAGGAACAAGCAGGGGTTGCACAAATCACCAGAAGCTTTCAGTGCCAAGGCAAGTTTTGTTGTTTGGAAGCAAAGAGCAAAATGGATGGAGCTTCAGAACACAACTGAAGGCTAAATAACAATGATAAATCTAATGAAGAATGCTTCACTGGACAAGTGACTTGCTTAGATAAAGCCAAACAGCAGGCAGATCACACACATTCATCAGTTCCAAGATCCATTGGAAAGCATTTTTAACTCTCACCACACTCCTGGCTTGAAGTAACACTTTGTTTCCAAATTTTGGTTAATTCATACAATAAAACATACACAAAAAGCTCTCACTTCAGAAAAGTATCCCCAGGCTCCTTAATACTAACCTTATTAATGCAGATAGAAACGGTTTTGGATGATGACTTTCAGTGCATTGAGATATTCATCTTGATTAATACTCAAAACCACAATGGAGCAGCACTAGTCCTGTCCAAGTGCTAAGAAGGAGGCTTAGCATTACAGACAGCTGCAATAACAGAATAATAAGAAATAAAAATAACATAATAATGAAAGAAATGCAATTTACGTTCTAAGAGCAAACACCTGCATCCATTAGGAGAAAAGAGCAGATAGGGGCAGCCACTGCTGGTGGTATTGAACTGAGATGAGAAGGTAGAACAGGGCTGAGAGCACCCGGGGGAGGGTCCAAATTTAACTGCCTATATGTGAATGTCACAGAAATAACAATTTAATGACACGGCGATTTGTCAGAATAACTTAAATCCAAACCGCTACTTTTGAAGGGCAAAAGTTACAAGAACGTTTGTTTGTTTACAGAAAGCAAAGGGCAAAACTGTTAACAGAGGCATGCTAGAAGGAGCATGAGCCCAGCAGCTGCTCTGTGGGACAGCACACGGTCACAGCACAGAGCTGTCTGAAACACCCAGGGTGACAATGTGAGCTACTTTTAGCCTGGCATTCTCCTCTGTCCCATAGGAAAAGCTGGGTGCTGCCCTGAGCCCATGGGTGTCCACTTCTGGCCCAGATGGGGCTGCCCACATCTGGCATCCATTCCCTCCAAAATCAGAGCAGTCCTGGAGCACTGACAGCTCAGCTGTGGTCACACAACATGTCCCATAACACACAGGAGGTGACAATGAATGGGGCACAGTCCCGACGTTTGGATCCCACAGACTCTCATCAGAGCAATGTGAGCATGGAGCTGCCATCAGAAGCTTCCAATCTGGGATGCTAAGGCTTTAATGAGATTTCCCAGAGAAAAATCAGCTGCCTCACCACTACTTAGAATAACAAGACTGATTCTGAAAGAACTACGCAGAAATTAGTTGATTACCCTTTTTCTCTTTTAATTAATCTTTAAGGCTGAAAAAAAGGATCTGATTCTCTTCTAATTAATCTTTAAGGCTGAAAAAAGGGAAATGATTAGTCTTGAATGTAGCCAATGAAAACATCAGAGGATCAAGGGATGCAGATAATAGGAATTTGGTCAGCTTTGGTAACGATCTGTCTGCACAGGGCACTGCTGGCACTGAGAGCTGCAGCACGATGGAGAAGCTGCTCTGTGTGCCACAAGCTCTAAAACTTGTGAGGGAGGCAGGAAAGTACACAACAAGAATTGTGCTTCTCCCTCTTCCCAGAGGAAACACGGGTACGTGAGATGTAGGTCTGTGCAGTGCTACAGCAGGATTCATTGCTGGGTACAACAGAGTGCAGACCCCCTGGCCCTGGCTGGCAGGGATGCCCTGCACATCCCTTCTGACATGGAAGAGGTGGGCCCTGGAGCAGACAGAGAAGGAGCTGCTCCCTGCCCTGTTACAGACCCGAGCCTGTGTCCTTCCCTGAGAAGTAGGAGAGAGGGAGTGAAAATCAGCCTGGGACTGAGGACAGGGCACATCAGCATTAGTAAATGCTCCCTCATATGGTTTCTGTTCAGTTTTGCCTCATTCTATTCAATTTGCTGAATGGTTGGTGAATGGTAGATGGACTTCAGATAACCCACATTCATGACACTCCACTGCTTTCAGAGACACCCGTTCCAAAGACAAGAAGCACTCAGGCCCCTGAGCTTCTAAATACATGAAAAATTAAAATGCAGTATGAGCAATACATGTGATTACTGACCAGATTCATTCACATCCATCAAACTAAGGGACGTAACCTGGGCTGCTGTTCAACTGCAAGGACACTGATTCAGAGAGCGAAGCAGCAAAAACTGTGCTGGAATTTACAGCAGAGACGTTGTGTGAGACAGAGCAGAAGCATCACAAACATATTACAAAAACCCAATCAATTCTTGCTACTTTTCCTTGAAAGCAGCCGCAGGGAGAGCAAAGACACTCAGGTACCAAATATGGACCTGCCTGCTTGTGGATGTCTCAAATTGATATACACAGTGTAACAGATCAAAGGGAAAGCCCCAAAGCAATGTTACTATGGTCGAGACCTGCTGCTACACACAGCAGACCCCTGCCATATTTGCCGTCCTCACGATCAGAAAGGGATTTACACAGCTGGGAATGGGACAGCTCAGGAAAAGCAGAGCTGCTTTTCCTGGGGATATAATGGCAACTGGACTGACTAAGGCAGCTTTCTAGTGACAGCCCTGAGCTTCTCTGCCTGCTGGGGAACAAGCAGCATTGTTGGAAAGTATGAAAGTAGTTATTTGTGTTTCAGAAAGTCGTGGTCTTGTAATGCTGAGACAGCGGTGCCTGCTGGTGCGTGCTGCGTGCACAGCAGCCATCTGCAGGCTGCTGGGACAGAGCCAGGCCTGGGGGAATATTGCTTCCAAATGCTGGAGAAAAAGAACCCGTAAAAATATTTCCAAGGCAACAGCATCATCCTTACAATGACAACATCACAGAATCATAGAATGGCCTGGGTTGCAAAGGCCCACAGTGCTCATCCAGCTCCAACCCCCTGCTGTGTGCAGGGTCACCAACCAGCAGCCCAGGCTGCCCAGAGCCACATCCAGCCTGGCCTTGAATGCCTGCAGGGATGGGGCATCCACAGCCTCCTTGGGCAACCTGTGAACAGTGCGTCACCACTTGCGGTTGTAAAACTTCCTCCTGATATCCAACCTAAACCTCCACTGTCTCAGTTTAAAAGCAGCAAAGAGAGGGTTTGTCTTGCTGCAGAAGGAATGCAGAGCAGCCATTCCCTGCTGGCTCTGCTCTGACAGCCAGCAGGTGCCTCCAAGGGGCAGAGCTGGGGTGTGCACAGCTGGGACAGCAGCCAGCATTGCAGGACACGGTCCTTGTGGTCCTGGGAATGAATGGGCAGAAAGCACTTCCTGAGACAGAGGCACATAACTGGGTAGATTTCCCTTTTTTTTCCAGCAAGTTCTGTAGCAGGGCATCTGTAAGACATGTCAGTAGTAAGGCCTTCATATTTTTGATGCTAGCAGAAAATAGTATGCGTATGATTCCTGGCATGTTTGATATTGAGAATAACATTAATAATGTATCATATGCTGCCTCCAGCAGGGCTCATCGTTCTCTTGCCTACTGACTTGCAATCCAGACATCAAGGCTGATAGGAAAATATATTTTCTAGATAGCTGTTTCTGAAACCAAGGTTTCACCACAAAATAAATGAGTAAATTGCAACTCTGAGTATCACAGAGTCACAGAACCACTGGGTTGGAAGGGATCTCAAGGATCACGAAGCTCCAACCCCCCACCATAGGCAGGGTCACCACCCTCCACATGTAATACCAGCCCAGGGCAGAATGCACTTGTTCCCCACCCCGTTACTTTCAGAGAGCGGTTTAATTAAAGTCGAGGAACTAATCGCTGTTTATAACCTCTCTAAAGTTTTGAGCTCAAATTCATAAGAATGTGTTGACAGAAGGAGGTTCAGACAGCTGCGATCTATTTGTTGCCATGTTTGTTTTGCAGCCAATAAACCTGTTTAAAGCTGTTGTACACTTGCATGGGCTTTTCATAGAGTCATTGGGTCAGAAGGGACCTCAAGGGTCACGAAGCTCCAACCCCCCACCATAGGCAGGGCCACCACCCTCCACATGTAATACCAGCCCGGGGCCCCATCCAACCTGGCCTTGAACACCTCCAGGGATGGACGGGGCATCCACAGCCTCTGGGCAGCTGTTCCAGCACCTCACCACTCTCATAGTAAAGAACTTCCCCCTGACATCCAACCTAAATCTTCCCCCCTTCAAATTAAAGCCATATTTGTACCAATATTTTAACATAACATACTTTTGCACTCTGCCTATAGACACTCTTTAATAAAAAGGCTCCTTTGTCCTTTTAATCTCTTTCCAGCACGGAGCTGCCCACACACCTGACAGAGGATGCCATCTATCAGCTCACACAGCCCAGCATTGTAACCCAGGCTCTCACATCCTGGGCTCCACAACAGAAATGTTCAAAGATGTTACCATTAATTTTTCCTAATTTTCATGAAGACTTCAATTTTAATCCCAATTTATCAGATTAATTCAGCAGTTTTGTCTCCCCAGACCTATGTTTTCAGTGCAAACACAAACACAAAACCCACAGCAATGAGTTCCTGCAGCTGGATGTGCAGCCCAGGTGTTGCTCAGGATTAGATCAATGCCAGCTACAGCTTTAACAGGCACATGTCAAATCCTGACTGACCACAGCTCATCCTCAGAGGTTAATCCCTCAGCCACTGTTAGCTTTGACTCATTGATGGGTGGGCCAAGGTTACAAAATCCACAGCAAAATCCCGAACCCTGTTAGCTACACATACATAGCTTACATACATGCACACGTGCTCTGCTTCACATCCATACTGACATTTCATTTTAAATGTTATGGCTGTTTGTGGGGTTTCTTTTCACATGTTTGTGTTTTTTAAGTGCAAAACACAGCTGGGTGTCACATCTGTGAGTGCAAATGTTTTACAGTAAATACAGAAGACATGAATAGAATGTAAGGGCCAGGAGGCAGAATTATTCCCAAACCCCAACACACAGAACTTACCATTATAACACAAGTTTGATATTACCCGACCAGGACATCTTTTGTACTCTTTTATCTCCTATGGCTGCATTACTGAAGAAATTAATGAACAATAGAGGCAGTAGCTCATAGATAGGAAGTTAATTTTTCATTTTTCCCTGGACACTCTGCAGTCCTTTGGATACACCAACCCATCGGCCTTGTTACAATAGCAATACAACTGCACCCCTATCTGAATGCCCAGCTAAACAAGAGCAGCTCGCAGTAATTTCACTGATTTGCCTGGGATTATTAGTGAGGGAGGCCTTTCAGACTTAATTCTCTCAGCTTAATGCTGTGTCATTGCATTATCTCAATCACAGTCTGCACAACGCCATCCACTTTCCCAAGGAATTCATTCCTGTCTCATGAACCACAGGCGACTGCATCACAGATGGCATCGCATGATCCAAAAGCACTCCATGGCAAAGCTTTAAGCATGTCATTAATATCGCCAAACAACTCTTTAACGGTACCTCTCCAACCCTCTTCTGTGCGAACCCACAACACAGCTGGGCTGCAGAGCATCAGAAAAAGATTTCAGTCCTTGGAGCTATTCAGTTTGTGAATGAGATAGTAAATAGTGAGCTCTACTGTGGCAACAAACAGCACCGCACTGTAGATTTCATAAACATGACCAGTTTCCAGAGTGACTCATCCTCAGCCAACGAGGCGCTGGGGATCAGATGGTGTGGATGGCTGCTGGTGGCAGGTGGGACCTTTCCTCAGCCGCACTGTGGTTTTCCAAGTAAAAAATGGATTTTCAGTTGGAGTATTTGTTTCATTTGTAAGCAGATATATGCCCAGCTCTATGCTAATAGAAACACATTTAACAAGGACTTGGTGGGAAGTTGACTACAAGCTGTTAGATGCCCGTAAGCTCTAATGCTGCCTGTTCATCCCCCAAGTACATTCTTTGAGTATCGGATTATTTCAAATCTGGTTTTTTTTCAGTTTAAATTACCACGTCTTGGCAATTGCTGAGCTCCCCTCCCCAGTCTCAGCCCACCTCTGTCCCCTTATTTAGCAGGGAGCACGTCGCTTGGCCCATAAACTAGTTAAGAAAGAAAGGAAATTGGACTGAGGCAAGAGTGCTGCTGGCGGTGTGTCCTGGGGGTGTTGGTGAGGGATGTGGAGTACACGTTGTAGGCCCCACTGTATGGGGGCATCTGCTGGGAGGGGGGGTCCCAGGGTGGGCCAAGGGTCCCAGTGCCCATGGAATTAGGTCTGGATCTGCTGGTGGGGGTTGGGGGTGAAGATGGTCCCTGGGAAAGACCGAGAGATCTTTGGACGAGCTCTGGTAAAAGCAAGATCTTCTGTCCTGCAGTCACTGGAGGACAAAGGGCTGCCCTTCACACCATGCAGGCTACTAGCAGGAACACTGCTGGGGAGGATGGAACCAAGAGTGATACCCAGTTCAGCAAGAAACTGCTTGAATGTCACATTGCTGTGACTCCTGATCCAGCACTGGGCATCACACCATGGGGCTGCTTAGCACTGGGAGTGGGCAGCACTCAGCTGATGCCAGCACAGGGACTGGCAAAACAGTAACAAATGCAGCCATATTGATATGCATTGTTACCCAATTAGCTGGGATAATTGTAGGTACACAGGTTTCTGTCACATTACAACATCATAGCATATGGCAGGGAATATTTTCCAGCAACAGCTTTGATTTCCGTGCTCTGGGCTATTCACATCCTGAATCTCACTGATGATCTCACATGATCCCAAATGAACTACAATTAAGAACTGCTGTAATCTTAAATAGCTGGGGACAGATCTAAGTGAAAACCAGAAATCCTTTGGTTCTTCAAAACTGAAGGGGAACTGAATCTACCACGGGTGTCCCTGGGGACAGCAGTCACTGCCTGCACCCATCTGCTGCAGCACCTGCCCTGGGCTGCGTGATCTGCACAACACTCACCAAGTGGGCTGTGCTCCTCAGTGCTGCTGGGTGCTGTGGGCAAGTGAGCAGCCAGAACTCAGTGCTCCTTAACATGGTGTGTTTTAATATCACGGAGCAACTGCTAGGAGGACACAGAGGAATATTCAGCAAGCAGAAAATGATTAATGAAACAAAGAACAGTAAAAGGAGCATGTGGGGAGGATGGGGCAGCAGGGTGAGCACAGTGCTTTGACAAGCCTTTCTGTATCTGCTTCTGGCACCTGAAGGCCCCTTCAGAGCAACTGCTTTTTGCCAAACCTCCTATCCAGGGAGCAGAATGCTGACCATACACCCAGCACACCCACAGGTACTCAGCCTGCAGGGCTGGGCTCTGTGCTCACCTGTGCTCCCAGGCTAAGCCACAAACATGCTGTGATCCATGTGAGTTAATCACATGGAGAGGTAGACAGGTTGTTATCTGTCTGACATTTCCAGCTGTAAGGAAACAAAACGAATGCTTTAAATTAAATTTGAAGAAATGAATGAGATTTGAACAACAGCAACAAAGCCAGAAAAACCCTGAGTCATTCCAGGCCTCAGAAGCTTTCCAAGCTTAAAGGCTGCCACTCACTCCCCCTTCCCACTGCTGGAGCTCATTTACCCACCCCAAGGACCTGTCCCACATCAGTGCCATGGCCTTTGTTATCCTGCATGACACTAAGTGCCAAAACACTCCACCAAAAGGAAACCTGCAGCCCCACAAGGGCTCTTCTGGCCCCTAAACACCAGGAACAAAGTCACTCATTCCCAAATGGTATCTCCCGGCAGCAGCTCCACTCAATGTCCCTCTCAAATACTTGTTCAGGCTGGAGATATTGCTGACCTTGCTTTTCACTGTGAAAAATGCAGTATCATAAAGTGGTGGAACCCTCTCATAGACATCTCTGCCTACAGACGGGGCACAGCTACAGAAGAGCTCTTTCCTAATTATCTATTCAGAGTTGCACCTGGGTAATAGCAGAATCCCAGCATGGCTGGGTTGGAAGGGACCTCAGACCCCACCCAAGTGAACACCCTGCCATGGGTTGAGTGCCCCCCAGTTCTGGCTGCCCATGGCCCAGCCATGGCCTGGAACATCTCCAGGGATGGGGTACCCACAGCTCTGGGCAGCAGTACCAAGGCTTCACCATGCTGAATAGTATTTCAATTCAGCATTTTCCAGTCTGACAGCCCTCTGCACTCCCTCCTTCAGAGAATATTGCTTCTCACAAGGCTTATGCTACATCCCTCCTAGCAAGGAAGATGCTCCCTCCTGGCTCCTGACCTCCCAGCTGACCCTTGCTCTTGGCAGCGGGCAGCAGCCTGTGCTCAATGAAACCATGCAGGTAAACGTGTACAGCATGAGAGAGTAAATCTGAGTCTCAGTTTCACAGCGTGTACTTAAAGGCTGGATGCTAAACAATTAACTGCTTAAGAAGATTTGGTAAGATGAAGCTAAGGAACCCATCATGTGTAGGGCATGGAATCAGAGACTGGGGAACAGCCACTGGGATGGAGAGTCCCAACAGAGGGCTGGGAGGTGGGCTGGAAGAATGTGGGACCCTGCTGGCAACCTGTGGAGTGAAGGAAAGGCTATAACAGCCTGCTGATAACAGAGGATTATCTGGGTCAATCAAGATGAAAGAGGGATATAAAGCAAGAAAAAGGAAGAAAAAATGAAAACAATAACCACAGAAAAATAGGTAACTAAGCAACACAAAATTCAAGATGAAAAGTACAAGATAATCTATATTTAAAACACAACTTGGTGTACCCAGCAAACAGAGGTTTAGAGGGAAAGATCAAGTCTTCATTGAGGACATCTGTTGTGTAGCAGCCAGGTAAACAAGGTACTAGGTTGTAATAGCAGGAGATGGGAAATAAGATGGAAAGCACTGCAGTGTTGCAGGAAGGTGCTCGTTATCACTCATCTAAAACAAAAGGAACAGCCAGGAAATAAATAACCAGGATCCGTGATTTGTGCGAGAGGCATTAAGCCGGCAGTTATAAATTATTGATGTTATGACAGTGAGAACAATAGTTCTGAGTTTTTCCACACTAACTCAAGAACAAGAAACTACCCAACGCTATTAAGGGACACTGGCAGGAGACAGTTATGGGTTTGCAGAGGAAACTGGTCCCAGTGCACAGAAGGCACCTGCAGCAGCACAAGGAGCACCGCAGTGAGCGCCCTGTTCTGCTCCAGCTGTTACAGTCTCCATCAGCAGATACTAGTAGGAACACAGGAAATATCAATATAATTATGCAGCCTTCGTATTGCACTGCTCACTGCTGTGACTGTGTTCTGTTTTCTTTTGCAGCTGTTTTTAAGGGGCTCGCAGCACAGTTGCTGCAGCTTTGATTCCCTTGCAGCAATGAGCAGCAGATGAGGCCCAGCCCTGTGTCTCATGATGAGCTGCCCCAGCGCTCAGCTCTGGGTATGCAACCCCTCTTGCACGCGCTTTAAAACATTCTCCCCACAGAACCCAGGGTTCTCCAGAAAATGGTGGAACCCAGAGCTCACCGCAAGGCTCCACCTGCATCTTCCCTTCTTCTTCCAACAAGACCATCGTTCTGATTCCTGCTTCTTGCAGCTTCCCTGAGCACTGACCGCACAACATGCAGGGGAGCACCCAGCCCTGCTGCATGGGGCTGCTGAGCCCCACAGCCCAGCTACAGCACAACCAGAAGGAAGGAGATGAGCCCCATTTCTGGTAATATCCCACTCCAATCCCAGCTCACATCAAACGAGCATCACAGAGCGAATCTATGTCAAGATTTAAGTTTCCCAAGTGGAAAAACATTGTCACTTTTGTGTCACATCAGCATGGGAACAACCCAGGGCTGTGAGCAGCCTCTCTGGGCCAGGCACCAACTCCAAGTCCGTGGCTGGAGCCACACACATATCATCACTCAGTGCCCGCAGTAAACCCTATGTCAGAGCAGCAGGCCAGGCCAGCTGCGTGGTTTGGGCTGTGGAGCTCCCATGGCCACAGGCAGAACATGAACAGAACACAATTGCCCTGCTCTGGGAGCCCACTTTGCTGTGATGGAGAGGACGTGGCACAGAGCCAGGCTCAGCACTGCCCCAAATCACGCCAGTTAGGAAAGCATGCAGGACCCAGATGACCATAAAGAATACATCAAGCCCATGGCCTCAGCTCTCCAGCCATGGGAAGCCTTACGGGTTATCATTCAGCCTCCACACACCTTCAGTGAATCTACAGAAACTCTTACGGCTCCCAGTACAACTATGTTGTCCCCAGCCCCACACAGTGTCTGAGTGCTCCTAGGCTGGGACTGGATCTCCCTGATACAACACTCCAAACATTAGGGCTGAGACAGCAACGTATCCCGGTCCTTTGATGGAACAAGAGGTTTTCCCCGACCCTTTTGGCTCACTTTGTCCATCTCTATATTGAAATAAGAATGGACAGGAGTGAAGGAGTGGGATTGGCTCCCTGCCTGGGAGAGAAGCAGGAGCCCAAGTGCTCAAGGATGGTGGAGAATAGATGGGGTGGGAGGGCAGCGTTGGGGGCAGGGCAGCGCTGCTCCTCGGGACAGCAATTCTTGCTCACTGTATAAAATCTATGTAAAAGTACATGGAAAACACACACTTACCCACGGTATCTTAAGTTTAGTATTTACTTCAGATGGGTTTGTTCATAAAATACAAATCTGCAACCTAGGAGGGACTGCCAATTAAATTTCCATGTCTATATCCGAGATTATTTTTCCATCTCAATAATCTATAACTTAGCAACACAAACAGCCACTTTCTAAAGCCAAAAGCTGGGTTTTAATGGTGGTCAGGGAATGCTGCTGTGCAGCTCTGCTGCCAGGGGCACGATTGGCTCCCAGCACCACCAGCCCCCACCTCCCATCCCCCCATGCACACTCACAGCCTGGATTTCACCCCATTTCTGTGGATAAAAGAAGATGGAAGAGCTTCAGAAAGCAAACAGCCTTTAGCTGTGCATCTGAACAGCTGGAACGCACCACAAAAGCGAGTCTAAATAAAGCTGTTGCTTCAGCCAGCAGGGGAGCAACGCACCCGGCAACCCCAAACTCAGTGGGATTGCACTGCGGGGGCACAAGGGGGGCTGTGCTGCACCTCAACCCAGCTGGGGGCACAGGGCTGCTCCTGCCATGGGGCCATGGGGGCTGCCACCAGGGCTGGCACCGCGTGATGCCTTGGAAGAGCCACGCAGCTGAGAGAGAAACGCGACAGAAGCCTTGTGCAGACAGAACCACACCTGCAATGCACTCGAAGGAGGTGGCTCAAATGGGATCAGCTGATAAACGCGCTCAGGAGGGATCCCGAGCGGCGCCGTCTCACCTGCGCTGCCTCCGGCGCCGAGGGGCTGTGACTCAGCACAGGGAACAGCTTTGGGTTTTTCAGATGGAACTTACCAACCCGTGCCAGCGATACGGGGAGGATCCGCTTCCTGCATCCGCCTCCCTGCCGGCCTCTCCGGAGGTATTTTCACTAAACCCTCCCCATCTGGTTATGTTATGATGACGAGAGTCGGATTATTTGGGGAAAATCAATTGCAAGCCTGCATGGGAATCAGGTGGGGGGAGACTGAAAAAAATCCTCAACCTCTATCTCTGCTGAGTGTAAGAGGAGATGCAGCATCTTATTATTAGCCCAGGAGCTGCGCGACTGTGAGCAGCATCCTCCACCCTGAGCATCCCTGAGGCAGCAGCCCCTACACACAGCAAACACCTCACATGGGGCAGGAGGGCTGGGGGTCCAGACACAGATTAAAGGAGCCGGTGCCTGGCGTGCTGCAGGAACAGCTCTCTGCAGGTCAGGGGACAACCTGTGGCTGCCACTTCAGGAGATGCCGCCTCCAGCAGGAGAGGAACAAAACAGCTTGGCCTGTTCCAGGGCAAAATCCAGCCTCTCAGTCTAACAGCAGCAGCAATCTAACAACAGCTCGTTGTTAGGCAACATACAGCAAGATGTCTTGCCTGGGTACGATGAGCTGCCCACTGAGGGGCCACAGCTGCAGGCCAGCTCCTGTGCTCCTTCCCCTGCTAGCACAGCTGAATCACAGCCACACTGCACATCTGGATGGATTCAGTCCTGCCCTCCAGGTTACAAAGCTTCTGACAGCTCCTGAGATACCGGGCACTCCAGCTGCAGCAGAGTGGTACAGAATCGATGACTGCACAGGTCTCTGCAGCCATTATGTTCACAGAAACACATCATGGCTGGGCTGGAAGGGCCCCTATAGCCCCCCAGCCCCACCCCTGCTGAGGGCTGGGTGCTCCCCCAGCTCAGGCTGCCCAGGTCCCAGCCGTGGCCTGGGGCACCTCCACGGATGGAGCACCCACAGCCCTGCACAGCACTGCCAGGGCCTCACCACCCTCAGCAAAGAATTTCCACTTCACATCTAATCTAAATCTCCGCTCTTTTGGTTTAAAGCTCTTCCCCTGTGTATCAGACCATGTACAAAGTCACTCTCCCACCTGTTTACAAGCTCCCTTCAAGTACTGGAGGGCAGCAATGAGCTCTCCCCGGAGCCCTCTCTTCTCCAGGCTGAACACCCCCAGCTCCCTCATCCTCTGTTTGTTTAATGGTTTGTTCAAACCACTGAAATATTGAATATCATCTCCTCTATCTGGGCAGCTGTTTATCACTGAGAGCTCTGAATGTAACACCACTTTGGTCTGACCAGCAGCTCCAACAGCATCCCCAGCACCTGCTGGCAGCATGTCCCAGTGCTCCTGGTGGCAGTGCTGCTGGGTAAGGGCACCACACGGACACAGATATACTGGCCCCACTGGCTGAAATGGGAGAATAGCTGAGTCTGTGCAAGCAGGAGGGAAACACTGTGACTGCGCAGCCACTGCCATGTCATGCAGCAGGGGTGGGGTGGGAGGGATGAGGAGAGGCTGCACTGCCTCCATTTCTCCCACACTGATTTTGTGCCTGGCCTGGCTCCTGGCTGTGGTGCTTTATTATACACTCCAGGTGGAAATGAAGCACCTTGGTGAGAGCTAAACAGACATTTCCTTTGATCAAAGTTTGCCTCACCTCCCTCCCTTTCTGCTTCTCATTATAGCACACTTTAAGGAGGAAAAAACATTCTGGTTTGATGCACATTGCTTGGCAAATTCTGAGCACGTGTTTAATGAGAAGTCGCTGATCCCCAGTTGCCTCTTTTAAATGGCATCCAAAGTTTTGCAGGTTCTCAGCCCCTGCTCTCTAAGCTGTCAGTGGGAAGCGGCCTGTTGTGTGTTAGCATTCTGTGCTCCTATCTGTAAGGAAACAGCCTCATTTACATCAGTGCAAACGTCGGGGTCCTTTGGGCAAAAAAGTAATTATTGCTGTTACTGAGATAGAACATTTTATATGTATGGTGCTGATCTCAGTGGTCAAATAAATACATAAACTGTAAATAATAATAATAATTCCTAGAGGGGTGTGCTGAGATATCCTGAGTTACCAATGAGAGCTGTGAGGGTGGCTGGGCTGTGCAGCAGACAGAGCTGTGTGCCCCAGGATGTGCCTGGAGCTGAAAGTGCAGCACAGGAACTGCAACAACTGTGCTCCAAATGATGAAAAGCAGAGCAGGAATCATTTCCAGTGTGCTTAAATCACAGCCCAGCGTTACCAAACCCGTTCCTATAGACAACAATGTACAAAGAAATGATAAAAGATACCAAGGAAAACACCAAGATGAGGCACTGAGCCCAAGGGCTGGCTGGGGGCAGCAGCAATGCAGCTCATGGTTTCCAGGGTAGGTTTTATCAGCAGCTGAATGATCTGGTCTCATTAGGAGCTGACATTCAGTAGCACCTTCAAACTCTGATCCATAGTTATGCCTGTTGTTTTAACAAACCCCTGCATTTCTCTCTCTCTGCCTTTCTGTCTTTTGTTCATGATCTGGAGATCTCCATGTGCATCTATTTCTGTGCAGACACCCCTTCCCAGGAGGTACATCTGCTCCTGAGCCAACTAATGCTACCTGATATCACTGTTTGTGGATTGACATAGAAATAGAAGGAAAAAGATTCATGTCTGTATGATACCATCAGTGTCAAATGCAGCTGTTGAGTGACTCATTTGTAAGTGTCAGCAATGACATTTCTTACCAGAAGCACCTATTTTCCTTCTTAACTTTCCATTCACGCTGTGGGGCATCACTGGACCAACCCAAATAGGACCCTGGCCCTAGAGATGCTGCCCAGCAGCCAGGTACTGCACTGAGCCAGCCCTTCCCTCATGGGACAGCCCCAACATATGCCAACTTCTCCTCTTTTTTCCATCCTTTCCATCTATGATACTTCCCATTTGCTTCTCCTCTATGCTTTAGTTCAGTTTGTAATAACCAGATCTCATTAGGCCAGACCCCCCACCAAACAAAGAGATCTGCAGCACTGCCCTGTTTATAAGAGCAGCCCAGACCAACCCAGGCAGGATGTGCTGAGCATCAGGTCAGCAGCTCTACACCTGCTGTGTAACTGAAAACTAATGAGGGGGCACCTGTGGGCAATCAGCCACTGTGCTGACTGCTGCTGAGCCAGGATGCAGCCTGAGGATGGTTGGGCACAATGAGATCCCTGCAGTGAGTCAGCAGGCTGCACAGCTCCATTCCCATGGCCTTGTCCCCACCAGTGGTCTGAATGGTGGGAGCAGCGACTGTGGGCATGGCTGAACCCAAACAGCACCAGGTCCTTTTCTTATGCACCCTCTGACTTTACTTTGGATGCAATAAATTAGAAACAAACTTCCCATCCAACACAAAAGCATTTCCGAGGAACCAGCGAGGCTGTCTGGCCTTACCCAGCATGCAAGGAGTTTCAATAGCAGTAAATGATAACAATGCACTGTGAGCAACCATTTCATTTTGCTACCAACATAAGCAGTAAGTAATGATAGAAGCACCAGTGAGCACCCCATGATCACCACGGGGATCTGCTGCTATGGACCAAACACTCACTGCTTTCTGGAACTGGTTTGAAGTCCAGATACCATGGCATGCTGTCACTGCAGACCTACACAGAGACAAAGGCTGGGTCTGAAAATCCCTGCCTGCCCCAACACACAAACGTGGTGCTGCTGAGGATGCGTGGAGAGTCTTTTTTCCTATATATAAGAAAATGTGAAGCTTTGCCTTTAAGGCAGAGAACAAATCTGTGCTCTGGGTGGTTCTATTCCATTTCCAGTCTGCCTTCACATTTCTCAAGAGCTCGCTTTGCTGATATTTGTTTTCAGATGGAGTAAGAAAATATCACATACGAAAATGAGCCCTGAATCTATAAAAAGCCAACGTTGTGGAAGCAGCCGTGCCAGATTTAGAAGGAGTGGAGAGAAGACATCTTATGAGCCATAAGAATAAAGAACTGGGTCAGTTCAGTGCTCCAGTTTATGTGAGCTCACATATAACAACATGTCAGCCATTAATAGGCAGGATTTATTCCTTACGACAGAACTGGATGAGAGGTTTTCTCTATTTGTACCATATCTGACTTGTGTTGGTGTTGCAGGAGCACCAGGATCAGTAGTGCTTTGTGTGCCCATTCGTTCCTGTGACACAGAAATAGATATTCCTATTTTATCACCTTAAATAAGAGAAAAGAAATGGAATGTTTCATGTTACCCAGTTTTCTCCATTTCAAGAACTCAGCCCCTTTTTGTCTCTCTGTCACCTGTCTACCATCCTCCCTGAGTCTGTGGTCTCCATGACATGTAGAGATCAATCCTTTATAACACAGGAAATATTACATTCACAGTTCCCGTGCAATCTTCCATCTGCTCCTGATGGAGTTACCTTGTGATCTGACCGCATTAAACTCACTTTGCCCTGACTGAGTGCCATAAAGCCCATTTAGAAAGTGTTGTTCTGTCATGGTGCCATAAGCTTCCAGAAGTACACAAACAGAAGAAGAAAAAAACCAGATGATTTTCCACATTAGAATCTCAAAAAGTCTTTCTAAAGGGAAAAATAACAATTAGGGAGTAATCGCACTGTCATAAGGCTGTTTGGCCATGTTTTAACTGGATGATTTTAAATGTTCTGCACGTGGTACTGAAGATGCAGCATCCATGACTTGGACCGTGTGTCAGTCCTATGGTGCTGCTGCCATGCATGCTAGTAAACATTAGATGTGATGTTAAGAAGCAATTCTTTACTGTGAGACACTGGCACAGGTTGCCCAGTGAGGCTGTGGATGCCCCCTCCATGGAAGCATTCGAGGCCAGGCTGGATGGGGCTGTGAGCAGCCTGGGCTATGGGAGGTGTCCCTGCCTACAGCAAGGGCTGGAACTACACGATCTTAAGGGTCCCTTCCAACTCAAACCATTCTATAATTCTATGTAACTCATGCCTGCCGCTCGGGGTTAGGTAGAGATTGATGCATGACCTTAAATACCAGTATTGCTATAAACAGCAAAATACACTAATATGCATTAAGGACAGGTGAAACTAATTGTATCTATAAGTATAATTTGCAAGTTCTAAGGATAAGTTTAACAACAAGAGTAAAACACAGAATCTCTGCCCTCCCTGTGTCTGCCCCCTGCTCTTCTCCCAGGAGATTTGGTGCTGAGGGTGCTCCCTGTGAGCACAGAGCTCTGGCACACGTTGAACACCCTGGGCCCAGAATCCTTCAGATGAAGCACTTTTGTACGCTTATGTCTATTTTCTGTGTGCAGACTGCATTGCACTTTCAAATGCCCTGTTAATAAGGGAGATAACATCAGCTCTATCAGCAATAATAAAATAAATGCACAGATTCTCTACCTAAAAGCGTCCTACCCAAACATCCATGTGCGTCTCCAGACACTTGGCACATCCTGAGTCTCCTGGAGTCAGTAAGATCTCTGACACTGACTCGGCAGCACCAGGATCAGGCTCTTTGCACGCAATGTCTTTTTAATTGGGTGCCACCAATACAGGATTTGTTTCAGATTTACATCCCAGTAAGATACAGCGTGAGCCACCTGGGGTTGGTTAATGCTGCCCTTTCCTGACAGTACGTGCCAGGGGACACATCGCTCTGCAGCTCAGGATGTGCACGACAAAACCGAGCAGTCCTGCAAAGAGCATCACAGAACCAGAACACCCCGACTTGGATCATCGAATCCAGCTCCCAGAAAAGCACTTTTGTTATCAGAACCCCAGGTCTGAATCAGTCCCATCTGTACCAGAAGTGCTGAAACACAGGAGCCTGGGTTACCACAGGCTGATGGCCTGAGCAGCACCTTGTGTTGCAGCCCTCTGCACAGCTGAGCTCTCTGCAGTCAGCACCCGGCTCCTTGCAGGCAGCCAGCTTTGGTTGTTGCTGTGCAATCAGCAGGAGCAAAGCACAGAATGGGTTTGGGTAGCACAGGGATGCCCAGGGCTCAGCCTGGCAGCTTGGGGCCAAGGCATGGCTGCACCACGGTAAGATGGAGCTGAGCCCTGGGGCCAAAGGAGAAAGCAGGAGATGAGACACTGTGCTTACGAGGATAGAAAATGCACCTTCTGTGTCTTAAACTGAACACTTTTCACTGGAGCATGAAGATATATGAGGTTCCCAATCACACTTGACCTTGCCAAGGTCAACTGACCACCTGGTAGAGCTGCCTGCAGAGCAGTGCATATGGATATATATGTATATATGGTGCCCACTGGGCTTACAGCAAACCAATGCGTGTGCCTGGAGCTGAGCTGCGCCCAGCCTGGGAGTGATGCTGATGGAATGATGGGTCTCCTCCCTCCCCAGGGTCACCTTTGCCAACAGTCCCTGACCTGAGCTCCTGCAATAGTGAGTAGTGGGCTGCTGTGGAGCTGAAGGAGTTTTATTAAAAGAATGCTAAGGACATCATTCTCCCTTAGACTATTTTCTACTGAACTATATTGCATTCCTCAGATCTTTGTGATTCAGGTCTATCTGACTTCTGTCAGAGACAAAGGAAAGCAGGGGATTACCTTCCAGGTCAGGACCCTGCAGCATTTGTGTGGTGTTCTACCACTGATAACAGCCAGCACTTAATGCTCCAGGGACAAGAAAGCTCCCCTTTTCCTCAGCATGAAGATCAATGCTACTGGCTTGGTCTGGAGAAATAGATAGGATTAAAGGAATGATTTAATTTGGAAGCCTGAAGCACAGCCTAAAATCCAGCTGCTTTCCCACCACCTGTGTAGGTGCTGCTGTCTGCTGTCAGAGCCCACAGCTGAGGAGTGGGGTGGAGCCACCTGTGCCCCAATCCAGGAGCTCCATCAATCAATCTACAGAAGGATTCAGAACCTGCTTTGCTTTATTGCTCCATTTAAACTGTTGTTGTGCACGAAGGGCTGTGCATGACAAGGCAACAGAAGAAATGTCCTAAAAATAAAGCACTGTAAAGAAGATCATTATTTAAAGGCCTTCACTTATTATAGAATGCCTTAGATTGGAAGGGACATTAAAGGTCATTGAGCTCCAACCCAATGCCATGGCCTGGCTGCTCCCTACCAGCTCAGGCTGCCCCATCCAGCCTGGCCTTGGGCACCCCCAGGGCTGGGGCATCCAGAGCTTCTCTGGGTGGTTCCAGAACCTCAGCACCCTCTGAGTAAAGAATTCCTTCCTAACATCCAACCAAATCTCCCCTCTTTATTTTAAAGCCGTTCTCCCCTCTCCCATCTCTATTAGACCACACAAAAGATGAGATACATGAGAGATACAGTTGGAAAAACAGTGAAACAAAGTCGGATTCTTTGGGTCAATTGACTGCAGCTGGAAACTTTGTAAAGGTTTGTAAAGTAGGAGGTGTCAACAGCCACCACTTTCAGGAGACATAAGAGGAAATGCTCCATAGGCACCTGGATCCCCAATACATCCCAGAGCAGAGGTTTCCAGCAGCCCCCTCAAAACCAGCTGCTGGCTTTTCCATCAGGCCCTCATGGCAGGTGCAGCTTCCCCCAGTCCAGGCACTCCTGTACCCGCAGCCATTGAATTTACCTTTGGGTCTAATCCCCGCTACCAAAGGTTCCATTCCTGAGCACCCTTTAGTGCCATATTCGTGCTGACCAGGAACAGTGGAGGTAAAAGAGGCACTGGGTTAAAACCACGGCAGGCCTGGCAGCAGGGAACCTCCTGCCTACACACTGCTGTGCTGCAGTGCATGCGTCCTCTGGAGGTGCCTCCATCTGAGAATCAGCACGCAAAGCTGCTCTGACTGCAATGCATTTGGTCCATAATTATTGCTTGTTTTAGTAAAGGCAGCACTGAGTTACCTGAGAGGGCCAGGAATTGCAGTGAGACGATGATGCCGACAGCAGCAGGGGAGCAGGCAGCTGGGCAGAACCAAGCAGCCCGCAAGGTTTGCAGTGTGCGCAGTACGGTGCAGGGAACAGGATGCATCCAAATCAACAGTTCAACGATCCCACCAGCCACTTTCCCTCACGACATCCATCCATCACAGCCTTCATTACCCTGAAGCACCAACGCTGCCGGCCCCAGCGCTGTCCCTGCAGTCCCAGGCCGGGCACTCAGTGCCTCCATCACACACCGCGGTTCGGCCGGGGCTGACAAACCCGCAGCCGGGAGGTCCAGCCCCGGAGCTGGACGCAGGGGGTTTGTCTGCCACCCGAACCCGCAGCTGCTGCAGAGCGGAGCAGCATTAACCACAGCAACCAGAAAGTGGTTGGGAAGGGAGGGGAATAAACGGCACCGAGTGGAAAAACAGGGCGTTTGAAAATGGATTATACGAGGCCCGTCCGTAGCACACGATCAGACATATATAAAACCCATCTCGCACACACTTACACGCACGGACACGTATAGGAACTGACCTTGCAGGCACGCTCCATCACGGTGCACGCTGCCCGCCCGCTCTACCTGAGCACGCTGCCATTCCTCCGCGTTAGAACCTGGGGGCTGTTCCTAGCGGGCAGATTTAAAGGGATTCTTCCCCATCAAACTGCGGAAGGCGAAACCCAATAATCCATCCCCGCCGCATAAGAGTAGATTTTCCATCTGCGTCCTCTTGAAAGGCGGAATCAGATGAGAACCCGTTCATCAGTGCGGCCGGGGGAGCATTTGGAGGGCAGGGAAGGAAAGAAGCAGCAGCAGCATCACCGGGCGCCCAGAGCCGCGCAATGTGCGCGCAGCGGAGCGGGGGCGGCGCGGGGCGGAGCGGAGCGAAACGGGGGGGAACGGAGCGCGGCGCCGCCCGCAGCCATTGCGGTGCTGCTGCGCATCGCAGCTCCCGGAGCCGGGAATGGCGTTTGGAGCTGAATCGCGGAGCTCCAGGATCGCATCCCGAACAGGACGGGTGCAGAATGAGCTCCAGTCCCAGCACGGGGGGAATTGACGAGAAGATCCGCAGGGTGCGAGGGACTGGAAGCAGCCGGCAGCCCGTGCTGGGGGTGTGCGGGAACCCACCCGGAGCAAAGCGGGAGCTGCAGAACCGTAGAAAAAATATCGTTCCAGCTGTTAAGGACCCGCATAACGGCCGCGTGGTGCCACCCCCTGCAATGCACAGGGACACCCGCAGCTCCATCAGCGCTCAGAGCCCAGCCCCTGCCCTGGGCTGCCCGCAGGGACCACCCCCACCTCCCTGTAACACACTTCTTCCTTATGCCCAGTCTGAACCTCCCCTCCTTTAGTTTAGACCCATTCCCCCTTGTCCTATCACTGTCCAACCTTGTAAACTGCCATTCCCTCTCCTGTTTGTACGATCCCTTGAAGTACTGGAAAGCCACACTGAGGTCTCCCCACAGCCTTCTCCAAGCACATGTCTCCAAGCATATTGTTACACCCATAGCTCTGCCTTTATTTTTCCATTAAGAGCACCAAAGGCAGGGCAGATTCCGGCCCGTGGTTTGCAGAATTAGTTTTCAAAGTCAGGGAACAGTTAAGAAACACAAAGGAATGGCAGCCTTTCCCAAAGCTTGATCTTAAATGTCAGGATCTGATAAAAGAAGGAGGGATGGTCTTAAACCGAGAAAGGGGAGGTTTGGGTTGGATATGAGGAGGAAGTTTTTCACAGAGGGTGGTGACGCACTGTTCACAGGTTGCCCAAGGAGGCTGTGGATGCCCCATCCCTGCAGACATTCAAGGCCAGGCTGGATGTGGCTCTGGGCAGCCTGGGCTGCTGGTTGGTGACCCTGCACACAGCAGGGGGTTGGGGCTGGACGAGCACTGTGGGCCTTTGCGACCCAGGCCATTCTGTGGTTCTGTGATATACAACATGAATGATGCCCAACCCACCAACCTGAGATACTTTTTTTTTTCTGATTGTAATTGAATTTAATATTAAATCAAAGCTCTCCCCTGCCCGGTTCATTCTGCCGGTGTAGCACAGCAAACCAGAAAGGTGCAGAGGTTAAATGGAGCCCCTGGTTGGGAAGCAGCTTTGCAACGTTTTATCAGCTCTGCTCACTGTGTTTCTGCATGAAGTTGCTGGGCTTCCCCACGAGGTGGACAGAGCGCTCATCTCTGCCTCGGTCCGGGCAGAGCAGGTAGAGCCCTCAGCCCGTGTAGTCTCACTGCCATGAGCCCATAACCGCGTCTGTGCGTGCAGGTGGCAGCAGGAGGGCACTGCTCCAACCGCTCACACCTCGCCCTGTCGGTGAGTTGACCCAGCTGAGGATTCGTGGGCGGACCCGAAACGTGGGCTGTTGGCTGGGAGCCGCCACCAGGATGGAAGCACAGGGCTGTGCACCGAGGTGACGAACAGCGAACGGGGCACGGGGCTGATCTCTGCAGGGGGAGCAGAGGAGCGCCGGGTCCTGCTGAGCTGCCCAAAGGAGGAGATGAGCCCGGGGCTGCTCCCACCAGGAGGCGATCACAGAACGCATTCACAGCCGCGGTGAGAACTGTGGAGTTATTGCCGGTTCCGGAGCAGAGCAAAGCACGACCGACGGCGTCCCGTGGCCGGTAACCTCTGCCCTGCAGGTTCGTGCGGCTGGGAGCGTGATTGCAGCACGGAGATCACAGCCGGCTCCTCCGCAGCTCCGCGCTGGGAGCTGCCTGACCTCCATCCCCCACCGAGGAGCAGAGCGCCGCCCGTGGGCAGCGGAGCTGCGGGCAGACACCGTGTCCGTGTGCGGCCGTCGGGCACTGACAGCACACCGACACTATTTGGAGCCATTGCTCCGTAGTCCTGCTCGGGGTGCACGATAGTGCCACGCCTCAGCCGCAGCTCAAGAAGAGAAGGAATCGATTCTCATTCAGGCTCCGTGCCGTCGGACTGGGACCGGGGCCGGTTCCGACACCAGACCCGGCTCTTCCGTGATCGGAAGCGGCTCCATCCAGCCCGGCCGCCCCGCACGGCACCGGGTCGGACTCAGAGCGGCAGAACAGAACAGAACAGAACAGAACAGAACAGAACAGAACAGAACAGAACAGAACAGAACAGAGCAGAACAGAACAGAACAGCGCAGAACAGAACAGCACAGAACAGAACGGCGCAGCGCGGCGCAGCGCAGCGCAGCGCAGCTCTCCCGTCCTCCGCAGCTGCGCGGATCCTCTCTCAGCTCAGCTCAGCGCAGCGCCCACCCGCGGCCGTTGCGGCGCCGTCCGTGGGGCGAAGCGAGCGGGGAATCGACGCGACCCCCCCATCGTGACGGCGGCTGCTCCGCCCGCCCGGCGGCCCCGTGCGGAGGGCGGGGGCTCGGGGCGCCCAATGGGAGCGGGGCGGCCGTGACGGCAGCGCGGAGCCGCTCCGGGTCCCGGCACTGCGCGTCTCGACGGCCGGAGCTGCGCGGCGCCATGTCGCGGCTCAGCCCGCAGGAGGAGAACCTGCAGGGTAAGGGCCGCGGAACGGAACGGAACGGAACGGGGCGCTGGGGGTCGGGCGAGGGGCCGCGGGCGGCTCCGGATCCGATGGAAGCGCCTTCTCGCTCCGGCTCCACGCGGGGCCGTTCCGTGGCGCTGGGCCGGCTCTGAGCGCAGCGGCGCCCGAGGACGGAACGGGCCGAGTGGGGCCGCGCGGTTCTGCGGCTGATCGGGCCGTGCAGGGCCGTGCTCGGGACTCTGAGCCCGCTGTGCTGCTCGGCACCGAGCGGGGCTGTCGGTCGGGCTGAGCGGCTGGGTTGCTCCCTGTGTGACGTTTCATTGCTGCTCTTTCCAAAACGCCCTCCCCATTGACTGCCTGTATTTCCCTCAATCTCTGCCTTTGCTCCCGGTCCGTGTGCCTTTACTGCCGGGCTCCTTCCCTGCCCCGAGCTGTGCCTCCAGCAGCAGCTCAGCGCCGCATCTGCTGCTCCTGCTTCGTGTCCTTATGCTGCGCTCACAAATCTCGGCGAGTTTTGCCTTATTGCACATCCCATAAGTGCTGGGATGGGCAGAACACATCTGTCTGCCTGCGCTGTTATTTGCACGTGTTACCATGTTGTATGGGCAGATTCCCCTGCCAGTCATATAACTCGGCGTTAGCTGTGCTGTGAGCTGGTCTATAAGCGACAGAAGGGCTCCGTGTGTCCGTGTGTTGGTCCCCATTAGCCCGGAGCTGCAGCTCAGGGCTCTTCAAAACAGCGGAGCCGCATGTGACCCGCACTGAGCGCAGGCAGCCCGCACGTGATGGGGGCATTGCTGCACGTCCTCTATTGCTCAACACAGCGCCTGCAAACCGGACAGAGAAAAGGCCACGGACGGCGGCTGCAGCCTGCAATGCTGTCAGCAATCAGTAAACAGACTGGCACAGGAAGCCTCAGAGCTCGTTGTTGTGTTGGGTGGTTTATTTTGGATGTTGCCTGTGTTGAGCAACACAAACGACGTGCAGCTCTGAGCTAAAATAAAAGCCTTGGTTTGCAGGAGACACAATGTGCTGCTCCATTCCCTGGGACTGCAGCTCACACACAACACCCCCGTGCTCTGGCACCGCGTGCTGCTCACTGACCTACAGACCAGCGGTCTCATGTTCCGCGTGCCTTTATGAAGAGCAGCCAGCCTTATTCTGGTTGTGTTTTCCATTGTGCCCAACAGGTTCCTGGGTTGAACTTCACTTCAGCAGCAATGGAAATAGCAATGGAAACAGTGCGGCAGCGGGCAGCCAAGAACAAGTACCAGCTTCTATCTCCATTCACAATGGTGACATGGAGAAAATACTGCTCGATGCTCAGCATGAGTCTGGAAGGAGCAGTTCCAGAGAAAGTTCCCATTGTGACAGGTAAACAAAATGCTTTGCTGTAATAATGGTTACTATGGGGAATGGTTTTGAAGTGAGACAGGGGAGGTTCAGGTTGGATCTGAGGAGGAAGTTTTTCCCCCAGGGGATGGTGACGCACTGTTCACAGGTTGCCCAAGGAGGCTGTGGATGCCCCATCCCTGCAGGATTCAAGGCCAGGCTGGATGTGGCTCTGGGCAGCCTGGGCTGCTGGTTGGTGACCCTGCACACAGCAGGGGGTTGGAGCTGGATGAGCACTGTGGGCCTTTGTGACCCAGGCCATTCTATGGTTCTATGAAGTAAAGCAAAATAGCACAAAGCCATTTTTATGCACAGCATTCCACAGCCTGAAGTTTATTTAGCAAAAGGAACTGAGGGACATAAAAACAGGCAGCAGGATGCAGAACCTCCTTGTCTCACCTGCCTTGTTTGAACTGAACCCCAAAGGCATCACATGCTGCCCAGGTTATTTAGTGAGCAGTGTGAGCCCAGCCTCAGTGCTTACCTTTGCTCTGCTGGAAGTCATCATGGCACAGCATTCTGCCGGGCAGGTTGTTAGAGATCAGAGCTGCATTGGGTGAGGTGGCTGCGTTGTATCACCCTGTGACAGATGGATCTCTTTGGTTACAGTCAGGGTGCTGCAGCTCTTCAGGGCAGCTGTGCATACAAGCTTTGCTCATTAGCTTTTTAGTCATCCCAAAAGTGGTGTCATAAAGGATTTATGCAGCTCCTTCTCCCTTGTTCTTCTCTTTGTTCAAGCCCTCCTCGTTCCCAGACACCTCTGGACAGCCACAGAGCTCTGGAAATAGAGAGCCATAGCAGTGGAGAGAAAAACAGCTTCCAGGTAAAAGTCTCATTTTGCTTTGGAGAACAGATTTGTTCCTGTCGCTGTTTGACACCCAGAAGTAGGAAACCAGCAGCTTCACCTTCTGCACAGGGACTTCAGCAAATAGGATGATTGCAGCAGAGTCACTCAGAATAGCAGAACCTCTCAGCCTCCTCTTGTCCAGATCCGACAGCCCAGGTTTTACCAGCATAGCTTTTATCAGTTCTCAACATGGCATAAAACATGCTTGGTCCCATGGCCCGTTCCTTCAGATACTGCTCTTATTGCATGAGCTCTGCTTTGTTCAACGTGTATGTAAGCAGCAGGAAGTTGTACTCCTGTGTAGCCAAGTGGCTGTTCTGTTTGGTTTCTGCTGCACAGATGTGTGCACACTGACCTGGGATCACCAACACTGTCCCAAAAGTTGGGTAGCTTTTCTGAATTACATTAGTTTCGCTTGATGTGTATTGACTGGATTAAGCGAGCTGCAGGTGCAGAACAGATCCATTGGAGGATCTCTTCCCACCTCTGACAGTTCTGTGTTGTGTTTGATCACTGCTCTCTGTTTCAGTCTGAAGAAGATTTCCTTGAAAGGAGGAAAGAGGTAGAAAGGCTCCTGAAGAAAAATGCAGACTGGATATGGGATTGGTCCAGCAGGCCAGAGAACATCCCTCCAAAGTGAGTGTCCCCAGGGCTCTGCGGCAGCTGTTAAATCCACAGGTAGAAATGTTACATTAATGTTCTGACTGCATTTTCTTCCTCCAAATTAGGGAATTCCTTTTCAAACACCCCAGGCGCACAGCCACGCTCAGCATGAGGAACACCAGCGTCATGAAGAAAGGGGGGATCTTCTCAGCAGAGTTCTTGAAGGTTTTCCTCCCATCTCTGCTTCTCTCCCACTTGCTCGCCATTGGACTGGGGTACGTTTATGCTTTTTTAGTGGCTTTTTTCCCTTTACCTGTTTTCTCAGCTCAAACCCTGACTCCCCATTCCCTGTTTGTCTGTAATGAGCAATAACCATGGAAGGATGGCAGTTCAGGGTCTGCTATTTGCCTGTGGTGCTGCTGAATGCACCCAGTTAACTGTTCTGCTTCTCTTACTAGTTGGGAATTCAAAAGAATTAAAGAGCAGTGAAATCAAGAGTTAAGTATGAGCTGTGCTGATACGTACGCACTTCTCAGTTCTGTTGGGAGGACGAGCTTTAATCCCCAAAGAAAAAAATACGTAGGGCAGCTGTAAGAGCATAGTGAGGTGGGAAATGGTGACTGCAGAACACCAGACCCATGAGGATGGCAGTAAAACCAATGGTTTACCAACACCAGTGAAAGCAAAAGTGTAATCAAAAGGTTTGGTTTAAGGAAGGTCCCAAAGTGCTGCGCTGTTGTTGATGACCCCGTGCTCATCTCTGACTCCTGCATTCCTGGAACTGAGCAGCTTACACAGAGAATTACTTGGTTTGGGAAGCATTTGTTAGAGAAGGGTGAGCTTCAAAGCAGCCAAAGGCTGAGTGCTGCGCTGGGCACTGCTACAGCTGGTGCTGCTGTCCTGCCTGTAACTTTCATTATCAGATTACAAGTTATATAAAACACCTTCTTTCACAGGCTGTTCGTCCTCCCTGAGCTGAAACCAAATGCTTACTGACCTCATGTTCTTGATCCTCAGGATTTACATTGGAAGGCGCCTCACCACCACAGCTTCGAGCAGTTCTTTCTGAAGGCACGTGGCATGGGCTCAGAGCAAAGATTCACCTGGGAACACAGGAGGTGACCTGCAGGAACACCTATGCTAGCAATGACTGCGAGATCAGTGTGCACTCATTCTGTATCTACTGTGTTCCTAGCTTAGTAAGAATGGGAAAAGACACTAGAGCTAATAATCTCATACATAGTCTTCTGGAGCAGCACACAATGCGTCTGAATCACGCTCAAGCATCTGCTGCCTTGCTTTGCAGTGAAGTATCTCTGAAAACTCAGATCAAGTGGTGTTTAAAAACAAAAGCTTAGCTGTAGTTGAGTATCTCGCTGAGTCACAGCTGCAATATTGAAATGCTGTTTCTTTATAGACCTGGATGTTCGTCACTGCTCTGCACTGGTGACGCTGAGGGATTAGCCCAGAACAACGTGTGGCCTTATGTATCATAGTCAGGAATTCACTGTAAGCTTTCACCTCTCTCGAAGCTGTTTCCTTTTAGATGTTGCTCAGCTCTCTTTCACTTTTATGTGAGACGTGGAACGGTCACCTGGAAGGAATTGCTCTATTGGTGAAACTTCCATCAGTTTTTACTACTACAGTGTGTGATGTGCAACAGCCCAAAATGAGATGTGGACCTTAGTGCATAATAGTTCCTTCTGCAAAGGCATTAATTTATCTTCCCAGCTAATTGGAGCTCCTCCTGCTGTATCCCACAGGTTGTTGCTTCTCAATCTTTTTACCTGTAAAATAAGTTTGCATCTTCTATTTGCCTCATCCTTGTATAAACTTAAGGTCTGATTGCCTGCTTGTTTGTACTAATGGAATGCCTTTTCATTCAGTAATTCTATCTTATTTAATGAGAAAAAATGGATGTTTGCCAAATGATGTTTTGTATATTTCAATAGAACAGTTCCTCACGGATTCAATCTCCTCCTTTTTCTTTCTCTCATAATTGTTCAAAGTGGTTGAAGAAGCTTTGTCTTAAACAAGGCTGTTTCGTACTTAAATAGCATAACTGACAGCTCATCAAGAGGTTTATATAGAAAACAATTCAATTGTTGATCCTTCAATCTGAATATGGGTAAGCTGTCTTTGGAAGGCCCTTAATGAACAGAAACTCACTGAGCTTGCAGAGACACGTTCTGTTCTGTGCTACCGTCATCATTCAGAAACAAACGAGCTTTCTACTTTTTGTCCTTATTTAGCAGCACTGATTCCTGCTGTGCTGCATCCCTGCAGGGCCGGAGCAGTGCTGCCTGTGGGCCCCAATCCAAGCAAGGCACAATTCATTTTCCATGGGCCCATCCTGCTGAGGCCCCTGGAAATCCCCATTTGCAGGCAGTTGATCAGGTACGTGCTGCTGGAGGAGCAGGCTCTGCTTGTTGGTTTACTGTCTGTCTATCTGCAATGAAAACAATATTACATCGTCAGTTTCTGAATAATAATTCTCATGAAATTGAGCTTTTTTTTTAAGAAACCTGACTACAAGTAATCCCAGATGTAGGAGAGCACTGCTTACCCTGCTCAGTAAGGTCAGGACAGGGAAGTTGCATGGGAAGCTCTGAGTGCTCACCAGGGAGCTGGCAGGTCACTGTTTGGAGAAGGACCTCTGGTATAAGCCGGGCAGAAACCACTTCTCTGACTCCTGAGCATATCAGTAGAGCTTCCTTGGAACAACAGGACATGGCAAAGCCTCTTGTGGTAAGACACACACAGCCCTGAGGGCTTTAAAGTAGAGGCAGGAACATAAAGATGTTCCCCATTTCAGATAAGCAGTAAACTTATCCTATTAAAAAGGAAATCAAAAGATGTCTGTTCTCACCTTTTCTCGCTCCTGGAGCTGGATACATGTCCTTACCTCACTGCTGGCTGAATCAGGGCACACCTTCCAGCAGACGGTGCCCCAGGAGCCCATAGGGCAGCCCTCAGCTCTGGAGACTCAATAAACATTGTGGCACATAATACACAACACAGAAAGGGTCTGAGTGACAGCTGTGCCCTGGGGGGGTTACAGAGCACAGTATGCAGGGCCAGCAGCACTCACACACACTGGAGCTCAGGGCACAGCTTTGGGCCAGGCTCTGCTCTGGGGCTCCCCACTGCAGCTCCTTCCCCACCCTACAGCCACCAGTGCTGTTCCTGAAAATCCCTTTTCACCAGGGCACCGAGGGTTCACAGCATCAAAACGAGCAGTTGTTTAAAATAGGCTTCAAAAATCTGACCCACAGTTCACGCACAGCCAATTCCTCACTCCATTTATTCCTCCAAAACCAACTGGGGACAGCAGTTACCTCATTTTGGTACAGATCTGTAAAGCTGTGCCTCTGTACATTGCTTAAAGCTGCCTGTGTGTGCACCGGGACCTTTCACACACCAGCCTTGTTTTTAAGCAGGTGAATGATCAGAAGCTATTTAGCTGGAAGAGGTACAGAATAAGTCTTGATCGTATCCTGACATCCCGCTTACAGCTGAAAACACAGATCAGAAATAGCATGAATGCACTCACTGCATACAGACGGCCAAGCCACAGCCCCAACCTGCAGGTCACACAAATACAGGGCTCAGCTTGGTTACTGTGTCCAACCATCTCACAAAAGGAAGAAGTTGTCAAAATACACAGAGCACATCCAGGTAAACATTTAAAATTTATTAAACTTTTTGGTCAAAATAATTGAACAAGTATGTACAATCCCACTGTATTAGCTCTATTATGCATTTTAGGAACAAGGTCACATCGAACCCTTTAACGACCCAGCAGTTCCACCTTTCAAGATTTGCAAATAGTGTCACAACCAATATACAGTATAAGGTTTTTCTTTTTTTTTTTAACTAAATTTAAACTTTATTTGTAGAACCTCCAAGTTAGTTGTACTTCCTAGCTGACCGTGAACGAGAGTGGCACTCTATGGACAATAATTGAGAGGGTAAGAACAGACACTTTGACGTTTGCATACGCAGATCTGATTTAGTAATCATAATACACCTTCATTTCACTAACAGTGGAGTGTAAACCACACTTCTTGTATTTGCTCTACGAAGCTCAAGGGATCTCTGAGAACACCCAGCTACTTGCAGGCACCTTTCCCAGAGCGCGATGCCCAGCAACCTGAGCAGCTCCAGGAGCAATTGCTCACCCACGCTGGCTCAGGGTGAAGAAAAGGTTGATGCATTTTAGGCCCCTTTGGAACAACAACAACAAAAAAAGTACCTAAGGCTTTAAAAACCGAAACGAAAACAACTAGCAAGAACAGTTCTAACATAGTAACACCAGCTAGCAGCCTCAGTACCTTCTGACACCCCAATGCCAGAAGACACTAAAATGTATTAAGCTGTGTTGCTGCTTGGCATAATTGAGAAACTTTTTATTGCTGGTTTCAACTGCAATGTGAAATACAGGATATTATGCCAACCATTTAAAATAAAGTGTATCTTCATGACGAACACTAAAAAGGTTAAAAAACATAATGCACGTAAGGTCTGTCTCTACCTAACGTTGAGAGGCATCCGATAAACTTAATGTTTTACCTTCAAAGAAGAAGATTTGTTTTCCCTTCTGTGCAAGGTGGTCGCTTTCTATTAAGGCTGCGGACTTTGTTTCACTAACCTCTTCCACCTCCTGCTCCGTATACAAAAGTCGCTTTACAAGAAAACCAGTGCAACTTCAACTAAATGACACTTCCAAGGAAACTCGGGATCTCGAATCTGAAACACTACACAAAGAGTTTGTATGAGTCTGCTTGAAATCTGCGTGTTGGGACGACGTCGTGAACAAACCATCCTGATGGGCAGATCTGACAATCTCAGTACATGCAATAAAAAACAAAATAAAAAAGACTGAATGCATACCTTGAGATTTAAAAACACTTCTTATAGTTTGTTATTTTATTAAGTGGCTTACACCAGAAGGTGTGGCAATAGATACAACTGGTGAGTAAATATCCATGGAAACCTGTCTACCAACCCAACTCAAGACCTACCTAAGTGCTCCAAGGTAAAAACACCTAAGCCTAGATACAGGCCAGAGGAGGAATGTTTACAGGCATTAAGCACAATATATGTCTTGAAAGGCCCAAATATTACAGCAGAGAAAGAGCGCAAAAGATAGAAATTACATTTTTATGACTTCTTGTTTTCTTCTCGGGTGTTAAATTTTTGGTCTATAAACTGGAAAGGAAGGCTCAGACTTCAATAAATACATTTGTTTGGAGTATTGGCCTGATTGAGCGCTGTCCATCAGTTCTGCTTCCAGAGGGTTTTTCTTGGAAGATGGCAGCCGACACTCCCTAACCTCAGCGAAGGCAGAACCACACCATGAAAGCAAAAACCAGGCCAGATCCTCTCCTTTACCTAAAGGGAAGTAAGTGCATCAATGTTCTTCACTGGTAGGACAACAAGGCCTTCTCTTTTACAGATAAACAACTGAGCTTAACTATGCAAGAAGACAACTCTGTCCTCAAATCAGTCACCTTTAGTTAATTTTGTCCTGGAATATATACAAATTATTGGTGGCAGCTACAGCAATGATGTTCTCCATGGGATGCCATGCTGTATGAAGAATCTTCTTGTTGAAGTCCAGACTGTCAACATTTATTTCATCTTTCTTCCTTTTACCACCCGTACACACTTTGCGTGGTTTTAAGATGGCACGAGGTTTGCTGCTCTCTCTGGATGCCTCTAAAGTGATATCCCGCCGCGTGTTGCGGTCAAACATTCTGAAGAAGTTGTTGTAGGATCCAGTCATGATAGCACTGTTAAAGAACACAAGAAAGGGAAATGTCATCAGGCTTCCAGTATTCAGTCCTTGTCTTCGTCTCTCATCTGCAAGGCGTCAGGTCAGATTTACCACCGGTATCCAGCACCACACTTTTTGTCTCTGACATAAGCATTAGCTCAGTTCTGCTGGGCACTTAATACTGCTTCCACTCCCTTATTCTCTCTCCCAGGTATTGCCCCTGGTTCACATCCCCTGCCAGTAAACCTCAGCAGCAGTCCTAGGCTTTCTCATCTTAATGGAAGCGAAGAAGGCTTTCTTTTTCCTACTATATCCCTTCACCCTTTAGCAGCAGGAGCTACAGAGGAAGCACATACACTGTCAACTACTTTATTTCAGAGTGTCACAAACACAATTGCCGTCCTTTGCACTGTGCTGACCTTAATTATGAAAAATTATTCTGAAGCAATAACATTAAACCCTCATGTGAGTCTGTGATGCAGCCCTTCAGGATCTCTTTGCAAAAAATACTGAATTAGTTTTTAAAAACACGTAATTTCCAGTTACCAGTTTGTTCGTAGCTCTCAAGAAACACATTTGAAATTGAAGGTAAGCAGCTCCTCCTTTTCTCTATTTGACACTGATCTCTACCACTTGAAATTGGAAAAGCTGCTGCCCCACTTGTCTGCAGTCCCACGTGGTGTTTAAAACCTGAACTGCCCCTGCAAATCATTGTCAACTTATCAACACACACTGTCTTCATGGCATTACAGAATTAATGAGTAGGAGCAGGACGAGATGCTATTAACATGAAATACATCAGACTGCATGAGGGAATGCAAAGAGAAAAAGGGTTTTTCCTTTTTCAAAGGCAGGTAAGCAGAGACTGGCTGAAATTACTTAAATATATGCAGGAACAAGCATTAGTTTCTTTGCATTTTAGTTCAGTGACAAACACCATTATTTCTTTCATGCATTTTCTACTAAACAGTGGAAGTGTTGGATTTTCTTGGTAAACTATTTGATACTGGATGATTTTTCTTTCCCCATGAATAACTCACAGCCACTTGCAATCGGATACTGACAGCATTCAATGTTCTATTTACTTAGAAAATCAATTCCTAAGCGGCATGCAGCACTCCATGCGCTCTCAACAGCACTCCAATAGGTTGGTTTCATTTCCTTCACTGACTCCCATACACACAGATCACCAAATGTGGCTTCTCTGGCCACTGCTCCATTTGAAATTACATGGTGGATGTTTCAGTATTAGGCCCAAGCTTGTTTCAGAGCATGGCTCCTGTTACTATCAAACCAAAACTGGAACACATTTTTACTGAACAGCTTGAAAGCATTTCAATGAATGGCACAGGCTGGGAAGGACGTAAAGCATTATCTAGTGCCAACGTTTTGTAGCAGACAAGGCACTGTTAGAGACATTGCAGAGATGCACAATCCTGCAATAAAAGAGAAGAATCCCCAACGCAAGCCAACAGAAAGCATCCAGATTTGCCACGGTCTTACCCATGGCTTCCAAGAACATTTTAATACATAGCCAGTGATAGGAAATGTGCACGTGAAGTGCTCTGGTATTTGATAACAATGCTTCCACAATTTGCAGGCAAGATGAGCATTTCAGTTATTCACAACAAAATTCAATCATTACCCAGCAGTTTTATCTATTTTAGCCTACAGAAAATACTGAAAGATGTTTTAATTTGGAGAATAAAGCATAGATGTTCTTGTAAATACTTTGAAAGTAAAGCAAGGCTTGAACTGGCCAATTTTGACTATACTGACAAACAAAAACTTGTTCTAATCCTGCAACTGGAGGATGAAAGACTGAAGTCTACTGGGGAAATCCAAACTCCAACACCAAACCAGAACCACCAACAAAACCCAACAGAAGAAGAACCCCACTGCAAAATACAAAGTGCCACCCCTTCCACCAAGGGCTGATCTGAACGTACCCAACTCATCCTTAAAGCTCAGCACCACTTACTGGTTTGGGGACAAAACGACATTTCTAAGCTGAGAAAAGCAATCCAAATCAGAATAACTCACCCATCAGAACCGTTCCAGCAGCACTCAAATTTGTCGAAGATGCAGTCATTCTCATACAGGGAACAAAGCTTGCTTCGAAGGTACTCGTGAACCTTTTTGAAACATTTAGGTTGATGTTAGAGATTTAAAGAAGCAAAAACAAAAGGTGATACTTAAGATAACTTGAACATCGTACTTGGTATGTCTCTACAGGCCTGTTTTCCATATTGAGATCCCAGACTTTAACAGAAAGGTAGTCTCTTGTCATCATGTAGCGACCGCTGTGGCTGAATTTCACATCAGATATTGATGATATTATTTCTGAAAAAAATGATCTGCTGCTAGGATCTTCAGGTTCTTCAAAAACTGCAGACAGAAGACAATCATAAATGAAACCAACACCAAGTTCTACAGCTTCCAGCCTTTTCCACTACTTCAATAGCAACTAGCCAAGAAACTAGCTTCTCTTCCCAAATGTTACTGTTAAATTACTTTTTAAATAGTCTCTTTAAAGTACTGTTACAATGTCTGGCACCTGGCTATCTGATCACTGTCTCCAGCATTCTCACCTGGAGCACAGCATCAGCAGCCTGTACTCACAGGTCTTTGGAAACGAATCAGGTAAAAGAAGTTAACAGCAAAACAATAAAAAAAACAAACCCACATAGAAACCCAACAAACCACAGCCTGTGTGCACACTAAAAAAACTACAACTGATCTACAAGTTCTGCTTAAGAACAGCGGGTGAAAATATCAGCACATGACCTGCATGCATGACCCAAGCATTTTGAGACTGTTCTACACCAAGCTTTTATTTAAATCTGAGAGGTACAATGCAAACAGCTGAGAGGAAATAACAGTATCTACACTTGAATTGCAGTAGGTATGGCTTCAGGAAGCAACAAAAGAAACATGACTTACACCTCAAATATTGATTTCAGTTTATGTTTTAGAACATAAGCTATCCAGCATTTTTTTTTTTCTTCCCATTTTTGAATAGATCCTTTTAACAGGATGCTATTCAGTTAAAAAGTAAAATAAAATGCTAGCACGTTTCAATGCAACACTAAGGCAAACAGATGACTTGGCACAGCATTCTGCATTTCACATTGCAGGAGCACTTCCTACCTCCAGGAAATCCTTATCTTCACTACAGAACGCTTACCTGCAAGGATCAGTAGGGTAGGGCACCCCCCGTGAAAAGTAACACTAATAAACTCCCACTGCTACAGCACTGAAGAAGAAACAAGGGGCTGGGAGCTAAGCAGCAGCACCGTTCATTTTGACTTCAACTTCAAGCCTTCCTCACCTACCAGGCTTACATATCTCAGCAAACTAAAAACCATTCACCTTTCATCCTTGGAAACTCACCTTCCAAACTGGTGCATATTTTTAATGCACTCTACCCTATGTGCTGCAAATGGTCACAAAGTAAATAGATCATCCTCAGCAGCAGCCCCGTCACTAATGCACAAAGGCGGATAAACTGCCCTGAACTGGCATTCAATAAGCAGATACCTTTGAGAAGCACCAAGACTGAGTCTGGACAGAAGACAGGTCTCACTGGTGCCAAAAGCACTTGTTCCCATCAGTTTATGATGCATAAATGGGTAACGGGAGCAGAGTCAGATCGTCAATTGTCTCATGCTACACTTCAGCTTGCTGATGGCCTAGAACAAGACAATTAAAATGTTCCATTCTACAAAACTACCACTCCTTACCTTGCATGGTCTTTACTGATAAGCCGAACTTGGTTAGATTATTTATAAGGAAAGACCTATTCGTTCTATCTAAGCAAGAAACCCTTAAAGGAAGAGCAACGCCCCAGCTTACATTTGGAATGCCTGTCACAGAGGGCTGAGGAGCGCATGTCGCACAGCCGGATGGTTCCTTTGCTGCTGCTGTACACAAACACGTTACAGTGGTGGGGGTGGAACTCTGCAGCCGTGATCACTTCAGTCAGCTCCTCCATGTTGGCAGGCTTAATATCTACAATATCTGGGAAGGTTTGGGTAAAGGCACGTAACCATCTGACCATTCTGAAAGCTGCTTTCATTAAGTCTCTACATTTTCAAATCCCATACTTTAATCACTAGATTCAAACACTACTATAATGAGTAAAATTAAGATAATTCTCTTCAGCTTCCATAACTTACATGCGCCCTTGTGCTCATGGAAGATTTAAAAAAGGATACTAAAACTTCTATCTGTGATTTCTAAATGCCATAGGTTAATTCTTAAGTCATCTGCTGAAAGGTATGTTTCATGATCACTATTTACTGAAATAGAGTTTATATGGTAAGTATGTGCATTTGCAAATATTCTTCTGGGACTTGCTTCTACCATTAGGTCCATGGGTTTCAGTATTGGCACCTGAAACACAAGAGAACAGTCAACTTGGGCATGAAATTGATTTCTGATTCAAAACATGTTAATTAATTACACCCCACCTATTTCTGTTCTAATTTACTGACGTCCTCCCCCTAGTCTTCCAGCAGGAATATAAATTCCTACACCCACCCTATACCATGAAGCAAACAAATTGGGGTTGCAGCCATGTGAGCTATGAGATGTGCTGTGGAACACTGTGTAATGACAAACACCAAGAGCAGAACTTATATTTCCTGTTTTATAAAACTCAATTAAGTTCTAAATACCTCTCAATCTGTGGAACAAGAATTGTGCTAAAACCAGCTGTAAATGGAAGCCCAACCCTCTGACTTCTGCAGTAGTTACCTGTCACATACAGAAGCTCAGTACTTCACCCATCAGGACAACGGTGTACATTTATAATGAAGGTGATGACTGAAATGAGTGCTTAAAAATGACCACTGTATCTTAAAGAGTGCTCAGGTGCTCGGTAACAAGTTCACAAAGAAAATCCCCAAGGTGTTCACTGAGCAGTCAGTGCAACTTCAGCATTAGAAACGCTCTGTTATCACAACTGGGTGATATCAAACAGGACACGTTCATCACAGGTAAGTGGATCAAGCTTCTCTCTGGCTCCTTCAGCAGCCCGGTCTGCCACTGAGCAGCACGCAAACAGGCTCAGATTGACTGTGGGTGCCCTGTGCTGTTTGTTGGGCTGTATGTACTGGAACGTTACCTTACATCACCCAACCAAGGAAAAAGTTATGGCACTGGTTCAGGGTAATTTCACTTCCTTGAACAAGAAACAAGTTAAACCCAAAGAGCTATAATTGTTTTCACTATATTTGTATCTCACAAATGATCATAAATGGTCATTATTAAAATTAATTTGTTGCTGTTTATCGGGATATCATTCTAACTGACCACGAGTGTCCCAGCCCTTCAGTTGTGAAATAGGAATGTATTCCTGTGAATCAGCAGGACTCGTGTTAGAAATGACACTGCATCCACACACAGGATGCAGCTCCTGAGTGCTGCTGCTCCTGCTGCTGTACCTCACTAGAAACAAATGGAGGCTCTTCTGTAATGAGGTATGGAAGCAATACCCCTAAGAGGCCAAGGTGCTTATGCTGCAGATCTCTAAGCTGGTCATTCGAACTTGGAGGTGTAACTCTATGAGAGGTTTTCCTCCTTCAGACCATCTTTTCTCACACCGTTCATTCCACATCTTTTTGTGAGATGCCACATGTCTGACAAGGTTTGCAGCCTTCCTCTCCCAGAAAGGGAACAGAACTAGGAAGATAACTTTTGAAAGAGAGATTCTTGCTTTTTCTTGCTCTCCCTCATTCAGATTAATGACTCCTATATATATTGTGCATTTAAAACAGACATGAGTGATGTAGCCAGCAGAACTGTTCCAGCTGTGCTCTGGACTTCCCTTGCTCCGAGACAGATTGTCTGCTTCTACAGAAATGCAAGGCTAGAGAAGCCCAAATTTCATCTGTATCTACTTCCAGCCAAGGCATTTTATAATCGGTTTCCTTGGCTGCAGACATGTTAGTTGGAATACTCCATCAGACATTGGCTCCCACATGCTAAATAAAAGACACTTCCCAAAAGAAGTGGGTAATCTTTCCCACCATGACAGTGAGTTATACTGGTGAATACCTACAATCTTCACTTAATAGTCAGTTTAAGAAAAGAAGAGGAAAAAAAAAACAAACCAACAACACAAAACCACAACAGTATAATTCCTACAAGAGACAAGAGAGGCACTAGATATAAAAGTAGAGAGCCTTGGTTCAATTCTTATTTATAGCAACAACAACAATAGAGACTGAAAATCCCCTGCCCCCATATGACTGCTTTTCTTGAGCTCCTGCTTTAAATGGTCGTGTGTCTGGGGCACCAACCTGCCATTACATCACCACGAAACTGGAAAAATACCAAGGCTAGAGAAGTATTCATTAGGCTTTCCAAGTGCCCCAAGCTGACCTCTAACTAAAACAGCTCCTGTAGCCTACCCAGCACTCTGTTCAAACAGCAGCCCTGTCCTCAAAAATAAATACGAATGAGAGCACAATATAAAAATGAAGTTATCAGCACTTCCTAAACTCACTTTTAACTCTTCCTAAATCCACAGCACCTTAAAGCCAAACACTGATCCTACCTGCCAGCTTCACAGGGAACTGCCAACCAATCTCTTTTTCTACCATTTCAATACACTGAGTTGGATAAATGCTGTCTCTAAGGAGATAATTTCATTTGAAAGTATTTGATTTTAAATCTATTTAAAATCTGCTAAGATTCCAAAACAGCAAGAAAAACAAAACAAGAACCAACCTACTGGAAGGAGATATTTTAGTTAGGTACCAAAACATCGTTTCTACCTTCACATCTCAGTTGGCAGCCTTGGTAATATAAAGGTAAAGAAGTACATGCAGAAAAGATACTTGAAGTCAAAAAGCAGAAACGTACCCGCAGTGCTGTGATTTTGAAGGGATCCCTAAGTCTTCCATCTTCATCTTTTAAATTATAACCTTCGGCTCTTTTATCCCTTTCACTTATTTTCCATAATTTAATAGTTTTATCTAAAAAAAAAAAAAAAAAAAAAAAATCAATAAAAATTCACATCCTTGAGAATGAACCAAATTCCACAATTAAATCCCTGTGTATGGGGGTGAGCAGAGTGTTGCTCTCAGCACAGACGTGAAGAACTTTGCCTCTGGCTACATTAGTTATCAGAATTAGTGTATTAGAAATAAACAAGAAGCACCCACTTACAGGGTGTGGATGGGAAACACCTCAAAGTATCAGTAAAAAGAAGGGAAACAATCAGCAGGTTTCATTTTAACTCGAATGTAACATTCAGCTTAAAAAATAATACAAGTTTCTGCCTGACCAATAAAGCAGCCAGCTTACCATTGGCATTAATACCCCTCTGCAAGGGATATGCTGATCACCAGAACCCAGCAATGAGCCCTGAACTGCTATCTAAGTGATTTTAAACAGACAAACCTGAAGGAATGAAAACAATCATTTAAGATGACACAGCTGAAAGGCTGCTTTGAGTCTAGCAAGACTTAAGCAAAGTAGATTAACTTGATTTCCTGGTCCGTAGACAGAAGTCATTCCTGCTTTTGGAGTTTTGTATAGCAGCCTGTATATAAAATCATTTAAGAACAAGGCTAAAGGAGATCCAAAACCTTAGGAACAAGTGCATGTGTCAACAAAAGCAAGGTGTGCTTTCTTCCTGCACTACTCTGCACTAGATTTACAACTTGCTCCATGATGCACCAAAATGAAACAGCCAATAATATTCAAATGACACACAATAAGCGGCTTTTGCAAGAATAGTGTTCTTACCATTTGTAGACAGCAGGAAATGAGCAGCATTCTGTTGTGGCAACCACCTGATTTTATTAATTTTTTCCTCGATCTCTAGACTTTTCAAGTAGTCAAACTCAGGCTCGTGACTCTGGAAGGTACTGTAAACATTATATTCTCCCCTAGAATGAGGACGGCTTTTATTCTGTAAGGAAACACACAATTTCTTGAAGCTGATGTTACCCAGTTTGTTAGGAATTCTACATAGAAAGTAAAGACTATAAATTGTCAATTAGAATGGAACCTCGTTACAATGAGTCTTGCTGAATTTGGTACCTTTACTGTAAAGCATCTTAGCAACACAATATGTGCAGAGTGCCTTTTAAAAATACACCTTTAAATATACGTATTTGTTGACTCATTTGAGAGCACCTGGCAGAAGCACACTGCCTGCACTGCTGCTGCCAAGCACTTTCAAACCAACTGGAGCAGAAATCAGTTACATCCCTATATCCTAAACCATAAAATCCATGTGTTTATTTTCTGCACCTCATCAAACTTGTTCCCCTAATGAACATAATATGGACATAATACAATCTCTAACAAATATGCAGTCAGTTCATTCTGAGACTTGATCTTTCTCCCCGTCATTTAACTTCTATGCATTTTAGATGGGATCCTCTCTACTTTTAGTTATGTCCATTACTTACCCAACCACCCATGTTTTGCTCAGGCTGTCCTGTCCAGTACAAGGCACTGGTCTCACTATGTTCCAACCAAGTGTGTCAGTAACATCAGCTTCTTGGAACTGATGTAATGCCCTGCGAGTTCAGGGCACGATGCCCAACATTTCAGCTTGCGTTCCCAACACGAAGCCTTTGTGAAATCTTACAACTATCTTTGGTTGTTACTAACACAGTCAAAGAAATGACACTGTTTAAAGAAACAGTTGTGAGATTTCATTAAGTTTGTAGTATTATAGACATATTTGATTCAGACGTGACTTCCTCCTCTCCAGGAATTCTGCAGTTTTGTATGTGGCAAGAGAATGAAATCCTGTCACGTCCATCTCTTCCCTGCAGCCCACATCCTCCCAAATATTGCTGTGTGACGAGTGTGACTTGTGTAATGCTAAGAGGAAGTGATGTGACAGCTGGGTTTGGACTTACACAACAACTGAGCACAAAAATAATATGAGTTCCATGCTGAACTAGTATCAAAAAGATAGAGATCCCGAGCAGGTGGCCACTTCTGACCTTGGTCTGTGTGCCTTAGTTAAGTCTATCCAGCAGACTAAATGATAAATGAGCACTGAGCCATCTAGGTGCAGCAGTGTAACATTTCAGCAGCTTTTCAGCAATAGTGTTTTCATTTCACCACCTCTGAAAAGCCTGCAATAAAACTGATGAGCTAAAATGGGAAAATGTTTTGTGAACAGTGAGGATGAAACATGAAATACTGCACAGTTCATCCATTAAGCATTATTCAAATTATACAATGAAAGAAGTGGGATTCTGAACCAGGGAAAGGCTCAAATCCTCATCTCTGCACCAGAAATGCCCATATTTTCCCACTGACATCAGATGCTTAATTCTTCACTATTTGAACTGCCACATTCTGATGTCCTTGCAGCTCCACACGTATTCTTTTTCCTTATAAACTTGTTTTCTTATATTCATTTCAAAAGAAATAGGATGTGCCTTAGATCAACGTGAGAATGTCCAATGGTAGGTCAAGGAAAGACTGGATGTTGTGTTGAGGGACATGGTTTAGTGGGAGCTATTAGTAATAGGTGAACAGTTGGACTGGATGATCTTCTAGGTCTCTCCCAGCCTTGGTGATTCTATGATCTACAATACTGAGCGTAACAGTTACATAGAGGAATTTACTGTATTTCTGGGGTGTTTCTTTCAAAGCAGCGAGGGGCTGAAACCACCACCCAGCTGACCTCCCAGGTTCAGTACAAGGCAGGTATATACATGGCTAACTTTGGGTTTCCTGAGCAACTTATCTAGTCACACAACCTTCACAGCATGAGCAGATGAAGTGAGACTGTGCAACACAAGAGCAGCGGAGTAACAGCACTTTTGTTTTTCATGTCACTGACCTCTTGTTCCCTTTGAAATATAACCACTCTGCCACCTTTGTCTCCTGTTGCAAGAAGATCACCAGAGTAATTAAATTCAACTGTTGAAATAATATCAGCTGTGAACAGAACAGAAATAAAATGCACTGTAATGCGTAAAGCAAATCAAGATGTTTCAAAACTTGAAAACAAAATTACAATCTGCATTAATATAGCAGCCCAAAGAATTGATTTACATCATTGCTATCCAGAAATTGTTTCAAACCCCATCAAAAATTATTCATTTACACTTTAAAACATCCTCTCATTTCTCCATGTTCTGAGCTTGAGAGCCTTCAATCATGAGAGGCAGCTTGTTGTTTGAAGAACCCAAACTGTGTCCTACCCATCTCCAGTAAGTATGGGCACACATAGGGGAGCACAGAGCTCCCCACAGTGCTCCATTTGCAGTGCTGCTTCAGAGCAGCACTGCAGCTTACAGTGCCCAAAGCCATGTCGGAACAGGCCTGTCCTTCCTTGTGCTCACCACTGATACACTTAGTTCAGGAACCTGAATTGGCCAAAGGAAAAACAAGAGAAGAAAAAAAAGTCAATTCAGCCTACTAAACCAACACCAGCTTTTATACAACAAACAAGAGGCAAGGATGCCAGCTGCTGAAGGAAAGGACTGCAGGACCTCCAGGTTAGAGTGCATTAAGGTCCCTTGGAACCAAACCTGAGAAAACAAGCAGTATTTACCACTACAGGCCACAGCCTTTGAAGGTGACAGGGTTAGGGCCTCTGCCCTCCACACCTCCCAGCCAGCCCCGGCCACACGCTTCAGCTCCAGCTGGTCACCATAATACACACATCACCTTGTGCCACTTTAATTCTCACAACCAAAAATCCCCAAACCCACAAACAAAAACCTCCTCTTTGTGCATGTTGCTCATTTTACTGTTGGCCATTAATACTGATCCGTGTTAATTATTTCCACAATTACATGTTTGCTTTGACCCGATGGCTGCTTGAATTGTCTGAATGTATAAATTACAAGCTATTACAGGCTGGCTGGTTACGAGGCTTTCAGTTACAAATACCAAATATCACAACGCAGCACAGAGCTCTGTGCTAAGATGACAAAGCTGAGCCAGCTGCAAGTGTCGCCCTAAACTCTACACCAAGACTGACAGCAGCCCAGGCTGCCCAGAGCCACATCCAGCCTGGCCTCAAATGGCTGCAGGGATGGGGCATCCACAGCCTCCTTGGGCAACTGTTCCAATGACTCCTTAACACATCAATCCAAAGTTGTGCAAAACACTTTTCATTATGGCTTCAGAAAAGGAATAAACTATCAATAACTTCTCTCGTGTAGACTGTCATGGGGTGTTCTGAACACAGGCCTCCAAAATCTTGGGCTGCTACACTGGGAGTGAAGGTGGATGAAGAGTCAGAGGGCAGCTTTTGTTATGCTTAGAGGAGAGCGAGCTTGGGCCCACAGACTAATTTGATCCTACAAAGGAATCATACGATGTATTTCTGACACTGATACCAAGGCCTGGGCTGTTCAGACATCCAAACTGGATGTCTAAAATTAGCCACCATGAACTTCTCTGAGCTGGCTGCATAGTGCTGCTCCCGTTAACAACAAAAACCTTACTGCTCCTAAAGCTGAAAGCCAAGACAATGAGCTTAGCCCCCTGAATGATTGTACAGCTGGATCTTGCTTGGCACTAACACTAGTGAGGCACAAGCAGCATCAACTTCTCCCATTCTTAAAAGCTATTCAAAGACTCTTGGCAAAATCCTGCTCCTCACACTTAATGGATGATCACAGAATCGTAGTATGGTTTAGGTTGGAAGGGACCTTAAAGATCACCCAGTTCCAACCCCCTGGCCATGGCAGGGCTGCCACGCATTGCACCAGGCTCCCATCCAACCTGGCCTTGATCGCCTCCAGGGATGGGGCACCCACAGCTTCTCTGGGCAACCTGTTCCAATGCCTCACCACCCTCCGAGTAAAAACCTTCTTCCAAACATCTAACCTAGATCTGCCCTCTTTTAGTTTAAAGCCATCCCCCGTGCCCTGTCACTATTAGACCATGTAAAAAGTCACTCTCCCTCCTGTTTATACGCTCCCTTTAAGTACTGGAAGGCCACAATGAGGTGTCCCCAGAGCCTTCTCTTCTCCAAGCTAAACAAGCCCAGTTCCCTCAACCTCAGAGAGGCTCCAACCCTCTGCTCATCTTAGTGCTCCTCCTCTGGTCCTGCTCCAACAGCTCCACATCCCTCCTGCACCAAAAGCCCCAGGCCTGGAAAAGTACTCCAGATGGGGCCTCACGAGGAAGTGAAACAGTTCTATTTGCAATCATTACCTAAAAAGGAGGCTGATTCAACTTCTAAGGGATCTTAATCATTAATTTTGGTGGAAATTTAAGTAACAAATCTTCACATCCAACTTAGAGAGCAACAGAAATGGCAGCAGATCCACATCCTGTCCTCCCCTTCCTGAAAAGTATTTTACTACACGTCTTTGTCCATGATCCGTTCTGAGACCCAAAGAATCAACTGTTCTAAGGGACTGTGACACTAGAATGGCTCTGGGTTTGAGAGGAAGTGACTGGACCTGGACCACAGCCAGGTGGCTGGCATGAACCATAAAGGAGATTGTGAGAGGAAACAAAACATAAGCAGAGCATTGCTGTGCTTGAAATCAAGACCAAGGTGACACACCTTCTGCTCTCCCCTGGGCCCATCATTCCACAGAGCCTGCGGTGCAACAGCTGAAGGGAGACAGAGACATCATGTGGCGTCTCACAGTCGATGGGAATGAAACAGAGAGCGCAGAAGGGGATAAGTCCAGGCTACGTGCTCCTAAACCAACTTAGAATCACAAGGTGGGATGTCCCAGTGATGTGCTGAACTGTAAGATGAGCAGAACGAGCAGGAATTGCTTTTGCAACAGGCAGTGACAATACAATGAACTTAACAAGTTACAGATGCACAGTGTAAGGTTTAACAGCTCTTCACCTTCAGATGGTTACAGCCATCCCAAAGGAAAAGCACAGATCTGGCAGCAAGGTTCTAAGCAGCCTGTCCTCCATCTGCTGGGGCAGCCAAGTGCCAGCAGAGCTTTGGCCTCTGCAGGTTTCTGATCACTGACTTCTACCCTCTGCATCTCCTCTTTTTTCCTGTACCTTTAACTCATTTGCTTCTGGCTGCATAGAAATTCTTCATGCTACGGCTGTAAGAAAAGTCAAGGGAAAAGATTAATGCCACTCTGCAGTTCGGATGGCCCAGGACTGGTACAGCTGTTATTGTAACGTCTAAGCTCTCCTAACATTGCACTGTTCCTTAGTTTAAGACTTGATATAAATCTGATTTCTATCTCTGAATTACACAGAAAGGAAAGCCAAACCATGGAGCTATCTACATTCATTTGAAATATACAGTGACTAAAAATAACCTGTGTTTCAGAATATGCTATTTTTAGACTCTGTATTCAGATCTGCACTTCTATGACTGATTTGAGAATACATGAGAGTGAGGCAGCTGTATCAGGGGTCAGGAGAACACCACAATGGTGCCATTGTTTTGCTCACACTAAGTTTCTTCCAGCTTACTTCACTGTCCTGCCTAAACTTCCATCAGGTTTAACCACTTCTTTTGTAATAAACAACTTGCAAAGTGCCTTGAATTGCTTTTCAATAACAAGCAGAATTTCACTTAATCCAAAGTAAGTCTCCTTTTTGAACTGATTTACATCACTGAACAGATAACCAAGAGCACCAGCAGGGCACCCAGGCTGCAGCAGAGGAAGCGCAGTGTCTTGGCCAGTGAGTACAGCCTGCAGCTTCTCCTCAATGAACCGGGCTGTAAATGGACACTAAAGGGCCTGAGTTGTATCAGAAACAGGTTAAAGTGCATGTGTCTGCATTGATGGGAGAGCACAAAGCAAGGATGAAGCAACAGCAAGATCGGATTGTAGTAAAGCTGAAGTTCAGTAAGACGGAAATGAACTTCACCTTTGTGCTTGCCAAGGCTCCCTATGCCTTCACTTACAAAGGAATCAAAGCTCATGCAGACACACTTGTAAATCCAGGCACCCTCACTATGAACATTCATACTGCAAAACCTATGAGAGAGAAGTGAACAATTCAGATAAGTAGGAGCCTCCAGAAGCTCTGATGTGCCATTTCTTCCTGCACTCGTTACTTACTCATACAATAAGAAAGTGCAACTGATTCTCCATTGGCTTGTTGCCTTGTTTGCACGGTTGGCTGATAGAGCTGGAATTCAAAAGAGCGCTTATTATTAAACACTACTGTCTGGGAACAGCATTTGAGGGAATAGTGTGTTGTGGAATAAAGAGAGAAGAGACATTCTTGGTCCCTGGGTATGAAAGAACACGAGACAGAAGAGTTCTGCCTGAAACACTGACTACTTTCTCTCTATTATAAGGGCTCAGGTCAGAACTGGCAGCAAAAGTGTTTAATGAGAACAGAGCAAATAAACAACCCAGCACCAAAGCAGGAATGTTTTGAAGGTGCTCACATCAAGACTTGAGAGCTGTGGCCCTATGAGAGGCTCAGGAGAAGCACAGAACCTGCTGAACACAGGGGAACGAGGCTCAGCACATCACTGCTGCCCATCACTACCCGGGTCATTTCCAACCAGTTCTTTGATCTGGTGTATGTTATTCAAATCCTGGAGTATGTTATTCTGTTGTACTGGAAGTCAATGGTGATTCTTAGGTTAAATGACAACTTTTGTTTTTTGGAGGAAGTGAAGTTGTGCTCATGTGAAACACCCCATAAAGGTCCATCCCCAAGTTAATAAATGAGAGCTCTCGTCCATGACAAAAGGGCACTGTGTGCAGCGTTTATCTGCACAACTCAGCGGTACACTCAGCTCCTTCTAATGAGATTTCCAATAGAACAGAACAGATGAAGACTTCAGCTAATGAGACTCCAACAGGAAAGCACGAGTACTGCTCATGTGGAGCAGCCAGACCTCAATGCTGCTTACATCCCAAAGCAGGAATACACACACATCTCACTGGCACCGAAGTAAAATAGCATTCACAGAAGGGGCGAGTTCATCACAACACGAAAACCCACAGACTGATGTGATGGGACTGATGTGATGAAGCTCAAAGCAAAACCCAAAGAAATCCCGGTGTAGATAACAGGAAACCCAAGATCTCCACAGCACCCGGTTCACGTTCCATTACAGGCACTTCAAGTGCTTCCAACCTGTCACCAGCACAGGTCAATTACGACGACTTACAGTGACACTATAAATATATGTATATATATATACACTTTGCTAATTACATCCAGAAGCAGCCATTAATTATACGCAGCTCAACTGTCCCAAAGGAATCTGGGAATCTCTGAACATTGTTGAAGCAAAATATGGAACAGTTATTTAACAAAACAAAGCAAAAAAACAACCTAACTCCCCAAACCCACCCACAGTGTTTGTGAACACACATAAGGAATTAAACCCTGACATCTCTAAACCAGTCAGGCCTAGACCAGCATAAAGGAAATACCTGAAGCCTGCATGAAGGAAGCTGATGCCTACCACAAAAGGTAACCCAAGAACACAAGGTCCTGCAGGCAGTTTGTATGGCTTCTATGGCCTCATGTTGTCACTCTCACAACTGGATACAGATGCAGTTTTAGACTTTTATTTCTCTTCCCCAGAAAGACAAACCAACCCCTCAGTTCAGTGCCTGCTTTTGATCCAATCCTCCTCCTGGTGTTGGATCAAACTTCCCCTGACTACCAGGCACCTGAATTTCTACTGTATGGGCTGCTTGCAAGCACACCTCGCAATGAAACCTGCACTTACTGTATCAAACAGCTGCTTCATGCTGCCACGTTCACATCTCCTTCCCAGGGATAACCTCACAAAACAGGGCGGAAGAGTCACAGCAAAGTTCCATTTGCTCCATCACAAATGTCTCCATGGAACTCACCGTGGTGATGTGCAGCACTTGCAGTGAGGCCATCTCAGGTCAGCCAGAGCACACCCAAAACATTACATGTGAGCTTGGTAAAAGGTGCTAGGACAAAAATGGTCATTCATAGGTATTCATGTGGCTGCTACCTACTATTTAGCAATTCAATTCTCAGACTCAATCATTTCCAGTCAAATTCAGGCAATTCTTAGCAAATAAACTACACACAACCTGCACTTAATTCCAATTTCAGGACAGAATCTAACAGGAAACTAAACCAAACCTGAGCACAAAACCACACAGGGACTTTAGGTCACAAAATCTTTCAGTAGTTCTCACATCCCAGTTGGAAAACAAAACCGACACCAATTCTGATAAAAACAGGTAATGAATGATTACTTACATTCATTGCCCTATGAGGAAAATGAAAACTCCTGGTAAATGATAGTGACACACAATCTGCAGCCCTCGGCCCAGGAAAAGCAGCATTAATGAGGTAAGTTTGGGTAAATTCAGAGCAGAAGCACTGAGCATCAGCATCCCCTACTTGCTCCTTTCATTTCCAGTCACTCCAAACAGAGAGCTCCCTCCTGAAGAGCTGAGCCTTGGTTTGATGTCTCGCTGGTAACGTTCAGTTCCTCTCTGCAGAATCCTGTTATGCACTTAAATAATTAACTGGGTTTAAGACATACTGGTATTTCAAAACCCAGCTCCTTCCAGCTCTGCACAGACCCACGTTGCTCAGTTGCAGGCTGGGAAGCAAGGCTCTCACAGCTGTGTCACTCAACAGGAAGAAGTGACTTTTAGTTACGCAGATTGATGCAAAGAAAATAAAGAAACCATTGGGGAAATTTGCAAAAGCCACTCAAGGGCGCTTTGAAAAGAACTCTGGGAACTTCAGCACGATAATACTGCCCGGTGAAAGCAGGCTTAGGAAAACACAAACAACCGCCCGAGCTGACCAGTAGCTCCTCCAGCAGCTTGAGCCCGTCCCTCCCAGAGCTGTGATTTGAATGGAATGCCCAAACAAGTGGCACGATAAGGAAAACATTGTCTGCTCTGCTGCCCTGTAGCAGACAGTAAGAAAAAACATTTACTGTGCTCCAAAGACAATGCTCAGGGACTGCGAGTTTTTCCACTTAATAGACATTTCAGTGCACGCAGTAAGTCACAGTAACAGCCCAGAACACGCACGTTACACACCCTTCTTAGAAAAGGGACGATCTCCAGCCACAACAGCTGAACACAGAAATTTAGTTAAAAATAAAGAGCACTTTCCCACTGAACCCCAGCGAAACCTCACGTCATTTGCGTGTCATTTCCACACGACGCTGAGAACGCTCCTTGCAGGTAACAGGCGTTTTATCTCTTACTCATCCCCAGCCGTGCTGTGCACAGCCACACGGCCGGGCCTTTTCCCTTCGGTAAGACCTCAACTCGGTGCTGCCGGCGTTCCCAGGCGGCCAGAGCCCCCCATGCAGGCAGTGGCCATAGGGCAGCACGCAGTGGCCATAGGGCAGCACGCAGCGGCTATAGGGCTCTATAGGGCTCTACAGGGCCCTAGGCCCGGTGCTGCCTTGCCGTCAGGTCGGCGCTGGACGCTGGTCAGGCTCCACCTGTGTGTTCCGTCGTTCCCCATCGCTCCCTTTCCCCCATCCCGGAGGCCGCCCCGCCCCGCCATGCCGTGCCGTGCCGTGCCGTGCCGTGCTGTGCCGTAGCGCAGCCCCCCGCCCCGCCGCGCCCCTCACCTTCCGCCACGTCCTCGTCCACGGCCCCCTTCACCTGCGAGAAGCACCACTGGAAGTCGTTGCCGTTACCGCCGCCTCCTGCCACCCCTGCGGAGGGAACACAGCGCTGTAAGGAGCCGGCCCGGCCCGGGGCCCGGCCCCGCCACCACGCACCGCCACCAGGCCTCGCCCCGCGCCGCCCCCCCCGGCTCGGAGCGCTGCCCCCCCCCCTCCCTCAGGCCCGGCCCTGGCTCCGCTCGCGGCCCGAGCCCGCCCGGGGGGCGCCGCGGCCTCACCTGCCATGGCGCGCGGGGGAGGCGCCGTCCGGGAGCGACCGGCCGCACCGAGCGACGGGCGCAGCGAGCTGCCGCGGGAGGGAGCGGGGTTTCAAAATGGCGCCCATTGCCGGTCGGCCTCGGCCGGTGACGTCAGCAGCCGGCTCCCCTCAGGGAGGAGGAGAAGAGGGCGGGGATGGACGGCGGGGGAGGAGGAGGAGGAGGCGGCCATGGGGGGAGCAGGCCGGGCACACACAGAGTCACAGAGTGACACGGGTTGGAACGGACCTTCATTCCCATCCTGCTGCCGTTACACGGGATGGAGGCTGACCCACCCCGCCCGTTGGCTGCCCCGTCAGGGAGCAATAGAGAATCACAGAATTATCAAAGACCTAGAAGATCATCTAGTCCAACCGTTACCAATACCCAGCTAAATCATATTCATCAACACATCATCCAAAGAGGCATCAGTGCATGGTAGTGCTGTTAGATTAGTTAGATTTATACACAGAATGCACTTGTTCCCCACCCCGTTACTTTCAGAGAGCGGTTTAATTAAAGTCGAGGAACTAATTGCTGTTTATAACCTCTCTGAAGTTTTGAGCTCAAATTCATAAGAATGTGTTGACAGAAGGAGGTTCAGACAGCTGCGATCTATTTGTTGCCATGTTTGTTTTGCAGCCAATAAACCTGGTTAAAGCTGTTGTACACTTGCATGGGCTTTTCATAGAGTCATTGGGTTGGAAGGGACCTCAAGGGTCACGAAGCTCCAACCCCCCACTGCAGGCAGGACCACCAACCTCTACATGTAACACCAGCCCAGGGCCCATCCAACATGGCCATGAACACCTCCAGGGATGGACGGGGCATCCACAGCCTGTGGGCAGCTGTTCCAGCCCCTCACCACTCTCATAGCGAACAACTTCCACCTGCTTTTCTCCAACCATTTCTCCATTCACTTGGAAGCTCACAGTGTTAAAGCCTGTTTGTGTTTAGTGGTGAGGTGACGCTTTGCTCTTGCCACACTTTGCAAGGAAAGCTCCTGACGGAGATGTTTCCAAATGCTCTCCCAAAATAGCACCCGGCCCAGGCAGCTGCTCCGTGCCCCCTGACATATGCAGTGCGAGGTGCTGGTGCCAGCTTGTCGGCAGCTGTTTCTCGTCCTGTTTCCCATTATCTGTTTATGGTTGAACAAAGCCCTGTTCTGGCACTGAGATGTTGCTCTTACACAACTATTGCACGGAAAACAAGGCGTGCTGGAAGCGGGTTTGTATTAAAAAAGGTGCAGTGAGAGCCACAGAAGTAGCATTTATTGCAGAGGGATACGCAGCTAATTGGCATAAGGAATCAGTTTTCAGTAATAGATGCATATTATATGCTAATTGACACAACAACATCTGATTAGTAGTAGGTGAGAAGAGCAACAGATTTTCCCCATGAGATTTTTGTCTGTCTTCCAAACTGCAGAGGAAACCTGTGGTTCAGAAGCTGCAAAGTTCCCTTGATCCTGTTAGCTTTACTGCCTGCCTTCCTTACCCTCTGGCTGTCAATATGGCACAGAAACATATGCTGAAGTTCAGCCCTCGTGCTTTCTTACCCCCTTATGACTTTGTTTAACTTCTGTTCCCTAAGGGCTGTGCATTGTGTCCCCTTGCTGCCTCCAGCCCGTGTGCCCTGCAGGACCCTGCCATGTCAGAACAGCTCTTCCAGGAAGCAGCAGCTCGACCTTTCTTCTTGGCTCTTGGCAGCTGCTGCGTGTTTCCTTTCTGTGTTATGGATAGCTTCTGTATGAGGGAGCGGAAGGAGCGATGGCACAAGGTTTGCTCTCTGTTTACAGCTGCAAAGGCCCTGGTTGGTCACAGCTTCTGGTCCTGCACCACCCCTCAGTGTGCCTGACCTCCACTGAACTGAACTGCACGTGAAGCATGAGCAGAAGGGGAGTGTGGTGAGGTGCAGGGCAACTGCAGACAGCTCAAAGCAGAGATGTTCTCCTCGGATAGAAACAAAAGATACTCTGATAACTAAATCACCCCCGACAGAAGGAACTCTTCTATTGTGTTTGTCACGCTGTGATCCCATAATTGCTCTCTGGCGCTGTAAGGAAAGAACTTGAGCTCAACAAAAACTTCAGGCAGCTCCTCAGCGCTGCGTGAGCGCTCCTGTACAAAGCACTGCTTGAGTAATGCCAAAAGCAGTGCTTAATGGAGGGTGTCTTGGTTGCTTTCAAGCCTTGGTGAGGAGGAACAAGAGTTTCCCACTAAATGACATCAGTGCAGATTTGACCGTGGTTCTGCATAAGGGATGTTGTGTTATTTTCCCTCCCTGCGTGGATCAGCTCCTGCCTGTGAATGTGAGCAATGCCAGGCATTCTTCCTTGCGGGCGTCATGGAGAGCTGAGGCTGTGAGCATAGCCATGCTAGCAGGTTGTTACTGCTGGAAGACAGGAGGGTAGTACTTGCTGTGCTATACATTATAATCCAGCTGCCTCTACTTCCTCACTCCCTTTCTTTTTTGTCCTGCCTTGGGGCATTTTGTGTTTGATGCTCAGGAGTTTGGTCAGTTCATATTGTCTTAATGGGGATTTTGGGTGAGCTGTCTGAAGATATCACCTTGTCTTTGCTGTGTCCTGTACCAGCACTCCTGCCCATCTCCAGGCCCCTTTAAGAGGCGGTGGCAGTGGGCTGAGGATGCTCTGGATGGAGCTAATAGCCTCCACACCATCTGTGAGGATTTAATTATCTTAGTTGCCTTATGATCTACATTTAACAAGCTTCCTTCTTTTCTTTAGTTGGTCTTTCTAAAGCTGATCACGGGATTCAAAGTATTTTAAATCTTTGCTCTTGTAGGGAAACTGAGCAGAGTTAGAGTTGTTACTGCACGCGACTCTTTCAGCTGTAACATTTGGAGTGAGATCTTGGATGTTACTCAGGCGCGACCCAGGGATGACATCTTGCTTCCTGCATCAACTAGTTGTTCCACAAAACAGTGGTTAGTAGAAGCTAATACCAGGTTTGAAGACTGATCCTACTCTGGTCTTTATGGCCCAGTCTATATAGATTGGGAAAACAATCAATGTCCTTAGCTTTGTTTTTCCTGCCCTTTTCCCCTCTTGGACTGCCTTTAGCTCACTGCAATGTGCCTTCCTGGCTTAATGGCAGCAATTTTGAGCAGTGCCATAGCCTTCATGTCTCATCAATTCAGTCCACGTGGCCTCATGGTTGGTAGCTGCCTTCTACAGACATGAAGTCCTTCCTCTGGACTCTCCTCCCTCTCTTCTGTCAGTGGTACCGCAGGCAGGAGGGATGTTGGTGGTAATGGGTGACACTTGCTTTCAGTTCTACTTGGAGGTAGGTTACTTCCTCAATTGTGGATCTTTGGACTTGTAGCAACAAAAAAAGCTCTTGCAGCAACTCTGTGCTTTTTTTGCATCTGTTGGCATTCTTTCTTCTGCCTGATTTGTCTCATAGAAATAACTTCAAAGCATGGAGAACATAAAGGGTGACGTGCCTGGAGAACATTAGGAATGGCTGTGGACTCACTCTTTTTGAATGTATCTGGATTGTGATGACTTGGATCGGAGCCCCCCTTAATTCTGAGCTCAGATACTGTGTTCTGTGAAGATGGAAATCTGTCCCTGTGTTTCAGTTACCTTCAGTCAAAGCAGAAGAATGCCAACAAGCTCTGAGTGCTGTTCCCTGGGTGTGCTGCTCTCACCTGCACCAGCTCCAGTGTCCTCAGAATCCCTTTCCTACGTGCCCTCCCCATGCACAGCTGTCCTTGTTACCTGCTTTGTGGGGGTTATTTGCATCAAAGCCAGTCTTGTTGCAAATGCGATTCCTCTCTGTTCTCTTTGAGGCTGTGACTCCCTGAGAGCAGCTCTGTGCTGCCCAGTGCCCCCAGGCTGCTCTTCCAGTTGCTCAGCATTGCAGAGCTGCCGCCCTGTCCCGGCAGAGGGAACTGAGCATGTTGTTACATTTCTGCAGTTTAAGCCAAATATTTGCAACCTTGTTCATGTAAGGAAGAACAAATAAAGCTCTCTTTTGTCACTGGCTTGTTCTCCAATGTTGTTTTCTGTTGGTGGGTTAGAAGAGCACACAGTGGATCTCTCTGCTGCTCAGGTAAGGCTTTGTTTTGGGGGCAGTGGGTGCCACTTACCTGTGACATACCAGCCATCCAGACATCAGCACCTTCCTGAAATAGTAATTTTCCAACAGCTTTTGATGTGAACTTATCATTTGGTTTGAGTGGGGTTGCTCATAGAATGGAACCATAGAACAGCCTGGGTTGCAAAGGCCCACAGTGCTCACCCAGCTCCAACCCCCTGCTGTGTGCAGGGTCACCAACCAGCAGCCCAGGCTGCCCAGAGCCACATCCAGCCTGGCCTTGAATGCCTGCAGGGATGGGGCATCCACAGCCTCCTTGGGCAACCTGTGAACAGTGCGTCACCACCCTCTGGGGGAAAAACTTCCTCCTCAGATCCAACCTGAACCTCCCCTGTCTCACTTTAAAACCATTCTCCCTTGTCCTGTCCCATCTCTGCTCTCAGACTGAAGTAGAGAGGATCTGGATTTCACAGCTCTGCGAAGATGGCTGTCAGACACAGAAGAGAATTACTCATCTCTGTGAGAGTGAGCTTTCTGTTCTGTGACACTTTGCTAAATGTCACTGTCTCATTCCCACCCAGCTGCAGCTGCTTCTTTCTGTGCAACCGCTATTAAGACTTCAGAACACCTCCAGACACTGCTGGGTTTGCCCGGCCTCACCCAGCTCTTAATTGCAACTTGTGCATTTTCCAAGGGAGAAGAAAAGTTATAAAGCTGTCACAGGTGAGCTGTGAGTCACCGCTTCAGGCAGGTGTGGCTGCAGATACTCTGAGCCTTCACTTGGAGACCAAGAAGTCATTACCTGCCTTCCAACAGCGGGGCATGTTCGGTGTGACAGAGGATTTATTCAGGCCTAAGCTATTTCCTCCTGCTCATGTGGATGCTTCATGGGGCGGAGGTGAAAAGACAAGAAACGCTTCTGTTTGAAGAAAATAACGTTTGAATTCTACTGTAAACACTTCAGTCAGAGGAACGCCTCATTTGTTTGAGCACAGCAATGCTCAGCACTAAAAGGAATGGTGTGTAATGATGAATGAAGGAAACAGCATTTGTTTTCTTGCTGCAGCTTTTCTATATTGAGCTGAAGAAGACCAGAATGAAGACAATGGCTTTTTTTCCCTTTTCCCATGCTGATTGCTGGGGAGCATTTCCAGAGGGGCAAAAGACCAAAGAGCTGCATGGAGAGAGTCAGTGTCTGAATGATAAACAAGGAGCCCTTCCACTTCCATTGATGTCTGCTGCAGGACACGCACGCTGTGGCTGCACAGTGTGGTCTGTCTGCTCTCCAGTCTTTGATATGGGGGAAGTGTGAAGTGAAACTCATCAATGTTTGACCTTCTTTATTTTTCTTTAAGGGAGTTGGGGCTGAATGAAGTGTTGAAATCCCTTCATGGATAGACGAGTGCACTGCCTGCTCCTTGTCCAATAGAGCGATGTTGAGGTTGGTTGGCTTCCAGACTAATCACCCTGTTAAGATGTTTGACAGTAAGAATTAAAACTGTACAGAAACCAGCGTAAGAATGTTTAAGCTGCAGTGACACAGTGGAACAAAAGCGGTGTTGAAATAAGTGAGGCTGACGGTGCTGGAGCCATGGCTGGTTGGAAGGCTCAAGGAGTGTTTGATATGTCATCACATGGGCTCTATCTGCTGCAGTTTTAAGTATCATCACAGAATCACAGAATGGCCTGGGCTGCAAAGGCCCACAGTGCTCATCCAGCCCCAACCCCCTGCTGTGTGCAGGGTCACCAACCAGCAGCTCAGGCTGCCCAGAGCCACATCCAGCCTGGCCTTGAATGCCTGCAGGGATGGGAGGAATTGCACAATTCCTCAGTTTGAGACCTCTCTGCTCTGTGCACATCATCACTGATGCCACCCATAGAAGAGTAAATCCCACACCTGTGCAAGTTGCTGTGTGTATTTTTGATAGCAAAACTGCACCTCTATGCAACTCCAAGCCTTTAGATGGGTCCAGGGCTCCAACTGCAGCTCGGTTTTCCTGCTCACACCTCTCAGCTGAAGGAAGAACTTTGCCTCCTGTCCTCCAGTGCTGAATGAAGCACCGCTGCTAAGCGTGGGTTTACCTTGGGAAGGAGCCAGGGCAAACAATGGTCTGGAGAAAAGCAACACGGGCATCACTCTTATTTCCATTATTTAACTACCCTGTATTCTTACCACAAGCTTATAAAAGGTTTACTGCCACCTCTTGATTGCAGTTTACTGATTGAGATGGACTATTTCAGCTGTGCTCTTCTTCTCCTCGGTGGTGACATTTCCAGCTGCATGTTTGTCCACACGAATCACCATTTTGATGTCAGTTCCAATAAGTGTTGCACAAGCTCATCCGTGGTCCTCCTGCTTCCAGCACATCAGCAGCCAGTGTTGTCCTTGCTTTACAAACCCTCCATATCAAAGCCTGTTGTTACCTCGTGTGTATCATAAATACCCACTATTGAATAGCTCCAGGGGAAGCTCAAATCCTTCTCTTGAGGGCCCCAGCCCCAAGAATGATCCCAGGGACTCATGGCAGCCCAGGGCCCATGTAGCCGTGTGTCTTCAGCCTTGCTCAGGGTTGCTCTTTTCCCGGCCTGATATAAACCTCTCAGCTCTTCACCTTCCAGATGCACCAGGTCCCAATCCCAAATCCAGCACCAGGCTTCAGAACTGAACAAGTGGGTGTTTCTCCTCTAATCAAAGCAATCTCTTCTCTTTGGGGGCTCTGGAGATGTGGGAAGCAGCGGGGAGGGCTGGGCTTGCTCTGCCTGCTGGGGAGTCTCTGTCTGGAAGCAGTTTGAGCTGGAAGTTGGGCTGCTTAGAATTCAGAGGAGCAAAACTGACTTTGAAGCTCAGAGCCACGTGCTGCATTCAGAACAGGCTGAGCTGGGGGAGAAGGTGCTTGTGTGGATGCGTGTGGAAGGAGCCATGGCAACGAGGCAGGTTTCAGTGCTCTCCCTCCTGCCTGTGGGATGAGGGGAGGATTCTTGTTCCTGCAAGAGGAGCACACTGGTAGGGCTGAGAAAGATGCTGCCTCCCACTGCGGCTGTGGAAAGCTCATTGCTAATGAGGGATGGGGAGAGATTCTGTCACAGAGTCCCAGGACGATGGGAAATACCTCTATGATGAAGTTCAACCCTTCAACCTGCCTGGAAATGGCCTTGCAGCTTCCACGCAGGCAGTGCTTCCTGCTGACTCTGCATTCCCCTCCACCCCGTGGCCGTTCTGCTGAGCACTGGCAGATGTTGCTGAGATATGGAGAGGGCAGAGCACGGAACAACGACACATGCTCCAACAGCTGGAAGTGGCAGGAGGGATTGACTGGGGCTGGGATGGATGGACCTGAGCGATCCCATGTGCAATGGGGTGTGCAGAACCAGCCCAGTGCCTGGAACAGCCTGAGCTCAGCCTGGGGATGGGGAGGAGGTGGCTGGTTGCTTTAGATTTGCTCATCATCATTGTTTCTATAGCTGAGCTGATGCGCAGCCCTTACTTCATGTCCAGAGCACTGACCTTGCCTTTGTGCCTCACCTGTTCCACCACGGACACTGAGCTGTTATCCTCTTATCCCATCCCTTCCAGTTATGCTGATGGAGATTTACGTTTGTCCTTCAGACTTTAGGCTGTGCTGTGTGCTCAGAGCGCGGCACAGCAGTAACAGGGATGGATGCTACACCCTGACACTGTGCAGCCGGATGGAAAATGAAGCTGGCTGCTGGCAACCAGCACGTAATGCTGATACATCCCTCACCCTGAGCACCGCTTGGGTCCTTTGTACCAATGTAACACACTTTAATCTAAATCCATCAGCAGCCGCGCGTCCCGGGATGTTATCGATGTTATCTCTGCGTACCCAGCGGTGAGAACATCGCCAGCTGGAATGACTGCGTGTTCACGGGTTGTATATTCACACTGATAAGGGAAACCTGGCCAAGCACCGCGTGGATCACAGCGGCAGCGAGAGGTTTAATCTCAATATTGATCGATTCTGCGTGCAATGGCGCCCCCTGCTGTCCGAGGGGTGGAACTGCAGCGGGGAAATCCGACCCGGCGGAGCTGATCCCTTCGCTGCTGCTGGGCTCGAGGTTCTGCCTGTTCTGGTGCCATTTCCTGCCCCTCCTCTGAGATGCTGATCGTCAGCAAAACGGACTTTGTTCCAAAGATTAAAATAAATGCTGTGAGGGACACCTGGCTGTGGCAATGGTTCCTCTCTGCCTCCTTCCCCAACTCCTGGGGGATACACAGCGCCCACAGGGCAGAGCTCTGAGCTGGAAACCTGCCTCTCTTGGGTACAGTTTGCTTTGATTTCTGCACACCGATATTTGCTGCCTCATCACAGGATTAAGTGGAGACAAAGGAACTCCATCAGCTCTAAACCAGCCACTGAAACATGGAATGGGAACTTTCCTGCAGTTCCCACCAAAGCAGAGGGCCAAGAGAACAAATGGCCTCAGCTGTGGGGTTGCTTGGAACTAACGAAGCGGTGGATTTGGGTTTTTTTCCTTGGTTTTCAACCTTTCGCTTCAAAATCAAAGCTACCGAGGAGCGGAGCGGCGCTACCGGCGGGCGGCCGCAAGGGGGCGCCATTGCACCTCCCGAACGGGGCTCGGCGTCGCCGGGCTCGTTGCATTGAGTGCGGCCGGGGCTCGGTATCATCGAGGGCCGCTTCTCCGGGTCGCCTTTTTTATCATTCTTTAAAGCGATGAACTTGTTAAACGCAGCCAGGTGCCTCTGGAGCCATTTCCGAGTGTCTGCACGGAGTTTACACGGGCAGAATGCTAAAGGAGGGAGCGCTTCGTATGGGAGGCGAAGGTTAAGCGGCCCTCGTTACCCTCTGCAGGAATGAACGAGTAATTGCTGCCTGCTAATTCACAACAACGAGCGGGGACTGAGAACTACGAGCCCAAAAGGGACGGCAGAGGAGATGGGTGGCACGGCTGGGACCCAGCTCTATCCGAAAGTAATGCCTCCAATGGAAGCTACCCCAGAAGCAAGGAGTGCTTCTCCTTGTCACACTGTTTAACAGCAAATTCCCAGCCACGAAACAACGCTGCACCAGCTCAGCATCACTTACAGGCGAGCTGAGCTCGGTTGGGTGCTCACCCTCATAGTTAAGTATTGAATGGGAAGTGTCTGATCCTCAGAGATCCGCAGTGCTCGTGGCTCCCAGTGAAGCTGAATGATGAGGTTAACACCGGGTAATGCTGACATGAGAGCGGCCGTGCACCGCGACCGACCCCTCAGCTCAATCAAGGGATCAATTGGCTGCGAGCATCTCGTCCTAATGTGGTTGTCCGGCCAGCACCATGTTGCTGCACAACCTCCTGTGTGCTGTGCAGGGCTGCACCCGGCTCCTCTTACAGCTCCTCTGCTGGGCGTCCCACCAAGGAGGGATCGTGTTTGTAACAGCTGCTCGTGGCACCGTAAAAAAGCAATAAGAGCAGCCATCCGATGGAGGGAAAAAAGCCATTTCCTTAAAGTATTTTTCTCATTAGCGATTTACAAAGATATTTCTTATTAAAAAGTGAAATCTTAAACCTCGACAAACTGGTTCTGGCTTTTAGAGCGGAGCGGAGCAGCTGAGGGCTGATTAGTCTCTCCCATGCATCCGTAATGAAATATTAATTTGATAAAAGCTTTAATATAGATTTTTACAGCAGCTTTTTCCCCCCCTCTTCCCGTTTAATGTTTTAGAACTGGAAACGGTTCCCATCTGTAGGAGCAGATCAGAGCCCGACTTTCTGCCACCGCGGCTGATTTCTGCCCCTCCTTTGGTCTGCAGTTATGGCAGGAATTGGAAAGACTTGGGGCCTGAATGGGAGAGGAAATGTGAAAGGCAAATTGAAGGAGGGAGTGAGGGGTGTTGGGTGAGATGGAGCTGAGCTCCCACACCAAGGAAATAAACCTGGACTGGGAGGATTTCACACCTCATCTTCTACATAGAGGAGGTTTGTGAGGGTGGACAGCGATAGGACAAGGGGGAATGGTTTGGAACTGAGACAGGGCAGGTTTAGGTTGGATATCAGGAGGGAGTTTTTCCCTCAGAGGGTGGTGATGCACTGTTCACAGGTTGCCCAAGGAGGCTGTGGATGCCCCATCCCTGCAGGCATTCAAGGCCAGGCTGGATGTGGCTCTGGGCAGCCTGGGCTGCTGGTTGGTGACCCTGCACACAGCAGGGGGTTGGGGCTGGATGAGCACTGTGGGCCTTTGCAACACAGGCCATTCTGTGATTCTATGGTTCAATTAGATTTGCCCAGCAATCTGAGCAAGGATGAGCCTCCAGCTCTGGGTTTTGGTGTCTGGGGTGTGTGGTCTCTAACAACACCAGACTGTGATGCTCTGAAAGTGGAGCTGAGGAGGCTGTTGGTGTTCTGTGCATTTTCAGTCTTATATGAGACAACAGAAAGGAATCTTGCCCAAAGTGTTTGTATTTCTTTTCCCTCACTTGCTTGTTTGCTCTCTCACTGATATTCTTTTCTATACTTGTATTTAAAGGCAGCTCAGGTGCTGCTCATGCATGGGCAGGTGGAGGGCATTGCAGCTGGAGGAGCACTGCTCAGCTAAGGAGCCCCTGATCCATGCTAAGCACCCAGTGCTCCTTGCTGCAGTGCTCAGGATGAGGAAGCGAATGCATAAGAAGCACCACATTATGGAGAGAGCAATAATATGCAGAAGTTTAAATGACCATGAACTTCCAGGTCAGCAGCCAAGCAGGATGGGAGTCCGGGCCTCTTTTGCTTTGATTTTCCTCAGTAGCAAAATGAACCCCATGAAACCATCTATTTCCAACCCCTTACAGTTCATCTGGTTTGCAGCCTTCTCTCCTCCAAGGAGAGGCTGAGGACGTTGTGTTGTTCAGCCTGGAGAGAAGCTGGTGTGTTGCAGTGAAGCAGCCGGCTCAGCTCAGCTCCTGCAGAGCCTGGCACTGCTGGGCAATTGGCTGTGAAATTCACCCCTCAGTTGCACAGAGCTGCACACTGAGCACTGCTCTGCTCAGCACATGGACACACAGCGGATTCCTTCTGTCAAATTAACATCCACAGATGCCCCGAGGAGGTGCTGGTTTGGTGCCTGCTTGATGGTAACGTCTGTTGTTATGGTAGATTCATTCACCCAGGAAAGGCTTTAGAATATGTTTGTATTCTTTATTTCCAGCTGCACGCAGTGAGGAGTGAGAAAAGCAATGGAGAAGGAGGGGTGGGGTGGGACCCCTGCCCCATGGCACTGCCCAGGTCTGTGCACACTGTGCTGTGTGGGCATGGGGCTGTCCCACCAGGGAGGAACACCTATTTTCCTTCTCATGGGTATCTCATTTCCCATTTGTCATTCATCTCCCTACCTGCACATCTTGCTGGGGTGTATGCAAGAAAACAGAGAAAAGAAGCATTGGCTCTGCCTCCCCTCTGGTCAGGTCCCAGCTCTGTGGTTGTGTGGTTAATGGATGTGCACAGACAGCTGTCTTGTTCACTTCCACTCGTGCTCTTCAGGCCGTGGCTCATGGCCTTTCTGGGAAGGGATGTGCACAGAAATGTGATTCCCGTCTCCCTCCTTGGCTCTTTCAGTGACCTTCGCTAACTCGGGAGCTGCTGTATCAGATAACCATCAGTTTTCAACAGGGTTTGTGAAGGACATTTTTGTCTCTCAAGCGGCAGTGGTTGAGTTCCCCCTTTAATCTTCTATTAATGTTTCATGTTGGGAATTTCCTCCTTTGAACTCGGCTGTTCCTTCCCATGTATCACATCTAAGAGCATCAGATAAACGTGGGACTTCTTTTGTTCCAGAGACCACAGCAGTGTGATTCCTCATCCTGCTGAGCTTCATTTACCAACACAAATACAACAAGCAGTCAAAGGCCGCTGTTCTCCATTCTGAAATCTGCCATCCTCCAAATATTTGTACTTTCTTTCCTTTTTGCAGACCAACTTTTCTCTTTTCCTCTATGTTGAGCTTCCTTGTTTTGCCAGAAACCTTCCATTTCTGGATGTGAGCATGAAGAGATTCCTGGTTTTTAATATATGAAGAGGCTTCCCAAGGCCTGATGGTTGGCTGGGGGCACTGGGGACAAGAGGGAATGGCCTCGTGTCGCACCAGGGGAGCTTAGGGGTGGATGTCAGAATATCATCATGAAGAGAGTGGATGGGCACTGGAAGGGGCTGCGTGGGGAGAGGAGGAGCCCCCATCCCTGGGGGTGTTTGGGAGTCCTGGTGCTCAGGGATGTGGCTTAGATGCAGTTTATTAGATGCAATTATGAGGAATGATGGATGTGCTGCTCGCGGGATGAGAGTATGAAGGAAAACATTAAGGCCTGTTCTTAGTGAAAGAGAGGAGACACAGACTAACTGGCCTGAAAAACCCTCTCCCAGATCAGAATCCTGTAACAAACATGAAGCATTCTGAGTGCTGGGATGGTGTGGAGCTGACACCTTGCTCAGGGCCATGGGTGGACAAGGGGAGTAAATGAGAGCTGAGAGCATCCTGCTGCTGCTTCTGCATGCACGTTTCTCTGATGCTCAAATATGGTTTTGTTGGTACGAGCTCAAGGTTAAACCTTCCACTACACAGAATTAGCTGGTAAGAGACAAAGGGCATTGATCAGCAGGGATAAGGGATGATACATTTCACAAAGCGCTTTCAGTTACAGTACCTGGAAATAGATCAATATTTTCTATTTGCCTTTGCTCTAAGCTTATTTTCCTTCATCGCTGAAGAGATGCTCGCTTGTGTCTTCTACCAGAACATTAAGCTGTTCTCTCCTGATAAACTGCAATACAAACACCGGTGCTTTCCAGGAGCTGCTCTATCATGCAGGAACCCATATCTGTCCCTCTGATGAACAGAGAAATCCCATCGATGTCACAGCCAAGCACAGAGCCAACCATGGAAAGGCTGGGCTGGAAGGGGCCCTGTGCACCATCTTCTCCCTCCCTCTGCCCAGGGCTGGGTGTCCCACGGCTGAAGTTTTGATATTCTACATTGATATGACTTGATGGTTTGGAGAGTTAGAATCGTATGTTGGATGTTGGTGCACAAACACCAGTGTTGGCCATGGGCTTCAGCAGGCTGCACTCTGTCCAAGAGAAGGTGGAGGACCTGATAACAAAAGGGGGATCATTTTTGAGAAGCTCTGATGACACAAACAGGGTCAGCAGGCCGTGATGCTCTATCTCTGTTCTTGGTCTCAGCTTTTTGGTTGACACCACCATCTCTTCATGTGTGCATTTGTGGTAAAGCTCACAGGTGTGGTTTAGAACAGAAAGCTGCAATGAGCTCTGAAGCCAACAGCGCTGAAACTCACCTGAGAATCTATATTGGTGTTGATGGAATGGTGGCACTGTCTCATGGCTTCAGCTTAAACTAACAGTAATGTCCATTAAGAACTTGGGCATGCATGAAATGAGCTCTACGTTGTGCTGTAAAGCCATGGGAGTGTGGCTGTTCTCCAGAGGAGCAAAGAGGGTAGTGGCGCCTCTGGTGCTTTCCTTCCAATTAAAAGCATTTGCTGCCAGCCATGGCCTGGGAAGCAAAACTCTGCGAGAGCTGAGAGCTGCTCCAGAAAACAGTGAGCTTTGTAAAGCTGTAGAGTTGAATGCAAACTCCAACAGATAGAGCAAACTGAATAATGCAAACAGAAAGATGGCATTTCCCCACAGGGACGGGAAGCAGATGGAGCTTACACAACCCATGGAAACAGAAAGATGCGCGCGTTGAGTTTGATCCAACTCTGCTGATGTCACCCAGAGTTTCCTTGTGACTTCCAAAGTGGCAGATCTGCTCCTTCCGAGGCTTCTCCTCTTTGTTTGGGTTTAGAAGAAAACATCTTCTCTGCCAACCACTCTGTGTGATTTGAGGAGGGTCTGGTTTCATTGTATGATGGATACGTTACGTCCAGGTGGATCTTTCTCTTCTTGCTTCCTTGCTCTCCCTTTTTCTCCCCACCCTTTTGCTCTCTTTTCTCTCTTTTCACTCTTTCTTCAGAGTTGGTACAGAGAAATAAAGGAATAAACACAACATTTGTGTTACTGCGTTCGGAGTGTTGGCTCCAAAGGAACTGGCTGTATAAGAAAGTTATTTTTAAAGCCTATTTATTTCAGTTGTTACTGTGGATGTTCTCCTGCACACCCAATTAAAAACCATGCTTCGTGTAATTTATAACCCCCAAAATCAATTTCATCTGCGAGCATTTTGTGTTTGGTATTTTAGCATTAGGTGTGAGACTTGGCAGGAGAGAGGATGGGAAACCACGGCAGCAGCAGTGCTGGTGTTTTATGAGGGGTTGGGGTGTTTTCTAACCATTAGACCAGGCTGCCCAGAGCCACATCCAGCCTGGCCTTGAATGCCTGCAGGGATGGGGCATCCACAGCCTCCTTGGGCAACCTGTGAACAGTGCGTCACCACCCTCTGGGGGAAAAACTTCCTCCTCAGATCCAACCTAAACCTCCCCTGTCTCAGTTTCAAACCATTCCCCCTTGTCCTATCACTGTCCACCCTCACAAACAGCCATTCCCCCTCCTGTTATACACTTTCTTCAGGTATTGGAAGGTCACAGTGAGGTCTCCCTGGAGCCTTTTATCTTTTCTGTGCATAAATGATACCTCCCTGCCCATCCAGTTTGCACCTCCGGTGCTGCTTTTAACATCCTGATGGTAAAAATAGCTGAGAACCTCCTGTTGATAAAGGACCTAAAAAAGAGCTGCAGTGGGAGTGCGACTGCCCCATATTTGGTTAATTAAATCAGGAACATTTCCTGTTTCAAGCCCTTTGTGGTTCTGTTTCTTTCCTTCCAAAACACCAGACTTCCAGCATTAGAAGCAGACCTTAAGAAGCACACATCTCTGCTGCTCTCATGAGGGGGATGTGCCCAGCATTGAGCACCCCAGTCCCAAACTGTCCCTTGGTAATAAAGCTGATTTTCACCCAGAAACCCATGAAACCCATGTCTGGATAACAGGATCATCAAGGGGACTTTTAAGGTTTCCTTCCTGCATTTCTCCTGTACCCACAGGAGGGGTTACAGGAGGGGGTAGGGGATGCTTCTAAGGGAATGGGGTTTCTGTCTTCTGTGTGTTTTCAGTCAGCAGCTTCAGATGAGTCATTTTCTTATGACAAACTGCGATACTATTAACGACACCGCGGAGTAGAACAGGAACCATTGGTCTTCCTCGTGCTCATGGAGGAGGAAAATGAGTCCTTATGGTGCAACACGAGGGAACAACATGGGTGTGTGCAGGGCAGAGCTGGGCTGCATGCTGTCACACATGGCTCTAATGGCAGCATCAACTCAAGCATCGCTGCAAAGAGAGACAGTCCCATCGCTCAGCCAGTTCCTTTGGAGGAAGTGTAATAATTACATGAGTATGCACATGGTGCCTGTGATTATATTAACGTCATTTACTTTTGAATATCATCAAATGCTCCCTTCTTTGGCATTTTACAACTAATCAGAAAGAAAACCAAGGATGGCTGTATGGAAGGAGATAGACTGAGCACCCTTCCAGCAAGATTCATTAAATCAGAATTGAATATTGTCTTTATTCTCCAGCATCTCGTATGACAAAGCCTTCTCTCTGCTGCTCTCAGGAGAACAGGCATTCATTCCAGTCAGGTCTTCCTCGTGCTCTCTCCAGCCCAATATATTATAAGAGTTCCAGAAATAATGAGGGGAGACTCTTCTATCTGCAGAGAAAGACAACGCAGCAGGAAGAAATGGCCATAGGAAATTTGTCAGTAGGGCAATTTCCAGCTAAGGAACACAGTCATATTAATCTGTGATCTGACATCCAAGCGCAGTTGCTGCTTTCTCACTGTTCAGCACTGCGTGTCCTGGGGCTGTTATGGATTTAATGCTCGTGTCTTTGAAAAACCAAAGAGAAACACGGTAAGTGTAGAGGTGTCACAGATGTAGGGTCTTTGTGAAGGTACATCCACTCATCCCTGCTCTGGGATCTCCCTGATGTGCACACAGACGTTGTGCAGATTCAGCTCCAACACTTTGTGAGCTCCCCTCTCTCACGTACACCCAAGACAACATCATAACCTTAACCCAGGAGGGACCGACTCTGTTTATTCAGATGTTAAACTCATCTGTTTCATCAGCAACAAACATTTGGACAAAAATTAATTCCTAGAAATCATTTCCTATGTGAAAGCATTTGTTTAAACCCAGAGACTGAGCCAAGCCAAGCATGGCGGCCACTGATTTGGACTAATGTTAGTTTTCAAAGTTGAGGAACATTTTGAGCCTCATCCTCCCAGTATTTACTCTGCATCCCATAGGGCTGTTGGCCCTGGGGAAGGCTTAACCCTGCAGGAATTTGTGCAGTGCTCGGAGAATAACTCTCCTGTTCACACTCTCCTTAATAACGTGGGCAGCGATGCAGAAGAGTAGGATTATTCCAGGCAGCTCCCAAGAAAATGCTTGTACATGCTAATGAGAAAAACTGAAGCAGTGGCGTTGCTCAGTCTGGAGGCAAGAATCCCAAGGAGAGGCACGAGAAGTCTTTGATTATGAAGAAGCAAATTGCACAGAGCAAAGAGCTGCGCCGCTACCCACGTCCACTCAGGGCAGGGAGAACCTCTTACAGATCAGAGAAGGAGGATTCTGAGGTTATTAATAAATGTTTTCTGCCATATTTAAGGCACTCAGGCACTGGCACACGTCGCTCACAGGGCTGCAGCTCTGTCACTGCCTGCAGAGTGGGCTGGCAAACGCACAGTACAGCCCCAGTGAGGATGTGGGGCTTCGGGGATGGAGGCCCCTTTTGTCCCTTGTCCTATTGATATCCGAGAAGTTTCTCCTCATTTTTGCCATATGTTTAGTAATTAAATGTGATCTGAGACTAAAAGATCCTTAAGTCATGGGTGCTGCTGTGTGGGACAAGGGCTGGACTCAGTGACCCCTGGGGGAACCTTCCAGCTAGATTCTATGATTCTACACCTCTTAGTAAAGTAAGCAAGGCAAAAAGATCAGCACATCTGAACAGCCTCCAAAACTGCTGAACTCAACTGGAATAATTGGACATGCTCTAGTGGTCACCGGTTGTGATGGAGGGAATATGTACAGCACAGCTTATGCAAAGCTTCTTCACCTAAAATGAAGTCCTTGGTTAGCACAGCACAGCCCTGCTTGCAAAAAAGGCTGCGGCAATGTTGGGCTGAAATCTGCCATCTGTCCCCCAAGAGCCCTCGTTATGTGCTGTCACCTGTTTGCTGACTCTGAGCACACAGCTTGAGGGTCTCTGAGATCCTGCTGAGACCTTCATGTCATTGGGATCCATGTGAGGTAATGGGACCTCCATGCAGTTCATCTTCTGTTTCTGTGAGGGTTTATTTGGAAGTTTCTGTAAAAGGGACAGAATAGGTTTTCTGATTGAATTTCCTCCATCCTTGCCTCCTCTGGCTCACCAATCAGCCAAACTAGGAACCCATCCTGTATGGATGAGAAGCAAACTGACAGTAGTAAATACATCAAAGGCACAACAGCACCTGGCAGGTCTGTGACGCGTGCCATGCAGTGATCTGATCTTATTGGGAGATCAGTCAATAATTCCTTGATATACTCCTTGTTTGCACTGCAGCTACCATGTCCTCCACAAACCCAGACCTACCTGAAGCTGGTGCACTCCCCAGGTCACTGCCCCAGCTGCAGTTCATTAGAGCCAGCTGAGCATGGAGAGATGGGGCAATGCTGCAAGGAGAGCTAATTGCAAACAGGTGAGCTGAGAGGAAGGAGGATCGTGGGTAAGTGGTGTTCAGATGGGGGTTGGTGTGGTGAGATTCAGTGGGGTGCATTTGGCAGAGTGTTGTGGGCTTTATTTTGTATGAAGTCTTGAAGAAGATGGAGCTGAAGCTGTTTGATTTGTGCTACACTTGGTGGAGCCCAGCCTGCAGGAGCAGGTAAGGTTATCACAGCCCTTTGTCCTCATCACTCAATCTGAGACTCCTTACTACTGATTAAGCTCCACTGCTGAGGGTTCTGTGCTGTTTGTGCTGCTTTGCTTGTTTGTTGCTGGGCTGAGGCTTTCCTAAATGTTTAATGTAGTCATGAACGTGCATGTATGGAAATCACTCTGGGCAGCAGGTTTCCAACACAGCAAAGTTCATTTCAATAAAGGCTTTCCCTCGTTACTGATAGCAGCTCCCACATATTGCAGCAGGACATGAGAGTCCAAGAGCACCACAGACCCTTGCATCAGGCCTGCAGTCATTTTTCTCACTGTGATTCTGGCAGCACTGGGTCAGCAGGACTAACTGTGGTTAAAGAGCAAAAGGCCACCACCACCCGTCCATCCCATCAGCTGGTGCTGGTGTGGGGGCTGGAAGGCATTACCCCTCTGCTCTGATTGGAAGCATATGTTGACATAGAGCTGGGTGCAAGAATTGCTCAGTTTCAGGGCTCATGAGAAGACTGAAGTGAGAACAGCAGCAGTGCTCTAAAGCAATGGTATTAGTTGAAAGAGAAGGTAATTAAAGTGTGATGTTTTGCACGCAGAAATGAGTGCTTGTGGCTCATTTCTCGGGGCTGGTTGATGTGAGGCTGTGCTGAAACAGCCAAGGATTTGGTGCTCTGCTTCTGGGGCCTCTTTCAAAGAAGGGATTTTGAGTTTCAGTCCGATTATCTAAGAATTGATTCCTTTTTGTCTTGGGCAGATAAATGATCGACCTTTTAAGTCAGGCTATCTGAGAGATTCTGGCACTATCAGTGTGCAGCGAGGCCTCCGTTACTCCAAAGCACAGCAGTGTCGTGTTATCTCCCATCTACTTTTTAGGTGTTTTTACCCTGAAGTCTGTATCTCTCAGTTTATTTCAGTGGTTTTTGGAAACAGAGGTTGAAATGGGAGCAGTGGAATCACAGCTGGGTGCAGTGTGATCCTGTGCTGGGAGATGTGTCCTATGGATAATACACAAGAACACATCTGTGTTGCTTTTCAGATGGCAAATAAAACAGAAACTATTCCCATTCAATCTTTTTGTGGCATAGGTTTCCAGCTGTCCTTGGAGCCAGACCTGCATTGGTTTGAGCCAATGGCAGCAGCTCGGCTATTCTGCATCAAATACCCTTCACAGCTCCCACAGTCATTTCTGCAACGTTTTCTGTCCTTCCCTTGTGTTCACTTGGTTTGTGCAAGGGAAACTTCTGAGTGGATTCAAGCTGTTGGTGGCATTGCTCGATTTTCAATAGCACATCAGGCAGCTGTGCTGTGCGGAGGGGCTGTGATTTGGCCAGCAGCCTCCCTGCACATCTCTGTGTTGATTAAACACTGGACCATCTGATGGTGCTCTGAGGCAGAGGCTGCGTAACCTCCTTTGATTGCTGCCCATCTTGTAATGATGTGAGTGTAAACTATCTGTTTATAAAACTGAGATAAAGAAAACAGATGGGTGTAATTATGCAGAGTTTTCTGGGAACTATTGAATAATATAGATTCTGTGGACTGGGTTAGGCTGTATAGCAATTAAATTTTAGCTTAGCGTGGCTGAAACAAGAATTATTATTATGGATTGGAAAAGGGAGCAGTTCTTTATTTTGCTGGCAAAGGGGGAGCAACTAATTCAAATGCTTTCACAAGGAGCACTTCTAAATAGTTTTCATTTAGTATAATTCCAGTTGGAATTATTAATAAATACTCTTTGAGCTGTAGGTGATGGTGGGTAAATAAGGGTTTGGGATGTGTGTTAATGAAGAAACAGTGTGCAAAGGAGATGGCACTGCATGGAGCAGGGAAGGACTCTGAGCTCACTCCATCCTGGAGCATTTGGGGGGGAGCAGTGGGCAGAGCCTTCCTGGCATCCCTATTCAAGGCTCAGCTGCTGGGAGAAAGCAGAGATTGTTGTCTGTGCTGGCAGCCCAGCATATAGAGAAGTGCCTTTGCATTGCTGCAGGGTACAAAGCCTTGGAGTAGCTCAGAGGTGGTTCTGCATGTAGTTCAGCACAAAGAGCAATACCTCATTGATGTTGCTTTGCTGCTGCTATGGCTTCTCTCCTTTCCTGCCGTCCCCTGGGCAGGCATCCTCTCAGGCCTTACTTTGTACATAATGAAGCTTGCTCAGCTCTTAGAGGCACGTCTGTTGGAAAGCACTTAGGGTGAGTTTTCCTGGTGTAGTGACAGCAGAGCGCCGTTCTTTCAAGAACTCGACCCAAAATGGTTTGATAAAATAGCTCATTTATTTATTTATTCATTCATTTATTTTTGCTTGCTTGGAGACAAAACTTCCATTGCAGCAAGTGGAAATAAAATCAATATACATGGAAACGACCTGCATTCGGGGATCCTGGGTGTTGTTGATCTAATGCTATTTACTTAATGCCTTGCTAAATGTGTGGTTTGTCTGTCTCAATAGATTTTTGAAGAAAGGGGCGATATGGAAAAACAGTATAAAATTGAAGTGAATGTATATTAATCAACTCAAACAGTGATGGAACATGTCACAGGCTGAAGTCACGTTTTGTCATGCTGCTCGTATTAATGCTGCAGCTTCTTTGGTGATGGTGATGGCTTCGTTAATAGTCAGGAGGGTTTTAGTGCAGAGATGTTCTGCCTTCCTGGCAGAACGTTCCCCTTCCTCGTCTCCAGCCAAAACTCTGACCCAGTCCAGCCCCTTCTATTTTATAAAAGGCAAAATGTACAGTGGAAGATCAAGGATCTACCTTCAATGAAAAATCTCTGATGAGGAGTTTGTAGATGAGTGTCTATACATGGCAGTTGTAATAGTGAATGACAAACACCACATCTAAATGAATACATTTGCATTCATATTTATTGAAGGCAGTCTTGAAATGTCCCGAAGCAAGAGAGGTTTGTGTGGAAAAAGAGAAATTCAGGTGACATTGGTAATGAAAGCAACAGCTTCCTTATGAGAAGCATCGAGTGCTGGGGGCAAAGCCAAGAACTTTGGTGCAGCGTTTCCATGTGGAAAACACAGCCCGTGTGCTCTGATCAGCAATGGGTTGTTGAGCATCTCTGAGCTCAGCTGGAGATAACCTGGCTGATGGGTCACCTGCAGGGACACACACACACAGGAGGTTTCCACACCTGGCAAAACCTGCCTTGCATTCTGCTCAGCTCTAGCTCAGAGGTTGCTTTCCTCCATGATTTTCCTCCTTCTCGCTCAGCCTGGTATATTTCTGTGACTCAGCACAGTGTTTTATCATTGTCCTCTTGTCACTGTTTCTTCTATGGCAGAAACCTACTCAGCGGGTGTTTCAGAGCTGGGTACCTCTGGGAGATGGGGAGTGGGGCAACCTTCCTATGGGCACAGTTCTATGGCTGCTCTGACCAGCAGAGTGCTGAGCTGTGGCTGCTGAGCAAACACCAACTGCTTGATGCTCCTTTGCCAAACACAGCCTTCTAATTTTAAACACTTAAACATTCATAAATAGCCAATTACTTCCATGGAAAATCCCTGATCTCGGTGACAGATGGTCAATCGCACCTTGGATGAAAAGATAACTGTAAGAGTCAACACGGAGCTCTCAATAATGCTTTTTCCACTGACTCCTGCGATGCTTATTTGGGTCACGCTGCAAATAGCCCTCGCTAAAAGGTACATGAAGCATCTGCCAAATCATGTCATCTGTCTCAGCTCTCCTAAATAAATACATTTGTACATCAAGGTTGCAAAGAAGTGGATGAAAGCAAATGTTTGGAGTTGGATCTCTGTGAAAATAAATAACTAACTTCAGACATGAATGTCCTCCCGTGAATCTGCTTCTGTTGCTCCTCTTCGTTGGAAACCAACAACATAAGGGTAACTTCTGGATCTTTCCCATACTTGTCATCCATGATTATGCTGGGCTCCCTCTCCCTTGCCAATAGCTGAGAATGAATCACTTTGCAGAATTAAAGTGCTGGGCTTTTGTTTTTTGTTAACACTGTATCATCAGATGTTGATGGCCCTATTGCTGAAAGCAGGAAAACTGACCGTGGTGTCACAGATCCTATAGTAAGGGGGTTAAATCCACTCACCATCACAGCCAGGTCTGTGACTTGTTTCAGAGGGTAGCTGAGCTGAATTCCCTCCGTATCCTCATTTCATTTGTAAATCATCTCTTTTATGAAATCTGCTGAAGGCCCGAGGACAGCCTCGTCATTAACTCTTTTAAATAGGATATTGAAATGTCAAAGTCAATTGGAAAGCCAGCGGAGTTGCAGGGATAACAATTTCCCCTTAAAGCACACCCAGCAGTAGGTGGTTTGAGCATCCTCAGGGCAGCCCTGCCAGCGCTGTGCCCTCTGCTGCTGTGTGCAGGAGCCAGCTCTGCCCATCCCAGCCTGATGGGGCTGTGGTGGTGTGAACATGGACCAGGGGTCTCAGAAAGCATCATGTTCAAAGATCCCCATGGATCTCTGCATGGGGCTTAAATGCTGGGATTTCTGGAACCCCTCTTGCATGAGATGTGGTCCCTCTCCAACCATGGCTGCGCTTGCATGGTGGACACAAGGATGGTGGTGTGAATGGGAGGACCCTGCAATGAGCTCATTGAAACTAACTTGCCATGTAGGTGATGTTAAAGGTTTCACAGAGCTGCTGTTTGTCCCAAACCTGCTTTTCTGGAGCAGCTGGGAGAGGAATTTCCTTCCTCACACTGTGTTGGCAGCGCCTGCAGGGAGAGCTCCCTGCTCCTGGCACTCAGTTCTGTGCTACTGCGCCCCTGGGGCTGGAAACTCCCCAGTGCTGCTGCCTGAAAGCATCAGCTATTTTTAGTGCAGGCTGGGAGCGTGGTCTGCATTGCAAATTCAGTCCTTGCTTGGCTCTGTGCTCTGTGGTGTCCCATATTATGGGCTGCAGGAGGAGAAGGCAGGTTTCTCATTGCCAAGCCTTGAACTGCGAGTGAAACCATTTCTTTGCACTTGCTGCTGGGAATGGCTGAGTGTTTTCTAAGGCTGAACTGAGAATCAAAGGTCAAAGCATCCCTGTTTCCTGCAAAGCCCGAGTCATCTTCTATCGGAACGTGCTGCATCGTTTCCCTCTTGTTGAGGTTCCTCAGCTATCCTTGCCAGGCACAGTCCAGGAGTGGTTCAGCTTTTAATGCCCTGCCATGTGCTACCCTGAAATTCCTGTTCTTATGGGAACCTGTGCTAAATTATGCATAAATGCTCAGCCACGCTCCGTAGCAGCCAGCATTACAATTCTGTTTGCAAAGAGAAGTTTAAGTCCTACGAATGAAATTGCTGGGGTGAGTATTGGTGGCATTCAACTGGCACTTAACAGGAGTTACCTCTACCACCATGTAAAATGAATAGGAGCCTTTGTATGTGTCTAATAATTTGTGTGGTGAGGGATGTCAGGGAAACAGAAATTGCATTCTGCAATGTAGCTCCAGTTTAGTACGTCCTTTTCCCATCACTTTTGTTTCCTTCTGTATTTCTTCTTCATTGCTTCAGCCAAAATTCCTTCCCTGTGATTGGGAAGGAGGGGGCAGTATGTGACAGCCATTAGCTGAGTTTCTGAAGGAGAGGGTTTTCAGATGAGGGCAATATAAAGCATTGAATGAGTGCACTCTCCTACTGTGAGGGCCCTTCCCCACCTGCTGGCTTCTGCAGCTCCTCCTGCATGTCCCTCAGCAGCAGCGTCTCTGCTGGGGGAGTGCAGTGCAGATGGGGCTGTGGGGCACCAGGAACACGCTGGTGTTGCTCCTGAAGGAGCTGCAGGGAGGAGAGCTGCACCCCAGTTCCATTCCCTTCTCTCTGTAAACTGATTTTTGGCTCTCTGTGCCTGGTGGAGGGTCAGGTCTTGAGTCTGGGTGTGGTGCATGGCCAGCTTGCAGACCTGAGCTGGGATAGCAGCTGCTGCATGAATCCCTGAGTGTGTTTCTCGTGGCAGTGTTAGGGATGCAAACACACAGCTTTCCATCCCTCCTGCAAAACTCAACTATGGGGTAAGAACAGGTGGTAAGCGCTCTAAAATATGGAGAAGGAGAAGGTCGTGTTTATGGCGAAGAAAACAGGATTTAATATTTTACTTACTATTGTAGGTTTAGTGCTATGCATTCCTGAGGGCAGACCAGGGTTTGTGGGACAGGTTTATTTCTGGCCCGATTAAGGTGGGACTGAAGGAGGAGATAGATGTGGCTGCAGCAACAAATGAGTAATGAGTTACATGAGCATTAAGGTAAAACCTTTGGGCTACTTGCAGTGTTCTCAGTGTGCTGATGGAATCCTTATTGGGCTGCTGTGACCTTCAGGGCTGGGAGCTCCCCAGTGTCCTGCCCAATGCTGGGGTATTTCCAGCTTTCAGTTTTGTCTCAATCACTGAAAGGTCAACAAACTGCTCATTTATTTGAAGAGCTGATGCTTTGCTGAGCTGACAAACTTTGAGTCTTTCAGTGCTGCAATATAATAAGGCTTCGTCGGCTTCAAAGTGCTCTCACAAGTCTGAATTTGTGGCTCTAGAAGTAAAATGGGCACAAGTTAATTACTTTCTAATGGAAACTTAATCTTTTCCCTCTTAATTTCCTTACTTTCCTAAATTGGGTTTTAGAAGTACAGTGGCTGTCCCATGTCAGCCCAACTCCTGCAGCCTTTCAGATGTCATGGTGGGTTGCAATTGCCCTGACCACAGCTGCATCATTTAAATCATTACATTAATATCTTATTGGTATGTTATTTTTATTAAAAATTACAGCATTAAAACAGTATTTCTTTTACATTGTCTAGCTTATGTCGTTGGAAAGAAGGTGATGGGATGTCTCATTACATTCCGTGCTGAACCCAAGGGCACTCAGGCCCTGGAAGGAGCACTGTTGGTTCACCTCTTGGCTCCAGCAGTTATTGAACCATCTGGAGCCAACATGGCTGCTGTTAGAAACAAACCCGGCACAACCAGATGGTCGGTGCTTCTTAAAGTGCTTCTGCTTTTCCCACTGGCTTTTTGGAGCCTAAATGCCAGTGAATGTATTGAGCGTCGCAGAGATGGAGAAAACTTGCAATAAAAGTAACTTGTGGAGAAATGCTAATAAAGATCATTGATTCATAAAAGAGGTCCGGAGCTGAAATCTCAGCTATAGGCAATGATAAATAAGAGGAAAAAGCAGTCAGGAGTGCTAAAACGGCTGTGGAGGGAGCTGTTATCCACGGATAATGATGTGAGATTAAATGGAAGAGCTTCTTGCTAAGGCTCTTTACACTGGATCTCTGCCAAAGTGGTGGATCAATTTCCAGGCTGCCGTGTTAGCTCGGTGCCCTTGCCTTTACACCAGATAACAGGATTGATTTGAGAAAAATTCAGAATACTTGGGTTGAAATGCTTTGTTTATGGCTTAAAAATATCCATAGAGAGCAAAGCAACAAGAGTTAACAGAGGAGAGTTACGTAAAGGATGTCTCCTTAAAGGTTTAACTTAATGTGCTTCAGAGCAAAGTCTGAGGAGGAGAAAGTAGATGGAAAACAAATCTAATTTTAAAATAACAAAGATAAACCAATAAAGCTGATCCTTATCAAGCCTCACTTCAATCGTGGCATAAAATGCAGAGCTTCTTAGCAGATGTAGTTCTGAACACATGGAATAAAACCAACACATTGATTAAATACACCATCAGCGCTGGATCTGGTAGAAGTTGCAATAACCTTCATGGAATCATACGGGGACACTGAGCAGTGTTTTTCTGAGAGAGACAAGAGGGCAGAACTCGAGTTCTCCTCTGGAGTACAGTGGGTCTGGACGCTGGGAAGCACTGGCTTTTATGTGCGGGTGATGGAGCTGTGGTATGGAGGGGCTGTGGGATCTCATCCTTGGGGAACACCCCACCTGTGTATGGGTCTGAGCACAGCTCTGGGTGGCCCTGCTTGGTGGGGGTGGGAGGCAGAGGGACCCAGAGGGCCCTGCCAGCCTCAGCTGTCCCACCGCTGTCACACTGATACAGTGGCAGGTAAGCTGTACCTCCTTTACCTTTATCTGGTGCTTTCCTGGAGGTGCAAGAGAAGCAATGCATCCTATTAAGGAGGAAACCGAGTGATAAAAGAAGTCTCACGCAGAGCTTTATTCAGCTTCCAGCTATGAAATTGACTGTAAGAACCAATTTTGTTTGGAAACACATTCCAGTACTTTTGAGGTGTGCCTCTGGGCTTTGCTACTTGTCCTTAATGTTTTACTGTATGTATCATGTGTGTGTGGCATGAGGATGTGCCCACGACCTGTGGCCCTTCCACTTGATGGGCTCATGGTGCAATGCTTAGGGTTGCTGTGTGGGCACATGGCATCCTCCAGGCTGGATGTGGCTCTGGGCAGCCTGGGCTGCTGGTTGGTGACCCTGCACACAGCAGGGGGTTGGAACTGGATGATCATTGTGGGCCTTTGCAACCCAGGCCATTCTGTGATTCTACTGGGGCAGGTGCACCCTGAGGGAGCGCTGCCTGTCTGCACTTCAGATTAGTTCATTCAAATGTACCTAATCTTTTCTTGTGTGGTGTTTATTTAAGTGTGGCTGTGAGGACCAAGTGCTCACCTGCTGTTGTAGTGCAGTGCTAAGGTAAGAGCTCCATAGCTCCTGGTTTGGTAGCTCTAACCTGTGTGTGTCTGAACATAAAGGTCTTCCATTGAGATGTGAATAGGATGGAAGTAAAGCGGCCCATCTGTAAGCAGGAAAAGAGGGGTGAATGCATTACAGTGCTGAAGGGGACCAAATAAGTTCTTATACAAAAACATCGAGATACAGTTTTGTGCTGAGTGGTGCTTTGCTGTGTGGGTTCTCACCGTTCCCTCCTGCATGGTGAGCAAGGCGATGGATCCTGCTTCAGAACGAAGCTGCCTTTGGCAGGCATGGCTTACTGGCAGCTGGTAGTTCTTTAAATAAACCCGTGCAAAATAAAAGAAGAAGTGGAATAAATAGTTGGCAATACATGGTCTCAAAGCTAAAGATTTAAAGATTTCATTCAGAGATGTACTGCTACCATTGTGAGGAAGTGCATCCTTGGGACATGGTTTGATTCACCTCTTAGTGGGTTAACTTGGGGCACCCTCCATGTTGTTCCTGGGCTTTGTTCCCTGGGTTCCCAGCTCCAGGCACCCTCCTGGCCATGGTGCCCACTGGGAAGCATTGGCTATTGGTGGCCCAGAGCCCTTTGGCTGTTACACTGGGGGCAGAATGTGGTTTTGTTCCAGATGAGAGCATACAGTATGTAGCTCTTCCCAGTGTGCATCGTGTCAGCACCAAACATTACCTGCCCTCTGCAGGTCTTTATTAAGGCTCTGCTTTATATTCATCGCATCACATTAATTTTTAACATCACTCAACTTCTTTTTCTATGAGGAGGCCTCTATTAAGAGCACACATCTTGGTGACCTTCACCCTTCATTATTTCCCACCAGCAGGAGGAAGTTTTTCACCCAGAGGGTGGTGACGCACTGGCACAGGTTGCCCAAGGAGGCTGTGGATGCCCCATCCCTGCAGGCATTCAAGGCCAGGCTGGATGTGGCTCTGGGCAGCCTGGGCTGCTGGTTGGTGACCCTGCACATAGCAGGGGGCTGGGGCTGGGTGAGCACTGTGGGCCTTTGCAACCCAGGCCGTTCTATGGTTCTATGATTCAGTGGCTGAATAGAGCCAGATGTGCCACCTTCCAATCCTGTAACCTCTTCCCACTACTTGCAGGCTGTGCAGTGTGTGCACACGTCAGGCACAGCACTGTGAGCAACGCGGTATCGCTGTTACCTGCAGCTCACTGCTTTAGAATACTAAACCCACGTTAATAATTATGAAGGTCAAAAGAGGTGGGCAGGAGCAGAGCTGTGTTTATTGCAAGCGAGATGAAGCCAATAACATTGAAACCTGCCGGGTCTGGGCCAAGGCTGCTATTAATTAATCAGTGTCTGCTAACTGGCTGGAGAGCTGCGCAGCTGAGTGCTTTCTTGAAGGGCTGTGAAGGATGCACTGCCCGGCTCTGACCCCTGTTTTGCTGGTGAACCTGCAGGGCTGTGAGGTCAGCAGGGCAGGAGCATGGAGCTGGGTGCCAAGCAGCTCTGCAGGCCACGTGGCGGCTTGTCCCTCGTCCCTGCCAGGCTGCAAGGGCTGCTGCATTTCACCTCATCTTTTTACCTATACCCTCTTACTATCTATGGTCTCTAAACTGCCATAACCTGAGCATATGCAGGAGCTGAAAATCTGTGTAGCACTGCGCTGTCTGGGTGAAGCTGAGAGCCCAGGCTGCAGGAGGGCAGCAATGTGCTGCCCAGGGCTCTGCTCTCTGCAGGCTGCTGCAGTGGGGCAACTCTCCACCTGAAGGAGGAATCCACAAACATATGAAAAAAAAACCAGACTTTTTCTTTCCTAGAGGCCCTTTCCATGGGAAAAGAGTTGCAGAGCTCTTGTGCCAGCTGCAGAGAGGGCCCCGGGGCTCTTCCCTCCATTCCTCCTCCTTTGCTCTGATTCATTTCTGTGCTGCTTTGAAGAGGATTTATTCTGATGGATCAGTTCTGTGGGAATGATGTAGCCTGTCTGCTTTATAGGCTCTCAAGTTTAACGCGGCAATCAGCTGGTGGGCAGGTTTTGGTGGAGGAGAGGCGTTCCCCCATGGGATATTGCCTGTGCAACCTATCACGGGGCGCCTGCTGGAGCAGGGCTTGGAGCTGCTGATCTGATTTTCTACTAGAGAAAGGATCAGAACAGATGAAACAGACACCACCGGAGCATGCACAGCCACACTGCAAGGCGACCTGCTCAGCTGCTCTGTCCCACCCTGCTAAGGGGGATCCTTCAAGAATCTAAGTGTAATTCTGAAGTTAAAAAGGGCAAATCTGCAGAGCACGGGGCTGTGGCTGTGGGCACGTCTCAGCCTCAGGACTGTGTCTGCTGTGCAGAGCTGTGTTTCCTGGGGGTTTGCAGTTCATGTGTTGGGAGCACGGAGCTGAGGGCAGCAACCAGCATCTGTAAAGCGTGTCCTTCCTTGCACAGCCCTCTGACACACAGCCGCTAACAGCTAAAACTATGGGAGGCTGAGTTTCTGCCCTGAGAGACAAACGCAATTTACATCAAGTAAAGACAAATGACACGCTTAGGGCATGAATATGTATGGCTCACACCCACGCCCCGTGCCTTGCTGTGTCTGCCTCTCTGAATTACAGCTGTGCTCCTGTTGCAGCGCTCAGGTTGCACTCGCTGTTCAAAACAGTTCTTTTTAAAGCCCATCCATCTTCCCCCAGGCAAGCGGAGGTTTATAATGAGAATTTTGGGTTATGCTTTGAAAGGAGGAAAACTTGTGAAAAGTCTGTAATCAAAATGCTAAGCACAAAGGTAACAACGAACCTGTTGACAAGATCATCTTAATGAGAAGATAACAGAGCTGCTTGGTTTCTATACAGTCTCCACAGCCTTGTATGTGCACTGTAGGGCTTTCCTTTCTTTGGGATACGATGGAGGGGTTTATCCTCCCACCGGACTTCCCCCAAGGCAGCTGATAGAGGGACTGCAAGGGGATCAATGTGCTGTACTTCTGGTTGGGTCCCTGGGCTCCAGCTGTGGGCTGGGGCAACCCCTGTGGGCTGTGTGTTGTGGGGCAGCTGGGTGCTGTGCTCCCATGGGGATACCCATAGTGTTTGGATTCTGAATGCACATAGTTTGTCCCAGAAGGTATTTCCTGACTGAATTTATTCATTTGCAGACATAAATGTATGACTTAAAATGATGAGATGGAGTCTGCCAATGGCCAGGTAAAGAGATGCTTTGGACGTGGCACTAAGGTTTAGGGGTAGAACTTGGTAGTGGGTTATGGTTGGATTTGATGATCTTCAAGGTCTTTTCCAATTTAGGTAATACTATGATTCTGTGACTCTATGAATATTTTACAAACTTCCCCCTTGAAACTTCCCTTTGGTGCCTTACAGTCAGAGTTGTCTTTGTGCGCCTGTTGCTTTAAGAAGAGCTAATAGCTAAACCCTCCCTTTATCAATGCAGCAGATGATCTGCTGGATCCCAGTGCTGGGGGAGCCTGGGCACAAACTTTTGTCCTTCATTTCTAAAACATCCACGAGCCTTTGGTAGATGCCCAAGCAATGAGCAGAGCTGCAAAGGCAGAATCCCTCAGCTATCTTCTGAAATTAGTCTCTGTTTTGTTTTTGCCCCTTTCTTGTCTTTGAATAAAACATGTTGACTTTGCAGTGTGCTTTCCTTTGGACCGATGCTGGGTATTCAGCAGTGCTTGGACTTCTTCTGGCACCACGTCAGAAAATCAGGAGCCAGCAGCAGTCACTGCGGTGTCACAACGCATGAGCATCTCCCTGCCCGTGGCTGATAGCTCCTGTGTGTTTAAACTTTCATCAACATAAAATCAGCATGATAAATGTGTAGCAATCTGCATGCCATTAGCACATTCTAATTGTCAGGACTCTGTGAACAAAAGATATCAGAGCACAGACGTATTTTGGTGTGATATTTACTGCGGATACCTAGAAATATTGAATCTTCATTTTAAGGTTATGCAAAAGGGTTGATGTTTTTTTAATGATGGATAATCTGCTGATTCTCCCAAGCAGCAGCAATCACAGCATCACAGTGCTATGCTAGGAGGATGCCTCTGCCCATTCCCTGTCTGGGTGGCTGTGGGTGTCCTCTGGTTGCCAGGAGAGGCACAAGAGCTGCTTCCCAGCAGCTGCTCCAGCCTTCATATGGAGAGGATGGACTTTGAGTTCAGTCCTAATTCAGGAGCAGGCTTGGCTGGGGAGGGTGATGCTCACTAACAGAGGTGCTTCCTAGAAGTGCTGTCATTTAGGCCAGGAGCATTCATTCTAAATGAGATGAAGCTCATTAGTTATCTTACAGGTGCAAACTTGAGGGGTGTTATCTAACCTCACAGATGGAATCTTAAGTCTCATGTTTGACCTTTAAGCTTATATCCTCCACCCCCCCACAGCCACCCATAGTCCCTGGGTGTGAATATGGCTGCTGCCCCTTCCTGCCTCCTCTCTGCCCTCATTGGGATTGGGGCCTGGTGCTGTTCCTGGTTGGAATGTTTTCCAACCAAATCTCTATTAAAAGCAGGAAAAAAATATTTCTGTTGAGTCTCATTTGTAGCCATGAGTTGAGGCTTATGGGATTTGAATCTTTGACACATCACTCCATCCTGTGATGGAAGCCTGCCCTGGTGGCAAAACACTGCTGCATCAAGGGCAGTGTGTTAATCCCTACAAATAACCCATCCCCAGGGCTGCATGGAAGTGGCATCCACTTAGCGAACCCATATAAATTCCCTCTATTTCTTGATGGGGAGAGCAGGATCCCTGACTTCTCTTCTGGGAGAGGAGAGCAGAATGATGGTCCTTGTGATAAATCAGATCCTACTTAATGAGTGCACGTTTTGATTAGAAAAACCCAACCAGCAGTGCTGCAGGCAGCACGCCTGCCATAGAATCCTGTGTTTAAGGTACAAGTGTACAGTTAGTCAGTATTTCATCTACCAGAAAGCCAAACAGCTGCAGCAACAACTGAAGCCTGGCACCCATCGTTGGGTTTGGTCAGCACCAGAGAAGAACAGCAAGGGGACAACAGGGACAGCAGAGCGTGTCCCCTTGCAGTGGGTGGGCAGTGGTACAGCCCCTAATGGGCAGCTGCAGCAGGACCCTGCTCTTAGTGCCCTTGGCAGTTCCAGTAACATGAAATGGTATGTTCCCATCATAACCTTCTGCTTGAGGGCTGCTTCATTCTCCTTCTGTTGGCTCCTTCCATTCTCATTTGTATGTGCATTTGCAGTTTCCCTGTGGTGAAATGCAAAGAGAATGAGTGGAACAAGCAGCGTGTTTGGGCTCGAGGTGGGCTGGCATTGAGGGCAGCTGGGCTGGCTGCCTGTTTAGCATTGGGCCCAGCTATCCCCACTGCTCGCTGTGTTGGCTGCTGGAGAGTTCCTGAATCACAGCATCAGTCAAGAGGGTCCTGAAAGCCTCTTACTGCATTTTAATGCCACGATGTTTTGTTTACCAAGAGAGGACGTGGGTCCGGCAGCCTGTCTGAGAGGTGTGAGCAAATCAAGGTGAAATAATGATTTGTGTGTAAATACTGGTGTCATCCAGAGGGTCTTGGGAAATACCGTGCAGGATTGCAAAGCTGAGGATGCACAGCAAAGCAAAAAGGAGGAGCGCTGCAGTGACTGCAGAGAGGGGTGGGTTTCCAGCCAGCCATGATGGGACTGGGGGGAACACCAACATTTGCAAGCTGTGATGACAGCAGCATTGGGCTGCACAGGGTGGTGCAACCCTTGGGATCTATAACATGTCAAACATTTTTCCAGCAGAAGTTTCAGCTTATGAATACTCTGTTGTAGTATGGGGACACTTTATTTTAGGGTGTGACTTCTTCATATAAACAACTATTGGTTTCTCTAATAAAGAGTAAACACTGCCCCACCACTTTGAGCTCTTAAGAGGTTCCCTTTTAATTAGAGCTGCTTCTGGGACTCTGATTATTCAGCTTTGCAAATGCTTTGAGCCATTTGCAGCCTTTTGCTGTAGGTGTGATACGGCAGATCAGATGACCCATAGGACCTCCTTTCAGTCTGCCCTTACAGCACCTGTGACTGACAGTGTGTGAAGGCAGGTAATGACGTGTAGGAAGGGGAGGGAGAGCCTCATTCAGAGCCAAGCCCATAAACTTTTCATCAGGCTTTAATAAAACATAACGCTGGCTTCTCCCAGCACCTACTGCTCTTAAAACTGCTCAGTCTCTGTGGGCAGTTTAGTGTTTGTCTGTGAAGGATCATCTGGGCATCCACAATTTTGCTGTAACAGTGCAGAGAATCATTAATTTCATCTATTTACTACCCAGAGCTTCTGCTGCGATGGCACTGCTTTGTTTCTTGGACACATTTATCCATCTCCATCACTGTAACACCTTGGCTGTGCAGGAATGGACCAGAGTGCCATACAATCACACAGAGCAGGAGGACCTGAGGGGATGAAGGATACGATGCTGGCAGTGGGGCAGGTGGGGGTCTCAGCTCCTTGGTGGTGCCTCTGGTCTATGAGTGCAATGTGTGCACCAGGCACAGGCTGCCAGCTCCCACCTCCATGGGAACCCCCTGGGGGTGCAGGGATGCCCAGCTCTGTGGTTCTGGTGCCCTTCTCCTGTGGATGAGCAGTCTGTCTACCTGACTTTCTATAACTGTGTTATTCAATATATGCAATTTCTTATCCATTCTTCTGGATCTCACTACCTGATTTATGCTGCTCTGGAAGCTCTACAGAAGCCGATGTATGATCTCAAGTGCTGGCCTTTTGGCATCAGGTTTTAAAAGGTATAAATCAATGACAAAGTGCCCTTGGAAGATGCTTGACTATCTTCTCCAGTGCAGTGAGAACTCAGTTTAAGATGGATGCTTTACGAGGAAATATGCCGAAGCCCAGCAAAGCTGACATTTAATATCCTCCTTAGTTTTCCCAAAGGCTTCCTGATGGATTTATGAATTCACCCCCTATTATATGGAGGTATAATACAGAGCACTGAGGTGGAGATATGCAGTGAATTGTCAATGTTCAATTCCAAACTCACTTTAGAAGAGCCTGAAGTCTGCCCTTAGCTGACTGCCACAGCCTGAACTTGCCCCATTCTCCCCAGTTCCCCTGTCCTGCTGCCCTGGCTGGGTAATCTGTCCATCTGTCCATCCCTCCATTCATTCCATGGGGTGCTGGACATGTTGGCTTGCTGAAGGTTTGGCCTCAGAGCTGTGTCCTCTAGAATCTGTGTATTTTGAAGTCAAATGCCGTTCTCTAACAGTTGCCAAGTTCTCACACAGTTTCTCTGGTGCCCAACAACTTAAACCAGCACAGTTCTGTGCTTTGCTCTGTGGTGCTCGTGTAAAAGCCAACACTTGGTGGCATCTGTTGGGGAGCCCTCCATTGCATTGTAACCTCTGTGGGGTGGAGGGTGGGCAGTCCCCATCCATGGAGATGCTCAGAGCTGCAGAGATGTGGCACTTAGGGGTGTGGGAAGTGGGCATGGTGGGGCTGGTGGGGGTCTCAGAGGGCTTTTCCAGCCTGAATGGTTCTGTGATTCCCCTCCTGTCTCCATGTGGTGGACGAACCCTGCAACACATTTGCTATCTGTGTGATTCCTTTGCTGCTTGCAGATGGATGGAGCTTTGCTGTCAGTACGTGCAATGGATCTCAGCTTTGCAATATCTATTTTTAATGTTGGCCAAAAATAAATAACTCCATTACAATTCCATTTGTGGTAAGAAATGAATGATTTGATTTAGAGTAAATAGAGCCTATGATGGCTGCTTGGCATTGCACCTTGGAGTCATATGGAGGGAGATGTTCTCTTGCAGTGCTCGCACAGACAGGAGTCCTTGTGCTCATGGGCAAATTAAACATCTGTGGAAGAGAAACCAGAATTAAACAGCACAGCCAGGGCAAAGCGTACTTCGACTTTTCACTGTGTTTTCTTTTCTGTTTGTTTTTGCTTTGTGTGAAGGACAATTTTGATATCTATGAAAAAGTCTTGAATTTAGAGCACCTTCTGTATGAAAATTGTGGTGATTCTCCTCGTTTATACAGTAGATATATGGAAATAAATGCCAGATCTGCAATTGAGTTCTAGACCTGGCTACCTATAAATGAAAACATTAACTATGAAGGCCAAAATGGTCCCAATGGGCACACGCCCAGCATGGTGCATGCCTTGTGCTTACTGCAAGGACGTACTGATGAGGCTGGAAATCAAGTCCCTGAGATTTGGGAACCATATTCTTGGCTTAGCATCTTATGTGCTCGTTAGGCTTTACTCTTCAATTCCACCATGAGGGGTGCAGTGCTGGTGCTGCTCACCATCCATCCCAGCCCTCCCGTTGGCACCTTCTCTGCAGGCAGAGCCATTCATTTCTTCGTGGGGCTTTCAGCAGTGCTGTTCTGGCTCAAGCTGGCATGCTTCAGGAAGTTCATTAATTTTCTTCCTGACACTCATGTGAGATGAGTGGGCTTTAATCCCCATTTTGTAAATAGAAAATCAAGGTACAGATAGATTAAAGTCCAAAATATCTATTAATTTTGTTGAATCTGACATGCCTCATAGCTGGTTCTTCAGACAACCTGGCACTATTAATTACTTTCCTTTTTAATCAAAGAAATTGACAGAAACGGTAAAGGAAAGGAAACCAAGTCATGTAGTAAATCGTGTTTCCTGAGTGGGATGAATGTTAGAGTATCCAGGCAGGGTGAATGCCTCACCTTTAAAGCAGAGATTCTATAACCCCGGAGCTGATCTATTCAAGTGTTCAACCATCCCTTTTGCCTCAAAAGATTTTCACAGTGTCTGACTTCCTTGCTTCAATTTAAACCCATCACATTTTGCTCTTTCTGTGTGGAGCATGAGCAGCAGCTTTCCTCCCTTTGCTGTATGTCAGCCCTTTGCCTGTTTTAGGACTACCATCACCCCAACCTTCTGGGCACGGCTCCTGCTGGGCAGTGACCTGTGGTTGGTGGAATCCTGCAGTGTTGGCAGTTTTGCATCTTAAACCAAAACTGTTTCAATTTTGAGCAGTGACAGTGTTAATACTGAGCAGATCATCCATCTGCCCAAGGTTCCTTCAGGATTCTCCTAAGTGAAACCAAGATATGGAAACGTGGCTGTGGCACCAACTTTTGTTCAGGGAAAGCAGTGCTGGTGGGAGGTAGAAAGAAGGCTTCTTGTGTCCTAAAATTGATGGTGCCCTAAGGAATTACCCAAATGTAGGATGGCAAACAGCTGCTGGAGATGTGGAGGCCTTCTGGAATCCTTCTGGAGATAAACTGGAGGTCATGCTTTGTTCGGGTTCTCTGAAGAAATCTTATTCACTTATTTAAGACAATAAAGAGTAACGCTGTTATTGTAAGAAAGGAAAATGAAAGATTTTACACGTGAAATTAAACTGAGCCACCAGCTTCATCTCAGCCTTAGTTTGGCAGAAGGGAAAAGCAGATTAACAGTCAAATGTTTGCTGCCTCTTTTATGCTAACACAAAGACATAAATGCTGTTTCAGTTCTTTAAATGCATATATATATCTGCGTTGCCTGCGAAGCTGTGATAAGTGCACACCCAAACTGACTGAAAGGCTTTTTCTCATAGTAAATTGTTAATTATGTGGTGTATCTGAAAGAGTCGGGGGAATGAGAAACTGCTGTTGAGCGCTAATTATTAGCAAAACAATAGCTCAGTGGCTCTGGTTGTCTATACCTGGCTGCTAATCATGACCACACTGTGTAATTGGAGGCACAAAATGTAAAGCACCTACCAACAGGACAAGCAGATGTTCTTGGTCCAAAGATATTTATAGGAACTCACCCCCACTTCTAAAGCAACAGCCCTTTCCCAGCATTCTTCTTGGTTCATGCTAATTATGCTTCTTTTAATGATGACCATCGTACCAGTAGCTATTTGGAGAAATAGCCTTAAACAGTCTCATGTCTTTTATGCGACTGGATGTGACAGTGTAGAGAAACTGGAGCTGTAGATCATTAATTTGGTCTAATTCACAAACTGGCAATTGCAAATTGATGCCAATGGTAGCAATTAGCATTAGGAAGTAGACTTTAATAATGTCAGTCCAGAAAGCGCGAGTTCAGATCTGATTTACCATTTATATTCAGATTTGCTGATGTAAACGAATGAAAAGAGATGAAAAAAATCCTTCCACTCTTCTTTTATATCCCCCGAACTCTTAAATGATATAAATGCAAATCCATATAAACATGGAATAACGAGTGCCCAACCTCAGCTCTATGGCACTGCATCATAAGATGAGCATCAGGGTGGTTTGTTTACAGAGCTTAGAAACAAACATACAACCACAGGGTGTGTTTTGCAGCTTTGTTACTGGCTGGAGTAAATTGAAATCTCCAAAGCATCCACTCACAGCTCATTAAGGAGCACCAGGCACGGATGCTCACTGAGGCCCCTGGAGTTCAGGAAAGTCATTTGTGGTAGTCACTGTGCTGGTGGGGATGTGTGCTCAGTGCAGCGTTATTGAAGGTGTTCCACAGGAGTTCTCCAAATCAGAGGTTCACCTGCAGCTGAAAGGGGATGATAAAACCGTGCAGTTACTGCCAACAACCTTCACTACAGGAATAGCCAAACCACCAGGCCTTGAGCTGCTCTATTCCGAGATAGGCTCCAATAGTTCCCTTAGAAGCCACTGGGTATGTCCAATTTAAAACTGATATTTCTGTGTTGCTCTTTCAGATCTCAGTTTACTTCTGATGAACGCACAGGCTGCCATGGTAGAAGGTCCTACATATTGCCATGATTTCTTGCTGCCTTTCAAGATGTTAATATTGCAAAGATGGGATCGTGGGCTCTACTTCCACATCAGGTAAGCTGGGTATTGAATTAATGCATCTGATGGAAATGAGTGATGACAAGTTTCCTACTCCTGAGGGGATAAAACATTTCTGGTAGATTAAGGGTGAGCAGCAGAACCTTCTTCCAACTTCATCTAGCAGCTCTTGGTGCTGTGCTCACATTTGCAGTCCCTTCTGATGCCACCGGTGGCACATTGCTCATTGCAGTGAAGTACTCTTTGCATAAACAACCAACAAAATGACACCAAGGTTACACTGCTAATCAAAACCAAGGCTACAATAATTAGGAAGCTGCTCATAGCTCAAAGACAACCATAGTAACACTCAAGATGGAAAACCGATGGGAGATCAATCTGAGCACACCCGTGGGACTGCACGAGTCGGTAGGGACTACCTTACCAACAGACCATATTGGAATTGGTGGGATAAAGTAATACAGATGTCAATAGAGCAAAACAATTACAAAATGGACCGAGTCCAAAAGTCACTCCAGGATTTCTGCAAAATCCAATCAGACATCGGAAGGGATAAATGTCATTCTTGAGAAATTAAGACAAGGATGCAGCTGGGTGGAGAATATGTCGATTAAAAAAGCTGAATGGTTTTGGTTCAAATCCAGTGAAGCTTATCAAACAAACCTTTTCATAGCCTAGGCCTCAGGTTGCCCTCCCCAGCCCTTCTACCATATGGGGGGACCTGGTGTTGGGGTGATGCATGCTTTGCAGGATGCCCCTCAGGCAGCAGAGGATGTGCCCTGGGGATGCAATGCTGCCATGCTGAGGACACAACAGTAGCAAGGATGGCATTGGAGCATTTCTTCCCTGCTGATCCAAGTGTTCTTCATCCTGCAGGAGATGCCAAAGGGCTGTGCTCTGTCAGTGCAGCAGCAGCAGCAGTGCTGTTTAATGCATTTTTTTATGCTGCAAAAGAGATGCTGTGAAACTTGTGAAAGGTTTTACAGCAGAGTTATAGTGTCTATCATTATGGCAATAAAACATTACGGCCTTTTTCCATAGGTTAAGAATGTTTTGGCACCACTCATGAGGGAGTTTTTATTGCCAAAGTGCATGGCATCAAAAGGCGAGATTGTTATTTCCATAGCAAAGAATGAAATCTGTGTGAGTACACATTTACAGAATATTAGTGTTAGCTCTACAGAGAGAAATGGCCGAGCCCTTCTTTGTTGCTGAGATTTTCAAAGCAAATGCTCTCAAGGATGCTAAGCTCAAGCACCGGCACAGCCAGGGGGCTGTGCTGCTAAGAAGGTCCTGAGTAGCTCCTGTGTGCAGACAGGAATGAGATGATGCCTGGGGTGGGGGTCAGATTGTTTCTAGGCCAAGTACATACGTGAAGGTCAATGGAAATAGTCTTCTCCTGAGCCACACACACCGTATCTACTAACAAAATCACTTCCTCAAAGCATGCTCTGCAAACCTCTACTCTGCACTATGAGACCTCACCTGGAGCACTGCATTCAGATGTGGATAACTGTGACAAGCTTAACTACAGCCTGGGGCCTGAGAAAGGCTCTCTGTCCCTCAGGTCGTGGATGAAATATTTCTCCCATTGAAAGCATTGTCTTTATTCTCTTCTCCAGAAAGTCTGTAAAGGCCCAAAATCCCCTTAGCTACTGAAGACGAGGTTGTGTTTGGTTTATTTTGCTTTCTCAGCAGTGCTGAGTCATGTCAGTGGGAGTTTCTGCCTCCTCTCAGTGACTCCAGCAGCTCTCAACAGATCCTCACTGCAGGCAGTGTGTGCTTTGAGCAATGCATGGAGAGCTGCAGCCTTAGCACTGGAACCCCTCCTGGGAGCATCCCATCTCATCCCACTATTGCGTCTGCCTCCCTGCCCCACACTGTGGGCTGCTGCAGCTGCATGAGGAATCAGTGGCTTTTCCAGTGTCCTGAAAACAGCACGGTCAGGGAATTCACAGGAGACGGGTTATCTGCAAACTGCAAAGCTTACATAGAATCACAGAATCATAGAATGGCCTGTGTTGAAACAGACCACAATCACCATCTTGTTCCAACCCCCTGCTGTGTGCAGGGTCACCAACCAGCAGCCCAGGCTGCCCAGAGCCACATCCAGCCTGGCCTTGAATGCCTGCAGGGATGGGGCATCCACAGCCTCCTTGGGCAACCTGTGAACAGTGCGTCACCACCCCCTGGATGAAAAACTTCTTCCTATTATCTAGCCTAATATCTAACCCTCCGAACACCTAATGGGTTCATCCAGCTTTGTCTCCAGCCAGCTCTGCTGGCCCTGCTCTGTTTGTTTCCCAGAGCTGCTTCATTTCTCTCTGTCTCACTTTGTGCGCAGTACAAATATTCCTACACACAACTTGAGGAACGCGTGTTTGAACAGCCAGTTGGCGCACGCAAATGAATTTCTCTCCACAAACACAACAGTCCATTTACAAGTTCATCTGACAGTTCTGAATATATTTCCCTAAAAAATATGAAAGCAGCAAAGTGTCTCTACAGGAGTACAACACAGGCTGTGTTTTCCCCTTCAGTATTGGAGGGGAAAGTATAGTGGCTGTAATATTCCTCCTGCAGACAAACAGTGTCCAGAAGCAAAGGGGTTTTGTAGCACTTAAGAGGATGTGAAGGCCAAGTGAACCTCAGGCATGTGTCCTCTAAGCACATAACAAACTGTTAGAATTCCTGGGTATTTAGAACACGTTGAACTTGAGGAGCACACAGTGACTCAGATCCAGGAGCATCTCACCCAAACGCAGTGCAGCCATTTTCACCTGTTTGGTTACCCCTTGGGTCAGTCCAATGGCAAACAGCAAAATTCACTGGGAGCAGAAGAGCATTAGGATAGGCCCTGCTGCCTGTGATTTATTGTTTTAATTAAAAGCTTTTTAAGCTTTAATTAAAAAGGTACATGAGCACTCCGTATTCGAGAAAAATGCCTTTGCGTTTAGGTCAATTGAATAACGTAAAATATAATGAGATACATATTTCTAGGCTGGAGCTTCACATGAAAAGAAGCAATGTGCATAATTAAAAAGTAAATTCAAGCTGATAGAAGAGGGCTGTTGTCAGAGGAAGTAAAAGGTATGCCTCAAATTAGCACCAGCAGAGAGTGGTTTTTTCTTTCCTCACTGTAGCATCCCTTAAAAATCCCATGGTACAAATTGAGTCGGCTTCATGGACGTGTATCAAAGCCACTGCGCTAAACTGAGTAACAGGTTATTATTTCTGATCCTAATGATGCCTAACGCAGAGCAGACAGTACAAGCTGGGATCTGACAAGCTGCAGCACAGAAATGGGAAGCTCTCTGTGCTGCAAACCACCCGAGGCTGCAGCTATGGGAGCTGCCACTCCAGTTCTGCTGCTGTAGGCTCCCAGGCACTGGGATGGTCCAGCACCCCACTGTTTGGTGGCTGAGTCCCCAGCAGGGGATGCAGCACTATGGGGTGGCAGGTGGCGCATTTCAGGGACAGTGGCTGCAGTCACCTCTGCAGGCACAGTTCTGTATGAGTGCAGCATGCAGCTCTTGTTCATTGCTTTGGTGATGGTGTGCACAGTCCATGGATACTCAGAGAGAAAGTTATTTCTAAACAGCCTTAATTTGTTCTATGAAAACATCTTTCTGTCAGTGCATCATTCTGTGTCAACACTGTAAACAGTGACTAAACACAGTGAATGAATTTGGTGAAGATTGTTTTAGCTGATTTGGGCTGGAAAAGCCCATTCTCAGTGTTTGTATCAGCTCATGAATGCCTCCTGTGCTGCAGATGCACTGCTGGCATCCCAACCCAACATGAGCTCTGTGCAAAGCTCTCCTTGGAGCAAGGTCACTGAAAAAGGGAACAAAACATCAGGCAGCGCCTGGCTGCACAGGCCTGGAATGTGCTCAAATCATTCTTGATTCCTTTTTTCAGTGCTACAAGTGGCAGAACAACAAGTGGCTGCAGCTGGAGCACTGAGGGGCTGGGGCAGGCACAGCTGCAGCTCATGCAGAATTAAGGTCAGCATCTACAAGAGGGAGAGGTTCAATCAGTTTTGACTTTTGCCCCAGCACCAGCACTGTGATCCGTGTGGTGATGCTGTGTGTTGAGGGGATTTTCTCCTTTGGCACTCTATGGCAGCACATTGTGGTCTCTCCTCTCTAAGGAAGATGTTCTTGGTTGTGCTGTGTGCAATGTAGAAGCATGCATGGTGCCCTGCTGAAGGAGCCCTGCTTGGCAGCCTGCAGCAATGGGTAGGTGTCTGTGCTTTAGTAAATCTGCCTGATGCTTGCAAAGTGAGTAAAGCAGATTTTTTTTTGTGTGTGTGGGGCCTCAGAAAACTTATAAAGGTGTCTGTGTAGCTCATGAGTAGGGTGGAGGCTGCAGCCCAGGGAAGGATGACTTTATTATGAGCGCACCCCAGGATGGCGTTGCTGCTGGTGAGGATATTCTGTGCAGCACCAGTGGGGCTGTTTTGTTGCAGTTTGGGCAGGAGGCTGAGATTAGTGCTGTAAATAGGTTCTGGGTTGTTACTGCTGCCCTTTAGATCAGCTGCTGAGTGCTCTGAATTGACCTGTCTCTGATGTCCCAGCCTGCAGCTCCATCACCGGACATACTGCACTTTTTCTGTATGTATTTCCTTTTTGGCATTCTCTTGCCTGCAGTGTGGTGTTGTTGGTCCATTTATGTCTGAATGCAGCCATTTTCTTCTTGACTCTCTGCCTGAATTAAAATTAGACCACAACCAGGCTAACAGCTCCTTAGTTTTGTGTTAATTAGCACTGGATGAGACGCTCCAAAGTTACGTTGCAAAGATGCATAACAAAGAATCTTTCCTTACTTAGAAACCTCAGTTTTAATTTTAAAATCAGAACATGACTGTGGCTTCAGATGAGCAAAGTGGGGCCCTGGGAAGGCTGTGCTGGGGTACAGCTTTCAGTGCGTCCTATTGCTTCAGAGTCCCATGGCTGTGTGTTGTGACCCATTTTAAGCACTTTTCATCCTATTTTTCTTCACCCTGTTACTCAAACACGGGGCTATTGGTTGTTGATGTTGTTTGCATAGCCATTCATTAGCTCAGAACTGTTTGTGCAGCTACGCACCCCTCACACTCCTGGAGATGCTCTGGCAGGTGCTGCCATCCCTCCTTTCCCCCTCACCAAGCAGGTCACAGTCACCTTTCCAGCTAAAAGCACTGTACTTACTATTCACTTTGCTCCTGTCAGGCCGACTTCCCAGGTCTGTGTTTCTCCTGCTTACGTTTCTGTAAGTTTAGAATGACTCCATGGGCTCAATGATCCATTTCTGTTTAACAGAGAGTGAACTTAATTTTCCCCTTCCCACAAGGTGGCCGGTCTCCAAGGCATGCAGGAATGGCTGTGAAGCAAACTTAAATGGATGAAGCTTGGTTTTTGAGTTTTTTTTAGCACTGCAGTTCTGTATAAGAAAACCATGTACCAGTATTGCATTAAAAAAGCAGCTGGTACATCTACTCATTAATTAACTATTATTAGAAATTAATGTTTCTAGACTTTCTACTGGCTGCCATGTAACCTTGTACAAAACCACCACATTGTTGCTTTGTGGAGTTAGCAATAATCCAACAATCTTCCTGTTCTCCTTACTGAGCTCACCTCTGTGTTACTTTTGTACCTGTTCTTCTACTCTTCCCTCATCAATCCAACATCTTTCCCAGCACGAGGACTCCAAGCTCACTGTCCCTGCTCCATAACCATTGAAGCATATGGCATTCTGCACATATTTTTCTCTCCCCTGAGCAATTTTGCTATTTGTGGAAATCTTAAACAGTGCTGTTTCCAGTTTAGAAAGACTTGATAACACAAGTATCACAACAAATGTTTAATAATGAAGCCTATCCTCCATCTGCGGGTTGTTTTATGACTCATGTTGGCAGTGCTCTGGCTAACCTGGATCCCACCCTGAGCAGGAGATTGGACCAGAGCTCTCCTCGGGCTCCTCCCAGACTGAACCGTCAGCCTGATGGGGATAGAAATCTGATCCAAAATACGTCAGTTGGCCAGAACACATTGAATGACTTAGATTAAATTTTAATTGATCTAATGATTAATGAACTAAGAAAACATCAGTGGAAACAAAGCTTGGCCAGCGTGCTTTGAGCTTGAAGTGCTTCAACCAGATCACTGGACAAACTCAATAGAGCATCACCAGTACTGTTGGTGGCCCAGATGAGTTTAGCCCAGGATCTGCCTTCTATTACACAGGAGAGTCCCAGGGTACCACCAGGATGGGTGATGTGATGTAACGCAATGTGTGTGTCAATAGGAGCTGGTTATAGTGAAAGAAATGATGGAATTTTGCACACTTGGTTAAAACAGTTCCCTGAGAATGTTCATTCTCCATCAGAAGAACAGTGACAACAAGTGGTGAGATACAGTTTCAGGTGGCTTGACCCTGATGTGTTGCCTATACAACTTTGAGAAGCAACTCGTTAACATCCTTTAGTAAAAATATTGAGTAAATGTATGAGACATTTACAAGCTTGGGCACAGCTAGGACAATATCTGGGCTGCCTCATGAATACACTATATATGCTATATATGATATGAACCCAGAGCTAAATCACTGCAACTGATTGCACATGTCCTGCAAAATGGCAGCGTGAAGCCCTACAGTTCTTGAGTCAGTTTCTGGAAGTAAAGATGGAACAAACAGCAGCAGCTAAAATTAACACAAGTTCTGACTCCCTCTCTGGCGGCTGCTGGTTCCTGTTTCTAAGGAAACAGACAATAAGCTGTTGTGAAAAGATGTCTGAAATGCTCAAAAATATTTGGAGCCTAATTCTACCGGGTCGTGTTCTGCAGGTTTTATGGTGGGCCCTTTTCTCTGCTTGGTAAACAACTTTCCAACTGAAATAACTGGAATCTCCTTTGTAGCACTGCAGCTGGGGATCTGCTGCACAACCTAATATTGCTATACTTTATTTCAAACATATTTTGAAGACTTATCTGGTTTATTGTTCTCTTATAAGAAGCTTTTGTCAAAACCTGATCAGCTGTGAAGCAGGAGAGCTCACAGCCCTCCCCAATGGCACCAGCCCTCCCCGGTGCTCCTCATCCAGCCCTGTGCCCATGGTGGTGTTGGAGCTCCTGCAGGGCCACCCCTGCTTGGTGGGGGCTTGTTTTACACTCGTTGTGGGCAGAAGAAGGAGATCTTGCTCTTTCCCCAAGCAGCTCTTCATGCTTGACCCCCTGCTAAACGATTGGCAGAGACTTGTGGCCATGTATTTTAGCCTGGGACATCAGGAAAATTCAATGATCTGGGCAACTGCTGTTTTACAGGGCAGGATACCAAGTGTGTTATCATGTGGGAGCTTTTGCTGGAGGAAAGTAGAATTTGTCATCTACACACAGATGGTTTAATTTGCATTCAAGTTTGAGAAGACCGAAGGGCCAATACATGCAGATTTCAGAGCAGGGTTTCATTAGGTCTTTCAAGTAGGTTGTGGAGCACGGGATGAGAGGGGAAATGGAACGGGAAGAGGGTGGCTTTGTGCAGTATGTGCTGCACGTGGGGAGAGAGGAGACAGTGTGGTGCTCTCCCACTGGTTTTGTTTTTGATGAGAGGAAGCTCTTAGGAGGAAGTTTTTCCCCCAGAGGGTGGTGACGCACTGTTCACAGGTTGCCCAAGGAGGCTGTGGATGCCCCATCCCTGCAGGCATTCAAGGCCAGGCTGGATGTGGCTCTGGGCAGCCTGGGCTGCTGGTTGATGACCCTGCACACAGCAGGGGGTTGGAGCTGGATGAGCACTGTGGGCCTTTGCAACACAGGCCATTCTGTGACTCTACCACTGTTTTCCTGTAGTTGCAATAACATCTTTCACTTCCTTCATCCTCTGTCCCTGCCTGTTGTTCTTCAGGGCTGTATCCTCTTCCTCTGAATGTTCATCTCTGCTGTGCTCCCATCTCCCACACTCTGATATTCATTGCGTTGCCATCCCTACTCACACACGCTTTCCTGCCTCCCTCCAACAATGACACTTTTATGAATCAACATAAAACTTGTTCCAGACGCTCTTACAAGAAGCACCACCACACACGCGGTGCCTTCTGCAGCCACGCTCCCCGAGTGCAGCCTCCTGCTGACTGAGTGGCTGCTATTTATTTGTACCATTTGTTGAGGCAACAGCTATGTTCTTGTTCCTCAGATTCTGCTGTAAAATGCAAAAGTACAATTATCAAGAACATGTTCTTCTGACTGCTCGTCATTCATTGTTTCCTACTAGTTGGCAGCTTGTTCCTGAGGCATCGTTGTTTTGCATGTGTTTTTTATTTAAGAAGCAAATTCAGACCCAGTGACTCTAAATTTGCAGGCATGATGTTGCAATATTATTACTCTTACCTATTAATTCTAATACTTCCTCCACCTCTGCTTAACACGCTGCATTACTCTGCTTATTTCAGATTTTCAAGGTGGAATTGTGTTTTTATTCTGCTTGTGCTCAAATGTCTCTGAGTCCTCATGAAGACTCTGGGTATTAAAGCTGTGATGTTGAGAGCAGGGCCCAGTCACTATGAGAACAGTCTACCTGGGAGTCCAAATGCACCTCCCTGTGCTCTTTCACCTACAGCACTGAGGTGGAGCAGTGAAAAATAATCAGCTTTAACCATTATTTCCTTGGTAGTTGTTGAGGGTTAACATCAAACTTCTCCTCTGTTTGCATGTAGGAGGGTTTTTAATGTGGTTGTTCTGCAGGAATATGCTTCAAAGGAACAGCACAGAAAATATTCTGAACTATGAGTAAGAACCAGTGATCAGCAGAATAATCTCCATCTGTTTTGCAAAATCAATTCTTATGCAGTTGGCCAATGGAAGTATTTCCAAATGAAATGGAAGCATCAAACAAACGCATCTGTGAGTTAGAACCTCTCCGTGGCTGGTTCATATGTGCAGCAAATAATGATCAGAAAGGACATCTGTTACTGTTTGCAACAGGCAGCGAGCCTAGATTTGCAAGCACCTTGTTTTGACGTTAACTGGCATAGGAGGAGACTACATCTTTAGTGAAAAGATTATTAAGGTACCCAAGGATGGTGGAAAAATTTGGATTAGTCGCAAAGGTAGAACACTAATTAATTTAAACAAAACTCAGCAAGCGTATACAAATTGTACGCTGCTTCTCTTTGCCCACTCATTTCACTACTCCAGATCTAGAGTGCCTGTTCCTGCAGGGGGCCCTTCTTCAAAAGCAGGACTGTGACTGCAGCCAGAGCTGCGGGTGGTGGGTGTGAGCACCCAGCCCTTAAAGGGTAAGAACACTTCCAACCCAACCGTGCTGTGGTAGCCATGGGCTCATGTCACAGCCTGCAGGGGTGAAATGTGCAACCAAACTGAAGCCTGGAGCTTTGTCTGGTAGTGAACATAAAGCTGAGAGACTTAAAACAGCACGGAGCTTGATGCAGACAATGCGATTTTGGGTACACATTCCTATGGGTTTTGTACAGTTTTGCCCAGAACTTTGAAATTCTGATAGTGCAGCAATGCTTTTTTTCCTCTTTGCATGAAGGGAAGTGACTGTTTTTAGTAACCTCCAGGGCTGACTTATTGGTGTAAATAAATCTTCTGAAATGCCAACACGGGAGATTGGTTTAAGCCTTTTTCCCTCAGGAGACCACAGGAGCTTCTACCAGCTGCACAATGTAAGCATGAGCATTTCCTGCATAATCCTTCTTTTCCACCCCTACATCACAGCATTCCAACCACCATAAACACACACAGCCCTCAGAAAGTGAGGAAAACTTTTCAGTTTCAACCTCATCTCAAAGATTAAAAAAAACACAGAACCAACAATTAATCACAGCCCATCAACTGTGATCTGGAATGTGTTCGCCTCAAACACTGTCTCTTCTTTCTGAATAATTATGAGTTGTTTACATAGAGGAGTGATTGCTTTATCAAGGGAACAGGATGAGAACAGCTCTGGGGTCGGGAGGTGGAGGGTGCTGCCCATCTCTGCAGTGGTTGTGTGAGGCTCTGGAGAGTCACTGCTCTGTGGCTGCTGTGAGAGGTAGAGAGAAAAAGATATGGCTGATCAGTGCTTGTGGTTGTCCTCACTGATAGCAGCTCCATGAAAGCTGTACCTGAAGGATCAAACGTGGAAAACTTTATATACCCAAGCCGAGGTAAAGGCTGTCAGCTGCCTTGCTGCTACTCTGCTCTGTCTTGGGGGATGTATTTATTACTGGCTCTTAATGAGAGCCACTTTCTGTCACCTGGATGTATAGAAGAAATCTGGTCCCAAATGCCCACTCTGCCATTTCCTTCTTAACAGAGTGGTCTTGTTATGGAATAAAATATTCTGACTGGGATACAGGAGGGGAGGGAAGCCTGCACATTCCCTGTGGGGACACAGTTTGTGCTCTATTAACCCAACTTCTGTGCCTGAGGAACTGCAGACCCGTATCCCAAATGCAGATCTGGTGCGGTGAGTCCTCACTGTGATGTCCTCAGTGCTATGGGCTGGAGATGCTGCCTGGGTTTCTGTGTGCTGTGCTGGGAATTGAGCTGCTCTTGCTCATGAGCTTTACTACTACTGGCTATAAAACATGATGGTGCTGAAGTGGAGCCAAATGTTTTGCAGTGTGTGTAACCCCTGTGAGCATGGATGCTGCAAGTCTGCTGAGGATTTAACATTCATTTCTTCTCATTGTTGCTCATGGGAGCACACAGACCTCTGCAGCCTTGGAGTCTGAGCACACTGCAGGATAGGAGCAATGATGGAAGTAAAGCTTGTAAATCATGAGATAAAGAGATGCCAAATGTTCTCATCCCGAGGACTTGTCTAAGATAGTTTATATTAATTTGAGATCTTAAATCAGCCGTATTTTGTGTTTCCCAGTGTTGGGAGATCACAAGCGAAGAACGGAATATGCTGCAGAGTATGACATCAAATGGCTGGAGACAAAGGAGTGGAGCTGGAATTACTTCTCATAGCCACCTGATGAAGTTATGCTGCATTAATGTTCCCTTCCCAACTGATTTCTCAGGGCTTAGCAGCCAAGAATCAGATGGAGCTTCCAAAGCAGGACTGTAACACTCTGTTCTACAAAGTCACAACTGGTTCCAGCACGAGGGCTGACATCTCATGGCACCTTTCTGAGGCTGGGAGCACTGTCACTGCCAGGAGGCAGATGTGGGACTGCAGGAATGGTGGAGATGCTGACTGGTTGGCTGCAGTTCCCCCAGAGCTGCATATGGTCCCGTGTGGCTCCTACCCAAGCAGTGCACCCTGATCACCCCATTTCTGCTGGCTCTCAGTGGGCTGGCTGTGCTCAGCTATGGCAGGTTGATCAGCAGCAGTTTCTACCTGGGGATTTTGAAGAGTTTTGAGATTTATTTAGTTTTGTTTCCCATTTACAGCAAATGAGATTTCAAACTCCTACTTGTGGAACTTGAGAAGCGGAAGATAGAAAGTGAGACTGTAAAAGGAGATGGGGAATGGGTGAGCTGCTCCTGTGTCCAGAACAAAGTAAAGACTTATTTCTAAGGAAGGAAACATAGGAATCTGGTGTAGTGGAGACAGGTACCTGCCTCTCACAGTGCCATAAATAATGGCTTCTGAATGCTCCCACTAAAATCTGCTCTCTCCATTAAAGAAATGAGGGCCTTTAGTGTGTTAAAGCACCTGCTGAACAGTTCATGGCGCTCTATCTCAGAGAAACATGATTTCCAAAATAACGTCATTGCAGCAGCAGAACTCCATGCAACATCCGAATATGAGCAATGGCTGTTGGCAGCGCTCTGTTTTGAAGATCACATCGGTGTGTTGCTCTGGTTCTCATCCATTCATATCTATTAGTACTTGGGTTATAACATAAATCATAGCCGTGCTACACTTATTTCCTGAGCAGAAACCAGAACAGTGGGGTGGACCAATACTGAAGATAAATTATTGAGAACACTGCTGAGTGCTGAAGCTCCTGAATCACATGGGGGTTTTCTCTGTAAAGATTGAAGTTTTTCCAAATTCTAATCAGATTTAATCACAGAATTGCAGGGGTTGGAAGGAACCCAAAGGGGGAATGGTTTTAAACTGAGACAGGGCAGGTTTAGGTTGGATCTTAGGAGGAAGTTTTTCCCCCAGGGGGTGGTGACGCACTGTTCACAGGTTGCCCAAGGAGGCTGTGGATGCCCCATCCCTGCAGGCATTCAAGGCCAGGCTGGATGTGGCTCTGGGCAGCCTGGGCTGCTGGTTGGTGACCCTGCACACAGCAGGGGGTTGGAGCTGGATGAGCACTGTGGGCCTTTGCAACACGGGCCATTCTATGGTTCTGTGATTCTATGACCCTGCTCAACCCCATTTTATATTATGGATTAAGAAGAATTCTTTCATTTAACACATTGTCAGGATTTATGGCAGTAATAGTCTCGAAACGCTGGCATCTTTAAGTTCCTATTTGTGTGCTGGAACTGTGAATTCATAACTGGAACCAACTTTTGGCCAATAGCAGTCATGATTCAAGTGACCGGCTGCAAAATAAATACGTCTAGCATAAGAAGAAGGAATGGAAGCATGTTTTCATGGAAGCCCTTGGTTAAAATATAACCTCAGCATTGCTACTGCTTTGCTTTTGCCAACAGGTAAGAGCCTGGAGCGAGTGATGCTTGGAACTCAGCCCATGGGAGCCAATGTCCTGCTGAGCACAGAGTGTGGATATGTGGGGATGCAGCACAGCTCTAATTCATGTTAGCACAGCTCATCTGATGCTAATTCAACCGTTCTGTTCTGCTGATTGCATCACTCAGGGACAGTTCTTTCGCAGTGTGATCGCTCTGTCTGAAGTGGATTAACTTCAGCTGGATGGCTGGAGGTGATTGTTTATGTGAAAAATGGGAGAAAGAAGGAAAGGCTCATGCTTTTTGGTTAAGACAGGACTCATTCTCCTGGATGAGAATACTGAGTGAGCTGTGCTTGTTCATGGATGTGTGCTTCAAGTAAGGGACAGGTCTGCAATCTCTCACTGAAACACACTGACAACACACAACGATGTTGTCACATGATTGCAGTCATAAAAAGGAGGTGGAAGAAAAGGCTTGGTAGAAAATGGCAGTGACAAATAGGGATGGAAATGAACACTGTTGATATTCTTGCTGTATGCACACGTGAAGCCTGTATGGAACAAGAGAGACACGAAATATCCCTGAGACATCCCAGGCCTTGTCTTAGAATATCAGGCTGAACAAAGCAGAGTTCTATGAAAACCCCTTTGGAATGAAAAAAGAAAAACCAACCGAACAACAGCTTTAGTGTCATAATAAATGCATCACTGCTGCACAGCCAAGAGCTGTTAGCTCCTGCTGAGCTGTGGGGCTGGTGGCTTCTGTGGGATCACTGCTTTGGGGGGCTGTGGGTGCTCCTGTGTGGGGTGTGAGCTTGGTCCCCTATTCAAGAGCAACCCTTTTTGGTCTTTAAAACTCTGTTCTTTAGACTACTATCTTGATGCTCATATATCAGTTATGGGGAACACATCTTGCTTTGCTCTCCTTGCCTTTGTTTCCAAGTTTCTATCTTCCCGATTATCATACAATAATAGGAAGGTAAAATGTTCCAAGTTAAAAAAGACCACAATGATAATTTAGTTCCAACCCCCTGCTGTGTGCAGGGTCACCAACCAGCAGCCCAGGCTGCCCAGAGCCACATCCAGCCTGGCCTTGAATGCCTGCAGGGATGGGGCATCCACAGCCTCCTTGGGCAACCTGTGAACAGTGCGTCACCACCCTCTGGGGGAAAAACCTCCTCCTAAGATCCAACCTAAGCTTCCCTTGTGTCAGTTTAAAACCATTTGTCCTATCACTATCAACCCATGCAAACAGTCATTCCCTCCTGTTTATATGTTCCCTTCAAGTATTAGAAAGCCACAATGAGGTCTGCCCAGAGCCTTCTTTTCCCCAGGCTAAACAACCCCATGAAGAAGTCATCCCTCTGCTTTATGGGAGGTGTTTTGTACTACCCCAGCATGGGACAACCCATCACTGCAGGTTTTCCAGCCTTGTGGTGGATCAGGCTTCCCCACAGTGCTGCTCAGCTGCTGGGGCCAGCAACTCTGTGTTGAAAAATAGAGGTCCTTTGGAGGTCGTTGCGAAGTAATGTTCCTGCTGCGGTGGGGAAATGGGCCTTTGACTAATGTGGCATTTCCTTGCACATTTAAGTCACAGAAAGCGCCCCTTCCTGAAAGGTTGCTCAGGAGAAGTCAAAATATCATTCCTCTTTCCTGTCAATAAATGCTAGAGCTTTTGACAGCCTTCATGGAGCTAACCTTAAATTTATTCTTTGTATATGCAGTTTATCAAAAGGGCTCAGAAAGATCATTTTAGAACAATGTTTTGTTGCTCTCTGGAAACATGACGTGTAAATAATACTTCCTCAAGCATTTAATTTACACTTTGGCTTTTGAATCCAGACTTCAGAAACTCATCTCTGTGTTTCAATACACATCCCTCTGCCTCTGCCGAGGGTTTTGGTGAGGCTGCTGTAGCTGTGTAGTAGGAAAAGGAGCCGTGCTGACATTCTGCATTGAGGGGCTGCTGCCCTAGGGGCTGCTCAGCTGGATCTTATGGCAGCAAAGCATTCCTTTGGTTCTCAGAATCACTGAAGACACAGTTTACCTCATCTGACAAGACCATAAAGAGCTCAATGCATTTGGCAGTGGAAAAGCTGGAAAACTAAGCTGTCCCATGAGCTGATGTACAGCTGTGCTTTGGGAGCCAGGTGAGGCCTGGGGGGCTCAGGGCAGCCTGAGGGGAAGCGCAGGAAACAGAGGTGTATTTCTGCAGCTCCAAATCCAGCTCTGGTCTGTGCTGGTGTTACCAGGTAGGAGAGCTGGAAATCAGCAAATCCTGCTGCTCTCATGTTGGCTGTGATACAGGCAGGGGATCTGGGCTGGTGGTTGTGTTTTGATCACCTCACATCAGTGTTCCTGGAGGCTTTGATGTTCCATTAATTCACACAACCTTTTCTCCCTTTGCATTCTCCCTGTTGCCTACTTGTGGGGTTATGTTGTCTTTCCAGCATCTGTCTTCCCATCTGGTTCTCTGGCCCCTGGGTGGCACAGCTGTTAGCAGAGCAAACAGGTATTTGGGTCAGTCCTTCTGGATGGTCATTTTGCATTGAGCTGAGCTCAGTGTCCATCCACTGTAACGGTAATTGCTCCCATTTTTAAACACCCCATCTATTTTCTTAATGAGAAGTTAATTCCATCCCATCTAAAACCACCTTTTCACTTTCCTGCTGATTACAGAAGTGCAAGTGGTGTAAACTCTCTGACACGAGCATCAGGTGCTCTCATCGCACTGAGCCTCACATGTGTGCTACCACATCGTTTGGGGACCCATGTGTTCTAGCAGCATAAAGTGCTTCCTTGAGCCTGAAGGATCTTTGCTACTGTAGTGGGGTGAAAAGAAATGGCTTTAAATGCACATTGCCCTAGTGGCAAGAGGTGAGAGAATCTGAGGTAAGAGAACAAACTGGGGCCACTTGGAGTCAATGTGCTGGAAAAATAGCATCTATAGTGTTTAATAGGGTATTTCAAGGGTATGGTAGTGTATGCTCTTAATAGTCCTTGGAAGCCATACCTAAAATCTGACAAATTTTGAGTCAGGGAGAGCAGACCTATTCTGGTGTATTGAGAGTCATTGCTTTTTATCAATATGAATTCGGCACTAGCTTGCTTTCTTGAGATCTATTTTTTTCCTTCTCTTGAGAGAAAAGATAGAGCAGCTCATGTGGCATTTGGCCAGCTCAACTGACAGCTGTCTTTGCTTGTGTCTGGGCTGTTTTTATCTCAGCCCAAATATATTGCTATAAACAGATCAGGTACTGAATTTTGGAGACTCTCTCCAGAGTGCCCCTGTGCTGCTGATGGGACAGAGCTCCAGCCTGTCCCATGTCCCCAGTCCCACGGACGTAAGGCTGGTGGCACCTTGCTGGTATAACTGCATTCAGTGTGTGTGGGAATCCATCTGCTCTTGCTATGTCAACTTTTTTAGTATTTGTCTCACCGCTCCATGACTAATTGCTTTCTGTTCTTAAATTCTTCTGTGATCTGTTGGCTCATGTTATTTTTAATATGATATCAATATTTAAAAGAAGTCAGAAAACATCTGCTTTCACAAGCTGCTCGCTGACATTCCCTGCATGGCAGCAGCGCTTGTAGTGCAGATCTGGCCCACTGGATTATATGGGGGAATGTATGATGGAGAGCAGTCGTGACAAAGGGACCAAACAAGGCTGAGCCTTATGGCCCTGTAGGTCCAAGAGGTCACAGAATCACAAAGTGACTTGGGTTGGAAGGGACCTCAGGGATCATAAAGGTCCAGTCACCCTGCTACAGGCAGGGCCACCAACCTCCACATTTAGCACCAGCCCAGGCTGCCCAGGGCCCCATCCAACCTGGCCTTGAACACCTCCAGGGATGGATGGTGCATCCACAGCCTCTCTGGGCAGCTGTTCCAGCACCTCACCACTCTCACAGTAAAGAATTTCACCCAATATCTGACCTAAATCTTCCCTCCTTCAACATCAAACCATTTCCCCTTGTCCTGCTGTTATCTGCCCTTTGAAAGAGTTAAGTCCCCTCCTGTTTATAGGCTCCCTTCAGGTACTGAAAGGCTGCAATTAGGTCACCCCACAGCCTTCTTTTCTCCAGGCTGAATGCATTGCTCTGCATGTGTGAATGTGCATGCAATGAGACGCAGCCAGAGAGTGTCCCACTTGCCATCCCCTTGCCTCCCAATGTTCCAGGCAGGCTGCGCAGTAGATCCCTGCTGCTGCACAAAGGCCCCATGTATCTCCATCCTGTGCCAGCTTGGGAGGAGCTGTGGAGCTCCTTCACCTAACAAGTTAATGTGCTTCTCTTATTTCTGAATTACAAGCAAAATGTTCTTCGTTATAAGCTCTCCTTTGCTTACCTTCCAACATCATTAACTTCTTTGTAAATCTTTCTTTCATTTGTTGATGTCTTACACGCAAAATGCAGAATAGCTCTCGGGTATCTTCTTAATGTAGGCAAGCCTTGAATGCACGAAACCTTGTTATCTGAGTTTTGGGTAATCTGAAATTCATATGTTTCCCCTGAATCCAAAACTCATATAGAAATTAAATGTAATCCCAAGCGCTGGTTATCTGAGTCCTTCAGACTTCCCCTAAGACATACAACTAATCAGGATCATTGGTATGCGGCATTTAAGCATCCTAATTTTATTCAGTCAGGGAAAATATCATTTAATAATAAAAACTGCAGCATGGTAAGTCAGCTGGATCCTTTTAGCAGGCTTAAATGATCTCATTTTCTTCTTAGCATTGGTCACGAGATCAGTGGAATGGATTTGGACTCGTGCTCTTCTAGATACACTTCTTTGGCAAAGAGGCAAAATCGAATCTGTAGGTATAAAAATGTGATCCACCATTAAATTTCCAGAAAGGCCCATTGCTTTTGACAAGGGCTTTATTTATTTAGGAGCTGATGGTGTTCTGTGCTGGTAGGCATGTGTCACACAGAGCTGAGCTCTGCAGAATGACAGTTCATTTTGCAGCTTACTGAAATGCTGTGTACATGGTTTAAACACCGAGAAGGTGGTGGTGGGAGGGGAGCTCTGTCCCCTGGTTCCTCTCTTTGTTTTGGATTACTATTCTCAGCTCAAGTCACATCAATGTAGTTTTCCAGTCCTTCCTGCCATACTCACCACCTGTGGAATTATTGTGTAACCACAGCGTGTTGGGAGGGATGGCGAGATGCAAAACTCAACAAGTGTATAATTGTCCTGGACTAAGAGACCTCTGCATATATTTTGGCTTTGTTTTCTACCATCTCTTTCACTCCTCTCTCTCTCAATATTTTGTTAGGAGGCTGTACCGATGCTTGGTGTGCTGCTGGAATTGCTGTGTTATTACTGGTGGCATAGGAAGGCCATCAGCACGCCGTATTTTCTCACATTGTGTCTGGAAGCTTTTGGTCCTGAGCCTTAATAATTCACCCAGCCACGTGTATCCTGTGTGCTGCCAAGCGCTGCGCCCACTGCACAGCAGCAAAGTATACTCTTCAGCATGTTATTTAATCCAATTTTTATTCTGTATGTTTGAAATGTGGTGATAGCAAGCAAAGAGCTGAATATTGGAATAACTTACAGGCATTAAAGTACAAGTGCCTGTGGATAAGCCAAGGTACTTATCAATCTGTATTTTGCTGTCATTTCTGTAATGATAATACTTAAATGGGCTGATTATACATTCCGAAATGCAATTGGAGAAATGTACAATTTCCTGCATGACACTGAGTGAGGGATTCGACCTATTTAAATCTCAGAAGGAAATAAAGAAAACCTGCGCAGTGGTTGTCTCCTACCAGAGGGACACACTGACTTACCAGAACTGCTTCTGACTTCAGCTCTCTCTCTGTGCCCTCATAGCACAGGGCACCTTGGGCAGCTGAGAGCTGTCAGAGCAGCAGGGCATGCTCACTGCAGAGAAAATGGGCAGAAAATGCTCAGCCTGACCTGCTGACTTTCCAGACTCCACCGGAACTCTGTGGTTATTACTGCTTTTGTGGCTGCAGGGAGCTCTGTGGAGCCAGACATCCCTTCCCAGTGAAGTGCACTGGGTTGTGCTCAGCTGCTGGCCATCAGCTGCCAGCTGGGCAATGCTTTGGGCTGTGCCCTGTGGCAATGTCCGGTGCAGGAACACCATCAGAAGGGAGGTGAGGTGCAAACTGTTTCCTTAGCACACAAGGATTCCTCCCAGCCCCAGCGGGATGGTGTTGGAGCAACCTACACCATTTCCTCCCTCTTGGCACGGTACCAATGTGTGGCCTTCAGCTTCTGTTCATTAGGTTTGGTTAGAAAACTTCCACAAAGAAAGCAATTGGAATGTTGTGTGGCTGGTTGTGGTGATCCTCAGTGAAGCTGATACGTCGTTATTATTTTCTGAGCTTCTGAACAGAGAGCTCATGTATTTGCATAACTCTGTAGCTACAGCGGCATCAGAAGGCAGGGAGATGGCAAATCTTCAGCTCTCACATCTCATGTGGTCCACATTGAATTATTATCACCATTCCAAGGGAAGTTCAGGTTCTTGGTTTCTTCTGCTGGACTGGGAAGGTGTGTGAACATTTACTTGATGGAGACAACTCAGTCACGTATGGGGTGGAGACTGGAAGTGACATGAGGGAGAACCTGAAATCAAACGTGACTTAGCAGATGGTTACACGGACACCAAATGTTCGTCTCTTTTGCTGTTTACTGCAAAAACCTGCTGCAAAATGGCTTAAAAATCATGTTTTTGTGAAACAACAGAAGAATACCTTAATTCTGGATGATGACTGATTTAATTGAGCAGAAGCATGATGTCTGGCCCTGTATCCTGGGATGCAACAGGGATGGGCAGTGCTGGGATGGGCTGTTCCCACTGGCACCTCAGTGGGCTGGTATTGGGGGAACCATCTGACCCTGTGCTGGCTGTCCTTGTCCAGGGGAAGAGGAGCTGGAAGGACTCCATAGAGGAGACTCCATTGTCCTCAGTTCCCTGCAGGGTGGCTGCACAACTGCTGGCTCCTGCAGCACTTCCAGAAATGCTGAAAGCATTTTAACCCAATGTATTGCCACTTTCTATGTCCACCAGATGCACATCATCTTCATAGAATCACAGAATGGCTTAAGTTGGAAGGGACCTTGAAGATCACCCAGTTCCTGCAGTGGGATGGGTTCCCTGCAGCCCTGGGCCCAACCTTGGGCACTTCCAGGGATGGGGCACCTGCAGCTCCCTGGGCAAACATATTCAGGAGGTTCCCATTGCTGTAGGAGCATGAGAAGCCATGCAGGTCCTGCTGCTCTTTGGGGCCAGCAGATGGTGTTTTGGGGCAGAACTTCTCATCTTGATGCAGCATCTGTGAAAGGGGCAGGGGCTGGGGCAGGGCATCTCTAGCAACTGCTTTCTGTGTGGATAAATGTTCTCAGGTGCCTTTGCCTTGCACCAGGAAGCATCATCCTGCCGTGCACCTCAGCAGCATGTAAAATACCACAGCTATAATTTTCAAGCAGGGTTTTTTTTCTGCCCTGCAAGTATAGATTAAAGACTACTGCATAATTTCCATGGTGCGTTGTAGCTTTTCCTTCTTTCAAAATGCAGAACAAAACTGCTTTAAAAACAGCAAACACCAGCTGAAGGTTCGCATGGTTACACAACCTAATTATAAACATTCAGCCAGCTCCAAAAGCACAGCGGAGTAAATAAATGTATCACACAGCTGAAGAATGTATCCCTTATTGTCAGATATTCAACAGTTTTGAAAGTAATTAAAAGCAAAGTATCTATTTGAGTCTGCAATTTAGCAGAAGTTTAAATTTTATTTTATAAATTAGAATGCAGCTCAGGATAACCCTTTATGCAAACAATGATGATGAATATTCAGATTTCCAGAGTTAGAAAACGAGCTGTTTCTGTTGGAAGGATAAACACGGTGATTTAGTTTTATCCATCTTCTAGAATGAAGGGCTGCACGCGGGAAGGAACAACATCTGTTGTGCTGTAGTCAGGGGTTATTTATCGCATGGGGCTTTGCAGCGGGACCGGGCAGAGCTGCAGCTCTGCAGAGTGCAGGGAGAACATGGCCCTGTTGGTTCATTAGTCTGACTGTGTCTCCCTGTGCTGTCACTGACTCTGAGCAACTGAGGTCCATTTTACAGCCGAACTGTATTTGATGCTGTGGGAGGTGTTCTTGAGACAAACAACATCATCGGCCAGAGGCTGATAGGAGATGATAAAAGTGATTTTATTTATGGTGTTTTCAGCCATCTTGTCAGCATAACGTATCGCGTCGTGCTAAAAGACTGGGTTTGTTTTGGCCTTGCTCTGAGAAGTGGGTTTGCTGTGTACCTGCCTGCTGAGCCGCAGCTTTTGTGTGCAAACTATTGATGCTGTGGTTTATGTTCAGTGTTCTGGGTCACAGTAGCTGTGCCAAGTATTGCACATTGTGCCTCTCCTAGAAGTGTAACTATGAAAACAACTCTGATTTTAGCACTAGCAAGTGCCTTTACTTGGTATTGCCTCAGGAAGGCAGAGGATGCTCAGTGCTCCCCTCCCAGTGGATGGTTCTTGCATCCAGCTGCTGCACCTTTTCCCTCTGTTTTGGAGGATTTGTCTTCTTTTTGCTGTAATATTCCTCTTCGTACCGGAGATGCAGCTGGAAAGCAGCAAGCAGGGCTCTTTGGTAAAGGAACCATTATTTAGTTGACAGATAGGTAAAGTTAGATTACATTCTGAACACCAGTGTAGGATGGGGCAGAAGCAAAACCTGCATTTCCATGGTATTTATAAACAACAACCCCCCAACACATTGTGGAAGCCCCCTAACACACACACACACACACACACACACACACACACACACACTTGATTGCAAGTTCATCACTCTTCTGAGGAGCTTACAATGATGGCAGCTTACTAATAATCCTAACAAAATACTTCCAAACACTGAATTCAGCACAGTTTAATTTGCACCAAACTTGAGAACTAAGCATTAATTCTGGTGAATCACCTTATCAAGACATTTCCCTACCTGCTGTCTGGATGTTCTCTCATCCTTGACCTTTTCTATTTGTTTTTGCAGTGTATTTTCCTTTCAGTGAGTGGATTTTAGCTGTTGCCTTTCAAGGTTTTGCAGAATTTTGTAGATAAACCTTGAAAGTCTGAGAAATTAAAAGGCTTTTCCTTTTAAAAGGTGATCTTTTGGAGGAGAAATAAGTAGGACTGGAGACACAAATACCAAACTATGGTTTTTAAAAGCCCTTTCATTGTCACTGCACAGAGTTTAAAACTTCTCATGCGTGTCACCATGAGCTGAACTGACTCAGAATAACAAGAACATGTTGGTATTTCATTCAGTTACAGTGCTGTAAGCTGTTAACATTAGAGGATGCTCAGACTGCATCTGATGGGTGAGGAGGTCCTATGGCTTTTCCCCCCTTTGCAGCCTTCCTTAGCCAGTCATTGCAATACACAAGGTGGGCAAATACTGAGAGAGCAGGCAAGAGCAGAGCAGTGCTACCACTCAGACCCCAAGAATTTTATGGGTATGTTCTTGCTTATTAATGATCTGTAATAAATGATTGGTTTCACAATGATTTAAATTCCAACCTACACATCATTGTTGTGATGCTCCATGAAGAGCTGCATAGGAGATGTGCCAACAAGGTAAGAGTGTTCCCTTGCTGCACTGAGCCTGTTCCAAGTAAATACAGAGACTTTCACTGAGTAGTGTGGTACAGTCTCCACCTGGGCTGCAAAAGAACACGGCCTAGTGCTGGGCTTGGCCAACGCATGGCTGCTGCTGGCTTAACAGCACACTGTGAGACCAGGACTTTGTGTTTCCATGAACCTATGAGTTACATGGTGAGCTGGCAGCTTAGTAAGCACTGACTTTACATTTCCTGCTTTGTGTGTCAATGTCAATGCTATTTCAGATTCAATTTACCTATCGAATTTCTTCCCAGTGATACAGTTAGCAGGTTAGCATTTGAATGCTAAATCTGCCCTGGAAGACAAAGACATTTCCTTATTATAGTCAATGCATAAATCAGCATGTCAACACTCTTGTTTTATGTGTTGTGGTGTTTTTCATTTTCATTTTGCTATATCGTAATTGAAATTATGCCCTTGGCATTGCATTATCATCTTTGTTGTTGTTGAATGGAGTAGAATTCCGACAGTTCTCACCTATGAATTTCAGTACTCTTCATACATCCTCCCTTGTTTGCTTAAATATCACAAAGGACTGTTGCCTGTAGCACAGCAATGTTTATGTACCTGTGGGATTACGTGGTTTCTTCACCTTAGTGTGGGCTGAAAGAGAGAGGCTCTGTCACCTAGGAAGAGACCTGAATATAAACATAAGGTGCTGAAGTTTGCATCCATGTGAATTTTATCCTATGATCAAATAAATAAAATAAAAGGAAAAGCTGCTGGTCATTTATGTTAACAAACAAACAAGATCTGTAACCCATTTTGCATGTGGCAAAATATCAGTTGTGTGGTTTTTACGGGTGATGTAAGGGAACTTGAGCAAGCAAGAATGTCATCAGCACTTGGAGCATCCAACAGATAAATGGGGTCAATTATCACTGTGGTCTTCTAATGTTTGAAGGAAGCGTATAAACAAGAGAGGGAATGGCTGCTTATGAGGGTGGGCAGTGACAAGGGGGAATGGTTTTAAACTGAGACAGGGGAGGTTTAGGTTGGATCTTAGGAGGAAGTTTTTCCCCCAGAGGGTGGTGACGCACTGTTCACAGGTTGCCCAAGGAGGCTGTGGATGCCCCATCCCTGCAGGCATTCAAGGCCAGGCTGGATGTGGCTCTGGGCAGCCTGGGCTGCTGGTTGGTGACCCTGCACACAGCAGGGGGTTGGAGCAGGATGAGCACTGTGGGCCTTTGCAACCCAGGCCGTGCTATGATTCTACGATCAAGTAGAGAAAGCTGCGGAACACAGAACAAGTGGGGAAAGTCCCTCTTTGCCACTGCTTTAGTTATGAGTTTGTGAGGATGCAGAGTGCTGCTCTGGGCACTTTTGGAAGCCTCCATCCTGGAGCTGTGAGGAGAGACCAGGTCTGCCTGGCAATTCTTTCTTATTGTTTGAAACTACACAAAATCCCCAACTGTGTTTTTGGGTGCATTAAAGGAGCAGGACATGGTAGAACAAGTACTCCCCTAATGGTCTGAGTCACAACAAACATGGGGTGCTGTTCCCCTGTCTGTACTCTGGGCTGATGCACACTTCTCCAGCAGTGCTGCCAGTTCTAAATGGTAAGGGAAAGCAGGTCCAAAGAACTGAATTGTTTTGCTTTTCCTATCTGTCCTGTGATTGTGTAAATGTGATAGAAGACTCCTTGGTATTATTCTTGAGTTTTTGTATGATTTCAAGTCTTAGAAAGCTTTATTTTCTTTTTCAGCTCACAGCAATGTTCTGGTTCTTATCCTCAGGCCTGTTGTGCTGCTGCACCACTGAAATCATTGTCTTTTATTTTCCATGGGTTTCCATCATGTCTCATTTTATTGTGAGCACACATCAGCTCTTTCTGAGCATGACTCTCAGGCACGTTTTGCCTCTGGTTTGTCAGTTTGTTTGCTTAATGCCAATTGTGTTTTTACAGCACACCTTTCCTGTTGCCCTTTAGTTCTGTTTGTAAGGGATTGTTGTGTATTTCACATCAGCTTGTTTTCTGTATTGCTTTGGGAAATGTTGAACACATTCTTGATTACTCAGTTACTTTTTCACAGCACTCGTGAATTAAATGCATGTGATTTGTTGCATGGCTTGAGTATCAAATGGGAGCACGACGTTATTTTCCTACCTTTAGCCAGAGCCAGGAACTTTTAGAGAGTAAAAATATATGCAAACTACCAAGGCTGAGAAAAATTCCGAGACTTTCAGGTTCATAAGATCATAGAATCACAAAATGGGTTGGAAAGGACCACAGTGATCATCCAGTTTCAACCCCCCTGCTATGTGCAGCACTGCCAGCCCAGAGCCACATCCAGCCTGGCCTTGAATGCCTACAGTGTTGCAGAAGATGTATTTATTCCCATGGAAGTATATCAACAAAAAGACCCAGATCTGTCTGGCTTTAGAAGACGTTTTAGCTAAGCAGGAACTGCAAATTGAAGTTGCACATGGAAGATGCTGAGCGAGGCTTGGTGCCCCCTGCTGGGGGAGAATCCAGCCTTAATTTAGAGTGAAGTTGTGAATTCTTTTTGTTGCACTGGGTCTAAATACGCACATGCACTTTGCTTCCTCTTGCTGACCATAGCAGCATGGCTATAAGGAAGAAGTGTGTTACAGTGAGGAGCTGCGTGGGCTGCCCAGGGAGGTGGGGGTGGTCCCTGCGGGCAGCCCAGGGCAGGGGATGGGCTCTGAGCACTGATGGAGCTGTGGGTGTCCCTGCTCACTGCAGGGGGTGGCACCGGGTGGCCTTTGTCGGTCCCTTCCAACTCAATCCATTCTGCCCACTGCTGTGATTCTGTGGCATTTATAACTGTCCTGCTTTTGTGCTGGTACCAGTGGTGCCATGTGAGTGCTGCTCCTCTTGCTGCTGTGTGCACAACACAGGCCTCGGGAACAGCAATTAGTCCTTTTCCCATGAACCAAACAAACTGTCATTTTTGTGCATTGTTTTATAAATAAAAACAAAAGACTGAAATGGGTAATTCCATTCCTCCCATTCCTTCTGCACGCTAAATATGAGCTGCTTTATTATAATTCTGATACCTTGATGTTGCTCTCTGTTTATTTGTTCCTAAATATATGTGCTAGCTCTGCTGCAGCAACTTCCAGCTTCCCTAATTTGTTTTGTTTGAAGTGTGTTTCCAGCAGTCACACACTACAGTGGGATGATGGTATAGCACTCGTTATTTGGCGACTGATTTAAATGAAAATGGGCATAATTTAAGTAGCCTGAAATGCCTTTAATACTATTTTTAAAGACTAATGGAAAAGCTACGTTGGCTGGTGCAGTGCAGTGCTGAATGCAAAATAAACAGGATTGTTCAGATGATTCTTTCAGCTCTTCATGGGGCTGTTGAAATGCAGAGGATCTCTGCAGTTATTATAAGATTTATCAAATGGGTTGCGAATCGCTTTGATACAGGAGAGATGTTTATTTCACTTCAGGCTGGTCTTCTCCCAGCTGATAGAAGTGTTCTCTCTTCTGTTGAAATGCAGCTTTAGAAACCACCAGCACTACAACACGGAGAAGAGCAGTGACCGTGTGGTCCTGGAGCTTTGGGAGCATCCCAGCATTCCCAGATACAAACAGCTTTAGTGCAGGTGGGATTTTTTTTCCTTCTTTTTTTCCTTCTTTTTCTTTCCCCTTCTGTTCTCCCTTCCCTTTCTCCCCCTTTCCCAGCCCATTTTTTCACCTTTTCTTCTTCTTTTTCCTCCCTTTTCCCTCTTGTCCCCCCATTTCCCCCCTTTCCCCTTTAGAAACAAACTTTGTTCGTTTCAAATTCAAGGAGTTTGGGAAGTACCCAAGACTCCCACACATCTGAAGAGAATAACTGAGGTTTCTCCACATCCTGTCTTCCCCAATGCCCACCTGATAAGCTGGAAAAGCAGCTGGGGCTCTATGTGTGCTATGACTGTGCACACACTGTTATTAAGGTACAGCAGCTGTGTTTACACGACCCACTGCACCCCAGCTCAATGAATGGCTGCTGCAGGTCCCACTCCCTGTTGCAATTCCATGTCCTGCACGGTGTGGGAGCAGTGTGCTGTGTGTTATAGGCCTTGTTGAGCTGTTCAAAGCATGTTTATTTCTGAGAAGTAGCACAAACCAAAGGCATTGAGAGTTTACGTTTCCTTACACTTGTTAATGTATTTTTGCACTTCTTTCTGTGTAAGAAGATTGAAATCCCTACCAGTGTTGTATTGGCATAATACAGTTAAATCAGACTGTTGCAACAAATTGTGGCGATGGAAGATTTAAAAGCAGACAATGGATGCAGTTTGAAGTGATGTAATTACAGTTGACAGCATGGTATGTTTAGAATTCAGAAAGTATTCTGCATCTTTATGTTTCCCACATGAGAGCAGTTTTGAGGCGAAAAGCCATTCCTCTTGTCTAATCTGGGTAACTATCTATGCTTTTACTGAAGAATAGAAATGGAAGGGGTGGGAAATGGAGGAGGCAGCAGCATGGGGACAACTCACACATTGCAGAGTTGTACCATTTTCCTCCAGGGAGAATCCTAGGATGGCCTGGGTTGGAAAGGCTCACAATGACCATCCAGTCCCAACCCCCTGCTGTGTGCAGGGTCACCAACCAGCAGCCCAGGCTGCCCAGAGCCACATCCAGCCTGGCCTTGAATGCCTGCAGGGATGGGGCATCCACAGCCTCCTTGGGCAAACCACTGGTTTGCAACCATGGACTTCCAAGTGAGTGCCAGTATGCCCAGATTTTGAGCTTAAAGGAAAGTCTGAAACAAAACAGAGATGAGTTCTGCTTGAAAATTAGTTTAAATGAAAATATTAAGTATTTGTGTATTGGATCATCCAGATTTTCCTTGTTTCTCTTTGCTTCATTTTGTTTCTTTGACTTCTGAACCCATTAGTCCATTAAACTAGTCCTCACTAGCGCTGCTCCTACTGAGTCAATGTAATAATAATTCCAGTTTACCTGCATGTAAAATTCATACGAGATATCGATAGCCATCTTCACAATCTGGTCAATATACATTCATTTGGGCAAGGCATCCAATTTCCAAACAGCAATGGTTTAAATTAACTTCAGAATTTCAGAGCTGGGCATGCATTTGTTGTGGTAATTTTCAGTACTGCAGGTTTAGCATCTATAGCACTGTTTATAATCTAAATGACTGTAAGGAGAAAGCGGTTATAAGCACTGAAGTGTTTCACCTCACTTTTAAAGCTCTGGGCACACTGAGTCGTGATGGGGGAGATGGCAAATGACTGCAAGAGGAAGGGAAGTTCCACTTTCCACTTACTGTTTCTGTCATGTCTTCTCCCATGGCTTCACACCCATTTCTTTCTGCTTCTCTCCCTGTTGGCTGTGAGCTTTGCCCTGCTTGCCTGCATCAATCTAAAGGCAGCAGGGGGTGTTGGCCCTGGTTGGGGTTTGGACCCAGGTGAATGGGGAGCTTTCCCAACACCCTTTCAGATCATGAAGCTACATCTTGCAAACGCAACCAGAATTACATTTCAGGTAGTTTCTAGTTCTGACTGGACAAAAACACATTTATTTTCAATTTCATTTCCATTCACTCTTGTATTTGGGAGAACTGAAAGGCACAAGTAGCAGAGCTGATAAGGATGCGGTGCCAGATAAGCGTGGAGCTGGCTGGATGCAGCCTTTGCTCCTGCCTTTGTCAGCAGTTGTAAGTGCCAGAATGGGGTGAGAACAATGTGAACAGTAAAAATAGGAACATTTCGCAGCTTCCCAGCTCCACTTCGAGTTTCCTTACGCTTCATGGGTATCACAATGGGGTCCTTTGTGATTTCTGAAAATATCCTGAGCTGCTGACTGTAAAAGTGCCATTGCTGTGTGCTGCCATGTGAGCTTGTCAGTGCAGTGCAGGGGTGTTCTGCTGAGTGTAATAGTGCATCTGAATGAGGCAGTGGAAGGTCAGTGTGCTGCTGTGGAAACGCTTGGGGAGGGTGGGACTGGATGGGGGTTGCTCTCCAGATGTGCCTCTGCTTGCTGGTATTAGCAGGGAATCCCCACTGCTCAGAGCTGCTGCCTTGCTGAGGGCAGAGAACTGGGCAGCAGGGACGTTCACAGGGGAGACAAACTAAAACTGGGAAGTTTATTTAGTGTTCTAAATTCACCAGTTGTGCTGCTTCATTCAGTTTCTTGCCACCTATAATGGGGATAGACAAGCAGTGCAGCTCGTAGGTTCAACACCTCATGAGGCCAGCTACCTGGCTGCTCACATAGCTGTGCTTCAGGAGCAAGGCAGAAACATCACAGCAGTGCCCAAATCCCAAAGGGTCAGGGATCTCCCCCTGTTCTGCTCCCAGTGGAGCTGCAGGATGGCAGGGTGAAGGGAGGTGCTGCTCAGGGGGCACCATCTCATTCTCCAATTTACCTTTTAGATAATTAAGTTATGATGTCATTTAAGAATTCCATTGTTTTCCGAAATTCATCACACAATCTGAATATCCCCCCATACTGACTCTGCTAATGACTGATAACCTTTCCCTTACTCTCCAAACAAACGTTGGTGCCCTGTGGAGATGGAGAAGCCCAAGGAGTGGGCACTGTAAGCTCAGCCCCACGAGGTGTGTGAAGATCTCTGCACAGCAGCTGCTCTTCACAGAGCCCCCATGAGAAGAGCAGAGATCCTCCCCATCATCGCTGTGATAACAAAAGTGAGTGCTGTTGGATGGCTTATGGAATTGGATCTGAAGGCTGAAAAATCCCCCCTCGTGCCTTGATTAATAGCTGAACAGAGTTCTGAAGAATTGCCTACCTTGCAGAATGGATGAGATTTGCCATTTGAGACTCATCCAACCAATTATGTCCAATTCCTGCCATCGTTCAGCCTGCACTGCTGTAGTTACTCCATCTAAAACACCTGCCAGGCTCTCTATCACTCCACTGACAGTCATTTAGTGGCCATGCTACTCATGTGCTTTTGGGTTCAAAATAGCTCCATCACTGCACCTTCCCCTAATGACTTTTCAAAGCTCATCCACCTTGGCTCCCTCATGGGTCTCTAAACATCCCCAGCTGTCATGTATGTAATGCAGGTGATAAGGTCAGCTGAGCCCTACTGTGATACGTGGCATTTGGAGAGATGGCACTTCTTTGTCTATAAATATATATATTTATTCCATTCACTGTATATACATATGGACACAGGAAATACATGATATTACCCACGTTTTTCCAGTCCTCCATCCATGAATATGAAAAAAACAAGGCTTTAACTCCTCAGATCTTTGGGCAGCCCTGTCCCCCTCCTCTGAGGGTACAGCACTTTCCAGCTTCCTCAGGACTGTTCGTTTACCTGCAGAAAGATCAAGAGGTCACACAACATCAGGGCAGCAAAGCTTCGACTGAATTACATCATGCATAAAAATTTGCTACTTTCATGCTAACAAACTTCTCCTGTGAGGATATTTTGCTCGCTTGAGCAGAAAACAGGCTGTGTTAGCAGCTTTGCTGAGCAGTGTGCTGAGAGCAGCCCAGCACATGTCCCTCCAGCCCTGCCCTGGAGGCAGCGTCAGATCTCGTGCTACCCAAAAGGCCATCTGCAGCTGTGCTTCCATTTACTCAGCAATTGCTTGGGTCACAGACAGGGAAATAAGCACACACACGGGGGCTGGAGAGCTGCGCAATAGCTGGTTTCTTTTAAGGTGTGTTCTGCGCCTAAACACAGTGTGGCTGCTTGCGCCTAAAATCTTCCTGGCCCTTATTAACTTGAAATGTGTGAGCAGAAGTCTTGAATTCTAAGCAGCACAGACAGAGATGAGCTCCTCTATGGCAGTTTGCAGGGGAGCTCTGTTGGAGAAGCAGAGCACCTTCCAATACTTGAAGGAAGTGTATTAACAGGAGGGGAAATGGCTGTTTACGAGGGTGGACAGTGATAGGACAAGGGGAATGGTTTTAAACTGAGACGGGAGGTTCAGGTTGGATCTTAGGAGGAAGATTTTCACCCAGAGGGTGGTGATGCACTGTTCACAGGTTGCCCAAGGAGGCTGTGGATGCCCCATCCCTGCAGGCATTCAAGGCCAGGCTGGATGTGGCTCTGGGCAGCCTGGGCTGCTGGTTGGTGACCCTGGACATAGCAGGGGGTTGGAGCTGCTGTTGGAGAACCAGCACCAAGAAAGGGGAGAAAGGTCCAATGAGGACTGAAGGCCTCTGCCTGCTGGGTCTCTGGCAGAGAGACATCATTTCATCTTCTTATGTGGAGGTTTGGCTCTGCTGAATTTTTCCATCTCTTCAGAGCTGTAAAGTGTGGCATTGCAATGAAACGACATGCTGGAGTAAGATAACACACACCATTTTCATAGTGAATAGCAGCATTATCTCCTCTGATTGAACCCAAGCACATAGCACAATCTAGGTGTGTATGTGTTTAGGTGAGGCCCGTGCATTTTACATCCTATCACTTCCAGGATCACGTATCCAATTATTGCAAAACTGCACGTCCTTGGGAGCTGGCAGCTGGTCAGCACTAATGAAAAATGTGTGCTGTGGGTGGAAAACTGTGAAAGCAGCAGTGCTGAGCTCATAGCATTGCTCCCCACGTTGGAGGAGCTGCACAGTCCTGCTGAGGTGAGCTCTGAGCACTTCCCCTGTGACATAGCAGTGTGGGTTGGGCTTTGCTTACCCGTGCAGCCTGGCTGGCTGTTGGTACATCCCCATTGAGGCAGGCAGGCTTAGCTTGGTCACTGCTGGCTTGTGCACACCCAGCCAGCCCTCCTTGCCCCTTCACAAGCTCCCTGTGCCATGTAGCTGCTGTTCGCATGGGATCCTGCAGCCTCAGCACACACAGCACAGGGAAGCTCCTCGCTCTTCACAAACTATTTCAATTTAGCTGAAGTTGAAGACACAAGCTGAAGAACTGTGTAAGTTATAAATGCAGCAGAACCTGTGAGAAACACTGAGTTATTTTTGCTCTGAAAAATACTGCAGAACCGAGGGCAGTTCTGATGCAGTGGTTGACAGTTTCTACCAACGTGGTTAACAGTGCAATAGATACTTTAAAAGGCTGTTATTCTGCTTGTGCACATAGGGATTTATGATTACACACTGTGATTGCACGTCCCAGCTGCTGCTCAGCACTCAGCTGCTGTACTGCTGGTGGCTGTGGGTATCCCTGCTGCCCATTGTGCTCAGCTGCCTCTGCTCAGAGGGAAATTCAGTGCCACTGGGGAACCTTGTGGGGCCAAGTCCACAAGAATTGGTTTTTATGGTTGGCAAACTTATCATAGGATCATAGAATGGCCTGGGTTGCAAAGGCCCACAGTGCTCATCCAGCTCCAACCCCCTGCTGTGTGCAGGGTCACCAACCAGCAGCCCAGGCTGCCCAGAGCCACATCCAGCCTGGCCTTGAATGCCTGCAGGGATGGGGCATCCACAGCCTCCTTGGGCAACCTGTGAACAGTGCGTCACCACCTGTGGGTGAAAAACTTCCTCCTAAGATCCAACCTAAACCTGCCCTGTCTCAGTTTGGATCTATTCCCCCTTGTCCTGTCACTGCCTGTTCTCCAACTTCCATCACTGATGTGTGAGATCTTAAAATGCTTTGGCACTGGTGGCTTTGTGCCCTGAATTTGGAAAATAATTCCAAATGAATTGATCCAGAAAGGAATTCTGTAGGTTAATAGGCAAATGAGACAGGGGGGTCATTTTATACAATGAAAACACTTCACAGTAAATGAGCAACACTAAAATGAATATTTGGGGGGATCTTTACAACTTCATCCCATCCGCACTTTCTATTTTTAAGCGTTAATCAAAGCTTCTGGCTTGTTGAGAAATATTGCAAATCTTTCTATCCCCAAAGCTTTTAAATTATTCACTGTGCTTACTGTTCTCTTCCCGACAGGAGATTATCCTTTTCTAATTGGAATTTTTCTACGTTGTGTGTCTGCAGTGCGTGAAGGTCAGGGAGCAGCCCAGGAGGTGGCTCACATGGGGCTGGGGGAGCTGAGTGCACATCCCCACCCTGCTGGCACTGCTGCCGTGCCCCACACCTGCACTGGTCCCATGGGAGCAATGAGGGCAGTAGCACACAGCCAGACCCCATGGGATGCTTAGTTTTCTTCTGCCAGCAGAGCCAAAATCCCAGTGTTTTGAACACAACCAGGGAATAGAGTCATAGAATCATAGTATGGCCTGGGTTGAAAAGGACCACAGTGATCATCTATTTTCAACCCCCTGCTATGTGCAGGGTCTCCAACCATCAGACCGGGCTGCACAGAGCCACAGAAATGTGAGAAGAAACACAAAGCAGGCTATGGGCTCATCCCATGGGGATCCAAGGCAGGACCACTCATACAGTCTGATGCTGCACCTGCTGGGATAAAGGCAACATTTTCTTTCATGTTCTGATCATCATTTACCGGAGTGCTGAAAACTGAGGGTTAGTAGGAAAGCAATCAGGATCTGATAAGGTATTTGCACACCTAACGCTGCTTTAATTAAGAGGAGCTGGGCACATTAAAGTCCAACTTCACAGTGGAGAGAGCATTAAGTGATGTGTTTATCAGCAATAGAAATGGGAACTGCTGATCCCCGCTGCCTTCTGCCCGTCTGCTTCCAGCACCACCGGGAGCTGAGCTTTGTGCTACAATTAGGTTTCTAAATATGAACTATTGCCCATAGCAGACCTGGGCTGATGTTAGAAAGTTAAAGCAGAAGTGTTTGTTGGTATGAATTCTGCTCTGGCTGTAGCATGGTGCCACGCTTTGCACACCCACCAATGGGTGCAGTACTCAATGAGGTTTCTTCTGAGCAGCTGCAGAAGCAAATGGCTGTGGCACAGCTCTGGGGGTGTTTGGGATCCAAAGACTGAAAATCAATGACTTTTACCATGATTTAAAATACTTGTATCTATAATAACCTAGAGAGGAGCTAAAACGCTGCTTGAGCACGTTGCTGATTTTACTCTGCACAGACACGATCATTTATTTACACCTGAAAGGCTGCCCCCGTCCAGCTGAGAATTCAAACCCTACAGAATGTCAGCCAAGCTTGATGTGTGACAAGTAGTATTGAAGTGAAGGATGGTCTTATGTTTTATTTAGATCACAGTGCGGTTTAATTAGTAATGATGTTATGCCAACTTCCAGAGGAGCTCTGAAGGACTCCTTTGCTTTGGTTTGGATGTTTGAGATGCCTGGTGGTTCCCCAGACCCTGCACTGACAATGAGTTCTTCCTTCTGGCACACTCAGAGCAGCACCAATTGGTGAGAAGGGTGGGGAAATACAACAGCATAGGAAAGGTGGTAAAATAAAGCAGCATGCTAAAGCTGGTGCTGTGGCTGCTACTTTAAGTCTTAAATACCTGCATCTGAACTATGAATTTTACAAAGCAGAACAATTTGGAAAGCCTCAATTGGTAGATGCTTGTTTATTGCCCTCACAGAGTCAAAGCCCAGTGCCCCCTTCCCAGGCTGCCAACACTGATAGGATGATCCTGCCATAAATTAACCCTGGGGTAAGAGGTGTTTGGTGGAAGGTTGCTGAGGAGCTGCTGATGGGTGTGTGGAGATGGACTCTGTTGGGCTGTGGGAGATATGGTACAAAGAGAGGTGGTGGGTGTAGATCTGAGGTGTCAGCATCTCATCAGGGGGAAAGGGAAAGTCAGGGAAAGGGTGTTGCTGGATTGAGCTGGATAACAGCAGTTCTGCAGGGTCTGGGATTAGCGAGCAGGAGGGGCAGCTCTCTGCTCCCCTTCCCCTTCTTGGCCATGTGCAGTAGAGACAAGGAGAGCCTGGTGAATATGAACTAACAGTGGCAGAGCCTTTAGCCATTGCTCAGTGCTACTGGTGAGCCAAGAGCATGCAGGAATGAGAGCCCAGTGGTCGCACTGGGATGGTGGTGCTGCCAGCTGGCAAAGCTCTACGTGCTGCACACAGCAGGACAAACCACAGGCTCTGTGAGCACACACGTTATAAAGGAACCTTAGGAGGGCTCCAACTCAGAAAATGCAGCTTTTGTTCCAGCCTTTCGAATACAGGATTACAAAACAACAGTATCAAAACAATATTTCTTCTTTCTTTTCCTTGATTTCTGCAACTTAAGCCATGCACTGCCATGTCAGAACAGCAGTATGGCTGGATCGGGTTGGCTCACAGCTGGTTTTGGTTTCTGCTGGTAGCACAGCCACTAAAGTTTTCAATGTCATTGAGTATACTTTAAATACAATTAATCAATACCTTAATAACAAATGCACCATGATGCATGCTGAGGTAATTATCTATTTAGATTCTCCAGCTGTCTGGTGCAGATGTCTCTAATGGAGCTCGGGTGAAAGGCATCCTTTAGTGTCGGCCTGGGTGGGAGGGCTTTGCAGTGCTGCTGCTCAGAGGGTCTCTCCCCTGGTTTGGACGCTGGATTGCAGTTACCATGTATCAGCTGTCCATCCCTGGAGGTGTTCAAGGCCAGGCTGGATGGGGCCCTGGGCAGCTTGGGCTGGTATTAAATGTGGAGGTTGGTGGCCCTGCCTGTGGTTGAGGGGTTACAGTTTCAGCAGTGCATGTCAGTTGAGCAATTCTAAAGCTCTTTTGAGGGGTGGTGGGGCATGGAACAGAAGCACAGTCACAGAGTGGATCTGCAAGTGTCTGAAAGGACTGCAGCTATCTCAGGAAACACGTAGCTTGGTTTAACAGAGGGCTGTTGCTACCAAATGCTGTTCCTGTGCCAGCTGTCTGAAGGAACTGACTGACCAGTGTGGTACCATAGAATGAATGAAGACCAGGGAGTATTTGCTGAGTGCTTGCCACTGTCTGCTTACATCCCAAAGCTTCAGGTTCATCAGCCTATTACTGAATAAAAGTGATAATGATCATAACATATACCCACAAAGTGCATGCACACCTGCCCACTAACCATCCAAGCCACTGCTGTTAAAATCCAAACACACATAAATTAAAGCTGCCTTTTTAATGCAAGTAATGCTTGTGTGAAGTAGCAACATCGACTGGTTTTTCATTGCTCTTACACTTAAACCGAGCTGGATGATGCTATCACAGAAGGGTCAGCATGGAAGTGCATGTAACAGAGGTGTGGGCTGTGCTGGGATGATGCGTGCTGCTTAAAGGCAGTGGGTCTGCATGGCACTCACTGTGAGCACCACACTGTGGGGCCAAGGAATACATGTAAAGAATGGAATCATTCATATTAAAGCCCATGTAAATAGGGATAGTGGGTGATGAATATCACAAACAGAGAAGAGGCTGTCCTCACCTCCAGCCTGAATTACCCATGCTTATTTATTGCAGGTGTTATCTGCAGTGTCCTGAGATTGTGTGCGAGGCTGCTGCTTGCAAATAGCCTAAATGTTTTTAGATGAAATACAAGATGGATAAAAAGGATCTTTATTCTGTCAGTTTGATGAGTAATTACACTATGGGAGCCTCTAAAAAGCTCTGCTTGTAACAGGTTTCACCATCAGAGTTATGGCTGAAAGAGAAATGCTTTACTTTTACTATATTAACTAAAGCTACATTTACAATCTGTGAGCTGACTGGGTAGCTCCAGCCCCTCAAGTGTGGATTAATACCTGTTTGATTCAGATCCGTGGCACTCTGTTTGGTAGTGCTGAATATAAGGGTGTTTCTGGTGAGGAGGTCCTCTCCTAAATCACTGCACTCCAAACCTCCTCCCCACTTTATGCCTTTTACAGAACACGTCTTTCTTCATTAATAAAAATATTTGAACTCCTCTCAGTGTAACATTTGCTAATTAGAAATCCATGTCAGTGATGAAACTATAACACATTGGGGAAGGTTCATTTATGGCTTTGCTTTCAGACTCGTGCTGATGTCGTTATGCACACAGTTTGTTTGTATGATCGAACGCTGCCATAATAACAGAGTGGGAAATGTGCAGGCTGCTAATCTGCATGCTGAGGTATCACGGTTGCAAATGTAGTCCCAGAATTAGAGCGTGTTTGCCCATAGCTCAGTTCTGTAAACAAGGGCCCAGGGCTTGTTGACATATGGAGAATGGTAAAAAATACTTTTATCCTTGTCCTGTGAGCTTTCCCTGTAGTGCAGGAGACACAACAAGCTCCAAACTGAGCTTTCAGGTCATGTCAGGAATGTAACTAATGGTGAATCCCTGAAACATAACCACAAAAGCCTCTCTCTAAAGTATTGTTTCACTTATCAGCCTGGCAGCACGTAGCAGCTCAGTGCTACGTTAATCACTGCAGCACCAAATGCATTACAGAACAGTGTTTTGGACAAGCACCAAATCCAGTGCCTCTCTGGGGACCTCCTGTGCTTCTCGTTTTGGAGCCCACAAGTAAGAGGAGCTTCCCTGGAAAGCGAAGCTGTGTACAGGAAGAAGAGGAGAGGTGTGTGCCCACCTGTGCCACTAAGCACAGGGCTGGACAGGCACTGACACCACTGCCACAGTGGCAGAGCACTGATGGTGTTTGTCCCTTGCTGAGCCCTGGTTTTTGCTCTTATGGTGCAAAGCTGAAAGAACACGAGTAAAAAGATGGAGCCAAAGGCTTCAGAATCAGTTGAATATGAGCATCTAATGAGAGTGAAACACTGAAATTCTTTGCTAAGAGCCTCCTTGCTTTCTGAAGAACATTTAGTTTGGAATTCAGCCCGGAACATGCATCTGCCCCTGCAATTTACACCTCATTGAATAAGGCTAAAGAGGGAGGAAACAAAGATGATTAATTAAGGAAAAGTAAATTAGTCTCACTTTGTACGTAGCAACTGTGAGCAATTTTCTTACTGCAGAAAACCTATTTGTGAGCTGGCTCATTTACTCCTTGTTTCCGCAGTAAGGATGTTCAGGTGTGAGGCTGTCAGAGCTGCCTGGTACCAGCTCAGGTGAGTGGGTCACCATTATGCCTAGGAAAGCAAATATACAACGCAGCTCAGAAGTGCTGGTTCTCCATGACTGCCTTTCTCTCTTTCTGTGAGTTTTTATTCTCACTTTATTCTCCGCCAAGAATGATGATAATGTTGCTATTTTTGAGATGTGACCATAAAGAGGAGTTGGTAGCTCCTGATAACAGATTAAGCTTTCCTGAAATCAGGGCTATTTGGTAAAAAGCCCTTCCTGTGATGTAAAAGTGTGATACTGTCCTGCTGCTGGTGTAAATCAGGAGCAAACTGTGAAAGCCTGGTCCTCCTGGTACTGAGAACAAGTGTTCAATCCTCAGCTGTTGTATAGCGTGCTCAGGTTGGCCAGGCTGGGACAAAGCACTGTTTTGACCTGCATGATACAATGAAGATCCTAAAAGAAGGTGATATGGCAACTAGAGGGCTGCCTTTTGCTTGAAGGACTGGGGAAAGGGCTGGGCAACCATCTTCTGTGCTGGTAAGGGAGCGTTCTCATGTGCTGCTCAGGATGTCTCCTTACTACCCCTGCAGTTCAGGTGCCTGAAGAGGCAGCAAGGATGTCTGCAGCCAGCGAGGGTGCAGTGCTGGGGTTTGGGCACTGTGTTGTGTGCACTGTCCTATGCAGTTTGCTTTTTGGAGCAGCTTCTTACCATCAGTGCCTGACTGACCAGGTGTAGCAGTTACAATGCTCTGGAAGTGAAAGATGCGTTATTCTTGAAGAAGGGCTCAGCCTCCCGTTCCTTCTTTTAGTTTTTAATGTGTCTTGATTCATTTGACTCTGCTCATGGAAATGGATGTTATTATCTGCTCCTCATTAAGACAGGACATTTTTCATAATGCATAGCAGGCTCTCCTTTGGCACTGCAAAGGTTTGAGTTCACTTTGATTTATCATAATTGGAAGAAAATGAGGAAGATTAAAAGGGATATGACCGTTTCCTTTGGACTTTGCTCTGTCTTCAGCAGAAGGAGCATCTTTACTGGCTCCAGTGGTGGAAGGGGGAAAAATATCTCAGATAATGAGTCTGGCAGCTTCTATGTAAGTATTGTGACGTTTGCTTGAAGTAGAAAGCACTTAATGAAAGCACTGTCAGTTTCCATTGCCTGGGATTCAAATAGCTGTGTCCTAAGAGATGGCCTTCTGGGTGGATCTCCTGGTGGCCCTTTGGGAATGGAGGAAATGGGTGATGTGCCATGGATGTCCTGAAATGGGGGAGGAGGGGGAACAAGCTTCAAGCTGATCAGAAGCAGAGGAGGAAGGCACTTCTCACAGGGGTCATCAGTGTGTCCAGAAGCCACGTGAAATCATTTGGGACATTAAAACACAGATTTACTGACTCATCTGTGACCACTCTAAAAGAGGGTTGTTAGTCTGAGGTGGAGATCAGTGGAGAAAAGCAGTGGGGATCTCTGCCCTCTGCTTGTTGAAAGAACAGCTGGAGAAGTTATGAATGCTCGGTCTTAGCAACTGCTCAGCCTTTCTGGGGCTAGTTTGCCATCTCCTTTTATTAATTATTGACTAGAAATGAGAGACAGGAGGTAATTTCTAACTTGACTGGTGCCAGGCTAATGTCTCCCTGCGTACCAGCCAGCAGAAGGCCTGCTCTAGGGCTATGGCACTGCTGAGGAAACAAGTGGAATGCTGCTCTTGGAGGCATGGTGCTCTTCTCCACCAGCACCAGGCTACTCCATGTTGGCCACAGCGTGGAAGGCCTGCTTTGCCATCCATTCATTCCTGCTGCTTTGGAGCTCAGGCACCCACTGGGACGGCATCTCCAGCACCCAGGGGCAGAGGGGCAGCAGGCTGAGCCTATGGACCAGGGCAGCCCATCGGCAGGTCCTGCTCTTTCCCCACCCTGAGCGTACAGCCTCTCTGACAGGCTCAGCTCTCTGAAACGAGCCCTGCTCTGGCTAGACCGAAACTTGCTAAAAATCAGTCAATTAAGATAATAGGCAGCACATTCTCTAGGAAAAGAGTACATAAATGAGCGGCACAAAATGTATTGTATTTTCCTCTGCAAAGCCACAGGTACTTAGATTAAATGGATCAATAAGCCATCTGTATCACAGTAAGAACAGTCATAAATTACTCAAAAATTCAGGTTTTTTGAATAAGTTCTTGGGCACACGGGCAAAGGCAGAGCTGCAAAGTGCTGCTGCTGGAAGCCATCCTTGCGTGCTGCAGGTTTAATGATTCTATTGATGGCGAATGAAGGATGGGACGCAGGGATGGGCCAGCAGTGATAAAAACTTGAAGTAACCCAGAATAAATGAAGTAGCTCAAATTATACTCTGCACGATGTGCTTAAAATCCACACGGTGGTTATGTTTCTGAGCCTGAGCAAAGCCCAATGTGTGTGACTCATTAAGCACTCGGATGGGAGGCATGTGCCATCAGAAGTCCCAGCCTGCTGTCATTGTGCAGCCACTGGAGCCCATGGGCTCTTTCCTCTTTCCCTCTCCAGATCTTCTCACCTCACTATCAGAGCTGCTTTCCAAAGCAAACAGAGGCTCTCCAGGTGTTTGTGTTCAGCAGGAGCTGGAGGTGCAATGCAGCCCCTGACCGTCACCTGCTGCTGGTTTTTTTTTCCTTCCTTTGTCTTCTGCTAAATTAAGTTTTATGGGAGTGTGGGATCCATGAGCTTGCAAGGTTTCTGCTGAAGAGATTTTACAGCTCTGAATGATTCCTCTGGGAGGCTGCTCTGCAGCTTGCAGCCCTGTGTATGAATCCTGCGAGTTTAAAGGGAGAAGCAGCAAAGGGGAGGGAGCGATTCACCCATCGGCTGCTTTATCTGTTGCTTCCAGAGGTCACATCAGGAAAATGTTTGACTCTATGTTATCTGCTGCTCCATCTTTGTATTACGCAGCATTTCTCGGGAGGATATTTTAATACTATTTTTTCTTTGCTTACCAGAAACTCTTATGCTGGACAAGCAAGATGTGCGGCTCACAGCTGCCTGCCAGACTTTATCTGTGGCTCAGAAATAAAGCATAAAACCACGTCTTTAATAATGCAGGATAAGGGCTGTTCCTTAAGCGATTTATAAACTTCATAGGTAGAGTGAGTCGCTGCTGAAGTAGATTTACTGCTCTCTACATGAGCATCATTGCAATAATAAGATAAGCATATGCAAGGTTAAAAGAGTCCCCATTAGTTTCAGCGCGGCTTGGAGGTAAATCTATCTTCTATCACGGGTCTGACTTTTGCTTGTGGGCCAAGCAGAGCCTCCAGGCAGAATTAAAACAAATGCTGTGAGGATGACAGTCAGTGAGTGGTGGGGATGGACAGGACGGGGTGTGCAAAGCAGGGCTGCATGGCCATGAAGCTTCTCCTACCCTTCCTCCCCATCACTTTCACCTGGACAGCTGAGAACTTGGTGCAAACAGTTTGATGGAGGTAGTTGTTGCCTGGCTGGGAATGGAAAAGGTCTGTTTGTGTTTGGTGCTGACTGAGCCCAGACGATGCAGCCCTTGTGTCACCTGGAAGTCCTGGGAAATGAATCCTCTGTGACAAAAGGCAGCAGGAGAGGAAGCCATGGGAGTTGGGAGGGTGGCTTATGTGTCTCCTGAGAGCAACAGGATGGTTTATGATGGGGGAGGGAATGCTCCAGGGCAGTTCTAGCCTGGCCATGGGGCAGTGAACATGGTTTGTGCCCACTGGTCACACAGCTCTCCAGCAAGCACGTGTGCTGGAGTGGCAGCTCCATGGGCACTGAGAGACAGTCTTGCACACGGCTGGAGCCCACCCTGCTCCCCAAGGGATGCTCTCTGCGGGATCCATCCCACTCCACCCGCACTGTCTCTATATTCATGTTCTCTGTGCAGTTCTACATGAATCTTCCAATCGCGCTCAGCCAGCTGGGTGCTCATTACTGAGTAATATATCATCCTGGTGACACTGTTACTAACTAACTAATAACAACTCCAGATGGCAACGATACATTCTGGGATCTCCTGACCATGAAGGAGTAGTCTTGAAAAATCTTAAATACTATCTCTTAATGTGCCACATGTTGTCTTTCAAAAGAGGCAGGTCTAAGAGGTGAAGGGATCACAGCCAATGCAAAGCTTGAAGTTCTCCTGATCTTGGGCTTTGCTGTTTTCCTTCTGGAAGGGAAGGAAGCCACGGTTAGAGATGGATGCCGAAGCAATGCCTTTCTCTGGATTGCCTCTAGGTAGATTCAAAGCCGCCCGCATTATGTTGAGACATTTGTGCAAAGTGATGAAGGAGGAGGTTTGTCAATGGCTGCCGTCAATATGGAAATCCAAATGTCATAACCAGCAAAGACACAGCAGGAGTGGGCTGAAAACTTTGAACTTTTCAAGGAAAGAAAAAGGCATTTTCTACAAATTTCACTGAAATACATTTTCTCCATGTACTCGGGGCTTCAAAGGAGGAGCCTCTTCCCCTTTGCTGGAATAGAAAAAAGCTTTGCTGATAACTGCGTTAACAGATGAAAGGGTGGGCAGAGTTTTTAAACAGACTGGGAAAAGGATTCTTCATCCATCTATTTTCTGTCTTCAAATGAACAAATGGGAAAAATAAACACGTATGCTTTCTCACTCTATTATTCTCCCTTCATTGTCAAGGCAGATGCTTGCTCAGTTAAAAAAGACAGAAAGGTCTGTGGTTCCTTGAAAGGGCATGTTTTCATTTCAGCGGACGCTTTCTGAAATGATAAGGAAAATGATGTGCTATTTTTCCTTGCCAGATTCTGTTTATCCTTGCTGCTATGCTTCAGCTCTCAACCACTGTAATGCGGTGGGAGGATTTCTCCTCCTGTCGTGGGTCACTGCACAGCCAGGGCTTGGTGAGAGCAGGGATTTGCTTGCCTTCCCTTGCTCTGGCCTGGCTGGAGCCTCATGCCTGGGCATGGCTCTCTCCTTGCTCCTGTCTTCCCCACATCCCACCTACCTGCAGCCCCTCTTCAGCCCCCTCTGCCCACAGCTCAGCCTTCATTCTGCTCCCCCTTCGCTCTGCCCCCAACTCTTCCCTCATCCCAGCCTCCCCACTTCCACCCCAACCTTCTTTCTACTCCCCCAGCCCATCCTCCCATCACAATGCAGTTTGTTGGGTCTTGGCAGAGTGTGGAACTGGGCTCGCTATGCTGAATTTCATTTCAAATCTATGGTGGAGAGTTTTAATCTGTGGCAAGCAGGTGCTGCTGCAGGTGAGCGCTGCTTAAAGCATATGTTTACTCGTGCTTGCTGAAATTAGAAAAAGCTGTTATTTAGAAAAATTCCTTCAATAGTCTGTGTAATCATTGGCAGCCATGCACTCTCAGCTGCAGGTGTGTTCCAGTTTTATTTAAAACCCAATTTCAGACCAGCGGGAAGATTTAGTTAGAGCAGCTCAGGTACTGGTTACTGATGGTTGGGGAGTAATGCCCACATGCATCCCCTGCTTCCCAGGGAGAACAAGGTGCTTCCTGGTGATCCTGGTGCATGAGAGTCACTGTGCACAGGGGACAGTGCAGCACCCAGGGTGGGGATGGGGCTGGTCCCTGCTGGAGGTGCTGGGCAATGGCACAGCTGTGTGCAGGGCAGGAAAGGAGGAAGGTCAGAATGAAAGAGCTGGATCATGAGTGTGCACGCTCGTAACATGAATGTGTGTGAGCCAGGGTTGATCCATGTGACATCTCAAAGCACAGAGCTTCTGGTACCTGGGAGAGATGTGAGGGTTAAGGATGCTCTGCGGGCAGGAGGAAAAGGGTGCACAGGTGCAGGACATGGGGGCATTCAGTATTGCTGTGTAACTGGGGTGAGGGAGAGGCTGCGTGGGGGTGAGAGCAGGATGGGCAGGTCCTGCCCCCCCCCCTGAAGCACAGGGTGCCATCTGCTTTCCTTGAAATCCCATCTCACAAAGAGTTCTGCAGTTCTTCCAGTGAAATATCCCCATTAAGTTCCTGGGGAGCTCTGGGCAGGAGCAGTTCCTCTGGTGGGAGTGCTCCTGAGGAATTACATTTCAGCTGCAGGGGAAGCAGTAATGTGCAGCCATTGCAGACTCGATGACTACAGTATAATTTTATTTATGGGTAAATAATACTTAGCACTGAGCTCACAAACATTAATCTTAAAGCAAGGGTTGTACTTCTACATTGCCTCCTATTGTAAAATTAATAACAGGTAAGACACACCGGTGAATTTAAGGGGCTGTTACTCTCACAGTGCCATGGAAGCATCCAGGTTCACTTGTTTACAGATGCAGCTGCATTCCCAAACCTCCCTTGATGCAGATTGTCTGAGAGCCTGGGGCAGCTCTGAGTGAAAGTAATAACAACCAGGTGCAAAGCCAAGGTGATGTTTAAATTGCATCCTCTTCTGCTGAATTAGTGCTCTCTAACGATGTAAAGCTAAATCTCACCGGATGGTTCTGTGAGCAGCCTTGTTCTCAAGTTCAACAGAGGAGTTCTGTTGGAGCAAACAAGGTGATGCACCCCCCAGCTTTGTTGCTTTAAATATGTGTGATCTGGATGCTACCAAGCCATGGTGTTTCACACCGACACAGCCAGCCTGCTCACATGGGGGTTCCATCCTCTTCTCATTTCTCATCAGAAATCATCTCTTAGTATTCTTTCATATGAGTGAATGCCTACATTCACTCCAGATCTCCTCTCAACTTCACGGCTCCTCCTTGACTCGAGGCCCCCTCCTTACATGTGCCCTCTTGCAAACGAAACACTTCTATTTCAAAATCCTTATTCATAAATATCGACACTTTCAGAGACAGGAAAGTACACGTGGGCTCTAAATCTTTCTTTAAGCTCTCAGTGACATCCTCTTATTTTTAAAGTGCTTCATGTTAAGTAGTTTCTACAGGATTCTTAGTCTAAATCAGCAGTAATAGGATGTCTCCCAGCCCTGTAATTCAGTCCTTCACTCCACCCATCAGAAGTTTGCATCTCATGTGTACTCAGTGTGTGCAGCTCTAAGCCCACCAGTCTGTACACTGGGACTTACTGGGCATGAATTTGCCCCTTCGCTGTGAATTTGCTCATTGACTTTTGTGACATGATGTGTCGAGGTGGATCCAGTATTTGTGTGATCCTGGTGGAATGAGGCCACAGTGCTGCTCTGCTTCCCCGGCTGCAGGAGGCTCAGCTCACACTGCTCCTTTATAGTCAGAAGTGGAACCTCTGTAACAGCCTTCACAGCTGCGATCACCCGCTGATACCACGTTTGATTTCATCTCGCACTCTGCACCAATGACTAATTCAAATCCCAGTAAGAGATCATCAGAGGCAGAGAAACAGAGGTGAAATAAGCTGAAAATGAGATCCAGAAAATGCTACAAACTGCAATCCACTCCATGGGCCTCCTCTGAGCATTGCCCCCCATGGGCATTTGCAATGGATGTACCTAACACAGCTCCAACCAAAGGCCCTTCAATGACTCAGATGTATCAGTAGGATGATCTGCATGTGCTGTCAGCACTCTGGAATGCTCATAATTCTCCTAATAAAAGCTGCTGTTCATCATGTTCTGATCTGGACTGACTCCAGCTGGGTAAAAACTCGGCCATGTCCTTAAGGTTTACATGGACACAGGGTTTTAATGAATCCCTATTGGAGGCTGAAGGCCCCTTGTTTGCTGGATGCACCTGTCCTTGTCTGAGCACATCCCCAATTGCTGTTCAGGCTGCACCAGTCCATTCTGAACCACAGTGCTTAAGTAAGAATGAGCACTGATTGCACGAGGCTTTAGTTCACCCAAATGGAGAAAGAAAACCTGCTGTGTTTTGCACTTCAGTTTGCAATGCAGCAGCTTGGCACAACGCACAGCTCCATTTATCACCCAAAAGATTATTTCATCAAACCCTTCTGTCATCCCCAAAAAGCTCCTCACCTGAACCACTTGTAATGCCATAAAACACGTCCAAAGCAAAGAGCAAATGAACACAATTCCTGCCCCTCTGAATCGGTGAACAGTGAATGTAAATTGTGAGAATGAGTCAGAAATTAAACCTCTGCTCTCCAGCAGAAATACCTTCAGTTTCACTCATCTCCTTTGGTTTGCTTCAGACAGGAACACGTTCCTGGGGAAACGTTTCTCCAGTCAAAGGAAAATCTTAATGCTGCAATAAAACTGAATTTGTCAGAAACTTTGCAGGTTTACTCTGCAAAAAGGAAGAGCTGATTTGCTTTTCTCCATGTTTTTCAGACCTTCTCACCTGTTCAGATCCAAGTCAGTGTTCCATGTGGCTTTAGAATTGCAGAACCATTCAGGCTGGAAAAGCCTTCTGAGACCCTCCCCTGCCCCCCCCCCCATGCCCACTGCCCACCCCCTCAGTGCCACATCCCCGCAGCTCTGAGCACCTCCATGATGGCACTGCCCACCCCTGGGCAGCTGTGCCAGCTCCTGGCCACTCTCTGGAGCAGACATTGCTCTGATACCCAACCTGACCCTCCCTGGTGCAATGTGAGGCTGTGACCTCTCATCCTACTGCTGTTACCTGCGGCAGAGGCTATTTTAGATTTGTTCTTCCATTATGTATGTTAGAATGTGATGAGCTGGTCAGTGATCCTGTGTTTGGTCTGGGATCCCTGGGGCTGCTGCCAAGCCCACTGTCCCTTCACCTTCTGACAATGGCATCTCTGAGAGAGTAAATGGGGGTTTGGACACAGAGCACATTCATGTGTCAGGTGATATTGGTGTAAATTAAGTATGCGCTTAACTAAGAGCAATGGGCTATTGGTACTGATCCCAGTGGGACCTGGCTGTTCCTTCATCCCTCTTCGTTCTGTTATAATGTTCACACTGGAGGATGATGAGTACATTATCCCAGAATCATAGGACCACAGAATGGCCTGGGTTACAAGGGCCCACAGTCTCTTGCTGTGTGCAGTGTCACCAACCAGCAGCCCAGGCTGCCCAGAGCCACATGCAGCCTGGCCTTGAATGCCTGCAGGGATGGGGCATCCACAGCCTCCTTGGGCAACCTGTGAACAGTGCGTCACCACCCTCTGGGGGAAAAACTCCCTCCTCATATCTAAACTTTAGAGGATTTAGGCACCGGGGTGCCAATGCCACAATCACACAGACATTTGTTCCTGCAGTTAACATGGAAAGTAAGGAATATAAATGAAAGGAACAGATCCTCCTGCTTTTCCCTCTGAGAAATACACCATTAGCGTACGGAATGTTGCTGTAACTCAGCAGAAAACTAAAACCATATCAGACCCAGCTCCTAGTGAGCCAGATCTCTGTGAGATTTCAGCAGGCAGGCGGCCAAGTGGGAGCTGCAGCCACAGAGATATATTTCTTCTTGCTCCGGCTCATTAGCAAGAAGCAGCTGTTAGTTCATTCAGTATTAATGTCAGCCGTAATGAAAGACACCCACTTGTAGGAAGAGGTGAATTTGGAGAGAGCTATAAAGAAGGACACTCTGCCAAATTGCACGGTATCAGTCAGGGTGGTTGAATTATAACAAGACTCAATTTTTGTGAAGCCATAAAGGAACAATGAGAAAAGAAGAAAAGCTGTGCGCACTCCTGACTCAGCAGACTCTAACCATAACGTGTGCACTTGACTTGAAATTAATGCAACATACAAAATTAAGAGGAATTTTGCCGGGATGATTTCAAGTGTCAAAACCTAAGATATATACGCTCATATCTGTATGATGCTGTTTGTGCTTGATACAACCTGACTGCTGCCGCTCAGACAATCCGCCCCAGGGAATAGCTGAAAAACCTCCTGAAATGAAACTCTCTTCGCTTTCCACTTCTGAAAGCACAGGGCGAGGCTTTACAAACATTTAACTGTTTTTCTCCCTTTTAAGAATTAAAAGGAAAGCTGTATCTGCAGTGAGGACACTCCTATGGAGTGATGCTAAGAAACACAAGATTTGCTGGAGGAAGATTTTGGTAGAATTCCTCATTTTTCAGTAATATCAAAGGATGGAACTGCTAAGCAGGAGGATAGGGGAGAAAATAACCCAGAAGGTGCAGGCTTTGCTTGCAACCTCCCATGCCCAGTGTGTGGATATCCTATGGGGTAGCAGGTGAACTCCCCAGACCAGCAGCACACTGTCCTTCTGCCTGTGGGTTCCTTTCCTGTTTCCCTGCCATCCCTCCCCAGCTCCTTTCCACCTAACTCCCCCCTTCCCATTGGAAAACATGCTTCTGAGAAGCAACAGCCTCATTTAGAATCATAGAATCATTAAAGTTGAAAAAGGCTTTTAAGATCATCAAGTCCAAGCATCAGCTTGGGTGTCCCTGATTATAGCAAGGGGTTGGAACCCAGGTGATCTTAAGGGTCCATTCCAACCTGAACCTTTCTATGATTCAATGTCATGCATGAGGCCATATGCTGTGTGCTGGGGAGCCTGAATGCTTTATTTGGATGTTCCCTTCCATCTGTAGGTCTGGGCAGGTGGGATGAGATTCCCCATTAACACCAAGGTAATGCAGCAGGGGAAATGTAGAAGGGTTTTTCTTCTGTGTCCCCACCTGGGTGCAGTGCTGCTCTGAGCAGAGACAGGAGAAGGCAGTGGGGAGGGCTGCTGCTGCTGTTCACCAGGGGTCTGTTCTGTGCAGGGTGAGTGTGGGTTGTGCTAGTTGTTGTCCTCCTACCATGTCCTGTTGTTTTGGGTGCTGCCTATGATGTGTGGGCTGAAACCAACCTGACCAATGTGTGATGCTGTGGTGCCATTGCCTCTTCCTCATGAAGGTGAGTGAAAGCTTTGATTGCAGAGGTGTGTGTTTGGCATTCCTTCTTACAGATCTACAAGGATTATGTAGAATCTATTTAATGGCAGGTGATTTGACTCTGTTGGTCTTTGCTGGGTAAGGAATACTTACATAACCATCAGACTTGTGTTGGCTTTAACAGAAACCTGTGGCAGTGGGAGCAGAGCATAGTGGGGCAGCCAGGGCTGGGATAAGGAAGGTGCAGCCACATGTTCTATACAAATACCGGGTGAATTCATGAACTGTAACATCTTTTCAGTTTAGTTTGTGATGGGTATAAATAGTTGGACCCAAAATAGGCTCCTTAGGAAAGCTCTGTTCTCATTAGGAAGCTCAAACACATGATGATTTTGCAGATACGTATCTTAATCTGTTTTCAAGGATTCCAGTGGAATAGCATTATGTGCGTGGTTACATGGTGTGGGTCACAAGAAGTGTGATAGGGAAACAAGACCAAAGCTGGTGTACAACACCCTGCTGTGCAGCTGGTACCAGCACAGAGATACCGCTTTCGCTGAGCAATGGTTTCTATCTTGATTTGGCTTTCTGCTGCATCATCCCCCACTTGTCACTCTTCCACAAGAGGTCTGGAGAGGGGAGCTGAGTGTCCTTCCTCAGGATGTGTGTTTTTAGGGATCTTTATGTCTTGACCCATGCAGCAAATGATGCCATCCTGCCTTAAACGCATTGCTGGGAAGAGACCTAAGGGTGAGCATAGCTGAGAACTGCAGCCAAAGAACTGTGGGGTTTGTGGTGGTGCATTTATGGGCTGAGGTGAAGTGTGTGAGCTGAGTGCTTGCTTTATTTGCTGGGTAATGTTCTGTCTTCTCTGCAGGGCAAAGCCAAATGAAAGAAAAATGCTCATTTAGGAACATCACTGTGCATTCAAGCTGAGGGGGAAAAATGCATGAGTAAGTGGATGACTTGAGGAAAAATGCCATTTAGAATAGCATAGAGCAGTAATTACTGCGTGAGGCCACATTTCTAACTCTGGAGATTCTGGATTAGACAAGCTCTAGATGCACAGGTGTGGTTTTATTGACCCAAGGCACACGTGTTCTTACTCCCCACTGCTTCACAACCTGAGCTGTCTGTATCTGACAGCTTTATATTTGCTCCTCTAGCAGTTGCAGTGCTGATGGCTGACACAAGGATGGAGTGGGACAGTGCAATGTTTTATTCTATCAGGGCAGACACATGACTGGAGGAGTGTGCATCACCGATTGCTTGGGTTCTGTGGTTCTTTATGTCTGCAACTGTGATGACCAAAGCTGCAGCATCCTATGGAGGTGATGAAGAGTGAGCATCTGTGGCCATCTCACTGCTGTGACAGAGCTGTGGGCGCCATGGGGGCGGGCAGGGAGGGGATCTCTTCATCCCTTAGCATGGTGTGGTGCTATAGAGGTGTTGGTATGGGCCCTCTGGCAATGCTGGGAGCTTCAGCTCCACATGGACTCAGCAGCAACTTGCACATGTGGGATACTCAGCAGGGGCAGGGCTAACCAGGTAGAAACCCTGCAGAAGCCCAGCCTAGCTGACAGCTGCTGTATGAAGGGACAGGCCTTGCAGCCCAGTATCTATGGTTCTCAGCTGTGTTGGTCCAAGTTTGAAAACTGCTCTTTAAAAAACACTTGAGGAAGGAGTAAACTTACGTAAACTACAAGTACTACTTCTAATACGCCCTATTTCATTAGCAGTGTGCACCAAGTCCTCCTTTCTTGAGGGATGCAGCAGTGATCTGAGCCCATAAGGCACAGCACTCAGCTCGCAGCCAGGTAGTGATTAACAAAAATGGTCCTTTCTGCACAGGGGGTGCAGTGTCTAATGAACTTCTGGGTGACGCTGATTGCAATCAGTCCTCTGTCCAAAACTCATGCAAGGATGGCTTTCCTTTTTCGTAAAGCAGTTGAGAGATTTGAAGCATACATCTTCTGTCAGCTGTCCAATGAATATTAATCTATTTGCAATAAACTGCCTTATGAATAATTCGCTTCACAAAATGAGCGACTTGAAGATATTGCAAAGTTAAATGAGCCATTAGTGAAGAATGTCTTGTAAATATTGCCTATTATTGGATGTTTGGGTTCTGTCGCGCGCTTTCATTCCTTTATAGATTAATGCATTGCAAAGAGAGGCTTTAACTTTTGTTCCTCGTCACACCTTTTATTGTCTCTATTGAAATGTTGGCTGGATTTATGTTACATTACGATGGTTATGACCCACTCATAACCATAAGAGTCTAAAATGTTACAGTCAGTGAGGAACGGAGGGCAGGAGGCAAAGGAATACCTTAATTAAAATGAAGGAGGAGGGTGCCTGGGTTCACACTTTGGCTCTCATAGGTTACCTCTATTAGGTGGGTAGGCCCAACATCTTCCCTGGGGAAGAGGCACTGCACCCAATAGAATCATAGAACAGCCTGGGTTGCAAAGGCCCACAGTGCTCATCCAGCTCCAACCCCCTGCTGTGTGCAGGGTCACCAACCAGCAGCCCAGGCTGCCCAGAGCCACATCCAGCCTGGCCTTGAATGCCTGCAGGGATGGGGCATCCACAGCCTCCTTGGGCAACCTGTGAACAGTGCGTCACCACCCTCTGGCTGAAAAACTTCTTCCTGATATCCAACTTAAACCTCCCCTGTGTCAGTTTAAAACCATTCCCCCTTGTCCTGTCACTGTCCAACAGAGAGGAGGAAATCACTCTGAGGTTCCCAACTCATTATCTAACAAATCAATGACAGCTGAAAATGCCTCATTTCCCCAGGGTACTCTTACTTGGGAGTGTGTTACTCATTTCTGTAGGTGAGCATCCAACAGGCGGCGTGAAGATGAGCCTTTAACTATCACAGAAATAGCCAAGCCACATGAGCTTAGATATTAATCACTTTAAGTTGCAGCAAAAAACTCTTGCTTCCTCCAAGATAAAGGTTTGGTAAATTGGAGGAAGCCATCTGAAGGGAAATGCTGACAGCCTTTAGATGAGTCCCTCCTTTGAGACCATTCTTACCTTAACCAAAAAGCAAACAAACAAAACCTTACTGCTCTAAATTACACAAAAAAGAGTCAGATCAGATATTAGTCAGAATGAGAGTGGTCATTATGGCTGTTGGTACACCTTAGTGCAGCAATACCTTGCCTGAAATCCACCCTTATTGATATCGGTGAATGTCAGCTGCATGTGGAGGAGCAAATGGAGAGGCAGTGTGCAGTTTTTGGTTCTCATTGTCTAATGCTGTGAGGGAAGAAGTTTGCTTGTTTTCTCCTTTGAGCAAACACAGATCAGACAGTGCTCTGTCAGCAGGTTACTCTCTTTCTCTCTAAAATGCCACCTGTGACTACCATTGAGAGAGTCTCTGGTTGGACTCTATTGCAATTAACACAATTAGTGTTGCAATATGTTGGAGGCTTCATCAAAACCACTGAGCTGAAAACTTCTGACTAATTAAGTCAGCTGTGCTGGGGACACAGATCCGTTCCCTTTGAGGAATGAGGTGAGCCACAGATCCCAGCCTCCACTCTTGGAAGGGTTAAAGGACCCAGCAATGTGCAGAAATACGCAAGCTGGGCAGACAGATAAGCGTTGCTTATGAATAACATTACCCTATAACTCTCATCTGACTCTCTTATCCTTTCTCCGACGCTGCTGTAAAGATTGCAAATCAGATAATAGAGCCATTTGTAAATTAAGCAGGGTGGATTTTGTACGTTATTCTAATGTTTCAATCTGTTTCTCTTTCTACTCTTTGGCCCTGTTACTCTTTCTACTCTTTAGGTGGAGCTGACCCTTCTTGGCTTATGCCAATGCATCCCAGTGCTGGGGTGGCTGTGGAAGCCCTCCCATCCTGTTCTGCATGTGGGATTTTGCTGCTCATGGTGCTTTGCCTTGGGCAGCCTGGAGATGGTCAGGGGGCTACTCAGCATGTCCCCATACCTGAGTTGGTACAGTTACAGCCCATTGCCTTTCCAAGTTCTAATAACCAACAGGTCTGTTCTCAGTGAGATTATCTCCTTGTGCTGCATCCCTGGCTGCACCCATACTCTTCACCAGGACATGTGCACAGAAGCCCACCCCAGGTAGAACAGCCCCATGTATCCCCAAAAAGCCCCCTACGTGGTTGCAGCTTCCATAGAATCTCTGCAAAGCAACACCAGCAGTGATGCTCCATCCCAGGCTGCACTGCCCCGCACATGGCTGCGGAGGTCGGGGAGGAGCCGCTGTGCAGAGGGTGTGATTCCACCTTGTTCTTCTCTAGCAAATTAATTAGGCTATTCTCAGAGCTCTGCAGCAGCAGGTTGCCATGCAGTTCTCCTGTGTGGGTGTAGTCCTGGAGGTTTTGTGAAGCTTTTAATTACTAGTCATGAGTGCGGCGAAGGCTTGTGAAGCGCTGTGCCTTGGAGGAAAACAGGAATGCTCTGTGGATGGGAAGCGGTGGGGGATGTTCCCAGCCAGATACCTGGAGATAAACCTGCTTGAAACAGTCTCTAGGAGAAATAAAACCAGAAGGAACGATTCCACGTGTTTGAATTAACATTACAAAAGCAGCGGGGTATATACGTTATGTTTTTAATTCCAACAGATTAAAATCTGGCCACTACAGCAAGGGCTTCAGAGGGGCCTTTAGCACTGCCAATATTTTCCTCTCTTATAGCAGCTTTTCATGTGTTCCCTTCTGAAAAAATCCTTGTTCTCACTTGGCTAATCCGGTCTCTTACACAGATATTTAGAGGTTTATTGCTTAGAAACAGAAAACACCACATTTGTACACGGGCTGTATTACTGTGTCAGATAGGATCTGAATGTTTCCCAGGTGCTGCTGGGGGGTGGGAGGGGAAGAAAGTGCTTGTAATAGTCAACTCCATCAGATGCTCTCTGCAACTGAAGGTTGGGGAGGGAGCGGGGCTGGGCTGGCCTCTACCTCAGGTAACAGCAGTAGGATGAGAGGTCACAGCCTCACATTGCACCAGGGAGGGTCAGGTTGGGTATCAGAGCAATGTCTGCTCCAGAGAGCAGCCAGGAGCTGGCACAGCTGCCCAGGGGTGGGCAGTGCCATCATGGAGGTGCTCAGAGCTGTGGGGATGTGGCTCTGAAGCAGTAGGGGGGGGGGGGGGCTCAGAGGGCTTTTCCAGCCTGAATGGTTGGTTCTGTGATTCTATGCACAGCACAGGACAGAAAACCATCCATGCTCCTCAGCAGGTGCAGGAAGGCATTGCTGGGGCAGTTCATTGCATCCTGCATGTATTCCGGAAATCCCTGGTCTGTGATCTTTATTTATATATGCTAGAAAATGAGAGAAGCATAGAACTTTGAGCTTTTTTTTCCCTCTGTGGCACTGAGATTACATGGATGTTTTTCTCCAGTGAGGTTCTGACAGACTTGGGTGCTTTGTTTTGCTGATGAAGACAAATCCCTCCGACTCTCAGCTGCCTGAACGTGATGGCTGAGTGTTGGTTTAGGAACACGGTGATAAATTGCTGCTGTTTGACACATGTGTGGGCAGCTGATCAGTACAAAGTTTGAGGGTAAGGTAGAAGTTATTTATCCATAGGTTGTGTAGGTTGACGCCATGTTTTGCTGCCATGATGAAGCTTCTCACCCTGTGCTTGGTTGTGCGATTCTGAGCTTTTTAAGCCTAATGTTCCCTTTCCCTCTTCTGTGCACAAATTTCTCTGTGGCATCCAATGTTCAGGTGAAGCATTTTGTAATGGCCCAGTTCAACCCAGCCTTGGTTTCATCACATAAGAAATGTGAATTTGCAGCAGGGTTTACAGCATGATTTATTTCTAACTGACCTTCATTGTTCTCTTTCCTTTTGTTACTCACTTTTCTTCTTCATCTCACTCTTCTCACCCTTTTTACTTGTCTTTGTCCCTTCAGTCTCACTCCTCCTCATTGCGTATCTCAACCTTCCACTTTGTAATCTCTTATCATTGTTCCATTCTCCCATAGTACCACTGCCTCTCCATTTCCTTTCAGTGTGTTCTTCCTGCCCTGATCCTGGCCTCATATTTTCAGAGCAGGAAGGGGCCGGGCTGGAGGAGGTGGCTCAGGCTCTGCATCCACTGGCCATGGAGCAGGTAGGTGTCAGCAGAGCTCTGCTTGGTGGTCTCATCTCACTCATTCTATACCAGGACTGAAAAGCTGCTTAGAGATGTTGTGGATGCCCCATCCCTGGAGGTGTTCAAAGCCAAGTTGGAAGGGGCCCTGGGCAGCCTGGTCTAGTATTAAATATAGAGGCTGGCAGCCCTGTCTGTGATGGGAGGACTGGATCTTGATCGTTGAGGACACTTCCAACCCAAGTCTTTCTATTCTATAAAAGCAGGGAAAAAGAGATTCAGAAAGTATTAACTAACAGATAATGTCTGTCCTTCCTGTAAATGCAGCCTGGCCATCTATGGAAGAAATATGATCTATTTAGTTTCATGTTTCAGAGTTCTTCAGTTTCAACTAATGCAGCGGTAATGAATCATTGACCCTAGAAAAATATCACTGATTTGATTAATTAGCACTTAAAAGAAATCCTCAGATAGGAAACTTTCAAAGGTTGGAAATAATGCTGGTATTTTATTTGTCCTTTCATTATCCGGATTCCTAAGAAAAAATCTGATACAATTTTTATGTGGATTATGTTCTGGTTTGTTAAGTGTAGCTTCAGATTAGGCTGTTTTCATCAGAAATGTTGTGATACATAGATCGCAAGGGCAGTTCAAAGGGAAGAATCATGGAACCAAAGAATGGCCTGTGTTGCAAAGGCCCACAGTGCTCATCCAGCTCCAACCCCCTGCTGTGTGCAGGGTCACCAACCACCAGAGCCACATCCAGCCTGGCCTTGAATGCCTGCAGGGATGGGGCATCCACAGCCTCCTTGGGCAACCTGTGAACAGTGCGTCACCACCCTCTGGGGGAAAATCTTCCTCCTGATATCCCACCTAAACCTGCCCTGTCTCAGTTTCAAACCATTCCCCCTTGTCCTATTGCTGTTCATCCTGCTAAACAGCCATTCCACCTCTTGTTTATAAGCTTTCTTGATGTACTGTAAGATGCTGAAGAGCACCTGTGGCAGCGCTTGGCAGCAGTTTGTTCCTCACTTAGGTAAAAGGGGGCACCCAACTGATTTCCCAACTGAAGAAGTCCACGTGTGCAGTAGCACCAGCACTGCTCCCAATACCAGGAGTGCCGTTAACTTCTCAGCACCTTCCATGTGTGCAGCAGCCCCGTGTTGCGCTGCACCGAGCGGTGCTCACACCCGACTGCTGGAGCGTGGCTGCCTGCTGACAAAGCCCAATGCAAGGGATCGGGAGGTTAATCAGGCACAGTGATTTTCCTGTAGGAAACTGCCAATTGCTTTCAAATTAATGGCTTAGAAGAGTTTCTAGTAGATTTAAATTGAAAAAGAAAAGAAAACCCTGAGAAATGCCAGGTTTCCTCCGTAGAGTAGGAAATCCCTCTGGAGGGATTTTAATGGGAAAGCTTTCAACAGGAGGCTGCAGACCTAAGGGGGTAAATGATTCCTCAACAATGGCACTGAACCCTCACTGTCTGCTGACTGCTGTTACCAAGGCTGGCAGTGCTACTTGGAAGTAGCTCTATTAGGGCCCTGCTCAGCTCCCTGCCCTGACAGTGCTGCACTGTGCTGCTGTCTGGGTGTAGGATCTGAGGATCCCAGGGAGGACTCTACAATGCAACAGGATCAAAGGCAGACAGCTCAGGGCCCTCCCCCACCCCTCCCAGCTCTTGGAGTCACAACAAGAGACGCACAGAACTCAATTACTAAGCAGAAATCCAGCATAGGACATAATTGCCATCCAGCAGCAGCGCCCTCCTGCATTGATTACTTTTTCCCTTTAGGACTTTACCTGTCAGTTGAGTTTTGCTTTCATTAAAGTACTTTTCTTTCAATTTTCCTCTGTTCAAAAATATCCTGTAAAGCAACTTAGGGGTTTTCTCCTCCCCTCCTCATGGGCAGCACTGCCAGCCGCTGCCTGCACTACCGACAAGTTAAACCGAGTGCAGGAATTTTCTAATAAGAAAGGATTTCAATCGCTATTACTCTCCCTTAAAGCCCAGCCTGGAGCAGACTGTGCTCCCAACTCCCACTGGAGGAAGAAAGCAGAGAGGTCTGCAGCAACAGCATTGATGGTTAACTCCCTCCCTACCAGTTGTGATGTGTGGGGGCTCAGGAGTGGTGTCTGAGCAGGGTTTGGCTGCTCTTCTGCTTCCCCAGGGCTCATACTAGGAGGGATGCAGTAGGAGCAGCTCAGCCCTCTCCCAGCACACAGCTGCTGGGGATGTGGGGCACCTCGGGGTGGGGGCTGTTGAACAACTTCTACAGCATTCAGCAGATCCCTCCCAAGCGACAAGCTTCTTTCTAAACGAGACAATGACTTTCTGTAGCATTTTCTGCCTGAATTGAAGAGGCTGGAAGTTGCAGCTCAGTCAGTGTTATTTGTAACCTACCTGAAATGGGGTGATCAATAATTCTCTCTTCCTTGAAAATTTAAGAGGCTGCTGTGAGTCTTAACAAGGAGCCTTTCTGCACATAGTGCCACCCTGATCAGCTGTTTAGCTTCAGTGCCAACCCCTCATCAGGCCTCACTGCCCTCCCAGATCCAACTGTGAGGTTGTAGTGAGGTGGGGTTCAGTCACTGCCCCAGCTAACAGTGATAGGATGAGAGGTGGTGGCTTCATGTTGTGCCAGGGAAGGGTTGGGTTCGGTACCAGGAGAGGTTTCTTCTCAAGAAAGTGTCCAGGTGCTGGCACAGCTGCCCAGGGGAGGGCAGTGCCATCATGGAGCTGCTCAGAGCTGCGGGGATATGGCACTGAAGGAGTGGGCAGTGGGCACAGAGGGGGAATGGGGTTGGGCTTGGGGGCACACGTAAGCAAGCTGGTGTGTGCTGCAGGCTCCTCTGCTGTGCCCTGGTATCTCCTGGTATCTCTGGTATTGTGACAGACTTAGTTGATCTGACTTCACTGGAAACCTGGGATGCTCAATGCATTTTCCTGGCTACCTCAGGTACCCAATGCAAGTACACAGTATGTGGTGATGATTTACATATATCAGAGGCTTCCTCCCATTGAGGATGAGCTGTAGCCATTCTCACCTACATGTCTGCTTGTGGAGGGGAGCTGGGCTGGTGTTGCTACAGACTGCTCAGCCCCAAAGTAGTGTGGAAACATTCTGGGGTCTATTAAAGGAGGAAGGAAGTTTGTTCTCAAGGGTTCTCTGGGATAAAGTATGGTCCACTCCTTTATATATTTGAGGTATTTTTATGCTTTTTTTTTGCTGTGGGTTGGAGCTGGGAATGGTGAAAATGAAGTGTGGTGGTCTTTCAATTGTTTTCCTTTTGCAAGTAATCAGTCTGAAATACTGATATCAGTAACATCATCTTTGCATAAAAATAACTTAAGGATATTGTGTAAGGAACAGGAAAACAGATCAATTGAAGTATAATAGAAAGGAAATGCATATTTTATGGTTAAACTTGCCAATTAATCATCTTTGTGCAATCGTGTTCTAATGGCTGCTCCAAGTGCCATTGGTTCAGCTGGTACCCAGCGAGGCTAAGATCCAACCTAAACCTGCCCTGTCTCAGTTAAAACCATTCCCCTTGTCCTATCACCATCCACCCTTGTAAGCAGGAGGGTTGGGAGAGGCAAACGTGTGGGGTTCCTGGATCTCACAGTGACTCCCATCACCACCTTGAGGTGCAGGGAATGGCTTTGCTATAGTGACTTTTATTGCACTGAATGTACTATCCACGTGACTCCGATTTCTGAGATTTTTCTTAATGGCTTTAAATCAGGGCTTGATGCACTGGAGATGGAAATCAATGGGATTGGCAAGAAATGAGTATGAGGTTATTTCACATTACAGGAATAGAACCAAAAGGTCACTCCAGGATTTTTCATTTGATGTGTTTGCCTTGAGGAACATGTTCAGCAGAGAACAGGGTTGTGCCCTGAGGAGCCATGGGAGCTGTTCTACCACTCACCACTCTCATGGGCTGTCCTTCCCCCCACCTCCCTGGGGGCATCAGCAGCTAAATCATGAGAACTTGGCTGCTTCAGGCACTGAACCTGCACAAAGCAGGGAGTGGAAACTAGATTATCATTGTGGTCCTTTTCAGCTCAGGCCATTCTATGATTCATTCTATGATTTGGGGTTAATCCTTCCCCATACAGAGGGATTACAGTTTGATAGTCACCATTTCCAAAAGGGACTGGTCAGGGCTTTAGGTGAGCTGCATATGAGGAAGGATAAAAATAACATCCATGGTTCTGCTAGGTGAAGTAAAAGACATAAGGAAAATCAATCCTAATGCTACAGGTTGAAAGGTGATATTTGCCCAAGGAGGCTGTGGATGCCCCATCCCTGCAGGCATTCAAGGCCAGGCTGGATGTGGCTCTGGGCAGCCTGGGCTGCTGGTTGCTGACCCTGCACACAGCAGGGGGTTGGAGCTGGATGAGCACTGTGGGCCTTTGCAACACAGGCCATTCTGTGATTCTATGGTTATTTGAAGACAGCTCATTTCCCATCATAGCATGGTATCACACAATTAAGTGCACCATGAGTTTATCTGATCCGTTTCTGATGGATTTGCTGTTTACCACCATTGGAAACAAATGACTGATGCAGCAGGTAGGGATTAACCCCAGGGAAGGACTATTAGTCTTCGTCGTTATGAGAAAACTCAACAGAATAATCACCAGCTGGGTCATTTGTTTGGCTGGATGCTTTGGCAGCTCTGCTTGGAAGACATAAGAGCTCCTGAGATAGGGCTCCTGATTGCTGTAGAGCTGTGGAGGGGTGAATCGGGTGGTTTAGTACCTGAGAAGAAAAAGCTGCTTATGTTCAAGCTTGCTTTATCAGACAGCTCCAGATAGCAGCGATGACAGCTGAGATTCCCTCTGCTGTCTCCAATCCCTCTGCACGGCGTGAAACGAGCAGGTTAACCTGGGAGGCAGGCGTTGGTAAAGATAGCAGGGAGCCTCAGAGAGCATTTGGGAAGCAGAGTTAGTCTGTGTTGAGAGCTGCACGAACACCTGCAAGCAGAGCTCTGCTCCTGCTCATCACGGCACTGATGTTTGTGCCTCTATTGGCTGCTGTGCCAGCGAGATTTACGTCCCCGGTCCCATAGAGGAGCGGGATGTATTACCATTAGAATGGTCGGTCATTACCGAGTATCGTCCATTTCGCATCGAGAGAATCCAGAAGAAAGGGCAGTCAATAATATCCTCGGTAGGAAATGTCTGTAGTTTAGATGTTAATGAAGGTGCTCCCTTTTTGAATGTTACGGACTCATTTTTCTAGACTTAAAAATGAAGATGATGGGCCTCAACCTTTTGTTTTAGGGCTAAGCTGACTCCGGGACTATCCGAAGTGCACTTCAGGGTATTCAGGGGGTGATGTGTGCACCAGGTGTGGCTGATTAACTGCCCGCAGTGCTCCCAGAGCGCTTCTAAGCCGAAATTAGGAGTAAAAAAAAAGAAGTTACGCTCCAGACACTTGTTTCCCCCATGGCTTTTTCCTTCTAATTCTCTCATTTGTCACGCGGCGTTAAATAAAGCGGCCCCTGACGGGAGCGGTGTTTGCTGTGCGGGGCTGCCTGAGCTCTGCGGTGCTTCACCGCCCCAAGCGCTGCTTCTGGGCGCTTCGCTGCATCCCTCGCTGCTTAAACCCGACTCGGCATCACTGCCGCTCACTGGCCTGGCCGGGAAAAGCAGAGCGCAGCACGGCTGTATCCAGAGCTTAACGGGGGAGGCTGAGCCCCTGGCGCGGGGTCTTGTCATAGCACTGCCATTAATGTAGATGGGGAGGTGCCCAAAGATTTCCCCAGCTCCAAGAAGCACCGGAGCAGCACTTGAATCATTTTTGAACCTGTAAGATAAGGCAGTCGAAGGGAAAAAGCAGCCGTTAGTGTGAGCACGCGTTTAGCCAGGTGATAGAACGACTCTTATCAGGAGCTCCCCAGCTTTAACTGACATGAGTGAGCTCGGGCTTACTGAAGCCACATCACCCGTACAACCATCCCTGACTCACGTTACTGAAGTACTAAGACTGCCCACCCTCCCTCCCACCACCAGTAAACTTGCTCAGTTTTCCATGTGTAAAAGGGCACCTGTGTGTGCATTTGAAAGAGCACGAGCACCAGCTGCTCTGCCCAGCGCTCCTGCCTGCTTGGGAGCCCTGCTGCTGCCTTCGGGCTGTCAGACAGGGCTGCACCCACAAGGGGAGGGAGCTGCTCTGAATGCAGGGAGCAATGGTCACAAACAGCCTCTCAGCGTCCGCAAATTCCCCTCCAAATTTCGAGTCCTCGGCAGCGATGACAAATTTACCACAATTTGCTGCTATGTTGGGTATTTTGTAGATGAAATGCTCCAGTTAAGACAAACTCTGCTCTGAGATTATTGCGTTTCATAGGAAACAACCATTTTCTCTGTCGTTATATTTCTGTTTTTCTGCTCAGTTACAATTACCACTACAAGTTTTGTGTTTAAACGAAATAAAATAACCCAGCACTAAAACATTTGGAAGCGTGTTTCTTTTTATCTGATTTCTGTCACTTTGTGGATTATTCCCATCTGTACTTCCCAGATCTCTCTGAGGGGGGTCTATGAGCAATGCATTTCGGTGTTGTCCCATTGTGGCCAGCTGGATGGAGCTTTGCTCAGCCCTGCTCCATGGGCCCAATCCTCCTGCCAGCTCTGCACCCAGTAATGAGCATGGAAGCCCCAGCTGTGGGCAGCAGCTTCTGCAGGGCTGTCCCAAGGCAGATACTGCCACAGGCTTTCCTAAAGTCTAAGTAGTTGGTGTTCTGCTATGGAGCAGAAGTGGAGGGCACAGTGGGTGTGATGTGGTGTGGTGGGGGTTACTCCAACCCTCTGAACAGTGCAACGGAGGTCAGCCTGCACCACACCTGGCCTTGGCAATGGCAGTAATGGGTTGTGTTCCTGCAGGCTGCAGGTGAGGGTTTTGTTGCTAACAAAGGCAGTTGAGCATTATTCTTCTGCAGCCCGCAGCTGGAGCCCTGCACGGCCACTGGGGAGGTGAGACGGGCTGCTGCTGGACCAGTGGTGGCCGCGTGGCAATGGAGACCCACACCGAGTACATCCTCGCATAACGTCGCCTTCAGAGCCAAAACCTGCGATGCGTTTTGCACGGTTCCGTGCCAAGAAGCCCTTCCGCAGCCTCGTGCAGCAGCAATCTCGCTGTAGGCTCTGAGCGAGGTCCATCCTCCCTCCTTCGAAGCTGCCCCGATCCGCCCCATCGCGGCTTCCCCGCCCGGCCCCGGAGCTCAGTGTTGCGGTTCCGCCCCGCTCCTCCCTTACGCGGGCGGTTCCTCTCCGCGGGGCGGTGCCTGAGCCGCCGTCGGCTGCCGGCGAGGAGCGGAGTTTCACAGGGCGGCGGGCACGGCGCAGCCCCGTGCCATGTAGGATGCTGCCGGTTCCCGCAGCGAAGCGGCAGCCGCCCCTGCTGTGGCCCGCCGAGCCCCCCTGGCCGTGGGCCGTGCCGGGGCTGCTGCGGGTCGGCGCTGCCCCACCGCCGCTGTTGCTGTCTGCGCCGGCCGTGGGCTGGCCCGTTCCCTGCGAGCCGCTGCTGCCGCTGCTCGCCGAGCATCCCCCGCCGCTCCACGGGCAGGTAACGGCTCCGAGCCGACCCTCGCCGGGCGCTGCGGCCGCTCAAAGCTGCGCGGTGCCGCCGACTGAGCCCCTGCGGGCGCCGTGCCGGGCTGCGGCCGCTAGAGGTTCTTCGAAGCCCGAGCACGGGGATTTTCCATCGGGTGGGAAACCCGCAGTGCTTTTATTTGGTTTGTTTGGGTTTGTGGTTGGTTTTTTTTTCGCTTTTTGGGGTCTTTGGGTTTCCAGTTGGGCCGTAGGTGCCTTTCTTACGCGTGCGGTGCGTCCGTAAGAAGAGATGAGCGAGGAGGACGAGCAGCAATACAAGCACAGCTCCCCGTGCACACGGGCTCGTTCCGCTCCCGAGTTCTGTGCCGTGCTGCCGAGCCCGGCGCTGCCCGACGGGGTTTCGCTTATTTCTCGCTGCCGCACTGGGAATAATTGGGGCTGCGCTTCACATCCCGCTTTGGCTGCAGTAGTTGCTCCGCTACAGCAGGCGGAGCGGCGGCAGCGCTTGTAGCTGCACTTCTCCCTTCGTAGCGTTAGATGAAAAGTGCGATGCAAAGCGGCAGTCGGTGTGCGGCGGGGTCCCGGCAGCGGCAGGCGGGGGCTGAGCTCTGTGTGAGCCCCTCCGTAAGAAATAGGCTGCCTGCGTTTCATTTCGTTCTCCCTCTCCCCTGGGGGTGACCGCTAAAGCCGCCTCCAGCTGCTCTGTGAGCGGGGTTCCGTCGGAGCGGAGCCGACGGGCGGCCAGCACCGCATCATTCCCCGAGCGGCGGCCGGGGAGCACGAATATGTATCGGGTTGAGCCTTGAAATTCAATGCAGTCACCCCGGAGGCGGCTGGGAGATGATGGAAGCATTGACTTGCTCGGGGCAAAACCCTTCTGTTAACTTCCTGCCTTTTTGTTGCCCCCACAGTGGATATTTGGAGCTCATTCTCCAGTCGTTGGATTTTCACCGTCATCCGGTGTGGAATTTGTGCCTGTTTTTCCTCCTGTGTACACATCTGCGGTTCCACCACACGCTGGGAAGAGCTGGATAGATAAAAGGCTGCCGAGCTGCAAAGTAAGTCTGGTCGTGTTTAACGGTGATGCTCAGAAACTATAGCAGCAGAGAAATATTTCTGGTTTTGTAAACTGTGCCTGCATGCAAGAGGGAGGTGGTTTGTCCAGTGAAACTGCATGGAGAAGAAATATTGTGGGGCTGATATGTGCAGGAGGCTGCTCCAGGAACGTAGTGTTTTTGGTTCCTTGAAGTTATGCAAAGGATAAAATACCGGAGGAGGTGGCTGCGGTCTGTGAGCTGCTGATGGAGTTGTGCTGCAGGAGCTGTGTTGGAGGCTCTGTTGGCTCCAGCTCTCGTTTGCTTTTGGTGATGCTGCTTTAGCTGACTTGTGTTGAGGGCTGGCTGGGTTTGGGAGTGATCAGCTGAGTGCTGTCCTCACTTACAGAGCAGCAGTCAGTCTGTTCTGGTGTTTGTCTCCAGCTTGAGATCCTATCCATGTGCTAATAATGAGTTAAAAACAAAAGCTCAGGGATAGAAGTGAGAATAAAATCTCTGAAACTTTAATGCTCTATTACTTGTGTTGGACAGATATACCTAAATAATGCATTTGCTCTGGATTCGGCGTGGATGCATCCTGAGGAATCGTGTCTCTTCCAAGGAAATGAGAAGCCTCTGCTAATGACAAATCAAGTGGCTTTGGCCATCGCCAGGCCAGCTCCTGCCTCCAGGCCTCTTCCCACAGTGGTGCTGGCACCTCCGCTGATGCCAGGTTAGTAAATAATTGAGTATTTACTGCTATTCGTGCAGCTCAAAAGAGGAACGAGCCATTTCCGAAAGGGTTTCATTCCATTCATCTGAATCTCTCCCGATTGATCTGGAACCTTGATGGCAGCCTTTAATCCCCTGAATTACTTCCAAAGAATGACAAGAATGTATTAATTGAAGGAGGTAGCAGCAGATAGTTCTGTATCTGGTTCTCTGCTTCCAGAATGATGGGGCTGGTCATCCCCAAGGTTCTGGGTTTGTTTTCAACTGACTGTTGAAAAAAGACCAATGAGCTTCATGCAGGATTCTCCCAATTGCTGTGAATTGTTGGAACGAGATGTGTGGTTTCCATAGACAGCTATTAGCAGGGGACAGTAACTGACTGGTCATCTCATTAAAACTCAGTTGTGCGCGGTGGTATTTATTAAAGAAATGGCATTAATCTGCGGAGTACAGCTGCTAATGGAAGAGCTGGGATTTATACTTGGAATTCCAAGACCAGAACATGTGTTGCTCTAAAGCCCAATCTCTGTTTTTGTGTTACTGAGACAGCAGCTGCCTCACAGATAAGGTTGGGAAGTGAAAGGATGCTGGTACTTACAGCACTGACTTAGAATCTGAAATTCAGAATTGGGGTACTCTTAATGGCTTGCTATCTCTGCTCCTGTGCTCCTTTAGATGTCAGGTAACATTCCTCCGTGTCTGGAAGCTGTGCAGCATGCAGCAGTTCTGTTTTTGCAGTGAGAGGGGAGAGGGTGCTGGAAGAGATGAGTGTTTGGGTTGCTTTGCCAGGTTGATTAATGAGCAATGAAGATGGCTGGGAACGGAAGCACATAGAGCAGTGCAGATCAGCTCTGTGCTGGGATGCTTCTAGCAGTCCTTTACAGAAAGCTGTGCTCTGCTCTTGCCAGAATCGAGCGATGCTCCACTGTAGTGCAGATTCTCTGCTGGGAATGACAGCAGTTATAAATAAGTGTGCCACAGCTTGAAAATCCATTCTGTTGCCACACAGGGAATATTTGAGCTGTGTTGCATTGTTCAAAGTATGTTTTTAATAAGAAATGCAATGGTGAAGGAGAAGTTTTGTATAGCTGTATGCATGGCAAGTGGGTTGGTAGCCTGGTAACTGCTGAGCTGGCCTGGGTTTACACATTGGCTTGTGTGTGTCGTTCTGCTGAGCACGGGGAGAGTTCTGTGCTGAACTGTCAGCTCATGTGATGCGGTGAATGTGGAGAGTTTAAAGTACATACATAATATGTCAAACATAAAGAGCGAGTCTACCTGGTGGTGGATTAGAAGAGCTGGCCATGCAGAGCAGTGGGTCGCACATCAGTGATCCTGAGGGAGCTGTGCTGTCTGTAAAGGGTTTGTTTCCAGTGAACGATATGTGCACAGTCAGGGCTGCTGTGACAAGAGAGCTTGAGATGGATCAAACCGGTGCTGATCCATTTTCTTCATTGCGAATGTCTTGTTGAGCAGGGCTTCTGGTAGAGTTGTACTGAATGATGATTTTCCCTGCTCTGAAGCCTGTCTGCTGCTGCCTGCCTTACAGACAGGACTTGGTGTGCAGTGCTGCTGCACTGTTGCTCTTTGTCATATCATAGAACCATAGAATGGCCTGGGTTGCAAAGGCCCACAGTGCTCATCCAGCTCCAACCCCCTGCTGTGTGCAGGGTCACCAACCAGCAGCCCAGGCTGCCCAGAGCCACATCCAGCCTGGCCTTGAATGCCTGCAGGGATGGGGCATCCACAGACTCCTTAGGCAACCCGTTAACACATCTTAGGCTCTGCCTCCCCCCTCCTTCCATCTCTTGATTGTTTTCCCACCACCTTCTGGGCTGATGGCTGTGTGCAGCACAGCATAGCATGGGCTCCTGCTCCTCCTCCAGCAGCGTGCTCAGCATTTATTGCCCTGCTCCTCAGGAGCACGAGGACCCCAGGCCAACTCTGGCTGATGCTAATCAAGTAACATCCTAAGCAGTTGGTGAGCTCCAGAGCTCATGAAATCAAACCTGTACATTTATGACACTGCTGCAAGAATGGGAAGCTATAATACTGGTGCACTGCAGCCTGGATGAGAATCTGCTTCCAAACATAGTTAAAGTTCTGAGGAAGCATTATGGTAGTGCTTGAAGTATTTAGTGTATAATTTTTACGGTTAATATGAAAAGTAATAAAAATACAGAGAGCAAATTGCTCAGGTAAGTGGCTTAAACTGAGAAGTTAATAAGCTTTTAGCAGGCTGCGTGGCAGTGTTCAGCCTGAAAGCCCATCTCACAGGCAGGTTTTCCTTCTGCAGTTATCAGCAACGATATAATTGTTTTCTCAATTTATCAGCAGTGTTACAAAGATAAAGGAATGTGAAGCACTGACATTTGGTGAATGATAATGCACATGATTTTGCAGCTGTGAGTACCGGTACCAGCTACTAGGAGGTGGTGTTTTCCACAAGGAAAGGATTCCGCTGTTATTCTCCAGTATGTTACACAGCACGAATTTATGTACTTAGAATTTTGGGTATCCAACGAGGTTAATGACAGCTAGAAGTGGTGGCTTGTTTTATGTCTACTGGAAAAAGGCGCTGCTTGAGTATTTGTGCAGAGAAAGGATGAAGGTTTCTGACTGCTGCATTGTGCAGTGCCACATGGCTGGACCCAAGTTAGATGTGCCCACATTAGCTGCGTTGTCTGGCACTGCCCTGCTGGGGGAGCTCCCTGGAAGCCTTCCTGAAGCACTGCAGCTTGGTGCTCCGGGATGGTTCACGTTTTTAGAGCTGCTTTGCACTGAGTAGCTCAGATTTCAGTACTGAGCTTCCAATGGGGGGAAGCAGCCTCAGGCACAGCTGTGGGTTATGTGAAGCACGCGTTGCCTGCCTTGTGGCATCCTTCTGTGCATCCCAGTGGCGCTGCTGGCCTGCAGAAAGGAGCCAGGGTTGTACCACTAGGAGAAAAGCTATAGCTCTCCAATGGGCTGCTGTATCCCCCTGGATACTCTAACTTGGTTACCAAGAATGGTTGAACTGGCAGGAGCTGGAGCTGAGACAGCCTGAAGGTGAATGTGTTGGTGGCAGAATGGCAATGGTGGACGAAGTGAAGACCCAAAATTATGGAAGTCAGAATGAGGGAGACCTGAGAGAAGGATGGTACGTGGGGCCTGTGTGGGCTGCCAACATGGTACTGCCTCTGTGCTCACAAATCCTCTCCAAATAACTGGGAAGCACTGAGCACAAGCTTTACATTTGTGGATATGAGCAGACAGCTTTGGGGCATCTCAGATTGGATACTTTTGTATTTAATGGCCGTGTATTAGTTTCCAGTTTGTAACGCAAGAGCAGCCCTGAGGGAACCTGAGCATCCCTGAAATGTCACCCAGCCCTCTTTGTTTGGACACTTCAGGGAGGAGAACTCAATCACATCTTTGGGAATGCTTGATTTTAGTTGCAGCCTTCCTGAAGTTTTGGCTTTGTTTATTAAGTCTGTGCTTGTTGCTGCTCTCTGTTTCATCTACCCAAGTCGAGTACAAATGTCAGCTCCAGTTAAGACAGGTTAATTTTCACTTCAATTATATAAATGAGGTTGCATTACAATATGCCTATTGAAAAGGTTTCTTGTTCCAGCTTGCTTTGTAACGTTGTCCTGCCTGGTCCTGAGACCATTACAAAGAAACTCATCCCTCTCAGTGATTTGCGGAGGTTCTTTTGGTTGGTTTTTGTATTGTTATTTATTGCATGTGGGCATAGAAGTGAGCAGTCAGTGGTGCTTTTACTGGCAGACATATGCAGTACCAGGTTACAAATGTAAGGAGCTGTACGCTTTTTCCCTCTCCCTTTTGGCTTCAGAAGACGGGAAAATCAATATGTTTTTCTTTGTATTAGGATAATTGCCCTATTTAAGTCAACCCGTTGCCTCATGTTATTGATTGATAAGTGCTGCTTCAAGATGCTAGCACCTGAAATTCCAAACCACGTGCAGTTCAGGTAGCAGAGCCAGCAGGTTCTCCCAGATCTGAATTCTGCAGATACAGATGCAGGTGTGATAAATGCGTGTGTTGTATGTCTTCCAAGCATTAAAAAAAGACCGAGTTCCTTGCATGAAGCACCTGAAACTCCTGTTAAAATCATGAGTTTCCTCAGGGCCTGCCATGTGGTTGGGCAGTGCTGCCCTTTAGGTGGCCTGGTGTGCCTGTGGAGTGCTGTTCAGTGAGTGCTGGTGTGTGAAGAAGCGATAGGAGAGAATTAGCCAAGAAGCAGCCATGTCTCCATCTTCAGGTCTCAAACCTATTAGTTCCAGAGGGTGCTTTGCTGATGAGGGGTGTCAGTGTTCTGTTGGAAGTGGCCAGCTGTGGCCAGATAAACCTTCTGCAGTGCCCACACTGGGTGGTATATCTGATTAGATGCTCAGACAGCATGCTGGTATGATCAGCGGTCTGAGTGTAAGTAATGCTTCCCATTGCCTTCTCTGTAGATGCTTACATAGGGTTTTCAGCTGGAGCAAATTATCTGCTTCGTTTCCTTAAGTTCTTTACTGTGAGAGTGGTGAGGTGCTGGAACAGCTGCCCAGAGAGGCTGTGGATGCCCCGTCCATCCCTGGAGGTGATCAAGGCCAGGTTGGATGGGGCTCTGGGCAGCCTGGGCTGGTATCAATGTGGAGGTTGGTGGCCCTGCTTAACACACACCTTATGTAGCTGGCCAGGTCTTGAAAGGTGCTGAGAAAGCAGTGTTATAATCTGCTGGAGGCTGGGACTCTGGGAGGAACAAAATCTAAGGCAGAAATCAGGCTTTTGTTATCCCGTTCCCTCCTTTTTATGGCTTGTCTTCAGGGAGGGGTGATCAGACATCAGCAGTCACTGTAGCTCATTTCAGCTACATTCTTCTCTCTTCCTATCAAGAGACAGTTGTCAGTTTTAATACTGATAACAGCCTAATAAGTTTAATAAGGAACTGTCACATAAAATACTTTGTTTTGTTCCTCTTAAAGGCTCTACAGATGGAAGGGAAAGGGAATAGGGGATTGTAAACAATAAATTCACCCTTCAAATGCTTCGTTCTTCTGGATTGCTTTTCTATACACATTTAGAGGTGGTGATGAGTGCTCTGTGCTGCCTGTTGCCTGAGCGCTGTACTTCCTGCAGCCAGGTTGGGCAGCCCCAGGGCTGTGTCCCAGCACTTGCCTGCTGCCCTGGCCCAGCAGCAGGATCTGACCCAGGAGCATCCTGTGGCATCTGTGCTGTGTGTCAAGATTTATTGCCTTCAGGCTGGGGCAATAAGTGGCAACTCTGTGCTGCAGAATGGGTCCCAAGCTGGTGGACTGGACTTGAGAGACCCACTCAGTGTTACCCACCTTCTGCCTTCAGTTTGTCTAAGCAGCATCAGCTGTGATTCAGTAAACAGTTCTGAAGTGTCTTTGTGATCACAAATGATAGACTTCTTAATGTTTCTAAGTATCAGCTGGGATTGTGCAGTGCCTGGATGTGGCACATTGAGTAATGGGTGGGCTGTACAGTGGTACTGGTGCCCAGAAGCCAACGGGGATCCTGAGGGCTGGGATGGGGGTGAAATCAGCTTTAGTGTCACAGAATGGCTTGGGTTGGAAGAGACCTTAAAGGTCACCTAGAGACAAGGATGCAGGTGCAAGCTGTTAGTTGTTTTATGAATAAAAGTGAAAACAAACAAGAAAACTGTTGCTTTGAAAAGAACTGGTAATGGTACACAACCCTCTGTAGGTGAGGATTAAGGCCTCAGTGTTATTAATTTCACTGACTCTCCTGTGAAAGTGTTTAACCAACCTCAGTTTAACTGGTATTTAATTTCATACAGCCTTCACAGCGTGTGTGTCCAATGTTGTTCACTCCTGTGTTCCATCTCCATCGCTGCATTTCAACACCTCTGATGTGTTACCTCTGAGTACCCCCACTGCTCATTCAGCTGCTCTGTGCTTCCAGTAGCTGCACACCAAGATGTGCTGCCCTCCTCATGTGTCTTTCCCTACTGCTGCTGGAGAGGCACTGGGAAGGAAGGCTGGAGAAGAATATCAATGTGGGTTTGGTCGTTTTGGCAGACAGCTGCTCAGGATGGAATGTGCCTTGACAAAAACAGATTTGGAGGAAAAAGCCATTGATAAGAATATTTTTCCCCCTCAAGAGTATCTTGATGAGGGTTTTTTATTCCTATTTGCAAGGCATTTGAATCTTGAAATTCAAGTAATAGTCACTAAGTGTGATTTGAAACAAAACCCTTCCCAAAAGTTTGTGGGAATTCTCCCAGTGAAATGGGATTGGTCTCTGCAAAGAGCAGCTTTGCTCCACTCTGTCAATGGCTGAAGAAGTGCCCAGCTCCTGAGAAGCAGCTTCTGAGGCAGGCTGAGCTGGGGTCCCTCCTGCTGGGATGGGAGGTGTTCAGTGGGCTCAGTGGAATGCGTGTGGGGACCCCGGGCAGTGATGTGCTCCAGTATTAACAGTTACAGGGGTATCCTCGTGTTGTGGAATTATTTAGTAGGAGAGAGTGAGAGAGAACTTCATCAAAAGCTGCGAAATCACCCAAACTTCTCTTTCAACTGGCTGATGAAATTTTAATAACAGAGCTGCTGAAACTTTCATAAGGAAAGCCTTCTAGCTCCTGAACCAGGAGTTCTACTCGGCTGTGCTCACAGAAAACTTTGGCAATGCAGGATTCTGCTGCTCTGCTGCTTTGCTTGGTTCTATGGGGGACATGCATGTTCTCCAAAGGAAGAATCAGTGGAGAAGGGAACAACCTTTCTGCTCATGTCCCCTGCAGGAGGCCGGCAGGAAAGTAATTCTCCATACAACATTTGTTTTCCAAGCATTGCAGAAGGTGTTGCATTGGTTGCTCCCATTGAAGGTGGTTGGGTTGCAGGCAGTGATCTCACACAGGTGGGGTGTGGAACACATCCAACACTTGCAGTTGTTCTCAGGTGAATGAATGCAAAGACTGTTAAAAAGTCTGAGTAATCAGACCATGAGATCTTCAGATATCTCCATTGTGACTTGGGGAGAATAACCAATTTTTCATCTATCCATGGTGGAACGATTAAGATGCTGATATTGTTTGTTGATGTTTCTTTGCCTGCACGCCTGCTGCGTTAGTGCACGTACAGGTATTGAAATGGGTTCCTCTTGGAGCTGATACCCAGTTACATTAATGGAGGCTTACTGAAAATATTTGACTTCTGTTTAGCAAAGAAGGAGAACTTGTTTTGTTGGTGAATAATCGTTTATTATAAGATTGAGAAGCAGAGCTGCTGAAAGTGAGGAGAATAGCCTCAAGAGCCCCAATTAGCTGTAAGTGGAACAAACTCCTTTCCAAAAGCACAGAACCGCCTTCCCCAACCCCAGAGCTGAGAGCAGGAACACTTGGCAACATGGGCATCTGGGTGTCTGAAGGGGCACCTGGCCATGGAGCCGCATGGGGCTGGGCTATATCCTCTGCCCAGAGTGAGGCAGTGGTGGGGCTGGCAGTGGGTCCCTATGGTGCCTTCTGAGCCCCCCAGGGCCGGGCACTGGCTCAGCAGTGATGCAGAGGTGCTGCAGGAAACCCAACAGATTGAGGAGATGTCTGCTGTGATCGAGCAGGGATTTGTGCTGTGCTGCAGTTGGCTCTCAGTGCCTGAAGGGTTTCCACATGAGCTGAAAACATTTGCTAAATAACATAATAAGCTAATGATTGCTTAATTTTTGAATACATAGCTCAGTGTAGACGGAGTAACAGCTGGTGTTTGTCAAATGAGGTTTTTCCTTAAGACTTTCTACTGCTCATTTTCTTGTTTATTTAACATATTTAGCTAAGATTGAGCTCCAAAGGTCTTCCCCTTAAGCTTCTTAGTCATCATGGTAAATGTTATACAGTCAGAAGTGAGTTTGAGGCTGCATTTGGTGGGCAGCTGCTGAGTTCCTGTTCAAGGTAGTCTTCTAGTGGCAGGACAAAGGGGAAAGGATTTAAACTGAAAGAGGGGAGATTTAGGTTGGATGTTTGGAGGAAATTCTTCACTCAGAGGGCAGTGAAGCCCTTTCCAACCTGAGCCATTCTATGATTGTATGAAGTGTCTGCATGGCGTATGCTCAAGGTGAAGGCGCCTGCACGTGAAGCTTGGTTGTTTACATACGTAGAGCAGGGCAGCAGTCCAACAGGTAACGCTAATGTCTGGTTAATGTAATGGGTAACATAAACCTTCAGATCTAAAATCAGACAGTTTTTATTTAGCAAAAATCAGATCTGGATGTTTGTGCATCGTTATGAACCATGGCAGATAAAGTGAATACAGATCAATACATTCAGCTGCTTGGCTTCTGTTATTGAGGTTTTCTTCATTTGAGTTTAACAACTTTGCACAGCTTATACATCACTCAATATTGCCTTGTGTTGTCCCTTCAGGTTTATAAGGGTGTGTTCTCACACATAGGGTTCAAAGCTTAGAGTTCTGGAAGAACAACAGCAAGAGGGGCTGAGGCCATATTATCAGCATTGTATCCTTGTCCAAGGCACTATATGAAACACAACTTCCTTTTTATAGAGTATAATGTTTGGAAAAGACCCTCAAGGTCGTTAAGTCCAACCATCAGTGGTGCTGCTACAAGGTTAGAGTTAGGGTAGGATGGTTGGGCTGTGGTTGGACTTGATGATCTTTAAGGTTTTTTCCCACATGGGCAATTCTGTTAGAAGCAGATGTTCATCATGGTCCCTTCCAACCTCAGCAGTTCCACAGTCCTATCTCATGATGTTGGAGATAAGGTGAAGAATGTTCAGTGTGTTTGTGCTGCCTTTAATTCAGAATGCTGGAAACATCCTTATATCCATCTCAATGAAATGACTGTATCTCTCTCTGCAGGTGGCTGCCGGCGCGGTCCCAGCCCAGTGGGCAGCCCCCCAAGCCTGGCGCTGCTGGCAGTGGAGGCTGAAGCCCCCCCAGGACCACCCCCATCCAGGGTCCCACAGTGCCGCCTGCTCACCCTCTCACCCCTCAGGATCCCGGTGCTGGGCTCCCCATTCCCAGGTAAGGTCTGTTGGGTCGGTGTGGGGAAGAAGCACTGTGGGCTCTGCAGCACGGACAGCCTCTGTGTGCATCCTGCTGCTGTGCTTTGGTAGCTGTACGCACACAGCTGCTGTGTAAGCACACACACCTGGGATTAAATTGTTTTCTCTGGTAGCGCTTACAGGTGTTCTCTGATAGCATGCGTTAAAAGTTTGTGCTTGTTAGTAATTTTTTGGTATAATGTGACAGCTGTGGGCAGTATGTGAACTGAGCTCTGTTAACTTTGGGAAGGAAATGTGGTCCTAATGGCACTGGGTCTGTGCGGCAGTGGGGTGGTTGGAAGGTGTCTGTGTGACATAGAAGGACAGAACTACAGACCATCCTGAGTTGGAAGGGACCCCCCCCAAGGGACACTGAGTCCAGCCCCTGTCCCACACAGCAGCAACCAACCCCACACCCTATGGCTGAGAGTGATGTCCCAGTGCTGCTGTGCTCCATCAGCTTGTGGCTGTGCCCACCACCCTCCGGAACACAGCCTTCTCCTAACCCCCTTAACCCCAACTGTCACTGCTCTGTGCTCTAGTCCTGTTGCTGTCACCAGGGAGCAGAGCTCAGTGGTAATGTTTGGGACACAAGCAGATTGCTTCCTTACAAAGCCTGCTAGAGGAACACAGCCTTGGATTCTACATGGTTCCATATAGGTTTGGGTGTGGATGATGTGCCTGTGGCTGCTCACTGCAAAACCTTCTATTTCCTCTACATGGCATTGCGTGTGGTACCTGGGGGGCTCTGCAGCATCCCTGACTGCTGCGTGAGTCTTCTGTTTTACATCTTTGTGGTCATTTTTGGAGCTATTGGTGCTTTGGATGCTTAGGGTTATATTTTTGAAACACAATGTTCCAGTTAAGTTGAAAAATGTAATTTTGGTGCCTCTTTTTGGTCCTCAAAGTGTAATGCAGCACAATGCAGAGAGATTGAAACCGGCAGGAAGTGTGCAGTTACGATATTGGCTGTTTAGATGAAACCTTCACATGAGAAATGGATCTCTAATGATCATTCCTGTTGAGCAGCCATCAGAACGGCACAGATAAACGGCTGCTGGGGAAGGGCTACATGGTGTGAAGGGCCAGTGTCCCCGCAGGGATACGGTCTCCCAGCTGTTACAAAGGACCATCCTGCCAGCAGAGCTCAGAGCTCTATAGGTGGTGCCATGGGGTGGGAGCTGAGGGCTTCCCATGGGGTTTTGTCTGACCCACAGAGAGATCACTTTGCCTCTCTGAAAGCGAGCACCTTATAGGAGAATCGGAGTGTAAGAGAATTGTTCTCTATGGGTGCCGAAATACAGATTGAGATGCCAGATGTATTCTGCCTTGAATTGAGATGCTCGGGCATTCCTGGGAGAAGCAGTCGCAGGACTTCTGATTCACGGCTGCAGCACTGAGCCCTGCATGAATTGTATTAGACACGATAGAATATTATAATATCAAGGAGCTACAGCGTTAAGATAAGTGGCTCGGCTCTGCTGTGATAAACATGTCAGGCCATGATAATTGTTGCTTTCCCTTCGAATGACTGTGTGATAGGCTATCAACTACCATGCTCTGAGTGCCTGAGCAATCAGCCCATTATCAATCATTCACAGTACACCACACGCTTCTGGGTGTGTTCTCCTATGGAATATATAGCAGCTTTTTAGGAAAGAAAGCTTGGAAATGCCCGGCTCGTATAAAATAAACTCAAGATTCAGCTAACCATTTTTCTCTATTAATCATCCTCTCTGGAGGGCTGGCTATTTCCTTTGCAAAGGCTTACATAAAACATTTTTATGAAACTCCTTTTTATTGTGCTCACGGTGAAGAGGACTCTGAGGTGTTCACTTTAAATTATCTTTGTCAACACGAGGTTGATGGAAAGCTTCCTGAGTGGAGCACTGAGGATGGCAGCAAGGCCTGGGAGATGGGAAAAAAAGGGAAGTAATGGATGGGAGTTTTCATGAGCTCTAATGAATGAATCAGAATTGGGATAGGTGTGAGTGTGTGCACTGCAGCTGTTGGGAGATGCACAGCAGAGGGGGAGTGTTGGTGGTCAGGTTGGGTATCAGAGCAATGTCTGCTCCAGAGAGCAGCCAGGTGCTGGCACAGCTGCCCAGGGGTGGACAGTCCCCATCCATGGAGGTGCTCAGAGCTGCAGGGATGTGGCACTGAGGGGGTGGGCAGTGGGCACAGCAGGGTGGGTGGGAGACTCCAGCCTGAACACTCTGGTGGTTCTGTGACTCTAAGAATGTTGTCTCGCATCATGTTTAAACAAGGAGAACATGGGAAGTTCATTAATTACTGGGTTAGTTTATAAATCATACATGAAGCAAGAAAAATGCAGCTGCCCCAGGGTCTGTGGATAATGTTCTCTTGCAGATCTATTTTTCTTTGAGATCCGTGAGTTGTCTTTAATAATGTCAGCACAATGATGCTTTTAGCTGAAAGGCAGGCAGGGTTTTAAGCACACTGTATGCCTGGCATTATCTGTACGTTAAATTACCCTTTCTTGAGGCCTTCCCAGTCATTAACTTGTCCAGCAATAGTGAAGCAGAGTGCTGGGCTGCCTTTGACCACTCGCCATTCTTTGCCTCCAAGTTACACCAACTCCACCACCAGTGCTGTGTGCCTCCCAGCAGCTGCAGTGTACAGGTCTACCTTCCCACGTTATCCTTTCTGCCTCAAACCGCACCAGACAATTCCTGTATTACAGCTCTGAAGTTCAGCTGCTGGGTTTTTGTGGAGGTGTTGGATGCGTTGCTCTGTTTGCTGTCTGCCACAGTTTAGGCTTCTGTCCTAAAAGCAGTATCAAAGGAAAGGGTGACTTTGCCAACTTCTAATGATGGATGTCCTGAATGTTGTTACTAGTCATCTGCAAGCAGTTAAAGCTGTGATTGTTAAGGACTTGTGCTGTGACAGAATGAGATTGCTTGGCACCACTGTAAGTGGTGAAAGAGAATTCCAGCCAACAAAGCCAGTGGTGGCCAATGACCCATTCTGGGTTGGAGGGCACAGAAAGAAGCGTCGTATTCTCACTGCTAGAAAACTCCTTATCCCTGGGGAAAAAGCCATCCCTGAGCAGACAGAGCCAGCAGGGTGAGCCAACAAGGTGGTATGTGGTGCCCCAAGCTTTGGGTGCACCTTGTGCTTTGCAAAGATTTGGCATCTTGGAGAGTGCTGGGCTTCAGTTCTTTTGTTCAGTGGCACTTTGGCTTCTTCCTGCTTGGAGAACCTGGTAGCGTTGGGTAAATGCTTTGCACTCAGCAAGAGTGGAGCTGCTTTGCAGAGCTCTGGTCATCACCATAGTGAGAAACATGAGCACAGTGTTTCTCTGGTTTCTGCTGTACATTAGGGCAGGTGGTTTAACACCAGTGAGCCAACAAGGGGAACCATCCAGAAACGTACCAGAGCTCAGCGCTAGGTTGGTTCTTCCTTTCTTCCTCTTTCCCTTTTCTATCTCTCAGTGGTTCTGCTTGTACGTTCTGCTTAAGTATTTAGTGCCATTCTTGCTGTTAACGTGGGTTTTGTGCCAGTGTTAACATAAAGACCAAATAAAAACTTGTGGAAAGCAGCTACGCAGTGATCTGTGCTGCATCCTTGTGTTCATTTGCTTTACTGGTAAGGAGAGAACTTAATTTTCCAGTGCTATCAAGCTTTGAAGAGGACTCTCTTAAGGAAAAAAAAAGGCAATAAAGTCCTAGAATGTGGAGTTATGTGGCACTTTAGGGATGGGATGGCTGGTAATCTCAAACGCCTCTTTTATGGCTACTGTATTAGGAGCTGGGGGATTTATTTATTTTTTTCACATCCCATTTCTTAATTATTCAGATGGAAAAGGTAAGATGGGAGCGCACAGTTATGGACTCTGTAAATTAGCAGCCAGTACAAATATTAAAAAAGACACCATCTGCCATAGGAGCCATTTGCCACCTGTTCTCTTCCTTTCAGAATTATTTAATGGTTTACATTTAATGGTTCAGCCTGCCACGGAACAGCTGGGAAGTGACTAAGTATTTTTCCTATCAGTAACTTAGCGGCCAAGCGACGCTGTATGTTCAAAACACCTCACAGTGCCAGAGCTTTCTGCATGCTCCTTCATGTGTCTGTCAGCTTGCTTCATTAGCGAGTTCTGCTGATACAAAACACATTTTCATAACAACAATTACTCAGTTATTTTGATGGTGTTTTGGGGGGAGAAGAAGGGTTTTTCTTCTGCAGCAGAGGAGTAAAGGCTCTGGCTGTGCTGGAGTCTGCCCTCCCAACTGCTTTGTCTGGGGGGCACTGATGGGGTAGGGAAGTTCTAGCATATAACTGTGTCACACTGAATGGAGAGCTGAGGTGTGTCCTGTTCTGTGCCTGCACCTGGTGAGGCTGTGCCAGCCCCACAGTGATGGTGGTGCACTGGGTGCACAACTTGCCCTGTGTGCTTGTCTTTTAGCATCACAAGCATTCAACTGGATGCTTTGATGTTTTTGTTGTCCTCATTTTTACATTAAAATATTTAAAGTTTTGTTGTGTTTATGCTTTAACTATAGTTACATGCTTTATGTGAAGCCCAGACAATACCTCCTCGCTCAGTGTGTTCCAGGGGAGCCAAAATGTTGCACACCTGTGGTCTAACTGATACAGCATGGGAGTTCATAGTCCAAGGGGAGCAAGAAGTGATGCTTTCAGATCACCAAAGGAGCAATTCCAGGTATTCCAAGCAGATGTGTGGTACTGACATACTGTAGAAGCTTCCCCCTCCTTCCCGGGCTCCTGTGTGCTGAGCAGTAACAGCCACTCATCTTGGAGCACAGAGCAGTTCTAACAAGCTCGTTGTAAATGATCTGCCCAGCTTTAATGCTGTGTAACGAAGCAAGCAAATGGATGTTTATAGTTATTAAAGTGATAACTTCCTGCTTGAGCTAATATCCAGCATAAAATTACTTTTCAGCTTCATATCTGTGTTGGCTCGTGTGAGTGAAGGCGTGCATATACAGCAGTTCTTGAGCTGGCCCATTCCCATGAGTGCCAGTTGCCTCCTGCTGGGTGGTGCATCCCTGCAGTGCATGGATGCTCAGCTGCCAGGCAGGGCTCAGTGGGGCTGGGAGGTTGGCCCTGGGGTGAGCCCTGGCCTTTGGCTGGTCATTCTGCTGGGACAGGACTTCAGTGCCTGGAAAGTGGTATCAAGGTACTGACAATAGCAAGAACTTAATTAAACAGCCTGTGTAGCCACAAAGGCAAACAACCCGAATCCTTCCATTCGTTCCCAACTGTTTGCTTGGTAAATGTCATAAAAGTCAGACTTAATTTACTGTATGTTTAACCACTCGTTAAAGCAGGCAGCAGGTTTTTTTAATGTTTTCCTTCAGGTAATGCCAGGATGCTGCTGTAGAGAGCTTGAACCACGTTTCAGGGGTTAGGAGCACATCTGCAGTGCTAAGATACCTGCAGAGCACTTGCTCCCAGATTGTTAGGGGGGGCTGGAGGGGGTGGCTGCAGGCATTGGCTCAGCTCTGAGTACTGGGCTCTGCTGCCCACACCTTGCAGTGCACATAAGTCAGTGCTGCTCCTCAGCTGGGAGGCATTGTTTTCCCCCTGGAAGAGTTTTCAGTTTCCATTTCCTACCTTTTTCTATTGCAGGCTGAAATGTAGCTGAGATTCTGTTTATTAAAGCGGTCCCTTAAGCTAATCTTGATTCAGTACGGGGGTGGCAGAAGTCTGAGGAGGAAAAGCCAAATGGTTGCAAGGATGAAACTGTCCCAGTAGGATGAGTGATGGCCCAGGGCTGCATGGCCTTCAATGGAACTTTGTGTACTTGTGTGTGACTTCTGGGACTTAATAAAGCTACAGTGTGTGATGGTGCTGCCGTGCAAAGTGATTCAAAGTAGGATGGCACAAAGGCATCTGATGTGAACTGCTGCTTTGGTACTGCTGGGGGCTACAGGTCCTGCTCCTGCAGGGCAGTGGGGACAGATTGGCTTCAAAGGACCCTTCCAACTCAAATGGTGCTCAGAGCAGAGAGCAGGAGCCCATTTTGCTGAAGTCCATGTGAAAGTTGGGGAGATGCAGCAGGAGGGACATTGCTTTGCAGCAGACGTCATCAGCAGCCTGGGCAGTTTGCCTGGCATAACAGTGAGCTCGCTGGGTAAATGCCAGTGCAAGAAGGCATGGTTCAGTTTAATTCAAGAATGCTATTTTGTTTAACACTGGAAGTTAAACTGGTGTTGCTATACCTACAGGGAAGGTCATCCAAAAGAATACCAAGTGTTGACAGCAGTTTGGGGCCACAGCAGTAACGTGCAGTGATGGAACCTGCAGGAGCAGCAAACAGGAAACTGGATTTTGGTTATTGGGCTTTTCTTTTCTCTAAGGCATCATCTCTGCCCCTTCAGCCTGACAGAGAGTGGGAAACAAATGGTGTTGTTAACCAAAGTCAGGTGTTGGTGGGTGTTCTCTGGTTGGCTGGATGTATTCCTCAATCTGTCCCAGCTATCTAAGTGTAAATAGATTTAACGAGGTAAAATGAATCTGGCTGACTGGCCAGCATATAAATCAGGAAAATTAATTAAATTCCACAATTTAAAATGTGCCGTAGATGCTTCCCTGGGGCAGCTAAATAGAATTTCATTGATTTCATTGCAAATTTTGTACTGTTTACCTCATCCAGAGTGAGATGGGAGCATTCCTACTAACAAGGTGGGGGTTCTGGCTGCCCCCCCCCCCCAAGGACAGCTGGTGTCAGAGGATGAAGGCTGCTGGGATGCTGCAGGTCAGGCACTCAACCTGCGGAGCTGTGGGAGTGCATGGGGGGACAAAGATGGAACCACATCTCTACTTTCTTTGTTACTGACTTTGGAATTCCAAAGGTAATTTATAACTCGAGCCCTCCTAGAAATAAGGGTTGGAAGATTTTTCTCTGAAATACAAAGGATTGGTTCATGCAGAAATAATTGCTCTGATACGACAGAGAGGAAGTTCAAGTTCCAAAGGCTTGTTGCTGCATAATTTATTGTATTCTTCCAGACTTACATCCTATTAAACTACAAGATTGAGATTTTATGCTGGAATTGGTTTTCATAAGGAGAAATATTTCATATGGAAATAAATCAGGGAAGTTTTACAGAATGTGGATGTGTTAAGGAGCTTGTGAATGTGTCAATGAGGCACTCAGAGTGGCTGAGCTGTGTCCCCTGCCCCGTGGCTCGCACTGCTGTTCTTATTGCTCTGTGTTGGCTGCACTGATGGGGCCATCAGCTGGGTGACCTGCAGCTGAGCAGAGCGGTGTTGAGCATGGGATGCTTCTGGTTGGGTTTTCAGGTCCTTATGCTCTGGTTTCCTTATGCTATGGTTCATAGGTTCATAGAGTCAGTCAGGTTGGAAAAGATCTGTGATATCATCAAGCCCAGTCATTCACCTGGCACTACAAGGCCATAGCTAAGTAATGTCCCTGAGCACTGTGCCCACGCTTCTCCTCTGTTCCTGCAGGGATGGGATCTCCACTGTTGCCCTGGGCAGCCTATTCTGAGTCCTGACTACTCTTCTTTGAAGGGATTCATTCTGGCTTCCAAGCTAAACCTCCCCATGTGCAAACTGAGGCTGTTGTCTCACATGCAGGAGTTGGACTCAATGGTCCTTATGGTTCCTTTCCTACTGGGGGTCACACATGATTCTATGATCCTGTCCTTTCATGTAGCTCTAGCTCTTGCTCAGACATAACAGTAGGTATCCTGTGTGATATAAAAGATAAAAGATGACTTTTCCTTAATCCTTGCAGCTTCCAGCTGATTTGTGACAGGGTGAGAGAATCAGAGTGGAAATCATCGGGTGGTGCAGAACCTTCCCTGCAGTGCCCAATGTGGGGACCCTTGGCTGGGAGGGTCCCTGTGCATGGGGGGCTCACCAGTGAGGTGCTGCTGGATGGAGAAATAGAGGAGCTGTCTGAACACAGCTCCTGTGCTGCTGTGAGTTATTGGTTACATCTCATTTGTGCTCTGCTACAGAGTGGAGAGCAGTGCCCTGATTGTGCCCTTTATAAGAGGGAGTTAAGGGGAAGTAATCTCTAAGAAATCTACAGCAGGGAGCTCAGGTATATCTGCTACTATCAGTATTACCAAATGCATTATTCTATAAATCAGTAATGAATTAAAATGTCGACCATGTACTGTGTAGGGCTGGCTCTGTAAGGGACAATGGCAGAACTAATGGATGCTTGCTGTGCTGCCCAACATGGGGCAGTGGCACTAAGGGAAGTGTGACAGCTGGGGACATGGGGATACGGGCTCCAAGCAGTGAGTGCTGGGGGAGTTGTCTCATTCTGGCTTCTGCTGGTTGTTCTGACTGAGCATAGAAGAGGAAAAAGTCTTTGAACATAAAGGGACAATAAGTGAGCAGAAAAACCTGGTTTCACTTCACACACAGCTTATTTTCATGGTAAATCTAGGGGATGATATAGCCCAGCAGGCTTTGTGAGTGGCTCCAAACAAGCATCCTGGCTTCATTCCTCTTTAGCAAGCGAGCAGTTTGACTTTCTGCATGATGTTGCACAAACTCTGCATCCTCACCTCGATTTGCTCTGGCAGGTGCATGGTTTCGCATAGACAGGTAGGTAAGTCAGTGCCTGGCTTGGCCACGAAGCACCTACCACCACTGCTGCACAGCTGTGATTACTGGAATAGGTTCAGGGAGTTAATTAATGAAAGCAGGACTAGGGAATCTAATTTCACACTTGATGTATGTAGCTGTTCAGAAGCTCTCTTGAAATGTTGTTTGAAAGCTCCGTTGCTAAACATGCTGAGATTTGTTCCAGAGCTGGAATTTTAGGGGTGTCTTTGGTGATGCCCATCTGTGCCACGGGCCCTGGAGCTGCTGGAGGAGTGGAGTTGGGTTTGGAATCTCTGGGAGGTGCCCATGCCCAGCCCTGCTGATGCCAGGTGCTGTGGTTCCAGGTGGGTTCAGCCATAGCCTGGGGATGGGTGCTGGCAGTGGGGCAGAGCTGCTCCACCAAGCAGTGAGGGAGGGAACCAAAAGCCCTCTGCAATAATTCCTCTGAGAACTCTTAAATCAGGAAACCTCTGTGATCCCGAATGTGGCAGCGAGACTTTGAAAAGCAATTAGCGTTTTAACAGTCTGCAATTAACAGCTTCTGAATGATGAATGTGGGTGGGCAGCAGCACAGCTCCTGCAGCAGCACTGGGTCCTGCAGCCAGTACCCAGCGCTTCCTGCTGACCCGTCCTTGGGTTTCTGTTGTTGTTTGTTTTTTAACCTAGATGCTGTTTACAAGCATGGGCAATAAAGCACACTTTGTGTATGGGTATATATAGATATATATATAAGGCTAAACAAGGGCAATTTAGCTGTAAATATTTAAGCTTTATGACTACTTTCCGACTTCTCTTTGAAGTCACTTTGATTTGATTTCTTTCTCTGTTCATCCGCTGGAAATTAAAAGCAACAAAAGCAGATTGCTAAAAGGAGGCCAAACAGCAGAAAGGATAGAAGGGGTCTTTCCCTATCGCTGTTCATTGGCTGAAGATGCGCGTTGACATTTAGTGCTTCTGCTGTAGCTTTACTGAAGTATTTGCTGAGCTTCTGTCTGTTTGTAGAATTATAGAATCTTTAAGGCTGGAAAAGACCTCTAAGATCGTCAGGTCTGAGCGTCAGCCCATCCCCAGCATGGTGCTGGGGCACAACCATGCTGCCTTCCTAATAGGGAAAAATATGGAGAGATGATCTTGGAGTCTGAGTAAAGGAAAATGGAAAATGTAGAGAAAGGCCCTTGGACCTGCTGTGCAGTAGGTGGGGTATAACCAGGGAGAACTCATGGTGCCAAGGGGTGGGCAGTCCCTGTCCATGAAGGTGTTCAGACCCCAGACTGGAATCTGATGTGTGTGTGACACACATTTGGCACCAAACCAAATCCTTCTGAAGGAAACATTTTTTGGGATAGTCTTTAGTTGAGGAGAAGTCATGTAAAACAATGCCAGTCTAATGCAAATTGTAATCTAATACTTGCAGCCGTGCTGTCTTGATGATTTGTATCTTATAAACATCGGCTTGCATGGAATGAGATGAAATCGTATTTTCTCTTCTTCCCTAGAAATCAATTGTCCTCTTCAAATCACAGAGAATGAAAATGATACATTACAGAGTAGCTCCATAATCTGCAGCCGTGCAGTGCAGCCCGAGCATTTTCTGCGGGCATAAGGACAGCTGTTGTGTTTCTGAAGGAAAGTTGAGCGTGGGTTGGCTGGGATGGCCATGGTTGGGACCTGAGCCTGCACAGCCACAGCTCCTCAGCTCTGGGAAGCCACCCCTTTGCATTTCTGGAAGCTCTTGAGATCATTTAAACCCCAAGTTTAAAGCAAGACAGTAATGAAGATGCAGGAGGAGAACGTTATGTGATTTTGACTGGGCTCCGTGGAAGTAATTGCCACATTATCAGCATTTGGCTCCACTCCAAAATACATCTCACTTAATTATCTGAAACTGGTAGTGACACGCGGCTTGCCAGCATTCTGACGTGATCATTTATTTTTGATTCCATCTTTAAGGGAACAAGTGGTAATTGCCCCAAAAAGGAGAAGCCTGAAGCCGCTTTCCTTTACATTTAACTTCCCCAAGTTTCTCTTTGCACCTCGTTTTTCTACTTTGTGCATCATTTTTTAAATGAAAACGAAGTGCTGCTGAGATTTGATTTATGGCGGTGTTTATCTGAGATTAAAGCACAGCTGGAAGTATAAAGGAGCTCCGAGGGTTCCCCTCCAAACAATCACAGCAGCACAACCTATGGCCGCCCATTGAGTCACTGCAAGCATTCAGCCCTGAATGGCACAGCTCGCCCTGCTGTGGCTCAGTGGTCCCTAGGGCGCGTAGTGGCCTTGCTGGCCTGGCTCTGGTCATACTTACTGCTGGCAGACCCTGTACCAGCTTGGGCTGGCATAGCATTTAGGGCTGTTCTTTGTGAGTGTAGCAGAAATGCAAAGTCGCGGCCTGAAGCAGTGATGGAGCACCTGGTGGGAAGGCAGGGTCAGCCCAGGGGAGCTCAGGTGTAAGCAATGCAGCTGAGTGACTGGATGGATGGAGCCAGGATCCACCCCCTCCCAGCCCTCATTGAAGGGCTGGCAGTGGAGACAAGGGTATTTTGCTGGAGATCCCTGTCTGCCTGAGGCCTTGCAATCTCTTATTTTATTCCAGTTACATCTTACTCTTTTCAGTGGTGCACCAGGAGCTGTTCTACTACAGCTCAAGTGCGTATGTCATACATGTGTTGTTATATCCTGTTTGCCTTCTGCCATGTGCTGTGTAATGGAGATTAAAGAGGAGATTAACAATGGGAAACAAACTGCTGGAATGACTCCTTCATTTACCTTTTCTCTTAGTCCTATGAGGGCACATCAGGTTGCCTTTCCCACATTGTTTTGCATTGCAATATGGACCCAGGAAAGAAATTAATTCTCTGGGTATGTTTTGTTGGACTCATAATTCATAGGAGTGCTTCCCACACAGTTCACTTCAGCAGAGGCATCCCAAGGCCTGTTTGAAGTCACTCTTGCACCCTGAAGCTGCTCCTCTTCCAGCAGCTATGGGCAAAGTGAGGTCTGTGCTGCAGAGCTCCTGCAGGAACCCAGCCCTGGGAGCCAGCTGCAGTGGCTGCCTGTGGAAGGAAGCAAGCTAATGGAGCTGGCTGAGATTCAGATAGCTCCCTGGGTAATTCATGGAGAGCAACTTTAACTGATCCTAATGACTGTAAATTACAGAATTCTGTGATTTTGGGATAAGCATCAAGTGCAATTAAAACTAATGAAGAATTACAACTCTTATTTGTTTACTTGTTTCCACGTAGTAGTGCTTTGCACTGGAGCTACCACCACACAAAGGCAGCTGCTCATCTTGGAAGCATGGCATACTGGCCATTGCGTGGCTCCTCATCTGTCTGCAATCAAACCTGAGATCCAAAAAGCATCCATCCTTGCTTCTAGCACTTGTTTAAGTTGAAGAAATGGAAACTGGTTGAGATCTTTCTGGCTTCTGGTAGATGTATTTTGCGTGATTGATTGGGGGCTCTTTGAGCTTCTGAGATCATTTCTGCTTTTCCAGCAGCCAAAGCCAACCTGTTCTGCTCTTGCTGAGAGGCAGGAGCTCCTTCAGGCAGCCCCGTCCATCCCTGGAGGTGTTCAAGGCCTGGTTGGATGGGGCCCTCGGCAGCTTGGGATGGTATTCAGTGTGGAGGTTGGTCCTGTGTGGCCGGGGGGTTGGAGCTTCATGATCCTTGAGGTCCCTTCCAACCCAGACCATTCTGTGGTTCTGTAATAAAGGTTGCTTCCTGGTTTGCTATGCACAGGTTGGAGTCTGCACCAGGAAATCTGGAGCTCTGCTCTGATCCCTGGGACAGAGAGGAAACCTGGGGCTGCTTGGGCCAGAGTTCCTCCTCCTGGTCTCTTGGGGATTCACTGCATTGAGTTCATCTGCTCTGTGAGGTTACGGACCTTTGGGGTTGTTACCAGTGACAAATAAGGAACTGATGATAAGTTGGAAAGGATTTAAGGTTAATGTGCTTGGGTCCCACAGGAGCTGCTTTATGTCTGTACTTACTGTAAGGAGAAATGGCAGTGAGGTCTGCCTCTGCAAGCAAAGCTCTTTTGGGCATTTAAATTCAATATTAGAATTCCGTATTTAATGTGTGTGTCCTGGTTTGGGCTGTTGTAGGTTTGGGTGGTTGGTTTCTTTCGTGCAGGAGAGGGATTGTACTGGTATCAAAAGGGCAGAGCCCATGTGCCATCAGCACAGCAACACTGGTCCCTTGGAAGCTCCCAGGCAAAACCTTCCCCTTGCACAGCCTAAGCACTGAATACTTAATGCTCTTTGTTAATGCATTCTCTCATTACATTTCAATTTGGATGTAAAAAAGAACCATTGCAGCTCATATTTGACTTAGAAATAAACATAGCGTGGAGTACCTGCAGGGCTCGTTATTAACTCTGGGATTTTCAGTGTTGCATCAGTGACTTGAAAGTCAACACAATTGTGCTGTTAATGGGTTTTCTGCTCTTCAGTGATGGGTGCGCTTTTGCAAATCACATTCTTGGGTTCAGGATCACTGACATATTTTGTCATCTCAAAAACAGCCAAAGATGATCCAGTTGTTGTCTTCTGCTCCTGAACTGAGAAGATAGAGGAAAAATTCCTTCCCAGAAGGAGAGCAGGTTGCTCAAGGGGGATGGAGAGTCCCCATCCCTTGGGGGGGACATCAGTGGGGATGTGGGCAGGGGGCCTGGTGGGGTGGGCTGATGCTGGGGATCTCAGAGGGCTCTTCCAACCTTAATGATTATATGATTCTGTTTTAGGCAGGAATAAACATTCAGGATCTTGTCCTATTTCTGTGGCTGTTGATGTGATTCCATTGCTTCCACTGACATGAAAGCTTTTTAGTAACAACACCAACATCTTAGTCTCGGTCTCAGCAGCGAAGGCATCGTGATTTTCACTTCTCATGAGCTCCTGGTCCTGCAGTGCAGGAGGCACATGGCTGCTTCTGCCCAGCATGGCTGTGGGTCTGGCCCTCACTGCCTGAGGAGGAGGAAGATGAGGAAGGCTCCTGTCAGGGCAGCACTCCCAGTGTGCCTCTGGCTGCTGGCTGGCAGGCACTGTCTCTCCTAGCAGCTCAGACTGAGCAATGAAGAGCTGCAGTGGCAGCGCTCTGGCTCCCACCATGGGTTACTGGTTTTGGTTAGAGAATGAGCCAATGGGAGTTTGTAAAGCTACCAGAATCAGTTACATTTCTTGTGCCTTGGAGACACCAGCCTGGGTGCAAAGTGGCTGTGCAGTGGGACCCTGTTCTTCCTTTCTCAGCTGGTTCTATTTGCTGCTTCTGAGTGATGTGTTAGCTCCATCCTCTGAGCTCTGGAACTGGGATGCTGCCTACATACCTTGGGATGTCCTGGCTGTGGTGCTGGGCCCTGGGCAGCAACAATCGCTTTCCTCCCTTAGTTCTGCTCAGGAGGCTCCTCCTGTCCCAAGCAGCTCCTGTCTGCTTTGAGTAATTGCTTCGCCTCTCTCTTATTGGCATGATTTATTGAGGACATGCCTGCTGTCATTTCATCCTAGTCAAAATAAATGCCCTTATTATCTTTGTTTTCTCTTAGCAGCAGAATGCAATGAATACAGGCAGATGTTTCTGACTGAAAAAAGAACACAAGGGATGATCCTTCCTTTGTGTTCTAGTGAGGAGACATCCCAGACGAGCACTGCCCAGGAGCATGCAGTGTCTCACTTGCCTTAGTCCTCCTCTGTCCTTGCAGTGTCGTTGCAGTTACATTGAGACACAGGCTGCTTAGCTTTTTAAATGACGGTGAAGTGCATTTGCACTGAAATAGTTTTAAAATGGAGGGGTGTTTCCAAACATGCAGCTTATGGGTCAGTGCTCCTTGGCTTTAAGGGTATCCAGAAATGTGTCACATTCTTTGTGTCTCATGTTTGGGTGTTATTTCAGCTCAGGTTATGTGGAGTTCATACTGAAAGCTTATATTGCATTATGACATACAGCAAAATCCACCGAGTTGATTTGTATTCCAAATCCATCTATTGCAAAGACTGCTTTTTCATGAGCACAAAGTACTGGAAAGCATAAATATTTATTTCTTAAAGTTTATGATTGCCTTAAATCATTCGTGCTTATTTAGCAAGCGTAAGTTATAATTGAACTGAGCCATTGAACCTGATCTGCGTGCATTAAAAATATCTATATGTATGTGTATATATATCCATGTATATACTCGAGTCAAATACGGATGGAAGCTCTGAGCTAATTGCTTCCATCACATTGAAAGACGCACTGATAATTTCATTTTTCCTTCAGGTGATAATAAATCACTGCAAAGAGACACTTAAAACTACAGCGCAGAGTCATGCTTCAGCGTGCAGTGTGTTTTTGATGGATAAAAGCTGAGCTAATATGCAGCGCTGTATGTCCATCCATAGGGAGACAGCTCAGCACATCGTGATGTTATTCCAGGTTGGTGTGTGTGGAATTGCAGACTGCCATACGTTGGCATACATTAAGGGATGCTTCTGCTTGTGGGCTCCTTAGAAGCGTCTGACTTCAAAGTGGACCTTGGGCCGCAGGGAACACAGCCAGCACCACACTGTCTTGCTTCTCTTCTGGAAGGGATTTATTTGTCCAACATTCTTATCTCTGCCTTGAGTCCCACACTTTCCTTGCCACCCACCCCTCTGGCTGCAGCCGTGCCTTCAGCTAGTGGGGCTGCCACCATGCTCCTCTCAGCCCAGCACCTGCTGTCTGTTGGGTGTGAATGGCACACTGGCCATCCCAGGTCTGGCAGGGCTGTAAGAAGCGCATACAAACATTCAGTGTTTTCTTACATCCATATGATTTTCAGGCTTCAGGAGGAGGGCAACAAAACACAACCTGGAGATGGATGTACTGCAGTACAGTGCCAGGTGCACTGGCTGTGTGTGGATGGAGATGTGCAGCACAAGCACAGTTTGTTTGCAGAGGGGGAGTTTCACTCTTCCAGAGGCCGGATCCTGCATCCCCAAAGCCTGAAGGTCAGGGCTTGTTCTGAAGGATACCTTTCAAAGGAAATATTGTATCCATCGATGTGGAAGCTTAGAATAGAGAAGGGAAAAGGCTGTGAATCATCAGAGCTGGCTCTCCATGGGCTGCTACCAGGTCTGGTGCAGTGCTTGGGGCTTCTGATGTGCACTAACAGCAGGTCAGAAGTAACACTGGGTAAAAATAGATGTTTTGACATGGTCAGATGGTGAAAGAGGAGGAAAAACATGATGAATTTCACAATTAACATTTTACTTTAGCCGTACTGACAGTTCCAATTATGTTCAATAGAGTCTATGTCTGCCTAATGGCAAAGTGCCATTAGGGTCACAATTACTGTTGCTGCTTAAAGAGCCTTTGAATGTGTCAGGGCTTTTCAGTGTGTGCTGGGGACCCTGGCTGAGCACTGCTGCCACTGATGCTGATGGACATTTCAGAACCATATGGAACTACCTCTTGTGTTCTCACTGGGGTGATAACCAACAGTACAGTTTTGAGGAATAAAAAGTGCATCAAAGTATCTTTTGCTATAACAGAATCGAAAGTTATATTCAAGGAAGCAGACAGCATTTCCTGTGTTGGTGAGAACTGGGCTCAGTAATCTGCTTTGACAGCTGGGAACTGGGAAACCAGCATCAGTGAAGTGGACAATGGAAAGGAAGGAAAAAAATGGAAGGTTCCAGAAATTATCCCAAGTTTTGCACAAAGCAGAGAAGTTTGAATGGGAACCCTCTGATGGCATAAGGTTATGCAGTGAAATGGAAGGGCCGTGCACTCTGCAGCCTGCATCACACCTGGGAAATATGGTGTGAGTCTGCCTTAAACTAGGGATGTGTCTCTTCTGTTGGTTGGACTTGATGACTTTTCGGGTCTTTTCCATCCTATGATTCTGCCAACTCAGCCTTGAAATGGTGCTTGTGAGCAGGAGATGGAGCCTGCTAATGGGACACCTGAATTTGTGTCTGAGTTGAGATGGTGGGATGTGTCCTTTAATCCTGGAAAGATCTGTGTTGTCTGAATGCAGTGCTAATGGGAAACTGATGCTCCAGATTTGACCTCCAATTTGGCACTAGCCACAAATTCTCAAGGTTTAAGTAGTGCAGTTTAATTAGCATCAATTTAGCAGCAGATCTGGGTATCTAATTTATCATGAATAAGGCTTTTGAGCAGTTTAGTGTATTTCTGTTTTGTGAATCATCTTTGAGAAGGCTGTGACTCACTGGGATCAAGCTGCTGTTTGAAACTATTGGCAAAATATTTCCCATGGCTGGGATGGGACGCAGGTGGTTTGTGGTGAGTGATGGTGGGAAATGGATGTGTGCTATTTAGTCTTAATTAAGAAAACTGATCTTGCTGTGTGTGCCTTTTCTGAAGGCATTAAGATGTCCTTGTGCATCGCATTTGTGTTAATGTACAGTATCTGCTTACTTACTTACTTACTTACTTGGATGTGGTGGTCAGGCTGGACCACTCACTCAAATACACACAAACCTGATCACTTGAACCACCCTGGGGGTGTTGGGCAGAGAGTTCACAGGAGGTTGGGTGGTTCTTCTGAGAAACAGGACTGACAAAAGGGCCTTGTTTAATGGAAGTTGTGTCTTCCGGGAAGAAAACATGATTTCATTGTGGTTTGAATGCAGGTTCAGCCTCGAGAATGGATGCTCGCCTGAGTCCTTTGATGCCAACACAAGTCACCAGGGTGACTGCTGTGGCCGCACCAGCTGTGACAATCATGACAACCAACTTGGTGGAGCAGGCACTGAAAGGTGTGTATGTGCTTCTCTAGACTGATTATATCCTTGAGGCATATGTTGTGTGTCTGTATTGCTGACCAAACCCTGCTTTCCACACTGCACAGGAACAGGGGACACTTAAAAAATGGGCTCTGATTTTGGCATTTGCTGTGAGTGCTGTCAGTGTTCAGTGTTGACTTGGTCTGGCATTTGGCAGCAGTTTGGCATCTGGTGACACAAAGGGCAATTTCTTCACAGTCTTTGGGCTTTTTGTTTCCCATGCCAATGTGTGTGTGTTGCAAAAGGGAGCAGGCACTGTTCCCAAAAGCTGGAAGGAGCATTCCAGCTCTGTCTGAGACTTTCCAAACGTGGTATTACACAGACATAAATCTGAAAGAAACCTCATAAGTGTTTCTTTTGACATGCTTTGTTTTTAAGTTTCTTTTTGGTGTGGTTTGCTTTTGCAAAACACCTGCTGCTCTTATCAGCAGCGTAGTTACAAAGACCTTGTTCTCCCCAGAGCCACTGAGGTGTTATTGACTTGTTTCCTTGTTGGGAATGAGCAACAGAAGAAATATTAGAACTGTATAAAGAACTCACAGGTGGAAAGACAAAGACCATAGAATCATAGAATGGCCTGGGTTAAAAAGGGCCACAATGATCATCTTGTTTCAACCCCCTGCTCTGTGCAGGGTCACCAACCACCAGACCAGGCTGCCCAGAAAAGATCTGTGCTAGAATCATTCTGTTCTGCCCTTTGTTGCTTGTGGGAAGCTGAAATATATTGTGATATATTTCATGTCAAATGTATTTGCTATCCTTCTTCAGTGGACTTGCACGAGCCCTCCTGTCCTGCTGGGTGAGGATTACACTGTGAAGCCTTTGATATCTAGATGGCTTCTGGTGGATAAGCCAATAGAAAATGAAATGGTGACACTGCTGAGAGCTTTCAGAGAATCATAGAATTTTTGGGTTTTTTTTGGGTTGGAATTTTGGGTTGGAATGGACCTTTAAGATCATCAAGTTCCGACTCCCTGCTGCAGGCAGGGACACCTCCCCAGACCAGGTTGCTCACAGCCCATCCAGTGGTTTGGAAGAGCAATCATTATATTTTTCCTTGTATGCAAGTAATGTAAATAGGATGAAAATCGTATTTTTGTTCCTGGCTTTCCCTTGGAAATGACAAACACGTTCATCTTCCTTCAGTATTCATTGCTGATTTCCTGCTGACCACACTGAAAGACGAACAGCAATTTCACTCCAGTTTTTTCTGTAGGGTTTCTCAGGAGATCACACTCCTTTCTGCAGGCTGCTATGAGCTGCCCTCATTTCCAATGGAAAAACAATCGAAGAAAGAATGATAATTAAGAGGAACTGGCAGTAATGTGGGTGATTTCAGGCGTCAGTCCCAGGTGTGCCAGGAAAGGAAGCTGGTGGGGCAGGGAGCTGGTGGGGCAGTGGAGCTGGCGTTGGGCAGCCTGGTGTGCATCAGCTGCAGTGTGTTTGTAAGCCCACTGAGCATTGTGCACTTGGCATCCTGTGCCACTGTTCTGTGCTTGCAGCGCCCGTTGCAGGAACAATGAGCCAACAAATGTCTTTTACAGGACATTCCAGCCATGCTTTCATTTTGCACCATAGATGAGTCTTTCTCTGACTTTGTTTCTAAAGACAAAAACTGTGTGTTCAGGGAGACTCAGCGCAGTTGTATTCTGCTCATGATAGCACAACAATTCTTCCTTCCTCAAGACCAAATTAAATTCTCTTTGGATGTCTGGGGCAGAGGTAATAAACTCTACAACAGTCCTGGCTTCCACTAAGCATTTATTTTGTGATAGGAGCTGGAAAAATCTAATGCCAACTACAAATCATATTTGTTCCCTGTTGTGGTTTAACCCGGAGGGGCTCAGCATCGCACAGTCATTCACACCATCCAGTGGGATGGGGAACAGAACTGAAAAAATCAAAGTAGAGCTCATGGGTTGAAATAAAATTGTTCAGTAAGGTAGAGAAAAGGATGATAGTTATGACTATATTTATATGTAGGAGGAGGATCAGGGAAGTCAACTCTTAGATAGGGTAGATAACAGCAGGACAAGGAGAAATGGCTTTAGGCTGAAGGAGGAAAGATTGAGGTTGGATATCAGGGGGGAGTTCTTTACTGTGAGAGTGGTGAGGTGCTGGAACAGCTGCCCAGAGGCTGTGGATGCCCCGTCCATCCCTGGAGGTGTTCAAGGCCAGGTTGGATGGGGCCCTGGGCAGCCTGGGCTGGTATGAAATGTGGAGGCTGGTGGCCCTGCCTGCAGCAGAGGGGTTGGAGCTTTATGATCCTTCCAACCCAGGCCATTCTATTATTCTATGATATATATATGAATGTATATAACAAGCAATGCACAAGCAGTTGCTCACCACCCTCAACCAATACCCAGTGAGATCCCAAGCAGCAGAAGAGAGTGAGATGAACTCCCAGCCCTTCTGAACTCCTTCTGCTCCATGTCCTATGATACTGAGTGTCCCTTTGGCCAGTTTCAGTCAGCTGTCGTCATGGTGCCTGGTGCTGCTGCATGGACAGTGTGTGGGATAGGAGCACAGAGCAATCAGTGCTGGGGGGTTGGGTGAAATGCCATGTGTTTTGCTCACTTAATGGGGAAGTTCTGGATATTGCAGTAGGTTCCCTTTAAAATAGAAGTTCTGTTGTTAGAATAGTGGCAAATATCACCTATGTGAGTGTGTACACTGTGTGTTTGAGGAGCCTAGGAGTGATGCTTGTCTGGGACCTCTGCACCAGACACAGAGCCCACTTTGGTGCAGCAGACAAAGAACTGTCATCATCCTACTGCTTCTATTAAACATCTTCAGGAAAATAAGAGTGAATGGGAAGAAATTGCTGTAGGGGCAACAAACTGCTCAAGGAGAAGTATTCTAAGGAGGGAGGGAAGCACAGAGTTCGACAGATCACAGTGGAATGTGTCAAAGCAGATGCAGACACTCATCAGGGGGTGAAATAAGATGTACAGGAGCAGCCCAGGAGGTGCCCATTGCATTAAATGGTTGTGATGGGTTGAAAGTAGGACCCACATTTGTGGGAGTGGGGCATAGAAGCACACACACCTGCAGCAGGGACAGCCCGGGGTAGCCTGGGGGCTAAGCTGAAAACAGACACTTTCGGTCTGTCAGGACAGGAGGTATTCGGTGCAATAATGAAGCACTGAATGTCTACAAGTGTGCACTTGAAGGAAGCCCCATCCTTTGCAATATTTAGAGTCAACATTTTAAACCTATTTAAGCTGCCATTGACAGTAACAGAGGTCTGGCCTCTAAAACCCTTAGCAGAGCAAAGCTTCATTCTGTCTTTGTCCGTATCTTTTCACAGAGCGAATCAATCTGCTCTAATTCTGCATTTAATAACATGTTTATCATCACACACTTCCATCTGCGGCAATATACGTAGGATAATTTTGCTACTTCACCTCTACTTCTCATTCTGTGAATTATTCATGTCCATTACCTGCCTTGGAATATCAGAGAAATCCCTTTCATCAGGTTTCCTGATGCAGGCACGGTATGAGCACATCTCTGGTAATTGCACTGCTAAGTTTAGGGGCAAAACTGCTGTGTGATTATGGTGGAAAGATGTCACATGGCTTAATTGTCTGCCTGCATTGCGTTTCATGCACGTAAGTTAAAGAGGAGCAAAAAAGTTGATTAATGAGAAAAGAGTAACCCCGAGCAATGAGCTGCCAATGGAGGGTGATGCTGCAGTTGCCAGCAGGCCTTTATAGCGTGTCTGGAGAAATGGCTCCTCATCCTTCTGCCCAACACCATCCCAGGGAGTGCTCCCAGAGCCTGGGGTGTGCGTAGGGGCTCAGGGCTGGCTGGGGAGACACAGGTTTGCAGCTTCAGTGTCTCAATACAGTAATGTTGGAAAACCATCTCAGTGTTTGCTGTGGGTATACAAATAATTGACTCCTGATGTGCACAGTGACTTACAGCACTTCTCCTTCCCTTCCCTTCCCTTCCCTTCCCTTCCCTTCCCTTCCCTTCCCTTCCCTTCCCTTCCCTTCCCTTCCCTTCCCTTCCCTTCCCTTCCCTTCCCTTCCCTTCCCTTCCCTTCCCTTCCCTTCTCTCCCTTCCCTCCATTCCTCCCTCCCTCCCTCCCTCCCTCTTCATATAAATTCAGAATGTTGGGATAGTCCATGCTGTGTGTGAATGCGTGCTGACCGTGCTGTTTCAAGCAGAGATGCTGCACCCACATCCCTTAGTGAGGTCACTGCTCAGACAGTGTGAGAGCTTTTCAAAGGAGAAGAAATGAGAGGTTGCCTCGGGCACTGCCAGCACAGAGCATCTCTGCAGGGAAGCTGTGTAAGGCCCAGGAAGCGAGAGCAGCTGCAGGGCTCTGGCTCAGTCAGTGCTGCTGCCCCTGTGCTCTGTAGGCAGCAGGGGGAGAGCAGCAGCAGCAGCAGTAGGGCCACCCCTGTGTTACCTGCCTTTGCAGCAAGGCAGCATTACCCCAACTGTCAGTGTTTCAGGTTCTGCTAAATTTCACATGTGCAATAGAAACCTAACAGAAACAACCTGGGTTGAAAAGGACCACGTTGATCATCTGATTTCAACCCCCCTGCTATGTGCAGGGTCACCAACAACCAGAGCAGGCTGCCCAGAGCCACGTCCAGCCTGGATGTAGTTTTGTTAAATCTATCAACTGGCACTAGTATGTTTTTATTATTGTATGTATGTTAACAAATGGTGACAGCTTGGTAAATGTGTTCTCTTGTTCCTCATGTGTGCATACATTGTGTGTGGGTGAATGAAAGATCTTGGCTTCCTCTTAATCAGAATGCTAATGAAGACCATAAAGGCACTGAACCAGCTTTTCTTTCTAGGATTAGAGAAGGAGATAGGGAGAGGCAGAGCAGCAAGTGGGGTTAATGTGATTTCTGTGCTGAAAGATAAGCCCAAAGTCTCTTAAGCATCATCCGAGTGTGTTGCTACATGTTCAGCTGCTCCTTTGCATGACAACACTGGGGCTTTGCCTTGTCAGGGCAGCGCTTTGGGGCTGTGTCACCAGGAGATGCTGAGCTCTCCAGAGCTCTTTCTTGGGGGTTATTCCTGCAGATGGCCTCCAGCAGAGCTGCCCCAGTGGCTGCACATCCCACATCAGCAGTGGGATGCTGTGACCATGGGGAGCCTGGGAGGAAGGCACACGGCTTACAGGGGGCTGACATTGGATGTTGCTTGACTACAGCACTGGCTGAGCTTGGCCCATAGCGCAGAGTCCCTGTAACAGATGTCTGGTGAACAGGGATACATTTAGAGATGCTCTTGATACTCATTAGCCGCTCCCTTCTCCTCACTCCTTTAATGTGGAAATGAGTTGATATGATTTGTAAATCCTCTTCTCTGCCACCTATAAAAATTAACTAATTCTTTTGAGAAAAATGGCGTCTATTTACATTGTTATCATTGTAATATATTCAGTGGTGAATCAGAGTCAGACCCATGACAGGTTCAGCCTTCTCCACGGTGCAGCCGCTGTGTCTGTTCTGTGGTCTGAATAACCTTCAAATTATTGGAATAGCATTTTAGGTGTGAACTGACATATAAGGGGCATTCCTGGAAAAGCACCGCTTGCAAATAGTTTCTCTGAACCCAAGTTTTAGTTCAGTGACTAGAGAAAACTCAGCTAAGTTGTCCAAGTGAAGGAGTGGAAGGACAAGAAATGAGCAAATAGAAGAGAGTTCATCTTTTCAATGATTTCTTACCGTAAAAGCCACTTTTTCCTGATGGTTTGGGCTGTCTGATACCTGCTGCCTTTTGCCTTTCCTGCTGTTCATTATGGCCCCTCTGTTCTCCAGATGCAGTCATTTTGTAGTGGAAGCACTTTTAGCATTTAGCATTTCAGATGCGGACAACTGCTTTGTAAAGGGGAAGAACTTGTTCTTACAACTGCTTCCAATTAAAAAGCAATTAAGAGCTCATGTGCAATTAAGAGCTTCTGTGGCAATTGCTACAGAATCAAAGCCAGCACATGGCAGTGCCTCCAGCTTGCAGGCTCTGCTGGACGTATCTCTGCACTGTGCTGGCCTTCCTGGAGGCTCAGGGCTGTCCCTTAGGAAAGGTGTCCTGCTGGTCTCTTATGTCTGTCCTGCATCCATCCTATGTTCATCCTGCATCCACCCATCCTGCATCCATCCTGTGTCAGGGGGGCACCTGAATGACACAGTGTCCCCATTCCCCTCTCCATGACCTCCTCTTCTTCTTCCACATTGCTCCATGGGCTTTGGCTGCATGAATGCCCATCTCAGGCAGCACTGACAGTGCAAGTGCAGTTAGTGTATGGGATGTGCAAGCAGTTGTGCAATGAGCGTATTTTGAGTGTGCTTCATTATGACATTTTAAAAGAAATTGTTGAGCCTGGTTTGGACTTTTCACCTCTTGTGCTGCTGTCCCCACCACCATTCTTCTTGCTCTGTCTAGCAACCATGCGATAATCTAGCAAAGAGAAGGGAAAATCCATTTCCAAAGCTTTTAAAGAATGCAGCTGGGGCCCACAAGGCAGCTGGCAGGTGTTGGGGAAAGAAAATGTGCTCAGTGCAGGCAGAGCTCTCTCTGAAGGATGAGCACCACTGAGACAAGGTGTGAGCACCATGCTCCTCATCAGGTGTGTGGTGCTGGGGTTGGGAGCTGGGGCCTGGACCTGCAGATGGGAGCAGTCCCGACCTTCCTGCATGTAACTAATGGGCAATGCTTCCCCTTGCAGATAAAGGCAGAGAACGCAGCAGGGCTTCCTGCCCCCCGGCCCTGATCCTGCACACCGACAGGAGGAGCAACTCTGTGGAGAGGGATGGCGACAAGGTCTGCTGTGCGTTCCCTTCTTCCCTTAATTCTTTCCCTTACAAACCATTGCATGATATGGAACGGCACAAATCAGAGCCGGTACAAAGGGCTGCTCTGTGACCAGGAGATGGGTTTAGTTGTGCTGTGGAGCTCTGTCAGTCCGGTGCACCATGGGGCTGCCTGCAGTGGGCACCCAGCTGCCCCAGGAGCTCCATCCTGAGGAGGAGGTGTGGATGGAGAATTGCTCACATCTTCCTTTGGTTTTTACATTCCTGTCCACAGGTTCTGCAGTCATTCCCCACATCTGCAGCTGTGTTGGCACATCCAACACTGGGGCACATCCTCAGTGCTTCAAGCAGCGAAGTATTTTCCAAAGGAAGAACTCTGGACGTGCACTTTATTATTTTTTAATTAAGTACATGCTTGTCACTTCTTGATATTGCACTGAGCTGGATGGCTGCCTTCCTCCCACGCCTCCTCCTTACAGTTCGTTCCCTTAAGTTGCACAAGTAAATAGCTGTGCTGGAGCCATTAAAATGCTTGCAGGCCGTACCAATGCCTTACTTGGTGCCTGTGTCATAGGACAGGAGTGCTGCTGGGTCCACATGTGGGACTCCCCCCTGCCTGGGGGCTTGTTAGCATTCTGTCTTTGCAAAAGAGAAGTACACAAAAGCAGGCAGCGAGTGATGCTCACTGCCCCTTGGGAGCTGTTGGGATGGGCAGCTCGAGGCTGCTTTTTCATTTATGCTCCTGAAAATGGGGCAACACTTTGATTATACCCCATTGGTCCTGACTGTTCCCAAAGCACTTGGCTGTCCATAAAGCTACTAGTGTTATAATGGCCACGTTGGTAATCCAATTCAAGTTTAAGGGAATGATTTGTAAGACAATAACAGTCTTATGCATCGGCTTTATTTGTTGACTAATCTCTATCTCTCTTTCAAGGATCATTCTTTTAAACTAGTAAATGAGGATGACAGTACTTCAAATGGCAACAAGCCCGTGGCATCCACTCCAGTGCCAGGATCTCCATGGTAAGCAAATGCAATTAGAGCTAATAAAAGTCATTCATCAGTGCTGTTTCTCTCGCCAGACATGCATTAGTGGTCTCTACGTGGGGAAAATACACTACCCTGGATGTTAAACAGCAGCGCTGTATTCCTTTTCCACTGTAGCTTTCCCTCATTAATCACACACTTAGCAAAAATGAGAGGACGTTGTGTGACTGCCTCCCTGGGATCCACGAGGTAAGTGCAATGTGCTGCTGTCAGGAGCAAAGCTCAACCAGGAACGGCTTCTGGCAGAACGTTCCTGGTGCTTCTTTCTGATTGTATGGGTGCTTCACTGCTGGTGTTGTGCAGCACGGTGCTGCGCTCAGCCAGGCTGCTTAGGGCTCAGGTCCTGCTGGAGCTCTCACGTATTGAGATTCTGGATGGTTGACATGAAGAATTTTTCACCTACTGTACCCATATGCTGCAGAAAAATCAGTTTATTCTCATTGATTGATGTCTGTGGGATCTTTGGCCAAAGCACTCCATACTGATACCAGCCATTATGTCTTGTTATTACTCCATGCCATTTTACGAACCGATGCTATAAATACAGTGTGATGTCACATCAAATCTCAGCATCATAAATGGGATTTACGTTAATCATTCGTCTTTCTGGTTAGTTGCTAATACAGGAAATAGTGCAGGGGAACCATTTGAGCCTGGGTGGCAGTTCCACATCTGCAGCAGTGGCTGCTGGGTGGCTCATAGGCAGCAGTCTCAGATCCAGACCTGTGATGCTGGAATCTCTGAGGTGAAATCTTAAGTTTCTGAGTCTCCTGAGAACTATTTGGTGACCCAGCGAGTATTAATGTGACAGATAAAGCATTGAAACCTCATCCTTGGGACAAGAAGGAAATGGCATAGTCCTCATGCCAACAGTTGCCCCTATTCCGAGATGAGAGTCTGGTTATTACAAAATAAATGTTTATGTAATCATTTTGTTCCCTTTTTCACACTTAAGCTACTATTTCTATAAGGGAAAAATGAGCACAGCAATCTCTGCATTTCCAGTTTATGGTCTGTGACTGAAACAAAATATCATGCGTCCCCTATGGATAATTGAAACTGTCATTGTACCATGGAGGAATAGGTGATATGTTACGTGGGGAAAGGGACATTAATTTTAAATTAAATGTCAAGTGATATTAGTCACAGAAGAGGCAAAGAAGGGCCACAAGGGAGCACGGAGTTTCTCACTGGGGGTGGCTGCTCACAGACCTGGCAATACTCAATGGTTAATGAGCACCGTCAGCATCTGTGCCAGTGGTCAGAGGAGCACTGAGCACAGCAGCCCATCAGCAGAGGCAAAGGACACATTTCCAACAGCACTGCTTCCAACTCCAAGTCAAGTAATAGGTTTGGCCGTCCCATGTACATGGGGTGGCATTACTGTCACCCGACAGGGTGCTGGATTTGAGCTCCGCAGGGTTTATGTATGGCCAGTTCCCCTCACAGTACTAATTCTGCAGTATGCCTGTTTGTTCATAATGTGAATTTCAGCGAGGGACATTTCAAAGCAGGCATTTACTCCTGGACGGGATTGGGCCTGTGCCCTGACAGTAGTCCTGATATTTAATAAAAGGGCAACAACAGCCTGCTTACATTAATCAGCTGAATCTGTCCTCTTCACCTAAATGCCAAGGGCTTTTTCCCTTCCCTCTGGGACCACTGTGGTATTTATGGGAGTGCAGAGCCTTGATATGGAAATGTTCCTTTACACTTCCCTCTTGTTATTTCATGTAGAAGAGACTTGGGGCCAATGGAACAGTTCTTGACCTGGCTGTCAGTGTTTCTGGTAGAACAGAGGTTTCTGTAGCTCTGAGACACAAAGTAGTGAATATACCTCATTTTTGCCCTATAAGATATGAGAGGTTTGAGGGGCTGCTTTTTGATCTAGCGTGCTTGTGTATTAAAACAGAAAGTTACTAAAATCTCACAGTGAATGAGATACAAGAATTAAGCTCGGAGTTAATTGCTTGGTCACAAGTGTACTTGGCATGATCTAAGCATAGTTTATCACTTGGACTAGGTGTGTAGTCTGGACTGGAGATGACCGGGTCTTCTTCTTCAACCCTACAATGCAGCTGTCGGTGTGGGAGAAGCCGGTGGACCTGAGGCACCGCGGCGACATTAACAGGATCCTCGAGGACCCTCCGCACAAGCGCAAGCTGGATGCTGCAGCAAGTAACTTAACGCGCCGCGACTGTGCCTCTGTGCCAACACATACTGGGTCTCTGTGTTCAGTGGAAGTGTGATAACCACGATTCAGTGGCTTTCCTTGAGACTCCATGTCAAGTACCCTGTTAAAATCGGTGTTTATCACAAAACATTTATTTTAACTGGAGTGGTGAGCAAGGGGACAGAGAGTGCTCATTACTGGCAATAAAGAACCAGGTGGCTTCTTGTACTGGAGGAATCTGTGATGTATAAAATACATCTCGGAAGACAGTATGTTTTATTACTGTTATTTCCAAGATGTACATTATGGGCGCATTACCGATGCATTATTTAGCTTTTGCACAGGAGCAGATACTCCAAAGTTAATGATTATTCAACCAAGTTGTAGAGACGGAAAAACTCCCAATAGTAAATCTCTAATGGCTGCTAAAAGGTTCAGTGGAAACGTGGGTGCTTCAGTCTCAACATAAATCTACCAGTCCCCTTTTAAACACTGTACTGTTGAGGGGGAAATTTGTGGTGCTGGCTAACACATACCATGCTGATCTGCAGTAATATGTGCTGAGTGGTTCAAAGTGCAGCCTAAAGGAACAACCTGGCCTGTTGGATAGCTGGAGTTTGCTGGCTGTTCCTTTGCAACATGGCCGGTTTGCAGAGGCAATTCCCTCATCCCCACGCCCCTTGTTGTGCTGTCTATTTGCTCTGCTCTCTGCTGCCTTGTTGCCCAGTCCAGATGTTGTTCCCACTGGTGAACGATCCAGCAGTACCCAGTACCCTTGCTTGCCTTTGTTCTGGTGGCCCCACAGTGTTCCACCACATAATTCTCTATATATGTTGTTTCACCAGTTGTTGGCTCCCTTCGCACTGCTACTGAGAGCAGTTCAATTCAGTTTTAGTGCTTCCTTTATTCCTTAAGTCTTCATGTTGGCTTCCATGTCTGGGCCATGCCAGTAAGGTCTGCCATTGTGGTAGGACATCCAGCCATTGGAAGCACTGCTGGTCCTGGTCAGTGCTGGTGGCTCTGTGAATGTCGTCATGCCTGATTCCTATACTCCTTAATATATAACATCATTACTTTCTTTCAATATTAATTTAAATGATCAGAAGCTTCAAATTTGCATTTTTTTTTCTCTGTATGATTTCAGTAACTTTGTCTCTGTATCTTATAATTCCAAAGCGTATCTGCAGAGCTTCATTCTTCAGGAGAAAAGCAGAACGTACGCTTTTCATTATGGGATATATTGAAAGAGTGATTAATTACTGATGAGGGAGTGTGGTGGCCAAAGACAAAAGCAAGGGTCATTGTTCAAAATCTCTACTGAATTACTGAGAAGAATCTAAAGGCACTGCTGATAGGTGACACTTCACTCCCACCCTTTATCATCTATATATTCCACCAGGATTTGATTCACGCACCGATTTCTTTATGACCATGGTTTTCATTGCTGCTAATAGTCTTCATCTTCCTTGATAAAATTGGGAATCAGTATTTGAGGCAATCAGGTTATAATTAGTACACATTAGCTGCCAAGGTGAAAGAAATTATTTGTTACCATTTCTCTTAGCTTGTAATCTGATTAAATAAATAACACAAATGAGCCGTGTGTTAGCAACAATGGCTGCCAAATGGATTTAGCTTAGTTGCCACTGCTGAGTTTTAATTAGAGTTTTTAAATCAAAGTCACGAAAAAAGTTAACAGGCATAATTATTCACGGGGCGTTGTAGGTTATCTGCACATCATTCCACTGAAAGATCAAGTGCATTTGTAATTCAGGCGTAAATGAAACATTGTTCATTTGCCCATGGCGCTGCATCCATGCAGAGCTGGATTTGGCAGAGCTGTGAGGCAGACCCACCCTTGGTCTCAGCATCCCCCAGCCCATCCTGACAGCTCAGTATGATCTGACCCCTCCAGCCATCCACTCCATCACAGTTACCAACATTCCCATCCATGTGTTGCAAATGCAGCAGAAGCCCAGAAGTGAGGGTGGCAGGAAGATGTCAGTGCTGATTCTTTAAAGGAAGATTCAGTTCTTCAAACCCAGAAGTGAGATTTGGAATGTAGGCCCACATGTGTTGTACTCATCTAAGCTGAAGGCGGGTGTGGGCAAGGCAACACAGTGGGAATAGGTAGGAAAGCAGAAAAAAGTCTGAGGTTGAAAAAGGGCATTTTCTTGACAGTTTTTGCAAATTGATTGCCTGGGTATGAGGGTCAGGAGGTCTTGCTTATTTCAGATGAAGAAAAGCAAATTGGCATTCTAATTACAGAAATTTGCATGTTGATTCATACTCAGTCTGATAGCTGTTCACAATTAGGAGTGAGTTAGTCTACTCTTTTCTGACAAACGCTTTTGAACCATTCATTGTAGTGTTCAGACAAAACTAAGCAGCCTGTTCCTTACAGAGAATCGTAGAACGACCTGGGTTGCAAGGGCCCACAGTGCTCATCCAGCTCCAACCCCCTGCTGTGTGCAGGGTCACCAACCAGCAGCCCAGGCTGCCCAGAGCCACATCCAGCCTGGCCTTGAATGCCTGCAGGGATGGGGCATCCACAGCCTCCTTGGGCAACCTGTGAACAGTGCGTCACCACCTGTGGGTGAAGAGCTTCTTCCTAATAGAGAACAGCATTGCTCAGCTCCCTCTTGCATGTGATCTGCATGCACTGGGGCTCTGCAGAACCATGAATCAGGTTTCTGTGTATTGCCAATGGATTGGCAGCGCTTTGACGCACCTGCTAAATAGTGATGTTTTCTTTTCGTTCTGGAAAGTGAACCGAAATTCATTACATGGTTGGGATTAGTGGAATGATTTAATTAATCAGCACTAAGCCTGGCAGACCATCAGACTGTGGCGGAGCTCCGCTTCATGATTTCACGGAGAGATTACTGTCAAGTAATATTCTTCCTCAGCGCTTTAAGTTAATTACTCGAGGCTGTGCTCGGCTGCTTCTCTCCCTCTCTGAGGCAGCTGCTGGCCTTAGTGGTGCGCTGTGATGCAGCACGTTCCTGAGTGAAGGTACAAACACTGTTTGTCATCTTCCACTATTTTCCATTGCACTGAGGTGTTAAGTGATGCTGTTGACTCTGCGTTCCATTTATTCAACGCAGTCAGTGGTACAAGCAGTGCAGGGAGGATCTGGTGTTCCTGCTATATGTGGGCTCTCACTATTTGCTGGGGAAAACCTGAGACAGGTCAGGAACTGGTGAATAGGAATTTGGGCAGATTGTACCAGGTTCCTTTTATCTGAAAGTTATGTGGTTAAAAAGCTGTCATTAAAGCTGAGATCTCTGCAGCTCCCATAGCTTTATGATATTGCTATTGAACTACATCCCACCATCCAAGTCTGTGGCTTGTTTTTCTTGTTTCTTTGTACTTTAAATTGGATGCCTTGAAGAATTCAGCAAGAAAAGGTAATAGTTTCACAGAATTTGTGTCTATTTAAAACACGATTAAATTGATGTGTGTATTCTTAACACCTCCATCTAGTAAGTAACACTGAGATCAAGCTCTCCTTATTTTAGAACACCATTCACTTGGTGTTATTCTCATGCGAAGCTATAGCTACTAAATATCAAAAGCATTTTTGTATGCTGTGTATCTGCTCCTGATGGTCTGCCTCCAGTTCTTGTAGGCTGCAGTGTTACATTGTTCCTTCTGCAGTAATGTAAGGCTGCATACATGCAAAGCTGAAAGCCCTATACACTATACACTAACATACCACTAATTTCCCTCAAGTAGGGAAAGAAAACGAGTGAAGAACAAGACTACACTGAAGCTTGAAACATCCCTATTTCTGTCAGCTTTGGTGATATAAAGGTTGGACTTGGGAAGTAACAGGAACTTGTAATTGGTTGATGAGTTTCAAATACTCTGTGCAGAGAGAAAAGCAATGAAGAGCTGAGTTGGAGCAAAGAGTGAGGAATGAAAAGTCACTTTGGAATTGGAAATGGAATTGTCTTCCCATTTATCTTGTTCAAACCTAACTGCTCTGTTTGTTTCTTTTTAGCAGATAAAAACGTTGGCTCTTGTCCAGGAGATGAAAACGATGACATTAGCGTCAAAATTAAGAGAAATAAGTAAGTCCTAATGTTTACTTACCTGTATAAAATGTTGGGAACCTAAACTCTGGTACTGAGCAAAGAGAATCACCATTATCATGTTCTGTATGGTAACTTCCCGATGCCCAGTGAGGGACATCCTTGAGGTATCTGCTCTTCATCCAACTTCACCACTATTTTTAAAGTATCTATTTCCCATAGATAGCATCTTTGTATTACTATGTATTAGTATTATGCATGTATTCGAAAGAGATGGGATAAAAGCTTTATCTTCATTGAAGTGGGTTGGTTTGTTTTTCTCTGGTTTTGGGGTTCCCATGGTTTTGGTCAGCCTGTTGGTGCTGCCAGCTCAGGGGTATCTGGAGGCAGCTCTACTGCTGTGCTCCTATTTGACCTATATTACCATGTTTGTTTCAAATGCTGGTGGAGAAACAGGCTGAAACACTTGTGCTAGATGAGTAAACCCCTATCATCACCAATGGGTGAGGGTTAGAAAATGAGATATGCAGTTCAAATGAAGTGATGCCTTCGGGACATCTCATTGTATGTGACTTTAGGCCAGTAACTGCAATCCAGGGTCAGCTGTTTGCATTGTTTGGAGCAGTAAAAAATATATATCCATAAAATAAATATGTATAGATACTGTGCTCTGTATGTGGGGGCATTTTGATTAGGAAATACAACTTATTTCTGTATTTTCCAAGTGGTTATGTTGAAGATAATAGTATTCTCTTCTATATTGCCATTCTTACCTTACATTGAGTGGCCCTTTGCTCCTCAGTAGAGTTTCCATGGATTTATATTATTGTGAAGAAAAAATCAGATCCATTGAGTTCAGCACTCAAATGTGTATTACTTAAGATGTAATAAAGTATATGTTTATACTTAGTACAGAGTATATGTGTACTCCTAGTATTTATTTTATATTTGTAAGCTTAATATAGAAGTTGATGTTCACTCTAAAAGTGTTTAAGTATACTTTTATTAAAATCCATGGGTTCAGTAATGGACCCTTCTTAGAGCCTATGTGTAGGAGCTTTTCTGTGCAGCTATGATTATTCCTTCTAATGATTGAGAGATTGGAATTCCACATACAGTGAACTCTAAAACTCAAGAAACTCATTCATAAACTCAAGGAATACCCACTCAATGATTTCTGCATCAAAGTGATTATTGGCATATGAGGATTACAATGTCAGCTTGGCTGCATTTCCATGACTTGCTCTTGGGATGCTAACTTTAAACCTTCATTTTCTCTGTATTCTAAAGGGTGTTGTCAGAATTGGCAGGACCCAGATAGGGACCATCTTTTTCTATGTTGCCAGAGTTTGTTTTCTCATTGTTTTATTGCCATCAGAATATCCCTTTCTAGGAAATTATGTCATACTGGTCAAGCTGGGCAACGTCAGTCTGGCCCAATGCTGCTCAGTGCAGCTGTGCTCAAATGGGCACAGCCTGAGGACCAGAACTCTGATCCTGCATAGCATCTGATGTATGGCATGATCATCATTTAGCAAGTGTTGGGTGCCGGGATCTCTGTCATTAGTCCTGTCTTCATTTAACTTTTAGAATAAATCCCGAGACTAGAAGGAACCAGTTCACATTTGTTGTACTTGGGCAATTAGTCCCATGGAAGTCAAGGGCATTAGTCATAAAATAAACAAGCAGGATTTGGCTTGACAGCACAGCAGTGTCTCAGACTTCGTCGTGGTGATCCCAGTTCCTCAGAAGTTTGACCTGTCACTGGAGAGCCCCAAAGTGTTTATTTTGCTGTCAGCAGGGCATATATCCCCCAACAGCTCCATGCTTTCTGCAGCTGTTTTGAATTTTAAATTCTCTTTTATAGCATGTAAAGATTTCCTGACATCTTGCTTTGTGCCCTGAAACAACAGCAGAATGCAGAGGTTTGTGGATGGAGATTTAGAAATTGACCTTTTGCTATGGAAGCACGGCCTCAGTGCTTGTTTAAATGTCTGAATATTAAGCTGCAGTTAACAGTCCTTGACATGTAAAATACTTGAGGATTTTCATTTCAAACCAGAATGTAGTTATCCTGTTATCTTTTTCATTAGTGGGACTCAGACATCCCACAGTAGTGGGCGGGATAGCACCAGTAACCCATGTCTGAAGTATTCCCATTGCAGCTGTAGGTCTGTGCTCCCTCGTTGCCTCCCTGCTTCCTTGTGCATTTTCATGTTGATGCTGGATAGCCTGAAAAAAATATTTACGTACAGACAGTTATTTACTTCTTTTTGCAATATTAATGATTTGGGTTTTTTTTTTAAATATAACTAAAATGAGGTTATGTGCTTTCAGGATTTGTTTTAAACATGCAGCAGTTCCTATTCTGTTTTAATTATGCTCCCTCTCTGGAAGTTGTCGCCTTAGTAGATGATAGGGATGCTCTGACACGCAATAAATCATCTGCTCTGGAGAGAGCCCCGTGCTGATGATAAGACGTGATTGCATCAAAGTTCCAGCACAGTGCATCGTAATTCAGCTGGAGGGGTCATCACACAGCTACATGGTAGAGCCTTCTGACTCTATTACTTCTGTCAGTTGTCATTTCTGATGTTCGCACTGATGTCTGTCTTCACGTTTATGCATTACATGTACATCAGTAAGAACAGAACTGCTCCCACAGCCAGTGGGGGACTTGGCTCAAAGCTGGCTGCAGATCGGAGTGGGAACGTTCTGCTTTCATGGCTTTACACAAGCCTGGTGTGGGCTGTGAGCACCTGATGAGCTGTGGGTATCCCTGCTCACTGCAGGGAGTGGCACCAGGTGGCCTTTAGAGGACCTTACCAACCCAAACTGATTCTGCAGTTATTTGCTGAAGAAAATTACATTGTTTGTTGTAATCTCTGGCGTGAGACAAAAGCAAGTCAGTGTAATGTTCAGCATCCATTTCAATCTCCTGAGAAAGACTGAAGGAAAGAAGGGCTCTGGTGATGCTGAGCTGATTGAGAGCATGCTGGATTTCTGCAGTTTCAGCTGGAAGAAGCTCTTTGCTGATCATAGAAATTGGATTGGGCCTTTCATGGATGATGTTACAGGAAAACATTTGCTGTTGCAATATGAAATTCACTGTCATTCTGCAAAGGAAAACAATTTGATATCTTTGAAATCACTCGTAATATAGCATCGTTTTAGGGTAAATGGAAGTGTAATGTGATTATTTGTAGAGGGAAGATAGTGTACTGGAACTCGTGTTACATACCGATGTAATCCATTTGCTTGGAAATAAGAAAGTGTTTTCATGTAGAGATTCCAAACCTAAGTGTTGAACAATACTGTATAGTAAATTGCATCATGAACAAATGCAGTTATGCCTAGTAGAATGCTAAGAATCAAAGCAGCTCAGTTCCATCAGCCATGAGTGTACACTGTGATCATTCCTAGATTCTTGGTCTCCCCAGAAGGCACCTTCATGTTTTATTGTGTCTGCTCTGCTGAAGACATTGACAAGCAGTAGGAAGAACCCAGAGCAGGAGTCTGAGTTCTGGCTTGAAGCTAAAAGATGGGAGATTTAGCTTAGATGGCAGGGAGGATTTCTTTCCTTGGAGGCACTGAGGTGCTGACACTGCCTGGAGCGGTGCTGCCCCATCCCTGGAGGTGCCCCAGGCCATGGCTGGGCTTTGGGAGCCTGAGCTGGAGGGCACCCAGCCAGTGGTAGGGGTGGGACAGGGGGTTCTGGGGTCCTTGCCAACCCAAGCACGCAGGGTTTCCATGATACTGTGATTCTATGAGCTCTTCACTGAGGATGCTGAAGTCATGTCATGACGCACGAGAGTTCTCCAAACAATGACATTTCCCAGAATGGGGTGAGGATGCAGTGTTAATCGTCTCCAGCTCTGATAAATTTATGTAAGAAGTTATCTGGTGGAAAAAACTTTGGTTCCAGTGACTGCACCAATGATGTAGGATTACGGCTGAGGAGAGCATCCCCCTCACACTGCAGCAGCAGGGTCAGTGGTTCTCCAGCACATTTGTACAGGGGATGGATTGCCAGGCTGTAAAGAGGGTTAAAAGTGCCCTCCCAAGGCTACAACTGCTGAACTGTTTTCTGTCTTGCCTTGTTAAAGAACAGAAGATTGCCAAGTTGCTGACCAGGGGAAGGCAGGCACGGAGGAGAGGAATGAGAAACCATCAGCAGCAGAGGTCACACCACCCCTCGAGGAGCGCATCACTCATTTCCGAGATATGCTTCTGGAGAGAGGGGTAAGGAACACGTCCATGGGTCAGCATACCTGCTTGGTGAAGGGAGAGCATTATGTCTGACCAGTGCAGGAACCACGGTGTGGCTTGATATTCAAAGGGGAAATTATTGAAAGGGTGTTTTCTATTAACCGTGTAGCTTCTGCATTTCTTTACTTTGACTTTTCCCCAGTGCCATCCAGTGAAATGTGGCCATTCCAAACTGAAAGCCTTTTGCTAGTAAATCCCTATGTATGCAACCAAATGTGGCTGCTCCTTCTGCTGGGAACTGCACTGTGCATTCTGGAGGCTTGGAAGAGAAAACCTGCTTGTATCTTTGGCCTTCCCTGGCTGTATTTGGACCTGCTGGGAAGACCTGGTGGTCCCAGGGCCGTTTCCCATGGCCATTTCTCTTACAGTTTCCGCAGGGTCTGAGCAAGGTTAGGAGCAGTTAGATGGAGCATAAACTCAATTTATGGATAGAGTCCATCAGCACTGTGAGCCTCACCACCAAAAGGGAACTACGAGTCACAGATCACAGCAACAGCATCCTGTTAGCAGTTTTGTAAAGAGCTTCACCCTGACTTTTATTTCCTGCCATAGCACTCATAAACCTGTGTTGAACTGCTCATATAAAGGTTACCAACAACAATACAGTTGCTTTTATACATAAAATTGCCAGTGCAAAATTTTGTCTCCCAGTGCCCCTTCATCTTCAAGGAAGCAGGGATGGATTTAATAAAGGTAGCGTGCTTCAGCCCTATGCCCGCAAATGGAAATGGGTGTGTGGTGCAGTTGTATGTGCAGATTCTATATCTTCCTCCAACACTCTTCAAGTATGTACTATATAGAAGCTTATGGAACTTCTGGGAAGAAAAAAGAGTCATAAGTGTGTGTTAGGCAGTAAAGCAGTAGAAGTTATCATTGTTAGTCGGCAGACTTTACAGGTTCAGAAGTACAGCAGTAAATTATCTCCACACCATCCCCACTTCTATTCATGCATTTTGTTATTTATGCTTGAGAACCTCAGATATGCCATAAAGGAATATGGCTTGAAGGCTCCTGCTGACATACTTTAAGTCAGAGGACAGTAAGTCTAAGTTTAGAGGTATTTGGATTGTTTGGTAACAGAATTTGAGTGTTAACCCCTATTCAGTGTGGGTTGGTGTGGGGACTGGCAGGCAGGGCTGTGCCTCTTGGTGTGTACCGGCTGTGGGCATCACTTTGCCTGGGTCAGGGTCTCCCTCAGGCTGAAAAGCCTTTGATGATAAAGATAAATGCACCTGCTGGAAATAGCAAGCACTTCACTTTTCTTATCAGCCTTTTCATCAAAGCCAAACTCTCAATGAGCTGGGCTTTCAGAGAGGAGAAAAAAACAAAAGCAGCTATTCAGATGGGTGTCCTTTCACTTCTAAACATACTTCTCCAACTTGATACATTGCATTTTCATGAGATTTTTCACCGCACTCTGGGCTCAGATTAAAAAGCAGGAGCTCTGAACTGGGAAACAAAGGGAAGCTCAGCTCTCATTTCTCCTCTGGGCTGGTACCGGGCTGCAGAGCTCCTTCTGTATTCTGGGAAGAGCTGCCACCCTCCACCCCATGAAATGCTCCTGGCTGAGGGAGGAGGAGGGTGCAGCACTGGTATGGAGATGGGTCAGAATGTGAATGTACATCTGCAGAGCTCCGAAATGAACACTGTGGGTACTTAGAAATAAATCACAACTGTTTGCAACCAGCGGTTATCACAGATGTGTGCCCTGGTTTGTAGAAGCCGATAGTGACTGAAGGAGCAGCCAGAAAAGGAATCATTAAGTGATACGTTTGCCTGAGTTTAACTAGTGCTGAATTTAAATTGGCCTTTGTACTGGGAGCAGAGCAGATGTCCAGGAGCAACATTCCTGGAAAGGAATTGCTCCCTTTGACCTCTCTAAAGCAGCAGCAAATGCACGCCTCAGGCTGCAGCCCTGGGCATGGAGGCTGTGTCACAAGAAGATAACATTTGGAACAGGCTTTGCCAGTTGTATGGTGCATGGGTATGGTCTGGGTTCAGCCTGACTTAACCTCACAACTTAAGGAAGAACATCTGTGCCACTGGTGGTTTTTCAGCACACGGTAACTGCATAATGTCCTCAACCTAATTTAAATGGAATGTGGGATACACATTCCTACACTCCTTTATTCGCCCTGCAGATACCAGCTGCAGTGATACACAGCCTGTACAAATCTTCCCAGCTAAGGTCTGTAGTTTCCCCTCTCTGCCCCCAAGCACTTGTTCCCATGGCAGCTTCCAGTGGACATGCCCTGAGCTCTGGTGGCCCTGTGCCCCAGTAACCCATCCCACCCCATCCCCAGCCCAGCTCCCATCCCTGCACCAGCGCTGGCTGCTCCAATTCAACCTATTTGGCATCACGAAAGCCTTTGTGTCTGATTGTTAATTAGTCAACTTTAATTATACTCCACATACTTAATTTTTTTTTTTTCTTCACGAATTTACTCTTCTTTGCAATCAGGTGGAGTGACTGGAATATTTTATCTTATGAAGGAGTTTTCTGTAGCAAAGTAATCAACAGTGATTTTGTCTGAGATACCAGAATCATGATGGGGTGGTGCTCATAACTCATCGCCTCGAGGGGCTTCCTGAGAATGTGGAAGAACCTCTGTGAGTGTGGCCTTCTCATTTTGCATTGCAGAGGGCCTATAAATGATGCAGTGATCTTGGGTGCACATCCAGGGGCTCATTGCAGAGGGCTGAATTCAGTAGGAAGAGGTGGAAGCCTCAGAATGCAGACGGTGGCATCTACCCCCTTGGATGAACGTGGCAAATTTAATATGACAGTGTGACGTTTTGATGTATATCACTGTTAGTTCTTCAGTGTGTTTGTGCATTAACAGCTTCATTTGAGTTAACAGTTCAATTCTGCAAGAGAGGGGAGCTAAAGCTGAGGTACCAAATAAAATGGAAATTGATACTTCAGTCTTAAAAAGCAGGTAATGAAACGGGCATTTCTCTTCCTGCTGCAGATTCTTTCCACCAAAAAATGTAGCATTAGAGTCTTCCAGATACTCACTGAGATGTCCTGGAGTAAATCAATACTGATGGTGTGGGTGCAACCAGATCATTGCCAGAAACAGACTGAAATGCAACTTCCAACTGCTCTGAGGCTTCTTGGGAGGGTTCATTCACTTTCTGAACTACACTTTCATCTCACCTTGGAATATTTCCTTGTTTTCAGTCCCTATTAAAATTCCTTATTGCAGCTGTCTTTGTGTACTTCACAGGTTTCAGCATTTTCAACATGGGAAAAAGAGTTGCACAAAATAGTGTTTGACCCGCGATACCTTCTACTAAATTCTGAGGAACGTAAGCAGGTGAGCGTTACCCCAGTGCAGCTTCTGGTTGGTGGCAAACATCTCCCAGTTTAACGGTAATAGTCTTAGTAGGATAAAAGGAGCCGCATGCAATTGAAATTTCTTTTTGGAGTTTGCCAGTGTGGCTTTTGAAAAGGTGGTGCTCCAAGAGAGTTGTTACCTTTGGAAAGCAAATGGCAACACGTCAGTCAGCCCATAGCAAAGAGCTGCAGCCCCTTAGAGGTTGTAGGAGCGTGTCCCTCTGGTGCCTAGGGGCTCAGATCTTGAAGGCTAATGGCCAGAAGGTAACTTTTCCTTTCTGGTTTATGCTGCATATTGTGGGGAGGGTTTCCTTTTATTACTTAGGAAAATTTCCTATGAGTTTGTCACTATTGATTGCAGTATTTTGCAATAACTAAGTGGATGGGGCACATTGGCTGTGCTTTTACCTGTTTGAATGAGCAAGCCACAAAGGGAAGCAGACTTCTTTCTGCCCTGTTTATTTGGGCATTAGTTGTCACAAAGGAGCTAAAAGGACTCCAGGGATGTAGATTAGTCTAAAAAAATTAGGAGAGATGCAGGAATGTGGCGGGGAAGGGGAACTCTTTTCATGCTATGGTCATTCATCTTCCTTACCACTTCTTTGTCATCCTGGAAAAGAAAGGATTTTGAATATGGAATTATCCATTTTTGAACTAAACATGATGAATAATGTACTTCTCATGTCTTTTCCATTGCACTGGGGCCCGTATTGTCTTGTAGTTTCTCCAGGGAGCCTGCTGCAGTTATTTGTTGAGGGCCCGGGCACATACATCTTCATTTACTGCCTTTCCAGTATTTTCTTTCCTAAGAAAAAAAAAAGTGAAATAAAATAATAATGAAATATGGGAATGAAAATGTGAGCAAAACCACTAGAGTGGAAAATACTGCTAAAGAAGAGGCTGAGCAAAGAGCCTTCATTTTATTTCAGGGAATCAGCAAGGACAAAACCTAGACCTCGGTCAGTTCGTCAAGATACATTTGTCCTTTATTTTGTCAGCCATGGAGGTGATGTAATAAAAATGCATGATGAAAACACATTATGTAATATGGAGCTTTGCTTGAAGCCCCACAGACAGGGCCTCATCTGCAAGGTGCAGTCAGTGCTGGCGGGTGGGCTGAGTGCTAATGCTGGTTGTGAGTAAGCTGGGCTGCCAGCTGCTGAGGAAGAGGATAAGCATTGGGTGTGCTTCCACTAGCCAGGGCCCAGGAGAATTCAGCCTAGGAGGACATGCCATGTATTTAATCTATTTTCACTACTAAACTTCAAGTTAAGAGTTCTAGACGTTCCCTGTGAGTGCTTCCCTTTAATTAGACCTTGTTTTCCTCTGGGAAGTGGTTGAAGAAGAAAGGTAGGATTGGGCAAGGCTAGGTGCCTGATTTAATGAAATACTTAATGAAGTACAGCCTAAATCAGTAGAAGACATCATTTAGATACATGGAAACGTTTATAGTGCAGATGTTGCCTGTGGCCCGCGTAGTGAGCATCTCGAGTGCTTTGTAAGTTATAGCAATGAATTAATACCGGAGGTGCTTAGGGATGAAAGCTGGCTCGGAGAAGGGTGAGGAGTGAATGGTGAGTGTGTGCCCGGCCCAGCCCACCCCTCTGCTCTCTGTGGTCAGTAGCACTGGAATAGGCTCCCCAGGGAGGTGGCTGAGTCACCATCCCTGTGTTTTTAAACCATTTGGATGTTGTGCTCAGGGATATGATTTAATGGAGGGTTGTTAGAGTTGGGGTAAGATGGTATGGTCGTTGTTGGACTTGATGATCTTTAAGGTCTTTTTCAACCTGAGCAGTTCTATGATTCTGTGATTTACAGATAGATTGATCCACTTGCTGACTGATACTCTCCAAAGGGTTACAAGTATCTGAAGGATGCTGCTATTTTTAAGTCTAGGGATAGCAAAGGGTGAAGAGGCAACTCTAATAGGTAATGAGTTGGCACTTAGCTTTGATTTATTACTATTGTAATATCTTCGCTGATAATGGAAAGTCAGCAGTAACAGTTCTCGTGTTTTCTTTATTTCCTTTTCCTGCCTTCTCTTATGTTCAGATAGTGCAGTTGCATACAGTATAATATATTCAGGTTTCCTGTGTTGTCACAGCACTTCTTGCACAGCCGTTGTTGTGTTTTGCAGTTCAGATGCTTACGCTGTCCTGAAATGTAGATTTGCACCTGTGCATCCCCCCGGCTGATGAGAAAGCAGCCCTGATAGTAACCACAGTAATCATCTGTGATGTGTATAATATGTGGTGGAAAGAGATGGATGGTGACTATGGAAGGCCAATAGCATTCTGCAGAGCAGCTCAGTGTGCAATGCTTTGTAGAGCATGAAGCCGGCAGGGCTGGAGTTTTGGTACTCAACGATGTGATTAAAGGAGGTGGCAGAGATTTTAGACACAGAGCTGCTGATGTACATTTAGCTTCCAGATGCAGTCAGCAGAAGGTTGTTAGCTCTTCCAATAGGGTTCAGACTTTTGGGTCCATGTGTGCAGAGAGCTGTGTGTAAACTCGTGTTTTGTGGCAGCTGAACTGAAAGGTCTTTGGGCTTTTTGGGGGGTAACCTGCAAAATATTGATATTTACCATGATATTGTCAGGAATTAGAGCAAGCTGGGAAATATGTCAGGTCTAGACAAAGCACAGATACAACGTGGAAACAATAAATAATGCTATAGGAACAAAAATGTGAGCATAACACTGAAGTAAGGATTGTGTTGTACTGAAAGTATTATCTGTGCAAAGGATGCCTTTCTCCAGCTATGTGTTTCCTGACCACAAGTGCCCAGTGCTCCTTGAAGCAGATTCAGCTGCATTTCAGTCACACTGGGGGTGGATAGGAGTTGTGGTTTTTGAGATTGACAGCCCTTCAATGAAGCATGAATGCCACAAAGCCTTTATTAATAAATACTATATCATTTTTCCTTATTTTGAAAGATATTTGAACAGTTTGTCAAGACCAGGATAAGAGAAGAGTACAAAGAAAAGAAGAACAAATTGTTGTTAGCCAAAGAAGAATTTAAAAAGCTCCTTGAAGAATCCAAGCTATCACCAAGGTATGGCATCACCTTATGAAGATTTGTTAAGATAAAGTTTCTAATTCAGTCTCTGCTTATCAGCCCTGGAACGCTGCAGAACAGAATGCACTCTTCATGGCAAGGTTTTACATCTATTGTTATAATGCTGTGCCGACGTATCCTTATTGATGTTTTGTAGTACTTAGTTTATTTCACTGGGAATATCACTGAAAATGAGATATAGTGTTTCTCTCTGTTTCTTTTTTTTCTCTCACTTTGAATGTGCAATATTTTGCATAACATGCGTATTTTATATGCATATATGTGGTAGAATTATGTGGCACAGGTGTTCTCCCTCCTGTTTACGTGCTCCTTACAAATATCAGAATGCCACAATGAGGTCTCCCCGCAGCCTTTTCTTCTCCAAGCTAAACAAGCCCAGTTCCCTCAACCTTTCTTCAGAGGAGAGGTGCTCCAGCCCTCTGATCGTCTTAGTGGCCTCCTCTAGACCCATACCAAGAGCTCCATGGAAACTCACCTTGGCAGTAACCTCTAGCTTGATTTGGATGTGCAGTAAATATATGCAGACAAGTCTGTTCCCACGAGGGTGTTATGAGTCTGCACGGTGCTTAAAGCTAACAAGAGATACCACAGCATTCATACAACATATCCATCACTTATCATAGTACTGTGAATGCAACCCAAACCAAAATTACGCTAGAAACCATTGCTAGAACAATGCAGCAGTGAGATTTTAAAGCCCAAGGGTTGAAGGGGGCAGGGGGTTGGCAGGGGGCTGAGCTGGGCTCCCAGCAGCACTTGTGCTCTTGGTGCAGGGTCTGTGCTCAGCAGCTTGGCCTGGCCATGGTTGAAAGCATGACGCTGCGTTCAGCCGCCGCCTGGCCGTGCCTCTACTACAAGGCACATCCACAGGGCTGCAGCTTTCACATCTCTGTCTTTCCTGCAGAACGACATTCAAAGAGTTTGCAGAGAAATACGGCAGGGATCAGCGGTTCCGCCTGGTTCAGAAGAAGAAGGACCAAGAGCATTTTTTCAACCAGTTCATACTTATCCTTAAAAAGAGGGACAAAGAAAACAGGATAAGGCTACGGAAAATGAGATAAAACTGCTTGGAGCTGGCAGTGAGTGCAGAAGCTAAAGCTGGGACTGCAGGAAGGACCCCAAGTGAAGGTGAAAGCAAAGGCTGACCTCACAGCAGCTGAAGGACAGAGTGCAAATCCCTGAGAAAAACTTTCTCTGAATGGCGTTTGTTGAACACACGGAGCATTTGTGAAGGTTGTTCTGCAGGAATCTGAAGGATATTTGTTCCCAAGGAATTAATGTTTCATATTGAAGCTCTCTTTTGTAGAACATCCAGAGTTTGATGCATTTCTAATTGCCGTGATATGTCAATCCCTTAATTGTTTTAATTATGCAAATCACTTGTAATACACACAAATTATGAATCCGGTGCAGATTTGTAATTAAGCAGAAACAGATGCCATCCATAACAATCTCAAGATATTCTGATCATTTAGAGGAATTACCTATCGCAATCTTTTGGCAACTTTCTGCATTAGCACAAGTTGTTCGGAGGGGCAGCGGGATTCATTGCCGCATTCACATGTCTGTGTCCAGTTCTCTGAGTAGTACTATTAAATATTAATTGTTAATCTTAGTGACGAGTGTGAAAACCCTGGCCAGTGTTCCATAGGAAACTCTCCGTTCCAGAAATAGCTTTCCTGATGCCATGAGTGGTGCTTTGGGCTGATAGCAGCACTGCTCCGTCAGAGTTCCGTCAAGGCTTTCTTTTGTACAACCATCGCAGTCTGAGTTACGTTCCTGTATGTGGAAAGTCTGCATGAGATTTTTCTCATCACCTTTGTATAAATTAAATATTTTACTTTTTTAATTAATAAATATTTTAAGCCGATTTTTGGGGGTTTATTTTCTTTTTTTCTAAGTTTCTAAACTTTTGGAAATGCTGGGTAAAGCAGCGCAGGTCTCACGGTTCCGACTCAAGAGGTAAAACACTGATTGCTCCTGGAGCTCCTGCTTTGCAAGCACATTTCTACTGATGCCAGCTGCACTCAAGAGCAGATTGAGAGCACATGGTTTGTACAGAGGTAGCACTGGGTGGCTGGGCTGAAGGCAGTGCAGCTCTATGCTGTACCCTCACATCCCCCACTTCTCTCTATGCTCAGAACCATTTGCTCAGTTGACCTCATTTTTAAGTTATTACTCATTAGATTGATGGATTTCTACTTCATAGGGGTGACTTTTATATTTGTTCCTACTAAAGGTGAATATTTTTTAAAGCGCTCCAGGTAATTTTTTTATGATCGTGGAAACAAATGGGATTTTCTAATACTTCAGACAAATGGATTCAGAATATTTCCAACAAGAGTAGTTCAGGTGATAGTAGGTGACGTATTTGAGAAAGTCTGTGGCCTGAGAGCAGATCCATTTCAGGTCGTTCATGTTCTCCAGTTCCTTTTCACTTCTGAGGGATGTTTTTTATGCCCCATTTTCCTGGCTCTTTTCCATTGCAGCTTAAGGAACTCCCCACACAGTAGAGCAGGGCATCACATGCAGAAGGTTCACTCCTGCTGCTTTATTTCTGTGAGTTGGAGATTCTGGATGAAGGCCACGTTTAGAATTCTGTGTCCAGTTCTGGGTTCCCCAGTTCAAAACAGACAGGGACCTCCTAGAAGGAGTCCAGTGGAGGGCCACAAAGATGGTGAAGGGCCTGGAGCATCTCCCCTATGAGGGAAAGCTGACTAACCTGGGTCTGTTCAGCCTGGGGGAAAGAAGACTGAAGGGGGATCTGACAAATGCTTATTAATATCTAAAGGGAGATGGGAGGCAAATGGATGAGGCAGTGACTGTGATGGGTAATCCTTTGGTTTTCTTGTGTAATCCTGTGAAATGCAATGAGTGACCAGTGCAGGTGGTGCTGCCTATGCATTACAATGCCTCTGAACATGGCTCTGTTTTGTTATACTTCAAATAGAAGAATATTAAAACAAATGCGATTAGCCCCATGATACAATAGAAGTATTAAGTCAGATTATAATGCAAAACACTGACAGTAAAACAACTACAAAGAGCTGCTTTGAGGAAATGGTCTTATCTCAAATGATGTTTTTATGGTCTGCTCCTTTCCCCATGCCCTGCTCCCTCATGAGGTGCTTGGAATTAAAACCTTCTGCTCTTTTGCCACTAATATGTAAGAAACAGGAGTTGGCCAAGGGCAACAGCTTGGCTCTGTCACCTCCTGCAGGGCCAGCAGCACCGCCACATGGGCACAGCACATCCACTATGTTGTGTTCCTGTAACCACAGAAAAATGATTATAGCTCAGCTGAAATAGAAACCTGGATACCAGCAACATGCAACAAAACTGCTTGAGGTTTCAAATGGCAGACTTGCTTGCTGGGAGTGTCGTATTGACCTCAGTGGCAAGCCTCATCATTGGTAAATGCAAAGGGAGAGCAGCTGTGGCAGTAGGGGACAAATGTCTGCAGCTGCTGCTCAGGGCCCAGGTGGGTCCAGTTGCTGTGGTTGGGGAGGCAGAAGGGCCCTGATCAGTGGCAGAGAACAAACCTGTGACAGGAATGGGCTGGGCTAAAAACAGTTTTGCAAAGGTATCAGCACAGACAGGTTTGGCTGCTTGTAGGAGAGTGTTAGTGTTGGCAGAGCTGCTTGTAGGCTATGAGTCTTGGACCAGAAGAGCCTTCATCAAAACGGAAAGATTCCTGTGCTATTGCATGTGTTCTGAGAGCAGAGATCCAGATCTGCTCTGTTGAAAGGGTCCCAGAAAACAAACTGGAACTGTTTGAGTGGGAAAAAAAGCACAGCAAATTGTTCCTCCAGCCCATCAGCCCATTTCTCCTCACTCTGCAGCAGCCTCAGCCATAATCACCAGGCGGTTCTGGGTCTGTGCTGCAGCCCTTGGGGCTCACATTGCATGTCCTTTGCCCATGCTCTGCAGCAGGAAAGGCTTCCAGTGAGAGCCCTGCTGTGAGCTTGTGGTGTATGAGCCCATATGGGCATAGAAAGCTACAGTTTCTCTTCTCACCTTAAAACTTTACATATGTGAAATACACCACGCATCTGTGTGAGTGATGCCTGCTGTTGGTGCAGGGCAGGTAGTGGGCAGTGCTGTGCCTGGTAGTGGCTCTGCTGCCTTACAGGCATCTCCCCTTGCTCTGCGTCTCCCTTTGTGTGCTCCATGATGGTTTGGGCTCCTTTATCTCAGGTAAGCTTCTTTACAGAATTATGTTTATTTGTTTCCTTTTCTGGGATATGTGCTCTCATTCTTCAGACTTAAAAAAATAATATATATATATATGTGTGTGTGTGTATATATGAAGCATTGAATGGTTTTTGGCTCAACCAGGAGTGCAGAGTCTTGAAGGGGTTTTGCCTTCGTTCCTTATTTGTTGGGTTTTTTTCTACTGTTTGGCTTCCCAGTGAGGACGAACATGTCTGGGTGGAAGCTGAGTGGTTCTGTGATGGTAAAGTCAGTTTGTTTTCCTTTCCTAAGTAGTCTGTAGCTCGTTTATTTTCTTAAAACTCAGTTCTTCCTATTGTGATACCTTCACTTGAGCTTACTTTGGTGAATATTACTTTCCTTCCGTCCCTCTGGGACCACATTTCTGTATTGCTGTGATCACTGTTTGGAGAGTTAATCTCTAACATAAGCGAAGAGAAGTCAAAGAAATGAAAACAAACGATGGCATCATTCCCCAGAGACGGCGGGTTTACTTCTCTGGGTTCACAGTGAGATGCTCCGGGTTTGCCTCCGCAAGCAATTTAACTTGATTTATCCCTCCAACCACCTCTATATTGTATTTCTCCAGCAGTGGCCGTGGCACCTGGGGTTGTTGGCTCTCCATGTGCTTTTCATAATGAATGCACTTCTGGCAAGTTGTTTGTCTGAGTGGTTGTGTACTCAGACTGTTTGTCATGGTTCCCTTCCACTTACTGGTCTTCAGGTTGTTGTATTTAATAATGCCTTTGCTTTGGGGAGGAACACAGAGCAGCTGCTTGAAACATGGCACAGATGCTTCTTTCTCACAAACAGGGCTGAGTTTCTCACTTTTCCCTGTTTCTTCATAGGCAGGTCTGAAACAGATTTGGAACATTTAATTCTGAAGACTTTTGTGGAATGTTAACTGGGGGTGGTAACTGGGATGCTCAGAGTGCATGTGGATATGGAGGAGGGGATGTCTGATAATGCAGGAACCCACCTCCAGCACTCAGGGCACTGCAGTCACTGACTTGGCCAAAGGAACATGACATATAGAGCAGCGTGTTTAACTTTTTAAACAAACCTAATAAATCTCCTAATAACAGACCACTTTAAATTAATGCACGGGTAAAAATGTTTTGTTGAAGTTCCTGCTGGCATCAACAGAATCAGTCTTTTTCCTTTGGGTCATAATTGCTTAAGTTACTGGGAAATAGCACATAAAGCATTGCTGTGGTCCCTCCAGGAGAGCAGCCTGTTCCCTTGCAGCCTGTTTGCTGTGGGATGCCCATGCATCAGCCCTTCCATATTACCTGTATATTAATCTGCATAATATTTGTGGTCTGAGTGCTGACAGATGGGCTGCAGGGACTGCAGGCACGAATTAGTCCCCAGGTGCCCACTATGTCCTGTCCCCCCTCCTTGCAGGTCAGTCCCTGCCTGCATGGCCCCCCAGGCTGAGTGCCACCAGCATTGCTGCAAGGCCCTGCAGGTCGCTGCTGAGTCGCCTTACTGTGCAGCCAGGTTTGGCTTGCACCAGGTAAAGCCAAATATCTTCTTTTTGTTTTCCTCCTTTTCCTACTTTGAAGAGAAAATCTGTTTCCTGGCATCACAAGAAAGTGGTGCTCCTGCTCCGAACGAGCGCTGCATGAGAAACAAGGATGTGTTTAGCTTAAAAGAGCATTCCTAATGAAGCCCTTCCACATCTGAAGAGGCTGTAGTTGTGTGCGCAGCGGGCTGAGCTTTCAAGGCCGTGTTTGTTTGTGTGGGAAATAATGTTACCTTAATCTGTGGTGGTTTTCCTCTGAAAAGAATAAAACGTTGATGTAATGCAAACAATGTAGTCAACTGGAGGTTGATCCTGTGTAGATCTTCTTACAGATTGTGAGCAGTTTTTGTGTTAAAACTGAAACCAGAATGTTTGCTCCAGAACCATCAGGCCGGCTGCAGAGTTGCAAAATATGGGAAGCATTTCCCTTTGCTTTGCAAGATGAGTGATGTGTGCAGGGAAAGGGTAAAATGGGGAACACACCCAAGTGAGGAGGAGGTGGCACTGCTACAGGGCTGGCTTTGGCTACAGCTTCTTTCTGCTCTGTTCACATCTTATAATCCTACAGGAGATTAGGGAAATGTAAGTCATTCATAACGTTTTGTAAGTGGCCTAAGGTGAACTGGAGGCCTTAATTAAAATGTGTTATTTACTGATCACTGGAGGGTTCTCTCATCTGTTCCATTTCCTCATTCAGTACCTTCCTCTCTGAGTCACCATCCTGCTCTGCCCTGGGAAGCAGCACAGCTCCCTGCCAATGAACACCTGCAGCTCTGCTCTTTGGAGAATACAGTGCTCCTGATGCACAACCTGACCATTCCCAGCACAGTGTGAGGCCATCCCCTCTTGTCCTGTTGCTGCTACCTGGGGCAGAGGCTGACCCCCCCTCACCACAACCTCCTGTCAGGAGCTTTGGGGGATGATGCGGTCCCCTCTGAGCACCCTCTTGTCCAGACTGACCCATTCCAGACAGAGGTGTAGTTTGATAATGCATATATCTGGCAAGAGTCATCAGATTTCCAATAAAATGAATTAGGCAGAGAAACAACCTGCAGAACCTGTGCTGGCTGATGCCCTTGGTGCCCTCAAACCCATGGTTTGGTGGAGACTCTGTTTCCTTTGGCAGCAGCAGCAGAAATGTGTGGTTTTCAAGTGGTTTTTATTCCTATTTCCACAAGCAAATGCTTATTCTGACTGCTTTACTAGATTCACTCTGAAATAGTCTCAGCTGCTACTGCAAGTAATGGCAATTACCAAACCCATGTACTGGGTTGATAGGTGGAGCCTGAAACCTACTTTATAGCAAGTGAGTAACGGGCTCAATGAGGGAAGAGAACATAGGAGGACAGGACATCCCAGGTTGGAAGGGACTCATAAGAACATTTGAGCTCAGCTCCCAGCTCCACACAGGGCAGTAGCAGAACCCAGCACTGCCTGGATGCTTCTTCCTGGGCACCCAGTTCCAAACCAGCTCCATCTCTGCAGGTTGAGCAAAGGTGGGGCTGGGTGTTGGGAACTCAGTGTTGGTGCATTCGGTTTGCTTTGTGATAGGAAAAGGCCACTTTGGTGCGGCATAGAAGACTTTGAATGGAGCAAGGAGCGGGGCTGGAAGCCCTGGGTGCTGCTGTGCTGGAGGCAGTGCTGCTTTAGGGGCTGCATGAAAACCTCCACAAAACCAACAGAAACAGAGAAAATCCCATAACTGCAATAAACCTGCATGCATTTCCTATTGCAAATCGATAGTAAATACATAAGTTAAGAAAAATGTTTTGCTATTATGCTTGTGGCCATACAGAGAGCTGATGCATTGGCTGTCCCTCCATGTCCTCCAGAATCAATCTCATGCTGAACAACTTGTGTTCAGGTATTTGCTTTTCTAAACTGACAGCGTGGTAAGAAAACTGCAACTAAATGAAGGGGTATTAATTAGCGGTGGGTAGAGCAGGACAGGTTGGCCCGGGTAGAGCAGCAGTGGAGTTCAGTTCTTTGTAATGGGGGATTGGGCTCTGAGAAATGTGCTGCTCCTCGAGGAGCTGCCTAAATGTGCCTCGAAGGGATTAGTTTCTCCACGCCTAATCTGCTTATGCATAACCTAAAATAGGGCCGTGACAATGCTCAGTGTCTGGGTTTTATTCCTCCTGTCGTGGAGGAGGGTGTGCAATGACACTGCCTGCAACTACCGGCAGGAAAAAAAAAAGGAAGAAAAAGGAAATTGCAAAGAGGCAGAACAGAGGGGTTGGGATGAGCAAAAGAATTTGGGAAAGGATTAAAACAGAAGCTTTGAAAAGTCACTTTTGCATGCATGTGTCTGTGTATGCCACATACATGGCAGCACCTGCCTTGAGAGCAACAAATTCCTCAGGGGGAGGGCAGTGCTGTGTTAATAAGGTGTTTGTTGTTGCCTTAAGGGGCTGAGCCCCCCACATCCCTCTGAAGCAGAATGTTTGTTCCCCATGCTTGCCCTCCTCAAGGTAGATGAGAAGGAGTAGGGTGATGGTAGTGGGGCTGTGGGATGCCCTGAAGGAGGTGAGGGGAGCTGCAGTGCCACATCCTGCAGGGCACGTGCCTGGCCCACAAAAGGCACCAGGAGCACAAGAGGAATTGCAGACGCTGGAGAGAGAATAAATCTTTCCAATCAGTCAATTTATCAGTGCATTCGCAGTTCCTAATTCAAAGCAACTGAAGTAATTATTGAAAGAAAGTCATTAATTGGAGTAAAGCTCTTTATTGAATATGTTACTGAGTCATTCTTGTAGACACTTGGGGGTTTATTGTGTTGGCTTTGGAACAAAACAAATCACTGCTGTTACAGAACAGGGTCACTGGATGGAGCTGGGTAAGGACTGGAGCTGCTGGTGGCCTGCCCTGCTCCTACCATGTGCAGCTGAGAGTGGGCTTTGTTTCTTATTTTGCAATAGATTTTTTTATATATATACTTGAGTGTTCTGTTAGCTCTTAGTGCAAGGCTTGTTGGAGAGACCCTTAAGATATCCTGAAGTGCTGAGATGTGAAGTAGGGAGGGGAGGTGCTGTGCACTGTAGGGCTCAAGTGGAGGTGCTGAGCCACAGTCACGATGAGGGGCTGCACTCACCACTTGTCTGTCATGTGGATAAATGGAATGAGGAGGTGAAACTATCTGTTCTCTTATTCCACCTTTATCTACTGAGGGCTTTGTGCTATCTTATTGAGTCCAGTTTTATCCTTTAATAATCAGCCCTGACTGGCTCCCCTTTGGTTCAGCTGTGGAAGTGCTGGTTCATTCCCATGACCATTGGTTGAACATGAGCCCGACGTGTGCCCAGGTGGCCAAGCAGGCCAGCAGCATCCTGGCTTGTGTCAGCAATAGCGCAGCCAGCAGGAGCAGGGAACTGATCATCCCTCTGCACTGGCACTGCTGGTGCCCCTCACTGCAAGAAAGATGTCGGGGTGATGGAGTGTGTCCAGAGAAGGGCAGTGGAGATATGTGGGTTCTGGAGCACAGTCCTATGGGGAGCAGCTGGGGGAAATGGGGTTGTTCAGTCTGGAGGACACTCAGAGGAGACCTTATGGCTCCCAACAGCTCCTGACAGCGTGGCAAGGTGGGGGTTGACAGGCTCCAGGTAACAGCAGTAGGATGAGAGGTAATGGCTTCACATTACACCAGGGACGGTCAGGTTGGGTATCAGAGCAATGTCTGCTCCAGAGAGCAGCCAGGTGCTGGCACAGCTGCCCAGGGGTGGGCAGTGCCATCATGGAGGTGCTCAGAGCTGCAGGGATGTGGCACTGAAGGATGTGGGTGGTGGGCACAGTGGGAGCGTGTGGGCTCTGTGCACAATGGGGCCACAGTGCAGGACATGGAGCCCCCAGGCAGGGGGAACAGATGGGGTCTGCCTGTTGGCAGAGCTGGAGAGCTGGTATCGAAGTTGGAGAACACCAGGAAACAAAAGTGTTGTAAAGGTGCCGTCAGTTAATGGTGCTTTAGTGCTAATTTTTGTTATGTGTCAGCAGGATTTTGATTAAATGCAACATTTACAGGAGCTCCTATTCATTTGTAAGTGGCAGACTTAAGGAACATGATGGGAAGGGTTGCTACTTGACTTTTCTTGTGAGGTACAAAGCTGGGTGTTATTTTTGATGGGCATGTTCGTGATCAGAAACCCCAGATTACTATTTCAAGCAAAGCAGCTGCATGCAGTGCCCTGGGGATGATACATGACCATGTTTTTTAATTCATTAAGTGTGGATTGTCTTCTTTTAATGCTGCTGGAAAGAAATCTGGGCAGAAGTGGGCATTTCAGCAGTGCTGTTGGTTTGTCTGTGTCTGCACGGACCCAGAATAAAGCACAGCTCCCTATTAGAGACCAAGTCAGGATGGTTTGAAAATGTGAAGAAATCAATATCCAACTGCATCACCAAACAAGCAGCAGTCCTGGAACAAAGAGGCCGGGGGAGGCTGGTGGTATGAGTGCAGAACTTGAGGTTTCTGCTGAAGCTGAGCAGAATTTGATTTGCAAAGAATGAGAGATGAGGAGGTGCAGAACAGTCATCCCATTCCTCAGTTTGCTGCCTCGAGTGTTACCCGTGCTGAATCTCATTTGGTCTCTCAGCGCTGTTTCTTTATGTTGTTTTCAAAGCTCTAACTATCTCCTTGGAGGTGCAGGTATTAATTGATTTCCGAAATCAGAAAGTTACAGAAAACACAAAGCAGACTGCAGTGCGTTAACAAAGCGCGTTTCACTTCCCACCAGAGGAGCAGATCCAAGGGCACATGTTGGGGGGGGGGCTGAAATCTGCAGTGATCTGTTCTGGAAATGTGTAATCAAGAATGACAACAGGAAACAAATGAGTGTGGCACATAATGGCCGGGCAGGAGCGCTGCTGATTAGCATATATATACCGCACAACTTCTAAGTATAGGGAGCGCAGGCTGTGGAAATTACATCATTTATTTCTCTGACAGTAACAGATATAAAAATTATACCATAAATAAAGTGGAATCAACGTTTCAGCATAATTTAATGATGCTTTAAATAATTCTAATTCACGTGATCTGGTTTGCAGCATGGCCACTCGTTTCTGGCTCTCGTTCCTCTGTCTAAAAGAAAATAATGCCAGGTGAGTGCATGGAGGGGTGAGCGATGGCCATGTGCCTGGGCCCCAAAGAATCATAGAATGGCCCGGGTTGCAAAGGCCCACAGTGCTCATCCAGTTCCAACCCCCTGCTGTGTGCAGGGTCACCAACCAGCAGCCCAGGCTGCCCAGAGCCACATCCAGCCTGGCCTTGAATGCCTGCAGGGATGGGGCATCCACAGCCTCCTTGGGCAACCTGTTCTAGTGCGGCACCACCCTCTGGGTGAAAAACTTCCTCCTAAGAACAGCAGCCATCCCAAAGTGCTCCTCCTCAGGTTTTCACCTCATGCCATGATTCCCCATCATGCTGTCAGGTCAAAGCAAACACTTCTGATGCTTTAAACTTTGGTGCTTGACCACCTCCATGGAGAGTTTCAGCTGTTATTTACCAAGCTGCAGAAATCCCTCCTGAATGAAAGAAAATTAGTCTAGATTTGAATCAGAATTTCATTGTGTAGTAGAACTGATCAGAATCAGTACACACTGGACTTGCTCCTGGAAAAAGGGCAATCTCTTTGCTCCCAGACTTGTGCAGTGCAGTACATGGAAGGGAGTAAAAATGATGGTACCAAATGCAGACAGCTATGATACTCCTTACCTAAGTTCTTGCTCTGGTCCTGGCCTGGGCCATGCAGGAGATGGGCAGTGTGCTGTCATTGGTGGCACTGGGTTACAAACATGTCACCCTTGGGCTGAGGGATGGCTGCAGGCAGGTCTCCAGGGATGCCTTGCAATGCTGTAAGATGGCACACTATGCTCCATGAAAGGCATTCTTCAGAGAAACAAAACAAGTCAAATCCCAGCAGAGTATAATATGTGTTTTATATGTACCAAGACAGATCAAGTGTCAGATTTAATATTTCCCGGTCTTCTCCTGGTAATTCCATATATCTCTATGGGGTACTCTCTTATTTACTTCCTCTTGCATGCAACCATCCTATCTTTTTGATTTTTCATGTGTTAACTGATTTTTGAGGCAGACAACTTTTGGTTTCTGCCCAGTGCTTTTGAGACAGTGAGAATTACTGGCTGCATTTTCCAAGTGAGGCTGCTCTACTTTAGGGAAAAACAGATGTGGGTTGGTACGAAGGCTCTGTAACTCTTCACGTTGTTTGGTTCCTGTGCTGTTTTACTGCTGCCCAGCACTGAACTTGAAATGAGCAATGGTGTGCATTGAGCTTGTCCTTGCGAACAATCCCATGCCTAATCCCTATGTGACCATGAGAGGTCTTCCATAATTTATGCTTATGTGTTGTTGGCAAAATGAGGAGGGCTCCAGCACCACCACCCTGCTGATTGCCTTGTGTTGTCTGTATCCACTAAAGGTCCCCACACTCTATTTGTTTTCCTGACCTTTGACAGGTTTCGAGTAATTTGTGGCATCAGCAGTTTTCCCACTCTATTGTTTGGTCACTCTCAGAGCCAGGTGGTTGATGTCGATTTAAACTGCAGAAAGCTTTGGCCATTGATGCTTTGACCTCGCTTTCTCTTGGTTCCTGATCCATGACAAAAGAAGATGAACTTTTGGAGAAAATTCTCAGAAGTTTCTTAGGGGCTCATTGAGGTCAGAGGTGGGAGGGCCATGGCTGCTCCTCCTGCAGTGTGGCCAAGCAGAGTGACCTGCAGCACTGCTCCTCTTCTTTCCAGGTCCAGAATGGGGGAAGCACTTGTTTTAGCACAACAGCTCTGCATCACCTGCCTGGAGCCCCTCCCATGGGAGTCAGGTGTTTTGCACCTCTGAGGATTGGAGATGCAGTGTCGGTTATTTTTAACCAAGTTTTAACTACGTTTTATTTGCATCAATTGTTGTGGCTGAGGCTTGAGGGGTCAGCCATGACATCTATAGATTGCAGGCTGCAGGATGATGGCTGTGAATATCCATTCATTATCTGTCAGTAGCATCTGATGCTCCCTAATGTGCTCTGACAGCTCCTTGGCTGGGTGGAAGGGATGGAGGCTCCAGGCAGCTGCTGGCACACAGGTGACACAATGGAGAGATGTTCCCATCCTCACAGCAGGAGGGGCAGCTCCCACACCCCACAGTGGCATGGGGTGAGGATATATCCTTCTTTTGCCCACTGCTCCTGTAGACACAGCTTTCCACAACTCTCAGTGCCTTCTGTAAGATCTTTAAACATGAAATTCTCAGTAAATTTTACCAAGGAGTTACATATCATCTGTTGTACTTGATGCCATCCATCTCATTCATCAGCATGAGCAGACCATGGCCAGTCCATGGTCAATGCCTATAAGAACTCATCTGAAATCTGCCAGTCCAAGTAGAATTCCATGCTTATATCAAACACAAAGGCACGTCTTCATGTTTTTCCCTCAAATTTGAAACTCATATCAAATTAAAAAGATTCTCCGCACCTATTGAAAATGGAATTAGGAAAGTCTGTGTTTGCAGAGCTGGTGAAAGAGGAGACTGCATTATGAGAGCCCAGTAAGTGCTCCCCAGAGATACACAGGCTCTGGCTGCACTTGCACAGCCTTGGCAGAACCCCATTAGGACACTGCAGCAGGTTTTGGCTTTCCAAGGGGAAATCTGGGAGAAATTGCAGTGGCAGCCCCAAAGCATCACATTTCATGGGACAGTTGAGAAGGAAACTCATTCAGGTTAACCTTGGGGAGTTTCTGGTTTGTCTGATGCTCCATTTCTCTTCTCTGGGATGTTCCTCTTTTCTTCCCACCCACTGTCACTAAACTCAAGGATCACATGGAATTTATCATGAAACCATTTGATAGCTCATCTGAAGATTTATTGTCTTTCTCTCAAAGAAAAGAACACAGCCTTGTGCTGCTGAATGGCCATGAATCACATCAGTGTCACTGGCAGGACAGCAGAGAATTAATGTTTATCTTGCTTTTAAAATCTGATATTTAGGGAAGGAAATTCTTCATGCATTTTGTAGCGTGATTTTTTATTACACTTGTCACTCCGGCGTTTAGCTGAAATTAGATTTCTGAGGAAGAGAAATTTGGAGACAGAGTCAGACTTGGTGGCTTAGTACTGTTAGCACAGGCTGTGCAGGCAGACTCCCTCCATGCAGGGAGGCTTTGTGTTCGGGTTTCTTCTCTCCTAACTCCAAACTCTTTATCCACCATGTTTTTTGCCTCCTTTCCCCCTGTGTTTCAGTGCTATAGATGATGTTACCCATGCTGCCACTTGGCTGGCATCTCCTTGTTGCTTCTCTGCTTCGCTGTTCCTGTGTCTCTCACCAAGAGCTCAGCCTTTGCCAGCAGTGCTCTTTGTGTGTCCCCATTGTTGGGACATTGAGGCAAGCAGATGTTACACATGGGATGACACTGCTGCTTTTTCTGCTCCCTGCCATACAGCAGCCGCTAGTGGCTGTTGTGCTGTGGTTTCACTTACGTGCAAATGCATCATGGCGCTGGTCTCAGTCTTCTTGGTGAGTTTATTTCCATTCTGAGTTTGTGCTCCAGCGAGGTAGAAACCACTTGGGATGGGATGCTGACTCTGCTCTGTCTGCCATGCAACTTGTGGAAGGATGGCTGGAAAGCCCCATCTTTACAGGGAAACACCAAACAGAAGATGAACAGCCTTGTGTTGTTGCCTACAGGTGCGTCACCACCAGATTCCCTCCACAAACCCCATGTCACTTTAGACCTGTTCATTAGACCTGTTTTGGGCAGGTCTAATGACAGAAGGGTACATGCTGCACTTTTTACATGGCTTTTCTAAAGCCTCTGGCTGATAAAATAATGCCCATCTCACACCATAAAAGCAGCAGAAAGCGCAGGCAATGGGTTGCAGTGCTGGTTGGGTTCCTGTACTCATAAACAGAGGGACTCAGGAATAAATTAATTTGGGGAGACTAATTTCCTGTGTTATTAAACGGGCTTTAGAAAATTGGTTTAAATTTATTTTTCAATAATTGAAATCCAAATTGTTGTACGTTTGTATTGCAGTCTGGTTTTCCTTCACCATTATAAGCAAATTTTAGCTGCGCTGCTTAACTCAATCACAGCAGCGTGTAATGTTTCTAACACAACCCACAACGATAATCTTTATGGGCTCACCAGAGATTTTCAGTTCAGTGACCTGACCTGTGTTGGGAGTCATAAGATTTTGTATGGAGCAGGTGTATTTCAAAGCTATTGCCTTATTCAGTGATCAAATTTCTTGACCAAGTTTTATGATCTATGCTTTTTTATTGTGATCCATATTAGAATAAGTGCTTTGTCTTCTGTAGTCATAGCTGGCACAGTAAGTGTTATTGATGCTTGGCGTGCTCGTCTGTATCTGGCTGGCAGAGATCATTGTGCCTCTGGGTAAACCTTGAACAGAGATTCATCTGCTGTTCAGAAAATGGTACGAACCACAACAAAATGTATGAAAGCACATGAGTAATGATGTGAACTTTCAAGTTCCTGAGATTAATCCGTGTTGCTCAGGAGTGCTCAGAATCCCCCCGTACAGCAGGAAAAAGCAATAAACACTGCTTATCTCCCTCCCTTCCTCCCCTCTGCAACAGAACCTTTGAGGCAATAGCAGCCCAAGGCCCAGTGTGCCCCCTGGGCACTGCACAGCAGTCCCTTCCACGCTGGCTCTCGCTGATGGGGCTGAGCACAGGGCAGGCAGCACAAGCATCTGCTCTCTGGTAAAGAGGGATATACGTAATGAGTTGGTCCCTTCCATTGCTTTGGGGGAACAGAGATGTGCATCGCTGTCCTTGTTCTATACCACTGAACTGGCAGAGGTCTGTCACCTGAAAAAAGGTTGTTGGCTGGTATTTCTTTTTCCAGCATGTCCAGAATTAATTGGTCTGCGTGTGTGCTGGCAAAGTTACTCCGGAGTTTGCTGGAAGTCGGGGCTATTGAAAAATAGCTCCTTGAGTTTTTTTGTTCTGTTGTGGTGTTGTTGTTGTTGTTGTTCAAATTCAGAAGGCAAATACTTCTGTCTTCTGTGGGTGATGTGTGAAATTCCCATCACCTGTCATCATCTCATTGCATGTCGTTGGAGGGAAAGCGTGTGATTGTTCTCTGCAGAAACCCTCGCGTTGTCAGGCTGCCTCTGACAGTCATCAGCTGCTTTCCAAATGCTTAATTAAGGGCTCTAAGCACATACCCAGTACATAAGCTGCTTCTTTCCCCAAGCTGTCTATTTGATGAGGATTTTGGAGAAATCCTTCTACTCCTTGTTGAAAAGTAATTCTTGTGTTTCATATGTGTGGGTACAAACACAGTCTGTCTGTGCAGAAAACCTCCCTCCAACAACAACAAGCAGCTCAGAGCTCAGCCTCACTGTGTTGATCCCAGGGGGTGAATTCTATGAAATCATACATGTGGAAGGGCTTGCTCATGAAAGGTGGACCTCTGCTAACCAACCCATGGAAGCCCTGGGCTGAAAATAGGGTGTGAGCGTTGCCATTAATGGGTCAGATGTCTCTTTGGTGCTGTCCTCTGTAGAACAAATGTGCTGCCGGGTGGCCAGGAGATGTGGGCTTGGTACTGGAGCAGAGTGTGTTTTGGGAATGGTGCCACTGAAGTCTTGTGTTCTGAATGGTTATTTAAGTCATGTCAGGAGGTATATGTGTTAGATGCTCTTTGGTCTCAGGCTGTCTTCCAGTAGAGCAATTTATGTGCCTAAAAAAGAAATGAAGCAAATCATATAGTAATCTTGCTGACGGCCTCGCAAGGAAGTGAGCTACATGCTACAGAATACTGCAGCAAAAGAGGATAGCAGTTGGCTTCCAGCAAAATGTGGGGAGTTTGTCCTAGTTCTGCATGTGTGGCTCTCATACTCTGATAGGCTCCGAGCCGGCAGTGTTGGAAGCCATTTACAAGACGTGTGATTGAAGCCAAATATGTTTTTGGAATATACTTATATTATTTATACTTATATATACTGCAAGTGTGAGTGTATCAAACAGCTGGGAAGCAGCTTCCTCAGTGCCCTCAAGTGAGCAAACCCCAGCAATGGAAATAGCAGCTTGCACAGGGAGGGTCAAAAGCTGAGCTGGGATGCCAGGCGAAACAAACGGCTGGATGCAAGTTTCAGCTCTTGGCTTTCCCTCAGCTCACAGCTTTCTCTGTCTTGTAAACTCTCACACTGTTCTCTTGCCTGGATATCACTACTGTGTGTTTTCTACTGGCAGCCTCAGAAGCGCAGGAGAAGAGTCACTGAGGAAGATGAATATCCTGAACCCACCCAAATGTGATCATTGCTGTGAGGAGGGAAGGAGAATTGGCATCAATCCTTTGAATTGTTTGTATTCAGGTTGAATGAGCCCACTAACTTAAAGCACCTCATAAAATCCAGTTAATAGTGGAAGAGAGAATTGGAGCCAGGGAGGTAAATTGGTGGTAATGTAGCTCAGGGAAGTCAGGAATGGCTGGATCAGCACCTCAGGGGAGACCTGTAAGAACAACATATGAAAAGATCCCTTTCTTTGTACCCAGTGAGTGAGGCTCCAAGTACTGGAAACTAAGGAAATGTATTCGTCACTGTTTGCAGGTGGAAATATAGAGTTAGTGAAGGTCTGTGTAGCAAAAACAGGTAAATCAGCTTATTCCAACTTTCTTCTTGTTATCAGTGGGTATTTTGACAAGGAAACTCATGACCATGGAATCAAAAAAAAAATCAAAGCAAACCAGAAGCTTTACAGGATTATCTTATCAGCACCTCCTGGGATAGTGCAGCGGTGGTAGCGCTCATCTCTCAGGTGGCAGTGACAGATAGGCTCTTTCTGCTAACGGCAGAAGGAAGAACACAGGCAGGAACTTCCTATGGAGATGATCCTTTTCACAGCCCTCTCCTCATCGGCTTCTTGCTCTCAAGGAGTGCCCATGGCTCAGCAGCTCTTGCAGCATCACTTCCCACTCAGCTGCTCAGGGCACAGCATGAAGTGCAGCATCTGTCCCTGGCTGAGGCTGCTGCCTGGCCCTGGTTCCCCAGCCCTGCCCTTGCTGACCTGTGCTCCCTGAGAACAGCACTGACCCAGCTGCTCTGCCCCATTGACTTCTGGGGTAAGGGGCACTGCTCTTCCTTTCTTTCCAGCCCCCCCCAAATGGTCCATCCTTGCTGCTTCCCATGGACAGAATTTGTACCTAATCATTGCAGAGCTAAAGAAAACAGAGGTACCTCCAAGCCAGTGATAGTAACAGGGCAAATAAACATAAAGTCCTTGGGAATTAGCTGAACCCCAGGTGCCCAGCAACATCAAAGCCTGCTCTTTTAACATGAGTGTTACATTTTAGTCTGAGAAGATGAGAGGGAGTAGAGCAGAGATGAAGCAGAAAATTATCAATCACCTGCATTTCCTTTTGAGGCCAATCGTGAGATATTCCACTGTTATTTTTCCATTAGAGATGGAAAGTCATGGGTTTAACCTGGCCAGAACCACGGCTCGGTTGGAAATGTACTTTGATTGAAGATTTCTTTTGAAGATGCACCACTTTATTTGAGAATATCAGATAGAATAAATAAAAAGAGCATCCGTACAGACCACAAGCTGAAAGATGAATGTCATGGAGTGCATTCAGAATGTAGTCTGACAGCAGTATAGAGAATGTAAGTATTTAAAACAAATGCGGAGATGGACTCTGTATGTGGCAGAGGAGGGAGAAAGGACTGAAAATCATTTAGAACAGTTTTTGCCTCCATCTGATTTATTGGTTTGTATTTAAGGTAAGAATGAGTCCCAGTAACAATCCAGGCTACTGCCACACTGAAAGAATAGCAGTGAAGTTTCATTCTTGCATTGTGTGAGTGATTTCTGGTTAGTGCGTTTTATACTTAATGCTTTTAGGAAGGTATTCACTCTTGATTTACAGCTTGTTCCTGAACAATACTCTTCTGTGTCCATTGATAGTGATAGTGGTTCCTGAGTGTTGCAATCAGTTCAGGTACTGCTGGGGGTCAGCTGGCCCTGGGGAGGGGAGATGCTTGTGGGGGAGGACTCTCCTTTGGCTGCTTCTTCTTGCCCACAGGAATCATCTGCTCGTCCTGGACATCTCCTGTGTGTTTCAGCAGGCTGCCACATTTGGGGTTTCAGTTTGAAATCAGGGCCGGTGTTCATTAAGGTTAAAATAACTCCTGTGTTAGCAGGTTGGTCTTCAGCTGGCTGTGCCATCACTTGTTATCATCTCAAATCTGGTCCTAAAGTCCAAGAATTGTCAGAGTTGTGAATCATAAATATTCATCTCTCAGCCATTGCTCAGCAATACCAATCAGATTCATAATGGCACTGCTGGCATAGGAAGGGCCACTGCCCACATCCCTCAGTGCCACATACCCATGGGTCTGAACACCTCCATGGATGGGGACTGCCCACCCCTTGGCAGCTGTGCCCGAGCTTGGCCTCTCTTTTAGAGAAGAAAGACCTCCTAAGACTCAATGAGAACTTCCCCTGGCACAATGTGAGGCCATCCCCTGTCCTCCCATGAGTGTTTTATTGCCCACAACTAAAATGTGGCTGCCACATCAGGATCTCCAGCTCCCAGGTATTTCAGAGAGCTCATCTTGGGAAGAGCTGGGGAGCCCCTTCCTTTCAACAGTGCCTGGAATGATCAGCAGGGCTCACATGGAAAGGGGCACCTTGAGACTAGAGGACCCTCCAGGAAGTTGAAAGTTTATAGATTGCCCACTCCCATTAACATGGGTTAAAAGGCCTAATTGGTTTCCTGTGAAGAGAAATAGGTTCTGGCTGGTTACTAGGCAACTGAAGACAATTTGCCTTTTCCTTGCTATTCAGGAGAACTCAATCCAAACTTTACAAGAGGACTTTCAATTCCTGTTTGTGTTCACCATAAAAAAGCTTTCTGATGCTGTTTTGCTGCCCTTAGGAGGTGACCCCCCTGCTAAACTGCCCCTTACTAACTGGATACACCACAGCTTGTTCCTGATGTGGTGCAAGTAGAGAGGAACCAACCAACCTCCTCCATTTGTACCAGTAGAGGGAATTATGGCTATCCCACTGCACAGAAGCTGCAGATAACTCATGTTTTGCTTAGTCCTTGCTATCCTGGGGATAGCATTTGGGCACTGGAGGCAGAGGTGTGTCTTGTGTTTAAGGGACGTGTGGATGTGGTGCTTAGAGACATGGTTACAGGCGGGTTTGGCAGCGTTAGGCTGGTGGTTGGAATTGATGATCTTAAGGGTCTTTTCCAACCTATAGAATTCCATACTGCCTTTGAAATTAGGCTTTGTACAAAACACAGCTACCATATCCTATTTTTATTTCCCAAGCCAAACAAACTGTTAAGAGCCTGCAGCTGATCCAAGACCACTGAGCTCTCTTGGCACTCTGTTTTAAAGAGTCCCTAGGGGCAAGTGAAAATGGAGGAGTGCTGCAATTAGATTCTGCATGGGTTATTTCCCATGCATGACAGCAGCGTGTTTAGTATGGTGCACGTTCTGGTGTAACAAACGGCAGAATAAGAACAGCAGGAAAACAGCTGCAGACATCTTTAATAGAGATGTCCTTAACACTAAAACCTTCTCAACAAATCTTTATTACCATTTCTAAGTTGTCTGTGTTTTGTTTAAAATAGGTAAGCGATAAAACGTCTGTGTGCAGAGATAAAAGCTTCTGACGTTCTCAGAAGTTCATTCAAAATACTGAAACATCTCAAGTATGGAAAAGCTATTTAAAAACTGGTTGGGGAGAAAGGCCCAGAAATGTGCTTGATGTAAAATATCAGCGTGGCTCATTGACAGTGACATCTGGAGTCCCTCAGAGCACAACGTGCTACCTGTGGCTTGGCCCCAACATCAGAGCAGTTCCCAGCACTGCTTTGTCTGGCAGTCTGGGAGCTGCCATTGGTTTTCATTTGGAAGACAAACTTGAACAAGAAGTGTGCCAGGTGCTCAGCTGCAATGGGGCAGCTATGAAGGCTAATGGTGAGTCCTGAGTTTCACTGCAGAGCTGGTTTCATCACTGGGTAAAGCAAGGCTGATCCCCTGGAAAGGTGGCTTTTCTATACCATTTCCACCACTAAACAGCTCTATATGCAACTTGCATTATGCCAAACACTATTGGAACCGTGATGTCAAAACACATGGCGTGGTGTGTTTGATGCAAAGGGCTGTGATGCTGAGTGGCACACCCAGCAGTTCACTGCTTCAAGATAGGACAGTCAAATGTAGTTCACCTTCCAGCTTGGGAACCAAATGTATTGAAAGAAATGGAGGTGTGCCTTGGTGTGTGAAGAATATGGCTGATCTGCAAATTTATGTGAAACACTTTATGAAAAGAGTCTGAAGCCATGGAGTAATAACGAGGTCTGAACACAGCAAAAGGAAAAACAGTTCTCTGTTTTTCCAACTTGCATTTCTGTTGCTGAAGAAATCATTTGGCATAAAGAGAAACTGATGAAATGTTACATGCTTCAGGTCCTAGAATAAAACCTTAATGGGCCCCTTTCTTGTTCCAGGCCTCCTTCTCTATTTTTGTGTTGCCTGATGACAGTGTTCCCATTCAGCTCTGTTTTTCTGCTCATCCCCACCTCTCTGTGTTTCCTTTTGATGTGGTGCTCTGTGAGTCTTCCTGAGATGTCAGACTCTTGAAAGAGAAAGAAATTTTGCTTTCTGAAAGACACGCTTTGTTTGCAAAAGGCGCTGGTAACCAAAGTATTTAAAAACTCGAGTGTCTGCTTCATCTCTTGTAAGGCTCTTTAAAAAACACTGTTTATCTGCAGATGAGAAAGAGCCGCTGGGGCTGATAGTTGACTTTCCCTGTCGTTGATCTGATTTTTGTTGAATCAAAACTTCTGAAAAATATTTTCTCACCAGGAAGAGGTGTTGCAGTGTATTCTAATATAGGTTTCAGGCTGGGAATTGCTGTATAAATCCCAGACCTGCTTTTCTGCACCTCAGCCTTCATTGGGTTGTGTCAGTTGACTCCAGCAGGCTTTGGGTTGGGATGAGAAGGATATAGGACTGGGCTGCTCAAAAGAATGAAGCTTGGGAGGACGGTGTGCAGAGGGAAAATATAGCAACATACAGATCATTGTTTGTAAGAAAAAGCTCTTGTTGTTGCTTATTGTTTGAGAAGTATCCATGTGTATCCTGAGTAATAGCAGCTCCAGCCAACGCTCTGTATGCTGGGAAGCTGATGGAGTAGAACTGACATTTGCTTTAGTTAATGACCACATTCATTTCAAATTATTGTCTCAATATGGATCTTCTGATCTTCTTAAGCTCCGTTCTTAATATTTAAGCTACTTTCTTAATATTTAAGCCGCTTTCTAATATTTACTACAATTTCCTAGAGCTTTAACACTGGTGTTAATTAGGCACGTGTTTTAAACTTCAATTAGTCCTGTTAAATACGGCATTATTTCGTTGTCTTGACTTTTTTACCACGTTCCATAAAAATATCACATTGTTACTTCATTTCAGAGCTTCAGAACTCGGCAGTTTCAGAGCTGCAGTGCTGAGAGATGAAGCTATGCACAGCTATAGGTATTTGGGGTATATATATATACATATATGTATTTTGATAACATCATCAGAACCATAAAGAATGTGTTGGAGCTCTCGGTCAGATTTCTATTACTTTGTATGGAACTTCTGTGTTCCTCGACGTTGTGTTCTGTTGCCATTTTGTACTTAGAAAGGATTTCCCATTTGTTGCTCCGTCTTCAACTGAGGCACTGCTAAAGAATCTTCATTAAATTGCTTTATTCATCTTGTCATTTCCAATTACGAGTATGTTAACTTGTGTGCAAAGGAGCCTCAGCTGCTTGGTGGAAGTGATAAATGCTTTTTTTTGTTGTTATTTCTTGGAGACAGCAATGAGATTGGTGCACGTAATCCCTGAATCCCTCAATATGTTGATTGTGACTTTCTTACCAGCTGTGTGTCCCAAGACTTTTTGTATGCTGACTTCACCAATCTTTTACACTGAGAGTTGCTCCTGTGTCATGGAAGAGCATTGCTGAGACTGGGATCTCCCTTTCTGGATAACAAGCACAGCTTCAGGTGGAATAAATCTGCTAAAGAGCACGTGTTGCTAAGAGGATAGAGGGCTGTGATTTTCAGCCATGCACAAGGCAGAGCAGCTGCTGCTCTACACGCATGAAGGAAGATGTTATTCTTTGCCTTTTAGGATTTCCCCCAAATTTCCCAATAGCAGGAGGACCCAGCACTGAGTGCTGCTGCTCAGCGCACCGTGAGCTCAGTGCTGCTTGCTGGAGTTGTGCCTGTCCCAGGTGGCAGAACCAAACACACACCCAGTGCCAGTGCACCAGAGAATTGAAATAATTCTGTGCTTCTAATTGGTATGGAAATAAAATGACACACTGCTGGGAAGCAGGTCCCGGCAGGAGCCCTGTGCTTGGGAGATGGAGCCACAGAGCTCCACCACGCTGATCAACCACTGGCTCCCAGTGGGATTCTGGAGTGTTTCAGGATAAAATGCAGTTCTCTGAGGGAAGAGAGGGAGATTTTTCAATAGAGTGCTAGGTTACAAATAAGGCATTTATCTTCAAAATTGCTAGAGTGTTTTCTCCTAAAAAATATTGAGTCCTGCTGTATGGGGCATTCAGGCACTTCTGTGCTTGTTCTGTTTCAGTCTTTGTAGTGCTTCTTGCATTTATGCGACCGGGGAGCTCGCCTTCTGGGCAATGGATGTGGGGAGAAAATCAAATTGCTTCAGCCTGATGGAATACTATTTTTTGTGTTCTTTTGAAGGGACAAAATCTCCCTTAATCACCGTACAAATATGATCCAGGAGCTGGTGAAAGGGACGGGTTGTTGCTTCCAGATTCCCAGCATCCAAGCCATATATCCTGTCTCACAGGCAGAAGAGACAGCCCCAGACCTTTTAAACACTTGGATTTATTGACTGACAGCCTCCTAAGCAGCCTGAAGTTTAATTTGGAAGCTGTCAGGCATACGGCTCAATTCTTCAGCATCCATCACAAGCACAAGCTGGCGATGTATCGGAACTTACAGATTTCTTTTTTACTTCATTCTCTGGGTGTAGAACTTGCAGATTTGGCTGCAGCCATCCCTCCTCAGTGCAGCAGTGGGGCTGATGGACAGCAGTGTGTTTGTACACAGACTCTGCTCCTTGTCAGGGGATAGAACAGCAGGTCTCACCAAATGCCCTGCACTCAGAGGCTGGGAAGGAACGGCTTCAGAGCGAGCAGAATCTATTTACATGTTGGCTTTAGCTCGTTCCCATCTGTTTTGGGGATCTTTTTGAACCTGTTGAGCAGGGCCAGGGAGGCTTTTTTTTTGGCTTTCATTTTGTCAGGCGGGGGTGGTTTGAGAGGCACCCAAACACTTCAACTGCTGCAGAAATCAGAAGCGTTAATGGGGAAATGGTTGTGACAGATCTCTTTCAGCAAAGCTGCAAGTGCCAACAAACAACCCATCAGTGCTCATTGCTGGATGCGCCCACAGACAGCGCGCACTGCTGGCAGAGGGCTCTGTGCATGCTCTCCTTGCTGTTCTTGGGCTTATGTGCAGGGCTGGGCTGCCAAACATACCTGCTATGGTCTGTGTGGTGTTGTCAGCCAAGTAACAGTGTTTTCATGCTGTTCCTCACCAAGGCCAGGCTGGATGGTGCCCTATGCAGATTGAGTTTGCAACTGTGCCCATAGCAGGGGGCTGGAACTGGGGGATCTTGGAGGTCCCTTCCAAGCCAAACCATCCTATAATTCCATGGTAACACCCCCCAGTAGTGGCCCTGCATGCTTCCCAGAAATGGTTGTGGGGATGGGGAGAGATATCTATTGCTGGTCAGCACAGGAACCTGGCTTTGCACCCTTGACCAAACATCGTGCTTCTGAGCAGCCAGCCTTAGGAGAAAGGATGTCATCAGGGAGCTGAGTGCGTTGGAGACAAGGAGGATTTGTCTCACTGAAGATGCAGTTGTTTCCTAGAGGCCAGAGTCTGTGCTGGTGGGTCCTGCAAATCCCACCTCCAAAAATAACACAATGCAGTAGAATGCCAGCCCATTGCTGACCATGTCTGTTTGAGAGCTAAGATTTTCATGTGAAGATTCATTAATTTCATCAAGCACAGAAAGTGTTTTGCAGCATTTTTTTATGGGGAAGTTTGTTATCATTTAACAAAGGATAACAGTAGTAAATCCATCGGGGTGAGGGCTTAGCAGGTTTGCTGTGGAACATAAATTATCTAAGTTGTTTAGGCAGTTACCTCAATTAGCTGTGCAATTTAAACTCCTTGGCACGAATTAGGCCATTTAGCCTAATGAATCCCTTTTATTCCTGATAGATGCTGTATCTCCACATGATCCATCTGACATCAGCCCTGTGGCTCTGGTCTCTGCCCCCAGGGCCTTTCTGCCATCCTCTGTGCTGGGTGTGTGGTGAGGAGGGAGCAGAGCAATGTTCTGCATCCTGCCATCACCTGTTCATCATCTAATTAACACTGACGGTGGTACCAGCATCTCCCCCACCAGATGAACCAGCCTTGTCACAAGTGAGTGCTAACTGGGCTAATACTGAACGTGTTTTAATTAACCTCATTTATATAAATAAGAAATAACAAGAGTAAGAAAAGAAGCGAAGGTGTGTAGTTGGTTGGGGTTGGGGAGATGGGGTGGGTAATTGTCATTTTGTGTTTGGGGTGGGTGGGAAGGGAAGTTGCTGTGTTCAGGGGGGTGTTATGTGTAGGGCTGCATGGTGATGGACAGAAAGCTTGCTGTCATTGCAACTGGTGGGAAGAGGGAAGGGCTCTGTTTAAGAAAAAGGCAGATATAAACTGTTTATTTGTGCTTCAGTTTGTCTCTGTTGACTGTGCTCAGCACAGCAAATTTGTTTATGGACTGAAAATTTGTTTATAGTTAGAGGTGCAATAAAAACTGTTTGCTTTGAAGGCAGAGTGTATTAGACAGGGATAAGCATCCTGCTCCTTAAGTAGATTCATCTGTGTTAGTTATTGATTTCTAAGTGCTCTGACAGGTCGGAGGGCTGGATGTGCTGTTAGGGCAGCTGGTGGTGAACCCTTGGAGGGTTTCCCAAGGGAAGGGGTTGTCCCCATCCCTGGAGGTGTTCACACACATTGGGTTGTGGCACTGAGGGAGGTGGGCAGCAGGTATAGTGGGGGTGGCTGGGGCTCTCAGATGTGTTAATGATTCTATGGTTCTCCCTCAGGGCTCTGTGTGCAAAGAGAGGTTTGCTTGTTCCATCAGGAAAGCAACAAAATGCATTTCCGACCTGTGTGCCCATGTCTGAACTGAGAGCAAGACAAACTCTTGTCCATTTGGGTGAGCGTTTCCTTGAGCCTTCCATGATGGGAGGAGATCTGAGGCACTGATGGAGAAGTCACAGTAATTTTTGACATCTCTGAGGTGATGCGCTGCAGAACCTGAGCAGCCACTGTGCTGGAGTTCCCAGCACCAGGAGGAGGGTTGTTAAGCACCTTCCCAGGGAGGTGGTTGAGTCCCCATCTCTGAATGTGTTTAAAAACCTTTTGGATATGGTGCTCAGGGACATGATTTAGCAGAGGGTTATTAGAGGTAGGGTGGGATGGTTGGGTTGCGGTTGGACCTGATGATCTTAAAGGTCTTTTCCAACCTGAGCAATCGTATGATTCTATTTGCAGTGGTGTTTAGGTCCCAGGTCTTAGATGAGCTGGAGGTATGGCTGTGGCTATGCTGATGCACACCAATGGGGAGAGAGCAGCCCAGCCTGCAGGTATGCAGAGCTTCCAGGTCTTCAGCATTCTGATTCATTAAGGTGGCTTTGATGTTGTTTCTTTATTTATAAGGAGCACAGAGGAAATTAAATTGCTGGTGGTGTAACCAATATGCCTGCAGACAGGAGGAGGCTGCAGTATGGTTTGCATATCACCCATTTGATTCTCCTCTCAGTAAATTACATTATTTTCATTTTCTCTTATTATAACTGCAACCTCATCCTAGCTGGTGCTCTCATCTGTCAGACTGCAAGATAATTCATTTAACTGCTCCTTACACCAGGTTCTGTGTCTCACTCTTGGTGTTGTAATTCCAAACACATTTCACCCAAGAGATGGCATTTTGGGTACTGTTCTGCCAGCATTGTGCAATGGGAAGTTATTGCCATTGCTTCTTTCATAACAAATTCATCCTCGGTCAGAAAGGTCTGAGCTGGAATATAAACCCTGCAATTATCAATAATGGAGCTTGAAGGAAACTGAAGCTTGCTCTCTGTTGGTGTCATATGCTTTAAGTGTTTTTTGGACAGATGAGGCAATCCCCTAAAGACAATAATATCATACATGTGATAAATATGGTAATTTACTTGACCTGGCAATGGTGTGTGAATGTGAGCTCCTCCTTGGCTGTTAATCCTGTGAAGGACTAATGGGAATAAAAATGCCATCACTCACCAGAGCCACGGTGCAGCAGGATGAGATGCCTCATGGATCACAGGATCACAGAATGGCTTGGGTTGGAAGGAACATCAAGGATCATGAAGCTCCAACACCCCCAATTCAGGCAGGGCTGCCAACCTCCATATCTAATGCCAGCCCAGGCTGCCAGAGCCCCATCCAACCTGGCCTTGAGCACCTCTACGGATGGACGGGGCATCCTCAGCCTCTCTGGGCAGCATCTCCAGCACCTCACCACTCTCACAGTAAAGAACTTCTTCCTGATATCCAACTTAAATCTTCCCTCCCTCAACTTCAAACCGTTTCCCCTTGTCCTGCTGTTATCTACCCTTGTTAAGAGTTGACTCCCCTCCTGTTTGTAGGCACTTTAGGTACTGGAAAGCTGCACTGAGGTCACTCCACAGCCTTTTCTTCTTCAGACAAATGATACTTATCTAAATCAATGTATTTTTATTTGTCTTTTGGTGCCATTGTGTTGATGTCTATTAAGGGTAATGCAAGATACTGAGAAGAAATGTTCTATATTTCTGTGTCTCTTTAAGTAAAAGTTAATCTCTGGAATTAAGAAGGAAGCAGTTTCACGGAGGACCCAGAAGTACATGCCAGAGCAAGAGATGCTCTTCCATAGGAGTGTAGAACCATAGAATGGTGTGTACTGGAAGGGAACTCAAGTAACATCAAGCTCCAACCCCCTGCCACAGGAAGGGCCACCAACCTCTATACTTAAAACAAGAATACTTTAATGTTTAAACATTAAATTAAATTAACATTTAATACTAGAATACTTTAATCCCAGCTGTACTGGGGAGAAACATTTTGCATAAAACCCCCTAGAAATGAAACAACCTCAACTTACCAAATAACATCCATTGCATCCAACACATGGATAACCACTGCATTAAATCCAGATGTAACACAGTAGGAATCTGGGTAAGTAATTGTTTCATATCAGTTTTTGGCATTTTAAAAGCTCCATCTTCAGCAGGCTGATGGTGTGGGCAGTGTGATGGGCTAAGGCTTGTTTCCAAAGCAATGGAGGAGATGAGGGATTTGGGGCTCCTGTATCTGCAGTCACTGCCGTTGTGGGACTTCACAGCACCACAGCAATATATCACCTCTTCCTATAAGTCTGTCCTGTGCAATCTCTAAACAAGTAAAATAATTTTTTTAGCTCCCGTATCCAAGTCCCTAAATAACCTGGAAACTCATCCAGCCACCGTGCTAATAAAACCTAATTCTAACCGATGAGAAAACCAAGTTTTCTGAAGCCTTTTATCACATTCTGACAGTGTGACAAAACCAACGTGTTTTGGGGCAGCTCTTCCAGTTTGGCTGGGTTCCCCTACAACGACCCATGCAATCTGCTGGTCTCCTCCAGCCATCCCTGCCCAGTCTGGCAGCCTGGCCTGCCTGGGGCGGCCTCTGGCGCTGTGATCATCCATTGTAATCCTCTGCTCAGCACAGGGCTGCCTTTTTGGGATCAGGCTTTTTGGAACCCTGTCCAACCATCCCATGAAAATCCCTTGAAACTCTGAGTTTGCCCACACTTTATGGGTGACCGCCTCAAGGAATTAACTGCTGTCACTGCCAGAAGTGATTTTTCCTTATGTGCGTTTGAAATTCGCGTTGCTACAACTTTTTTTCTCTTCTCTTTTTAATTTCTTTCAGTATTTTTATTCTGACAAATGCTTGTTCCCATTGAGTTGGAATCCAAACTGAAAACGTACACAAAACTCAATAAAATAATCAGAGCTCTGCCACAGAATGGAAATCCTTAATTTAACAGCATGCTCTGAAGGAAGCACACAGCCTGCATGTGCTCAGATCTATTCAGTTGGCCTTCCAGGGTCTCAGTGGGCTTCTGCATGAACAACGGGGTCTATTCTGATGAATGTGACTGTGAAAGTAGTTTGGGGATCGTAACACGGTATCAGAACATGCATATAAAATAATAATTCATAATAAACTTATTAAGATTCCTTCAAGTGAAATCCCATTTACATCCTTCATTTTCTATAGGGAAATTAAGGATTTCTAGTAGTAGATTTTTTTTTAATTCTTGGGAGACGCAGCATTTGCAGCCTTCTGCTCCCAGCATCTGTGCAGCAGACCAAGGAACAGAATAGAACAAGTGCTGGCCGTATCTCTGAGATTAAAGACCATTGTGTGGGAGTTGCTAAGCCACGGCCTGAAGTAGTGATTGAGCACCTGGCGAAGGGATGCAGCCAGCCTTGGGAGCACAGGTGGAAGCAGTTCAGCCTTGTGACTGGAAGGGGTGGGCCCTGTCTCCATCCCTTCCTAACCTCATTTAAGGTCTGGCAGCCACAAACAAAGAACGTTTACCTGGATGTTCCTCCTTTTGGAGTGTTTGGTGAGTCCTGATCATTGGGATGGGTAAGTAACTCTCTTTCTTTAATTGGATTGTGATCATCACCTTTTTGGGGGATAATTTAGCACTGGTTCTCTGCTGTTGCCTTTCCCTATAGCCATTGTTGGTAGAACCTCTGCAGTGGTGCCTTCTGCTATTCTTCCAGGGATGCTGACGTGGGGCCAAGATACTCTGATAGACATATGACAAGCAGGCCACGTCCTGACTTCCCTTTGCAGTGATTCCTGTATTGTAATCCTAAAGGATAAACCAGGTGTAGAGCTTCCAGATGGATCCTAGGAGCTCTGAGAGCAAGTTGCCAGGGCCAGCAAGCATGAGGGTTCCTGCTTTTGGTCCCGGAATGCACTATGTATGACAGTATTACACTAATCACGTTAAGCTTTGGTTTCCATGTTCTTTTTCTCAGTTTTCACTTATTCTGCTGTATTACCATATGACAGGGTTGTTTTTTGTTGTTTTTTTTTTTTCTTTGAGGAGCTAAACCTGAATCCCACTTAGGTGTTCAATTAAAAAGCCCTACTGAAATAGATACTGAAACCTTCAGGAGTTTACCTCTGAGCCTGGCTGACTTATGCCAAGATGGATGTTAAGGAAAGAAGCCCTCGCTTAGTGGCACACACCAAAAAGGAGATTCCTTGCATCCCCCTTACCACGGGGAAGCAGCTGGCAAACAAGCAGGTAGGCTGTTATGATGTGATGTGTTCCATTGGATTTATTTAGCAAGGAGTAATGACCTGAAAACTGGAACCATTCGGACTCAGTGGTAGCAAATAGGTACAAATTTTTGTGTACATTAGGAGTCCTGGAAAAAATTCAGACTATTTTCTTGTGCTGTCAAAAGCCATTAGTAGATGCCAACATACAGTGCCAGAAGTACTATAAATTCCAGAGCAATAATATAAAGGCTTCTTTTTTTTGTATCCTAGGTGACCACAAGTCGTCTGCAAGTGCTGAAAAGCAATTTGCTGCCTTTGCATTACCAGCTGTGCAGACACATTTAGTACCTGTGCTGGATGGATGGTGAGTAGCTGCATTGTGCTGAGTGGTACCTGGGGGGGGAGGCTGAGCACACAGTCACTGCTAGGTGCCATGCATGCATTTCACATCAAAATGAGGCAAAAGAGGTGAACAAGTAAGTATGGGCTTGTAATTTTTAATGGAAACATTTAGATTAGGCAAACTACTGCAAACATTCTTTGTTTATTTAGTGTTTTACTTCTGGAAGCTGATGTGGGTCTGGACCGAAGGTGTAGGTGGGAGAATCATTACAGGATGGGCTGAGCTCTGCTTTAGGAGCTGGAATACATGCTGGAGCTCTTCCTCCTGACCCGGAGCTGCCTTGCAAGGTGCTACTGCTCTGACTTTCTCAGTGGAACCTCATGTTGGGTGAAATGACTTGAGGAAATCCAATCCAAAACTGCTTAAAGATAAAAAGCCATCTGGGAACATTGGTCAGCTACTGATAGTGATTAAATTCTAGGTTTTTTTAATTAGAAAATTGTAGCTATGTAACTAACTTTTCATAAGCTACACTCTATGTGTAAATTCATAAGCCAGTTCTCTTAAGCCCAGCAGAGATATCTGCATTTTGCAAGATATTATGGGCAACAGATAATATTAAAATTAATACTGGAAGTATTAGAGTTGTTTTGTTTCCTCTCTTCTGAGCAATAAGAATGCTTTTGTTCTCCTCGTGCACAGAGGAGAACACATGTAAATTCAAATGCTTCAGCTTTGTGATTGATGTGTTTCATCTCATAGCTCTGTGATCTTCTGCCTTGTCACCATCTGCATGAAGGTTTCTTAGCAGCTGCCTGATTTCTTCCCTCATCCCTGTGGGCTGTGCTGGGAGTGGTTGGATCCCTTTCCTGGTGTCTGAGGTATGGGATGTGGGCAGGTGACCCTGGGACTGCAAGCACTGAGTCCAGGCATGGGATGCACTCAGCAACTTTCCTGCACAAGAAGATGAATCATGGAATCATAGAATGGCCTGGGTTGAAAGGGACCACAACAGTCATCTAGTTTCCACCTCCCTGCTATGTGCAGGGTCACCAACCACTAAACCAGGCTGCCCAGAGCCACATCCAGCCTGGGAAGATGGATGTGAAGATGGAGAAGTCCTGGGGGATGAAGGAGACTTCTGAAAGTCTTGGGGAGAACACACTGGTATCTGATGAAGTTATGCAGGAATCTTTGCTCATGTGAGGCCCATTTGTGGCTCAGTATTTTTTGGGGTGCATTGCATTCAGTACCCAGGCTTAATTGCTGGTTGTAATTAACAATGGAGGTGGCGGTCTCTAATAATGTCTTTTAATGAGCCAGTCCATAAGGCAGGCAGTTGCTGGAGATAATGCTGGCTATCACCTTTCCACTGTGAGATCTTGCTGCAGCTATTGGGTACAGTCGTCCCTTGCCCTCTTGTTGCATGGAACAATCCTACCAGCCATCCTTAGGTCTTCCCTAAGAGCTAGTGGGGTCACCCAGATCTGCCTAGGAAGGCTGAGATGTGGTGGGATGTGCTTATGGTCTCCTGTAGGTATGTTGAGGAGTGGGCAGGGCTCGGTGATAGGAACAGATGGGGTGGCTGTGGCTCATCAACTGGTGATGTGATTTGCTGCGTCCTCAGTGCTAGGGGCTTGTGGTGCTTCTCCAAAGAAGGTATCAAATAGGAAAACTCTGGACTTGTCCATAATCCAAAAAATGGGTTAACTGGAGGGGAGGGGGATGTTTGTTAATATGCTTTCACTTCTTTCTTTGAGACTTTTTTCTTGAACAATGTAATTATTCTTAAAATGCAGCTGACCTTTTGCTTCTGCAAACCTTTGCAGTTTTGCTCTGTGATATTTTAGTTATCATTAGATGTAAGGCACTGAACAGTGGAGAGACTTCCCTTTGATTAAATAGACTTTAGCCATATGTGGGGTTGTGCATCTACACGTGGGGCTGTGCAGGTACTTTCTGGCTTAAATCCCTCTTGTAGAGGGGTGAAAATCTTTCAAAGCAGTCATGCAGTTGTAGGCTATGTCCTCTTACAGGGCTGCTACAAGGATTGATTAGCTGGTATACCTCAGCACAGTGCACCAGCATTCACATAATAGAAATATTTATAAGTATATATCGAACATACAACTAAGCACAGAGAGATGGGAGAGCCCAGAGCAGAATGCACCAGCCCTTCTGCTTTGTGGAGATACTGCAGTAGTCGGTTCATCAAATTAAAACAAATGTTTTCATAACGTGGAGTCATAGAAAATGATTATATTAGTGTGTGCACTTAATTCTGATAAATGATTGTCTGTGTCCTCCAAGATGACACGAGATGATGCCGTGTTGTACAACAAGCAAAAAACACGGATCTAATCACATTTCTGGGGGCTGTCACAACATTTGTTCAAATAAACACAGTGTAGGGCTATAATCTATCATGCATTTCATGGCACGTTGCCATACCCCATCTCCTTCCTTTTCTGTCACCTTTAGGCAAATCAAATAATAGTCTTCTAAAGTAACGGGTATTCATTTATGTAACTGCTTTCTGGACTCCATTAGGTCTGAATTTGAGCAGAAATTGTGTTTCTGTGGGCTGCGTTCTGCACCTGGGCCTGAAGTCAATTCATTATCTTCAGTTCAGAACAGGAGAATTAATCCCAGCTTGGAGGCAGCCTTGTGATGGGTGAGGGAACTGAGCCCATGGGCACTGCAGCTGCCCTCCCAGAGCTGAGCTTCTGACAAGCAACTACTTCCCTGTATTCCTCGTTATTTAATTGATGCCGATGCTCCCAACAGTTTGGGGTTCGGATGTCCTCAGCCTTAGGATCTGCTAATTGGGAAGATTCATTGCTCCCACGTTAACAGCACACACTGCAGAGCTCCCATGGGCACGTTCCAGTCAGAATTGGCATTTTGAGGAATTATTCCCTTATTTTTCACCATTTTCCTCTATCTCCCCTTTCCAAGTGCAGATGCCTCTTCTGCCCTACCTTGTGTTGGAAGAAACCCTAATGGCTGTGCCTGTCCCTTCTCCATGGTGGTTTTAATACCAGGACTGCCACACCGCTCTGGCTGAAGCAACAAGGAAGGCCACAACCTAACTGTGTTTCAAATAACCAGGTAATGCTTCGGTATCTCTATTACTTCTGGTGAAGCAGCTTCCATCATGTCTGAAAGATGAGTTATTATTTGGGGGTTGGCCTTGATGATCTCCAGAGCTCCCTTCCAACCCCTATGGTTGTGTGATTATCAGTCATGAGTAAACAGAACTGGCAGCTGAATGAGGTACAGGAGCTTAAATAATGTGCTGAGCTTGGGAATGGTCTGAGGGTTGGTAATACTACAATAGTGCTTTCTATTTGTGTTCTTCAAGCATGTTTTTCCTGGAAATCACACAGGCCCACACAGTGATGGATGGGGCACGCTGTCATTTTGAGTCACCGGTATGTTGGGATGGAATAGGAAAGCTCCTTTAAAAGCAGACCGTGTCATGTTTGCAGCTTCATTTTCATGGATGAATATTGTTTTGAGACTAATGTAAGCTCTGTGTATTATTTGGTACCAAAATTGTGCTATGCAATTTCATTTCCAAGTGCTCTCAGGGTCATTTATGTGTATATAATGGGTGGATAAGTCAAACAAAAAGCCCTTCTCTGCCACTCTGGGCACCAGGTCATGCATAGGCGTCCATGCTAGGAGCTGATAGGAAGCTGGCATTGCTGTGCTCTGTGAGCCCACCCTGAGCTGGCATTTCATTGAGAACCCTTTTGGAGACTGTGTGTTGCTTTGTCTAATAGCAAACAGACTTAGCAAATGAGCTCCAGACCATGTGAGCAGGGTTTGTTTCTTTTTTGCATGTTTGCAGTTTTCAGTTCAGGCATTGACAGCCGTGAACTTCACAATGAGACTGACATCCGAGATCTGTGTAAAGGTCAATGTTTTTAATCGTGCTTTATAGATAAAAGCAATATCTACATTGATACAGTCTGATAGCATTGATTTCAGCACAGAGTTTTCAATTATTATTCAGAATTCTCTATTATCTTCCTGCAGTCCCACAGCCTTAGCAGATAGTGCAGTGCTCCATGAGATAACCTGCTGGTGTCAAAAGCGAGCTGTGATGTGCACTCCCTGCCCTTCTGCAGTGGGCAGTCTGGGTAAGGAAGGCTTCAGTGCAAATCATGATGCACTGAGGGTGCCTTCAGTTCTGATATGGTGTATCAGCTGTTTGCAGGGCTGATGGTGCATGAACAAGCCAAGATCTCAGCCATGCTGGGAAATGCAGGGCAGTGGGAGGGGTGGCTGTGATTATCCCATTACAAAGGGAAGGATGTCTTCACTCTAAAACATGCCCAGTGTTACCTTGTTAAGCATGGTTCATCACGGGGGGGATCGATACTAAATAATAATGCTTCTGCTTAATTCCAGTATATATTGGGTTTATCTAGGTGTTGTCATTCACTGTTTCCAACAGCTTCCACGTGATCAGCTGAAGCCAAAGCACAGCTGCTTCTTGCAGGTGTACCTGTAGGACTCTTGCTGTTGGTGGTGTTCAGAGCAGCCACTTTGAGGATCCCAACCCCTGTGAGTAGCCTTTGTACTTCCAATTGACCTCGGAAAAGAATGCTTTAATTATACATGTGCTTCTCTTAAATCAATAACGAATTACAGTTCTGCAGGGCAGTTCAGTGGGACTATTCCCATAAATAATGCTGTCCAGGCATGCCTGGGTGGTGGGGAAGTATGGCAGTGCAAAGAGAGGTTAAGGGCAAGAAGTGTCCTAGACTGAAACTCTGAACTTGGAATTCTATGCACCCTGTACAGAAACTAGAAAATGTGCATGTATGTAATTTCATATTCAGACTATATACATGTAATTTCTGCATATGTTATATAAATGCACTGTTCACAGGTTGCCCAAGGAGGCTGTGGATGCCCCATCCCTGCAGGCATTCAAGGCCAGGCTGGATGTGGCTCTGGGCAGCCTGGGCTGCTGGTTGGTGACCCTGCACACAGCAGGGGGCTGGAAACAGATGATCTTTGAGGTTCTTTTTAACCCAGGCCATTCTATGATTCATTCTTTGATTCTATATAAACATAAATACACAGGTGTGTGTAAAATATTATCACTCTACAGTTGCATTGAGTATAATCATGTAGCTTGCATGCATTCTAATAGGAGCGTCTAATAGGATCATCAAAAGGAAAGATCAGGCAGGTGCCAAGTGCTGCAAAATGACCTGGACAAAGAATGCAGCGAATTTAGGAGTGTTTTGCATAAATAGAAGAATTATGTGCTTTGTGGAGCAAGCTGCGTTCAAGTTCAAATTGTGGATGTGTGACAAGCATTCAGATAGTAAATTTTGCACCTCCAGTTATTCTGAGATTGAAATGCTTGTCTCCATCTGTATAATTTGCAAAAAATGATAAAATAAAGCAGGTTTTTATGGAAACAGTTTGCTTGGAAACTGTTTTAACTGCTTAAAGCTTTCTCTTATAAATAACTGTCCCTGCACTGCTGAGGTGGGTGGAGGGCTCCATCCCCACCTGGCAGCCCAGGGTGGAGCCCATATCCCTGCCAGGACCTGGCTTCAAACCTGCTCAGTGCTTTCTGGTTTGTTCCTTCAAATAGTGATACGCTGACTCAAGTTGCATAGGAGAAACCAACAACACACCTCTGTATTGTAGAGAGACTCTCAGTGTTGTGTGGTCAGTGTGAGGAAGCATTCAAATGTGTTTCCTTTCTCAGCACATGGAATACAGGAGGGCAGCAAAGCATCACCTCCAGGCACAGCTGTGATGACCCACTTGTGCATCCTTCTTCTGTCTGCAGGTCAGCTGGTGTGAATGTTCTTAAGTGTTATGTGTTACTCTGCAGTCATGTGTCCAACCTCTATGTGCTTGTATGTATATTGAGCTATCACATCCTGCTGAGGGGTGAGGGCACCTCTCTGCTGCCACCCAAATTGGGGAACTTCTGCTTCACCGAAGCTCATAATGCCTTCAAGGCATCGATTCCTCTCTTAGCATTTTCCAATCAAAGTATTAAAATGAGAGTTTTATATCCAGCCAATGCTCTTCTCGTAGTTGATAAAGGCAGAGGAGGAATCATTTGTATGATTTCATAGAGGTTTCATTTAGGTTATTTCATTTAGGTTATGAGAAGAGTATAGTTAGAGAATATAAGCAAAGCATTTTCTTCCCACCTGTATAAAAGTGCAGCTGCTGTTTCTAATAAATCTTAATTGGGAAAAATGGCAGGCATAAGAGAAGAGGGGGAGAATCCCAAGACTTTACATTAGTGATGCTTCAGCCCATGGTAGCTCAGGTGGGGTTTCCATCTCCCAGCCCTTGAAGCAGCAGGCAGAAACTGTGGGTGCCGGCTGAAATGAGAAGGATGCTCTGAAGTGAGATGTAGCTGCACACAGCCTGAGGGCAGAAGAAGGGCTGTGTGTGGCCAGTGCTGCTTGTTGGGGGGGGTTGTTGGAAAACACTTTCAGAGATGGAAGCTCCGCTGCTCTCATGGCAGCCCATTCCAGCACCTGATTGTTCTTTCAGTGGATATAATGAGGATGAGGCATGGAAATACAGCTTAAATGTGTACATTGCTGGGTTTTACTGATATGGGAGTCAGCATGTTATAACCACATGGGTCAGGGCAGCTTTTCCTTACAATAAATAAGGGCGAGGGGGAAAAGTGACTTAAACAGTGGCTGTAATCTGTTTTAGAAGTTACTTAGGATATTTCTCCTTTCTCCTTTCTCCTTCCCAACACAGTGATGTTATCTCCATTAGCGATATCACACCTGAAAGATGGACGGCATCAGGTTTAAAGTGAATCCATTCCCATGGGGCGAAATGGGACTGCTTCCAAGCTGCTCCACTCCTATCTACCTGGAAACACAGTAAACTCCCTTAATTCCTGCATCCTTCTAACTTCTACATGAGACTCCGCCAGCTTTCATCTGCTTGACATGAGCTACCAGTGCTGGTGATTACTCACTTGTGCTGGCTGTTAGTGATAGTAATAAAACGTTGACAATGCCGGAGGGTAAAGCTTTCAAAAATGCTTTTTAATAAACTGTGGAAAGTGTTGTTTCAGCAATTGGAAAATAATTAAGAAGCAATTACAAAAGCAAACAGAAATCCTGAGCGTAGAGCCAGGCCATTAAAATATGTTCTCTAAGAAATTACCGCAGCCACACTGGAAAGGAAAAGCTGCATTTAAATAAAGTTATGGCTATAATGAACCAAAATGGAAGAAAAAATGAGGCAATTCACACTGGAAAAAGTACTCATCTTCTCCCTTCCTTTACATACTGTCAGTCTATTGTAGTTTCTCTTTCTATAATTTTCTTATGCAGAGTAATAGTTGCACATTTTGGAGTCCTTTTTCTTACTTTGTTTTTCAGCAAGCATTGGCTGCTGTGGGACTGTGCTGTGAGTTTAAGTGTGTGCGGGTGGAACGTGAGGGGGAAGAGCTCCACACCTCCCTTCTCCAGCCAGCAGGTAGCTGTGCATTGAAGTGCTCTGATACCAAGTTCTGCTGTTGTGGTGGGAGTGCTTCCTGCTCCAGGTATGGCAGAATGAGCCCCATAGCTCACCAACCCACACGGCATATAGCTAAATCGATCAGCTGCTGCAATAAAAGTCAGGCCCTATCCATGTGCCAATACAGAGGGCTGCTCCTGATTATAAATTCTCTATGCAGAGTGCTGGCCAGCCCATTGAAAAGGAGGAAATCAATGACATTACCACTCACTCATAAACCACATTCATTGTGACTGCTTCTCAGAATAGCCCTAATTGTTATACGTCTGTCTCATTGGTCTGCCTCATAACAATGCCCATAATGATTCTGGAGACCAAATAAGAAATAGGTGCAGAAAGCCCCCACCAAAACAGCACCCTGTGCCAAAAATTCATCTCTTACATCAGGAGAGGGGCCAAGAGCATGGCTGAAACTGCTCCGTATTGACCGCAGGACCTCTGAAAGAAGCACATAGTAAGGTGGGGGTCAGCCTCTGCCCCAGCAATAAGATGACGGGTCACATCCTCATATTATTAACACTAGGGAGGGTCAGATTGGGTATGAGAGCAATGTCTGCTGCAGAGAACAGCCAGGCACTGGCACAGCTGCTGAGGGGTGGGCAGTGCCATCATGGAGATGCTCAGATGTAGCACTGAGGGGTTGGGCAGTAGTGGGGAGGAGGGGGGTGGTTCTCAGATGGCTTTTCTAACCTGAGTGGTTCTGTGAGTCTAATAACAAGATATACATGTCACCCCCAGGGATGCTGTTTAGTCAGCAAAAGCTGTTGTGTGGGCATTTGAGTTGTTTTTGGGGGGGTTAATTTGTTTAAACCTGCATGGGGTTGGATTGAGAAAAAAGATCAAGCTGATTGGAGACTTTGTTTCTCAGCAAGATAACTGAAAAACTGGTCTGTATAATATTTCAAATACAAAATGGGCATCCTGTGATCTTCTTGAAATGACAAAGGGTCTGGACTTGAATAGCACAGCCATCTGTGTCATGGGATGGGAAGAGGGGATGCTGGCACAGCACAGCAAACCACCACAGCCCTGCATTCTAGTGAGGCACAGATGGAAGCTTTCCCCCACTCTTTGCCACATCTCCCATTAAAATAGGTGCAGGCAGTAAGCATATTTGTCAAGTACCTGTTGTGCTGACTCAGCATTCCAGTTATCTGTTGGGCATTAAATCTCACCCTGGTGCAGAGCCTTTTTCCGTTTCCCTTGGTGAATAAATTACAAATGCTAATTTCTGCTGGGTTGAAGAGAAGATTAAGGCAGTGTAACAGACAGGCATGCCAAAATATTTATTGAATAAGTTGCAAAAGCGAAACAAAAAGGCTGTGTATTTCAAACTGAGCGCTGAGCAGGGCTCCAAGCTGAATTTGAGATCAGCTCCTTTATTCACCCAGAATCCAATTTAGTGCCAGTATATTATATCCAGCATCTGTATGCTGAAACCCACTGCTGAATAAGCTTCTAAAATTCTATTTTCTGCAGTTTTGCTGTATACTTGCACATATGTTTCTTAGTAAATCACGGTAATGACCCTAATTCCATGAGGAGAACCTAAAGCAAATGCTGCCCTTGGGCTGGTACCCACCTAACAACAAACACTTTATGAGCTTTAGCACTTGTTGTCTTCTCTATTTCCACCCAGACTGTGTTGTAAACGAATGGGGAGAACAATCTGAAAACTGTTAGAGAAGCATCTGAACTGTAACAGCTGCATTAATACCAACCCTGGGGTTGGAGGAAGGTGCCGTTCTTTCAGTTCACACAGACATGGTGGGATTCCTGTTAGGCATCCACACAGTATTAACGGAGCCACAGAACATCCTTTAAGGCCTGTAATGCCTGCAAAACTGAGTTTGCTGCACAAAGCACTGAGTTATGCTGTGTCTGCATTAAACAAGAGGGACATATGTCAGCATCTCCACATCACCCTGCTGTCACAGTAAATGAATAGCAGTACAACATATGGGCTCATTAGGTAACATCCAACAGGTTAATAGCCATGGACGTGTTGGATTTCATTTCTACTTGAGTGTTTTCAGATATTCCAGCAAATCAAGCTTAAGGGGAAGGAAACTTCACAGAAGCCAAAATAATTTGAGAGAGCATCTGCAAAAATGAAGTGCTGAATTTAACTGTTTCAGTGCATGTTGAGCAGCAGGACCAGCAGTAGAACCAGCCTTGGGCAGCTTTCCTTTTCAATACGATCTGCTCAGAGAACTTAAACTGGAAAATAAATACACTTCAGAAAATAAAGATCCTTCTGAAGAGAGAGCTTGTGGCATTGGGGGAATTAAACACTGAGGGGAACTTCACTCTGATCGCAGCTAAAATCCAGCCTGTAACAGTGAGGTGATAAACAAATGAGGCCTTAGGAGCCACAGGCCTTGGGATTAAGAGTCAGAATAGAATCACAGAATCATAGAATTACCCAGGTTGGAAAAGACATGAAGCCTGAACTGCTCCATGCGATGTTTGCTCTCAGCCCCTGGAAGTGAGCTTGAAATTTCACCATAGAAGGATGTGCTCATCATTTAGAAAGTAAACCTACACAGCTACCTCTGTACCTCTACAGTGAGGGTGACAGAGCATTGGAACAGGTTCCCCAGAGGGGTGGTGGAGTCTCTTTGCATAGATATATTCAAGAACTTGCTGTATGTGACCTATTATGAGGTATGTACTCTAGCAGGGATTTAGACTCTAGACTTAGATCTTTTAAGATCTCATCCAATCCCTGTGGTTCTGTGACTGTGTTTCTGTAATACAGAGAAGCAACATCTATGGTATATGCAGCTTAAAGTACATAGTTTCATATGTAAGTGTTTATATAAATGTGACTTAAAGTCTGATCACTTAAACTATTTCCACCAGCTTTCTCTTTTGATCCTGTAATGCAATGCACTGCAGCATGTCCTGACTGCCTGTAACATACCCTTAAACCTGGTATCTCAGGCTACATAGCTGTATTGGATACCAAAGGGGAGTCCTGATTTGCCATAGGGACATGATTAAGGTCCTCTTAGCAATGAAAACTGGAGTGTTGACCATGATGTCTGCAAGCCAAGTACCTGTTACTAGTGGGGCTACTGATCCCCCAACTTCCAATAAACTCCCCTAGGTGCAAGGAACCCTACACCACATTGGTCCTACTTGCATCTTCCAAGGCCATTCTATTTTATGGCTACCAAGTACTAGGTTTTCAGGAGCAGAAGATTATTTTAATTGTCAATTTGGGGTCTTACCTGACTATTGGTGCCAATAATCTGAATCCTTAACAGGGAGGTCCATGTTGCCGGTAGCATCTTTAGGGTGCTGGGTCAGTTGTCTCTAGAGCTTTCATTCAGGTCCCACAGGGTTCATAGAGTCTCTTTGTCCACCCCTGCAGGGACTGAGAGTCTGTCTTCAGGGCAGCCTTAAGAATACCATTATAGCATTCAATAAGGCCTGACCCCATTGGATTATATGACAGATGGAATGACTACTCAGTCTTGTGCTGACCAACCTGGGGCAGAGATATGTGGTTAGATGTATGAATATAGTCCATTTCTGGCTGACCCACTATGCAATCCAAAGAGTGAGCCTCTGGTACACAATCCAACCATCCACATAGATGTTCAGTATACTGTCACCAGGTTCCTTGGTTATAATCATCCACACAGCTCATAGTTCTGCCCATGGGCTATTCTGACCATCCCCTTCTTCAAACCAGATTGTTTCAGGGGAGGGATAGTATGCACCAAACACAGTGCTGTAATACTATAACGTGATAGAAAGACATGATAGCACAGCAGTAACAGACTGTGGCACAATCCCAGCCTACCACAAATGAGAACAAGCCCCAGTGCAGCAACCAGGGAGGCAAACCAAAGAAAGAAAAACTGCTTACCTTTAGAAGGCCTCCAGTAAGCAGAGATCTCAGCAAAAGGTGAGCCTCCACTGCCAGCCCTTAAATGAGGTCTGGGAAGGGGAGGATTCTGGCTCCACACTTCTGGTCACACAGCTGCATTGTATTGCATTAGATTGCATGCACCTGACATCCCCTGGGCTGGCCCTGCCTTCCCACCAGGTGCTCCATCCCTGCTTCAGGCCATGCCTTTCCATTGCCACTACGGGCCTCCATATGGAACATTTCTTTTACTTCCCAGTTAAAAGCACTTGATCAGGATTTTTGCTTTTCCTGGTGACAAAGTGAGTGATGCTCAATAGCCACATTTACAGAGTGCTCGAATCCCTACCCACAGACTACTTTTGTCATGAAAAGCAAAGTTGTCATGGTGACAGAGCAGCCTGATACCTCACTGCAGGGAAGTGGCTGCAGGAGGTGGGAGCAGAGGGGCACATGGGGTCAATGAGTGCGGTCCCGCAGTCACCAGACCTTTCACAGCATTAACAGCGCATCTCTCAGATAACTGAGGTAACAGGATGTGCATAAGAAAAGCAGAAACTTAGAAAAGAAGTCATTTGTGGAGTTATTTCAGCTGAGTGATATGTGACCGGCATCCAGACGAGAGCCATGACATTCTTCTGACAAGTAATATCGACAGTAATTGGTTTCATCCCTCTTTCAGTGTCTCTGTCCTTAATGAGATTTGTGATCTAATTTTTCATATCTCTGTCAGATCTGTTGGGAATAATTTTTCTAACAAACATTTATGGACATAATATGTGCGCGTTCATCGAATATGTCCCTTACAATCCAGCCTTCTCCAGGAAGTATTTCTATTCTGACAGATGAGTTTAATAAAAACCTCTCCGAGCTGAGCATCCTGAAACATAAGAATTCAATAATGATAAAAACTTAACCTGCCTCGAATCAGAGCGCTCCTTGTAAATAGAGAGCGAGCAGCCTCGCTTTTACCTCTCATAAGCCCACTTCATACATGTGCGGTGATGGTACACCCATCACTCCCACTTCACAAAGGAGGTGAAGGGATAAAGTGAATTGCCAAGTCTGCCAGACAGTTCTCTCTTATGGTTTACTTACAGCTCCTAACAGAGCATGCAGGAGCCTGCTCCTGAGCCCAGCATCAGTCCTGCAGGAGTCAGCAGCCAGGCATAGACTGGTTCATGGTGCTGTCTGATGGAGGGTGGCCATGGGGTGGAAGGAGCTGCTGTTCCCTCCTTTGGGACCCAGTATAACTTTTAAATCATTCTGTGAAGAAAGGAAAGGAGCATTTGTTGTTTTGGATGTTCCTCAAGCAGTACGACCTGCACAGAAGCGAGGTGTGATGAACACATTATGGCTCATCAGTTGTGGAGATACAGAGGCAGAATCACATCTCCCCAGTAGAACTCAGGAAGCCCATTCTTAACATCAGCATTGTGCAAGTGAAGGTATTTGATCTGAAGTATGAAGAATGGTTTAATCAGACAGATTAACCTACCTGGTGCTTCTGAAACGTTTACCTTCCATCCAAGTCCATCAACAACGTAGGCTTTGAATGGGGCTTAAAGTAGTCTATGAAGAGAATATGGAAGGAGTTAGGAGAGAATTCACCACGTTTTAGCTCATGTGCTTCTGCAGCAGAAGGTACAGCACTGGGAATGGGGACATTGCTCCAGACTGACCCCACCACAGGACCTGGTGTACAGCGACAATAATGAAAAGAGTAAATATCCAAAAAGTTACTTACAGGAAAAACTCACCCATATTAAAGCCTTTGGTCTGCTGGGAACCACCAAGGCAACCTCCACTAAAGAGCAATCTCCAAGAGATGCTGCCTTAGTGGTGGCCGGCCCTTAAATGAGATCTAGAGGAGGTGGAGTCAAGCTAAATCAGGAGCACAGCTCCATTACTCTCACCTGTGCTCCCACAGCTGACCCGACACTTGCCTCAGCTGATTAATCAGAGGTTCAGGCTGTGATTACCAATTTCCCATACACTACACTATAAATCTACAAACTATCTCTACAAGGTGTTCATGCTTTACATCCCTTCAATCCTATTGCCTAATATTAGTGAAAGTGACAAGACATTAGCTGTATATTAATTGAATTTTTCACGGATGATTAAAATACAGAAACTATGCAACAGATGTCTCCTTTGAGGTGTAATAAAAGAAAAGTGAAGGGGAAATGAATAAACTGCCTATTTTAGAGATTTTATGTATAGTGCAAATAGACATTTTCCTTTTAGACATCTCACCTGGATTAAAGCATTTGTTGCAGTGAGGCCAGGTTGGATGGAGCCCTGGGCAGCCTGGGCTGGTATTCAATGTGGAGGTTGGTGGCCCTGCCCATGGCAGGGGGGTTGGAGCTTCATCCAACCCCATTCCAACCCAGGCCATTCTGTGATACTGTGCTCAGTGTAAAACACAGGAACTGAGGCTACGTGCCACAGTCTGCCCCACACAACAGTAAAATTTACAGCAAAAATGTGCTCTGAAGAATAAAGTCCTCCAAAAAACATGAGAAATGGATGGTATTTCATATTTTTTCCACAGATTATAAAGTTTGATAATAATAATAATAAACAGAAAATCTTAGACGTGAAGAAGCTCAGGCTGAAGCTGAAATCACAGAGAACCAAGTGCTGAAGCACCTCCCAAACCCCACTGTTGCTCCCCGGGATGGGATGTAACTGCACAGAGCACTCCCATGCCCTGCAGCATGAACTGTGGGTTGTAAGCAATTTACAGCAAATCATTGGGGGAATTTTTCAGCATATTTCTCAGCTCGGTGTGCTGCAGTGTCGTTCCTGATAGTTGGCAGCGCTGCTGGCAGCGTACAATGTGCATGTTCCCGATAAGAGTGCCCGTGTCTTTGTTGCTCTGACTATAAAAAGGCCGATTTATGAGTCACAAAAAAGCGTTTATAGTTTGCCTCCCATATTTGCTGCTAAGAATCTCAACATTAGCTTTGCTTTGCTGATGGCAATAAAGAGGAATTAGGTAGATGCAATGGGCAGCAAAAGATAAACACCATAGGCAGAAAATTACAGTGTGAGATATGCTGGTTACACCCATTTTTCACCAGTTTTCACTGCAACAATGATAAGGAATTGATGTCCAAATAGTACAACACCTTGTTTTACTTACATCAAGATGAAGGGCTGCATTGAGATTCCTTATGGGATGTGATGCAGTCGGTGAATCATAGAATCACAGAATGACCTGGGTTGGAAGAGACCTCAAGGATCATCAAGGTGAAAGAAGCCCTTCCAGTTGGGAGGACACATCCAGGCTGATGGTCAAAAGTGAAATCATTGAAGACTGGAGCGCTCCTTAGCACAGCTGTGCACACTAATCAGGGCTGTTCAGACTTACAGAGTCCAGAACCCAGAGGCCACAGGCAGGACCCCATGGCAGCACCTGGGCACCCATGGGAATGCTGAAGAGTTGCCACTTGCTGAGCAGATTTGAAATTCTTCTTCATCTTCCATTGGTAAATGGTCTCCAAAAATCTGTTTCTCAGTTTTTCTTGCTTATCATTTGAAATCTTATTTAGTGTGAAGACAGAAATGAAGCAAAGATATGCAGAAGAGGACCTCAGGTGTGATGGGGAGTGCTGAGCACTGCTCAGACCTCCGCACTACTGCTGAGCAGGTCATTGGAATTACCATAAGGAGCTCAGGGGTGGTGACCTTGTCTGAGCTTCCTGAGAATCGGTGCACAGAGAGGCTGGGAAGGGCCAAAAGAGCAGAAACAGAATGAAATCTTAATGACCTGAGGGCAAAGCCCAGCCATGGGCAGGGGGTGAGATTAGGCAATATGCTGGGGGCAGGGTGCTCATGGAGGAGAGAAGGTCAGGGAAGGGGATAGCAGGATGGGATGGCAACACAGGGCAGAGATCAGCAGGGTGCTGTAATCGGGAGTTCTGCATCCAGCCCTGTGTTTGCCTTCTGCTCCTCCAGAAGCTCGCAGTGCTTTATCAGGTGTTGAACAAGATGTCAGCTTGTGGCACAGCATGAGATGCTGAGCTGTGCCCACACTGTCCAGAGATGGCAGCTCCTAACAAGGCAGCCGTCGTTAGCAGGGAGCCAGAATGCTGCAGGATCTCACCCAGACATGGGCACCGTGCTGGCAATGAGCAGATGGCAGAAACGTCACCTGGTGATGGACCAGATCCAATGTGTAACGTGACAGGATGTGGGCAAGGGCAGATCTGGTGTCTGGGGCAGTAAAAAGAGCATTGTAAAGGCCATAAATTGTTCTGTGGGTTTTTATGTATAAACTGAGTCAAATAAAGTTAAGGAAAGTGAATCAGCTCTTAAGTGAACAATAATGAGCCTGAGATGGAAATGACTGTCCTGGACAGGTAGAACCTCACCCAGCAACCTGACCCTGCATTGGCCCCATTGCCAGCAGGACGTTGGTCCCAGCTGCCTGCCAGCTCCTGGTGACCTCACAGCTCTTTTTGTGGACTTTTATAGCATTCTTTTAAAGAATTTTCAAAGCAAACCTACACTTCAGCAGCATAAAATAGGAACTGAGGTGTAAAAGCCTGCTGTGTAAGCATTACAGCTGATGGCTGGGTGGTTTGGTCCCAGCAGGAGTGACCTCAGCTTTAACTCCGAGGGGCCATGTGAATTTCTTGGTGTGGCTTCAGCTGTTCTCAGTAACCCTTCCCTTCCACACTGCTTCGTGTACCAGGACAGGACCACAAACACCCACATTGTTTGCAGCAAGGCAATATCACTCATGTACATGGCATCACCATCATATTTCAGTTACAGTTTCTGTTCCAAGCCTTTAAACACACAAACATTCCACTTGTCTTCCTTTGCAAGCTGCTGCCTACTCAGCAGATACTTTTATTAACTCTCCACAATGATGCCCATGTCTTTGTCATGACTAAAGCTAATTTAGAGCTCACCAGTGAGTTACACTTCACATTACTCCATTTAATGCGCATTGCTTTGCATGTCAGCAGAGCACTCCATCTGCTACACTGCTGCCATTCCTCCCACCCCTATGGGAAGTTTCCTTCAGCCTTCCCCTCACTCTAACCACCCGAGTAGCTCACCTTGGGCACGCTGTGATTCATTAAGCATGGAGAATTCATTAAGCACCGCGGATCTGAACTCCCACCCTAGCAGGCTCTGCTGAGCTGCCACGCTGCTGCTTGCTCTGTGTCAGCTTTGTACATACACATCAAGCACCAAACCTGCTGCCCAGAGCTATTCAGTTCCTCACTATCCTCCTGCAAAGTTGGTCCTTGTGAGTGTCTCACTTCAGGGATGGAACAGAACACATGGATTTCCTTGGTGTTTCCTCTCATGGATTACAGAAGGAAAGAAAGGCAGCCAAGGTCTGATTGCTGAAAAAAAAAGTTGGCAAGGTTCAAATTCCCCCCAGTATCTCATTTGCTTTGCACACAGAGTCAGAATCCAACAGGAGCTGCACTGAACCATGCACTGGGTGTGTGGTGCTGCAGCCCTGGGGTGGTTCTGGGCATCGTTGGGTTGAGGGGGCTGCTTTCCCTCTGATGGCACCCACATCTGGGTGCTGGGAGGGCCCCAGGGCATCAGGCAGCTGCATTTGCTAGAGGGAAAGGGAGTTTCAAGCAAGCATTCCCCAAGAGGAGACAGACAGAAGCAAAGCTCAGCAGCCTGTCTGGGTGGAAGTTTCACCTGACGTTTTAGGAGCTGAAAACAAAAGTGAGATGAAATGCTGGCTGTACACCTCTTTGCATGGCAGATCCTTTTCTGTACTGCTTCAAATCAGCAGCTTCAATAGCATCCTGCAGGTATAGTTTATGTGTTTGGTTACTTGGAGATTAGAAATAATGGGATTCCTACAGTTACAAAACTAAAAGACATATGCTTTGTTGATGAAAGGTCTGTCCATACAACTGCAACTCCTGATAATTAAATATGCCCTTCTATCAAGCTGGGAAAGACACAAAGCCCAGATTTAGTGGCAGCAGAGAGAATCTAAAATTAGACTCCCACTCCAGGCAGCATTACTTAGGGAGAGCAGAATTTATTTCCTCCACTTATAAAGTCCCTAATATTCCCAGGGAGAGGCTTCCTCCAGCAATACATTAAGAAGATGCATCAGGTTTTGAACCTTCCAGGCTATTTGGGGCAAGGTGCTTTTCTGGGGAACAGCACACATTTCAACATGAGAAATTTTGGCCATCACTGGAGTTCTTCACATCATACAAATGCATCTGACCTCCATGTGCAGTTCTGAATCTCAGCCAAGCATCACCACTAGTTTTCCCTTCCAATCACAGAATAATAGAACCCGTTTTCAGTTCCTTAAGGCATTAACCTGCTTTGTGTAACTGGTTGATTAGAATGATAGACTCATAGAGTGGCTTGAGTTGAAAGTGATCTCCAACATCCCCCAGCTCCAACCCCCTGCCATGGGCTGGCTGACCCCAGAAGGTCACTTTGCCCAGGGCCCCATCCAACCAGGCCACTCAGCCAGCAGCCCTGATGGGATAACAATGTGCACTGTCCCTGCGCTACCTCAAAAACAGGTATATAACCAAAGCCATCTGATTTTATGGAGTGTTCTATTCTAAGGTAATACTCTGGCACACTAAGGCTTTACTGCTTGTTAATGAGGTAAACAGGAAATCTGAAGAGAGGAGAGAAATGTGGCCACTGCAAATCGGGCTTTTAATTAACGCATTTTTTACCTGAGCTTCATCTACTTTTCCCCACTATTTCCTCCTCTACAAGCGCAGCCCAGTGTGACAGGAAATTAATTAGGCTTGGAACTCTCATCAGCTAAACAAAGGAATCATTAATTTTAGTACTTAAGGAACTGAAGTCCCAACTTGCAGCTTTCTAAGACAGGGAATATTTAGGTTGGATCTGAGGAGGAAGTTTTTCACCCAGAGAGTGGTGATGTGCTGGAACAGGTTGCCCAAGGAGGCTGTGGATGCCCCATCCCTGCAGGCATTCAAGGCCAGGCTGGATGTGGCTCTGGGCAGCCTGGGCTGCTGGTTGGTGACCCTGCACACAGCAGGGGGTTGGAAGTGGATGAGCACTGTGGGCCTTTGCAACCCAGGCCCCTCTGGTTCTGTGATTCTATGATTAATTTACATTGCACAGAGATTTGAAGTGAATCCCTTTAGGAGACCAGGTTGGCACTGCACTGCACTGGGTGGCCCGTGGCCTGATCTACACTTCTGGGACTCTCCTCTTCAGGCAATATGTGCCTGGCCCTGCACGGTGCTGCCCAGGTCCCACCAGAGGGACTTCAGTCCCTGCCATTCAGAAGCTTGTGCCTGGGACATGGGGGCAAGGCTGGGAATCAGCTCTTGGCTGAAGCCAAGGACCCATCTGTCCCACTTTAAGGACTCTTACAACCCAATCATTTTGTGATTCTTTGATTCTAGTCGATATCATAACGTTAAAAAATACAGTATGAGCGCTCAGAATTTGCACTCAATATTTGTCTTTTCAAAGCAAACATTATTTCTTGTATGACTGTATGTGATAAGAACTGAATACAAAATACATAGGTGAATCTAATGCTATTGCTTCCTTTCCTCAAAAGTACCCATCCCTCCACTAGGACAATGCCTGCCCTGTTGGACAAGTCTCCCCTTTGTTCAGTGCCAAACCAACCCCAGTGCTCCCCTCTCCTCCCTGGACACATTGATGCTTATGAGGTTCCTGGGTACCTCTGTTCACCTCTGTAAATGCCATTGGAAGTACAGGGAGCTGACCTGGGGATGGCTCCGTCTGCCTGCAGGGAGAGTGTGAATAAATGAGAAACAACCACAGCTTGTTTCCAAGGGTAAGTAGTCAAAGTGCGAGATACAGATTGCTTGTGTATTATTGCTCTTCCCTCAGTCGCCTTGTGGTGCTCAGGTATTTTACCTTGCTGGGGGTCCTGCAGGGAAGGGAGGGCTCATCTGGAGGGCAGATTGGACCAACCTCCAAACTGGGTCCAACAGCACTTAAAGGGTCTATTAATGAGCCAGGGTGAGCTCATCTGTACAGTCTGAGATGTGATGGATGCCAGAGCTTGCCTCACTGTGCCTTTTAAACGCTCAGTTTTTTCAGTGTGCCCTGAATACTTTCAGATGTACGTGACCCTTGAATCTGCAGACCTCAAGGTATTTGCCCACTGGAGGAATCTCTCCCCAATAAAAAGCATCTTCTGAAAGTCTTTGATGGCCGAGTCTGAGAAAATGGAAACCTGTAGCTCATTGCAGCCACTGCTAAAAGCCATGTCCAGTAATTAAGCAGCTAATTGCCTCTGATAAAGGGGGAGCAAAAAGATCCATTTCTTTTCATTCCTACCACTGCCATTTTTCCACAAGTATTTCTCCATGAAGAATGAAAAAGTAAGTTTAAAAAATGCATTACACACAGGACTTGCTCTCTATTAGCTCAGACTTCACAGCCAACAGACTAAATTCTTCAGGGATTAAACATCAGCTTAACTATAAATCCAGCACAACGACAACAGGCTCCTTGGCCAGAGGTACAAAAGAGGCTTTGCTCTATGCAATAAATCTCATGTCCTCTTCTTCTACTCAGGCTGAGAGAGGAGGAAAGGCTGAAGTGAGGCAGCACTGAAGCGGTACCTGCTGCACCGCGCTCACCAAAGTGGAAAAGCTTTGGTTCTGGTTTTGAGAGGAACGATATACAAAAGAAAGAACCTTGCAAAGCTTTTCCACACTTGGCTCAATAATGTATATATAGAAAATACTGATACGTGCACGGAGAATAAATTATTTATGCGGTCCCCTCTTGCCGTTATTTCAGTTATACTGCAAAGGTTTCTATCGATACATCAATTCTAGTGAAAATATCTTTTAATTCGGTTTATTATATTTGGATTTTAATCCGATTCTCATCTAATACCGGTATATGAAAACATTAAATAACAATAACGGTGGCTGCATTTTGGAAGTGTATGCAAAACTACTCATGCAGGAGTCCTAAATTTCATGCCCTTCCAATGGCTGGAGAGAAGAATTACAGCCACTGTGTGCTGTGCTGCTCCTGGAGGCAGCCACACGCAGGTGGAAGTGGCACATAGAATGGAGGAATACTGCGCTTTCTTTCAAGATACCTTGAGAACAGGGGAATGAAAAAGTAACCAGCTATTGAACTGACATTAAACGATTCATACCGTCTAATTTTCCCAGCTGGATTATTTAATCTCTCCTTAAACATGACACCTCAGGCTGCAGCTGTTTCAACAGCTTTCAATGTTCTGTTTATATTTCTCCACCTTGAAACCCTCCCCACGTTACACTGTGGGTTTTGTGACAGTCCCACCCCAGCAGTGTCACACAGCCCAAGACAGAATTTATCCATCCCTCCCAACAATCCCCATTGCCATCCTCTGGCTGTTGCTCCTAACAGACATATTTTGGTATTAATGCACAGTCATATAGAACAGATGAAATTTTAAAGTCAACAGAAGTGCAGACATTTGACCTGTGTTATGTTGGTGTTTTTATTTCTAGAACTGATTTCTTTTAGCCTTCAAATGCAAATCGCGTTCCACAGAGTGGCTTCTGATGGGATTTTCGTTACCTGGCACAATATATTGGTTAAATTTGATGCAGTACATTTTCAAATCCAGGACAAAAATAGAGGTGCTCCTCATTATTCCACTCCCATGTGCACTGCAGGAGGGAGGGGACCTTATGAGGCTCTTCATCCACCTCCAGCCCTGGCAAGGGACATTGTGATGTAGAAAATAAAGGCTTGGGGTATCTGGTGCTGGAAAATGAGCAACCTGTTTGCTGCAAGAGTAAAACACAAGTTGGGCTGGCAGCAAAATGCCAAGACATGGATGTGCTTGACACGACACTTAAAGCTGAGCACAGGCGGAACAGGGCAGACACTAAATGACAACGATAGCTGTTGATAGATAAAGAAATCCATTACCAAAGGGAGAGGAGGTGAGCCTTGAAAGTACAAATCAATCATTGTGTGTTTCAACTCCTTCATCTTTTTTCTAACAGCAGGGAATGAATGACTTGTTTGAAGTAGACAATGGCACCGTAATTTCTTTTGCTATATATAGTGGCATCATGAATATGCATCTTTGGAGATTGAAGAAAGCCCTTTTTCAGACTACGACATGCAAAACTCCAAATTCGATTATTTAAATCACAGTAAATTATCAATGCAATTATCACACAGACAAAACAAGTCGATTATTATTGTGCGTAGTTCTCTTCGAAATGAATAGGGGAGAAACAAAAGAAAAGAGAAGAGCATCCTTACCTTCAAAATGAGCTCCAGTCCATCTCCTCTTCTTCTGCATTCATCCCTTTCCTGCAGGGTGACGTTTTGTTTCCCAGTATCCCATTCTTTTTCTTCTTTCAAAAACTTCTCCAGTTTTCTCAGTTACAAACTGAAGGTATTCACTTAAAGTAACAGCATCCAGCTTTCCATGCCCAGATGCTTGCTGTTGGCACCTGTGTCCCCCTGCATGGCAGACATCTGCTGCTGATGGCTACAGCGATGGCTGCAGAAGTCATTTTCCTATTGTAGCCATCATGGAACTGCGGCTGCTCACTGGGGTTGTCAGTGTGCCAGGAAAATGCTGGGTGGTGCGAGGTCACTGCTGAGGTGAGTACACAAGGACAATACACAGTAACAGTGTCCTTCACCATGCTGGTCAATGAAGACCCCCAGGTGGTTCTGCCAATGGGGCATGCATGGTGGTGCACCCCCTTCTGCCTCCCCTTCATCCTCATGGGAGGTGGTGGCCTCACATTGCACCAGGGAGGGTCAGGTTGGGTATCAGAGCAATGTCTGCTCCAGAGAGCGGCCAGGCGCTGGCACAGCTGCCCAGGGGTGGGCAGTGCCATCATGGAGGTGCTCAGAGCTGCAGGGATGTGGCACTGAGGGGGTGGGCAGTGGGCACAGTGCAGTGGCTGGGGCTGGGTTGGGGGTCTTGACTTGGTGTCAGCAGAAGCAAACAGGAGCTGCAGAGCTGAGAAAGGGCTGAGAGCAGTAGAGAGGAAGAGCTCAGAAGGGCACATATGACAACCACTTATAGTTCAACTGAGCCTGTTCCTTTTTATGTACATTGATATTGTGACTAATGGTCCTACTGCAGCTACACGGTGTTCTGTGTATGCAATGGACACACAGGGCTGCACAAAACCAGGGCAGAATGAACCCTTCTGAATCCTGCCAAAGCTCTCCCCCTATGTCACAAGCAGAGCCATAGCAATGGGCAGCTGCAGCGTCATGCTGCACTGCACGTGTCATGGCTTCAAACTCTCTTAAGCTGCTACTGTTATTCCAATTTCTATTAACTTTTCTTTACATGAAAGCAATTATAAGTGAACTTATTCCTTTCATTTGCCTAAAGCAAAGAAAAAAACCACACAAAACAACAAGCTGCCAAACAGCAGCAGCAGCAGCTTTCTTTCTTCCCACTAAAAAAGAACAGAAGAAATGAACAATATGAGATATGGCAAGCTCATTAACAAGTTCATTAGCAAATTCATTTTGCCGATTAAACTCTAATAGTGTGCATTCAATAGAGACCGAGCAGTACTGGTGGAAGCAGGTCCTTGCAGCTCAGTACAGCACAGGGCTGTGTGCCCCTGGCAGCAGGGCAGGACCTGGCAGTGCTTTCCGTCCCCATTGCATGCATTGTGCAGGTAGAGCATTTACATCCCAGTACTGAGACACAGTGGGCACAGTGCCACACATCTAGATGGTCCCATGGGGGTACACAGCAGCATTACTGCCCTAGCAAAGGTCGGGAGAATGGGCCTGGAAACGTCTGTCCTGTCTGCTCATTCTTAAGTTCTCTATATGGGTGAACACATGCAGGGAGTTTAACTTCCTGCACCTTGGATTACTTACCTTTATTTCCAGTGACAAATACAGCAGCAGGTAGCATTGTCCAAAACACAAAACCCAAACCCCAACAGCAGGTTTGTATGAGGGCTGCTGCTGCTTCTTCCTGTGCACTGGTGATTCCAGTAGCTTCCAATATAGAGTAGACTGCTCGTATTGGAGAGACAGGCTGACTTAGGTGAGACCATGGCTCTGTGATTCCATGACTCTACAGTGATGCTGGTTAAAAAGAAATGGACATGACTTGGACACTCTTACCTTCTCTTCCACATCCTCCACGAATTAGAACTAGTCCTCAGTGTAATGTTTTGCCAGAGCTCCTGGTGAAGCTGGAAAGAGCAAATGGTTCATTTCAAATGTATTTTGGTGCTTTAAGGTATGTTAAAACTGAAAAGTTCAGGTCACCCACCGGAGCATTTAGAGTCACCTCCATTTAAATGTCCGCTTAAATCCTCTTCTGTTTTAATGCTCTGTTAATGTGTTGCTGCAAGCAATCATATATATTGCTGCAGCGTCATATATAATAATATTAATCTGCAGAACATTAAATATTAAATTAAATTTTATCTTTAAAAGGCCATAGATCCGGAATAATTGCAGCTCTACAATCCAATGAGTCTTTGTACAGCTTCCCAAGCAGAAAACTTCCCAGGTGGCTTTCAGCACATCCCCACGCTGGTGACCTTGGGGTGCAATTATCTCTGTCTAGTGGAGGGGCTGAATGGGAGCAGTGCTCAGTTTGACCTCTGGGCAATGGCTGTGGGCCCATGGCAGCACCCACCAGCAGGGATTCCCCCATGGCCATGCTGGGCAGACAGACACGCACATACTTGTGTGAAACTAGATGATCATGATGGTCCTCTTCAACCCAGGCCATTCTATGATTCTACGACTTACATTTCTTCACTGGAATAGGGCAGAAAACAGAAAATGCTGATCTTAAATCAGCTGGGAGTGTGTATGATGGCATTTTGTGTGCACACTTTGAAGTACTGCCCGATAACATGTTTTCCAGAAGATGCCTTGAGATGAACTTCTTGTTATTGCAAGGGTTCTCCTCTTCATTTAGGGAATGACTTGGAACATATTTGAGGTTGAATTCCTGTAGCGATTTCAGCTCTAACAGTTTTAACCAGTGAACCGTGCACTGTAAATAAGACAGGCAGAAAGAAGCATTGCTCAAAATGGTAATTTCTGGGCTTTCCCAGGCTCAGGCTCCAGCAGCAATAAGCATACAAGCAGTGTATCAGCAGCCCCACACCACAGCTATCTGCACTGCAGAGCTCTCCTGTTTACAGCACACACAGCACTTGTGGTTGTTAAAATCACGAAGCAACTCAATGACCCAATAAAGTGGGAAACGCATGAGCCGGAATAAAAGGAGGATGAAAGGAGTGCGTGCCATGTTATCACAGGCAGCGGAATCCAAATGGCAAACACTGTTTCTGCCCCAGTGAATGGCACTGTGGCCCCAATAGCTGTGCAGCTCCCAGCTGGTTCTGGCCATGGGGATGGCTGTGCATTCAATGCCCAGCATTGGGAACAGGAGTGATGCAGGTGACTCCCACAGCCCACAGTGCTTTCTTTCCCTTGTTTCTCAATAAAAGGATCAAGGCCAGGCTGGATGTGGCTCTGGGCAGCCTGGGCTGCTGGTTGGTGACCCTGCACACAGCAGGGGGTTGGAGCTGGATGAGCACTGTGGGCCTTTGCAACCCAGGCCATTCTGTGATTGTATGATTCTTCCATCCATGTATAGGGGTTCAGTTAGAAGATGAAATACCACATTGAATTAAATCAGGAAAAACTGTGATTTTAATTTAGAAGTTGTGCTTTCCACTCTCTCTAAAAATGTCTGTTTTTCCAACCTCTGAATATTTCCTTAGGTAATACCAGTGTACATAACAATATACCGTAATGGTTCCCAGTGCTGTTAGAAGAAGATTCTTTTATATTGAGAGATATTTCAGTTCACTGACTAGAATATCAGAGGCTATGGAGCTCTGATCAGAGAAGAGGCGATAAAGATATATTAAGTTTCTCACAAGTAAATGATAGAACTGTAGCAAATTAACACTGCTGGTGCAAGGCTGTCACATCCCTAATTCTCTTTTCTGCTCATGTTCATTCATCAGGAAGCACACGTTAGTGGAATGACTCCACAAGACTCCATTCTGCCTGCAGAGGGTCAGCACAATCCCTGTGGGGTACAGCCTTCCTTTCTCATTGGAGATGTGGAACATCTCCACATGCAATACATTTTCTGTTTCCCAAATGATAGTTTGTATGATTTATAAATAATCATAGAATCATTGTATCATGCAATGGCCTGGGTTAAAAAGGGCCACAGTGACCATCTGGTTTCAACCCTCTTCTATGTGAAGGATCACCAACCAGCAGCCCAGGCTGCCCAGAGCCACATCCAGCCTGGCCTTGAATGCCTGCAGGGATGGGGCAACCACAGCCTCCTTGAGCAACTTGGACCAACAGTTTTATCCGTCTCCAATTTCTTTCAATTCTTCTTTCACTGCTTTTGAGACTCAGGAAAACCAGGGGAGACAGATATGAGCAATTCCCTGCACTGAGGGAAAATGGGAATAAAAGGAAAGTGATGAGTGGGGCTGGGATAGAACAGGCAGCACAGGAACTCTCTGGCAACAGGGAAATACAAGGCAAGCTCCAGCCAAAAAGCAAAACATTGCCACCCATCTGTGCTTAGTACCACACTCACTGAGCATATAAGCACTGACTAAAAGATGACATGCTAAGAGATAAACGACAAAAGTAATGATATTATCTGCCTTTCTGCAACGAGAAGCATTACAGAAGGTGATGTACAATGATTGCAAATTAGATCATTTGCGTATCTATTTATATTCCTAATGTGCCTACAGCTTCAATACTCAATAAATAATAATAAAGCTGCTTTTAACTCAGATTTTTTTGCTGCCTTCGTGGCTCATGGCTATCTGGTCACATTGCAAAGCCCTAAAACTACACCTTCCACAGACTGACTTGTAATTTACCTAAAATCAAGGTGCATATCTCAATGTGAACTCCTCAGGCCAGGAGCTGAGCTGGGTCCTTCATGCTCTGCCCCATCCAGCAGTCAGATGGCTGCACTACGGGCTGTGATGAGGAATCAACACACTGTAAGGACAGCTCGTTTACTGAGGCAAAGAAATGCAGAAAAGGTCAGAAGTCTTGGTAGTGAAACATTAGATAAGACTATGAAAATGAACTGAATTATCAAGGGAAAGAAGAAAAGAAACAGAAGAATATGGAAATTAGAAGCGCTGACCTTTAGAAGATGTGCAGTTTGCAATGCCAAAATAAAGCCACGTGGGAGGATCCGGCCTCCACTTTCAGTCCAATTAAACATTTTGCCAATGCACGGCTTATTGTGACTTGCTGGCATAAATTCAGTCTTTCTGTTTGCCTTTATGTTGGTTGAATGCAGCATGCATGATATTAGAATGAGGCTCAAGACTGACAAATAAGAACAAAAAGACAGGTTTGGATATGAGCTTCATGTCCCGTGGACTGCTCATTGCTGGAGGCAAACAGCATAGAAAGAAATCCTCAAGGTTGGTAACTAATCAACACGTCACACTTAATCTGCACGTTAATAAGTTATGCAGAGAAGTCTGCAGTTCTGTCAAAAGAGAAAATAAATCAGATCTGTAAGGCTGTTTGCATCAAGCTACAAACTAGGTGATCAATAGGCTTTCAGCAGCGCACTGAACAGTTATCATCTATTTGATACAACCTATAAGAGTGGTATAACCGTACCTCTGTCACACGGTGTCTTGTGGTGGTGAGCATCCATTGATGCTGCAGGAACTCTTCCATTCTGGATCCATCTCAGTTGCATTCAGTGCACTGCAGTTGGCCCCAGTGCCTCCTGCAGCACAGCCCTGCACAGGGGCAGAGCGTTCCAGCAGGTGAGTTCAGAGCAAACCACTGCCTTTCCAGTGTCAATCAGAATGTAGGAGAGCAGTCCATGTGCTTTGCATGGAAGTAACAAAACAATTTATCTCACATTGGAGAGGAGTGCCTTTGTGCAAGGAAATAGTGTAGTGGTACACAAAAGCCAGCACCCGAAGAACCAGGTATTTTCTATTGTTCCCAGCAAAGACTTCTCTGAGTTTAGTGGATCACCCAAGTTAAGGTTAGAGGAGATACTCACATTTTACAAAGGAAAGGTTGTTATGAGTTACTGCAAGCACCAATCCTTTCCTTTGTCTAACATGTATTCAAAGATGTTGAGGACCTAAGATTATTTCTTGGGGTTTTTTTCTTTCTTTTTCTTTTTCTTTTTTTTTTTTTCTTTCTTTCTTTTTTTTTTTTTTTTTTTTTTTTTGTAGAATTCTGAACATTTATAATTGAAAACACCTTTTTTTTCCCCCCTATGTTCAGCTGTCAGAAGAATGTTGCCTGTTCATTCCAAGCAATGATGCAGGCACCAGGAGGGCTGGGCTGGAGCAGAGCAGAGCAGTGGGTGTATGTGGCTCTGAGTAGGGAACTGACAGGCTCCGTGAAAATGGACATAGTGTTTTGTTACTTGCTAAAACAGATAGAAAAATGAACAGGGAAGAACAGACAGAAATATAAAGAAGAGAATTCAAGGTAAAGAAGGGCGGTGAATGATAGCCTTGCTCACTATACGCCATATTATAAGAATACTAAGGATGGCAAAGGATGCCATCGCTTCTTGTCCAGCATCCTTCTGAATGTAGATGAACAAGCACCACTGGGTAAACAAGTACAAATCCCCTACAGAAAATACATCGTGGGCTACCCATGCAAATTCCTTGCCTTGGTTTGCCGTGCCCTTCTGGCCTTGGTTTCCATCAAGATCGCCTGCCTGCAGGTGTCAGCTGAACCCCTATGAGTGAGTCAGGGCCAACAAGAATGGAAATGAACCCAAACTCAAGAATTCAAGTGACTTTAGTAGCAATAGCACAAACCAGCAAGAAGGGCGACCATTGCTGTAAGTGGCACAACCCATGGAGCCGCTCATTAGCCTGAGAAAAAGCAACAGGCAGGATCAGTAATGAAAAGGTTAAGTGTAATACTTGTAGAGTGATAGCATGGAATTATTGAAATAAGGATGATAATTAGACGTAATTGTAATTATAAAATAATTAGTAGTATAGAAATATTAATTACAATTTTTACATGCTGAGTTGTCCTCAGATTTCTTTACAATTAACACTGTATAATAATTACATTATTGTTAGAGAAAAATAAAGAACTGTTTGATCTTGTCCCAAGTGTGTGCATGTGGGGACAGAAGGGGAGAGGGGAAGAAAGCTGTTTTGAAGTATAAAACCATCATTTTGTGGCATGTGAATATAAATGAAGCAAGTTTGTGCCTTGATGTGTTTGTTGAGCAGGAAGCAATTTTTATATAAGATCCAAAGTTTGATTTGCTCGTGGCTACAGATGGAAGCACAGAGCAGGAGAACGTGCGCTTCCTTCCCCCACTATGAAGGCTGTTTTCCCATCACCCACCTCCATTTTAGTCTTCACCGGGAAAAACTGAGTCAATACCAAACACCATTCAATCACTGTCAGGATAACTGTGGGTTTATTGGCCTTGTCCAAGGTAAACAAGTGAGCACAAAGCCATTTCAGCAGGACATTGGACCTGGCCATGCATGGATGCAAGGCAATCACTACAGAAAAGCGGATTTCCAGCACCACCATCAGTGCTCAGTGAACACCCTATGACCAAGCTCACCTTTACCTGGGAAGAGTGGATCCTCATGCAGCAGAGATCAGAAATGGGATGTCCCAAAGCACCACATCCTAGTCATGTCCATGTCCCTATCCCTATCTCTATCCCTGTCCCTGTTTCTATCCCTATCTGTTTCTATCCCTATCCCCGTCCCTATCCCTTTTCTTTCCCAGTCCCTCACCCTATCCCTGTCCCTGTTTCTATCCCTATCTCTGTCCCTATCCCTGTTTCTTTCCATACCCCTATCTATCCCTGGTCCTGTCCCTATCCCTATCCGTAGCCCCATCACTGTCACTATCCCTATCCCTGTTTCTATCTCTATCCCCATCCCTATCCCTGTTGCTGATCCTGACCCTGTCCCTGTATCCCCATCCCAACAATCCCACATGATGCTGTGAGACAGTTGTCTGTAATGTGTGAAAAATACAGGCGAAAAAAAGAAATTTTCCTTTTTGGGCTGCAGAAAATGAATCACAGTGGTAACAAAAAGGTGCAAAGCTCTATGCTGCCTCAGTTACCTGATTCTCTGGAAAAAAACTGCTCTAGAAATCCCCCAACAGCTCTGTAAACATGATGGATGGCAGCGTGCTCAGTGAGTAATCCCTGCACAAGGTGCCAGAGCCCTTCAGCTAATGCCAGTGTCCGTGCCTGACTAGTTCATTTCTTTCCTCTCTCCCTCTCTTTTTTTTTTCCTGAAACTACAAATCAATTGTTGGTTATTTATTTGTTATTTCATATTTATACAAGAAAGAAATATTTCTCCCCTAAAGCAAATCAAGGATAGAATAACAACCCCGGAAAGGTCAGCATCTATCCGGTTTGTTAATTGAATCTGTCTTCAGAGCCACAATGCCAATACTTCAAGGGCGAGAAAGGGCAGGGGTATAATAATAATAGGAGTAAATGTCTTTGTACGAACTGGAATTGATAGCGGATAGGCTCAAGACAAGTGCAGCCTGAGCTTCAAATCTTCTCTCAAGAAGCCATCTAGTCCTTGGAAATTTTGTCATTTTTCTCAAGGCAAATGGTTCCACGCGGCTGTAATCCTCTATGGCTTGTCCCAGGGGTGTGAATTACTGTTAATGCCTCTGTTATTTACAGCCTGCTCAACTCCTAACAAAAAGATCCTCCAGGAGTCTCACATAGTTTACTGAAATTGGTTTGTTCTGTTTTCCTGTGCATGAAGTACCTGGTATTGCTGGGCGGACTCAGCTGCCACAGTAGCTATGGAGGAAGACAGGGTGAAAAAGCACCTGGAAGCATCTGTCTGGTGATGGGTCCTGCACTGCAGTCCTGGGCTGGGGAACACGCTTACACAGCTCCTCTGGGCTTCACAGGATTCTCAGTACCTACAGCCAGTCAGCGTTTCTGTAAGCTCATGTAGGATGCTGCTCCCTGTGGGGCTCAGGGGGATGCACTCCTCTTCCTAGGATCATAGATTCACAGAACCATTCAGGCTGGAAAAGCTGACTGAGAATCCTAACCCCAACCATCCCCCCATGCCCACTGCCCACCCCCTCAGTGCCACATCCCCGCAGCTCTGAGCACTGATGGGCACTGCCCACCCCTGGGCAGCTGTGCCAGCGCCTGGACGCTCACTGGAGCAGCCATTGCTCTGATACCCAACCTGAATTTGATGCATCTCCTGTGCTTCATCCTCATTCCTTCTGGCCTATTTTTGCTGAAAAAGAACTTGGTGACAGATCTTTGAAATGAGAACAGTTACTTAACTTGGAAATCAGCAGTCCTGGGTTCATGGCGGAGTAGCTGTGCTTCACAGTAAGTCCCTCATTCTAACAAACTTTGACTAAAGTCAATGCAAGTTATTTGGGGATGTTGTTGATGAAAGAATTTAATTATTTGGGTGTTAACAAGGGATATTTTCATGTTAATTTATTTGGACAAGTCATTACTGTAAGGGACTCAGAACTGCAAACATCTCATAAATTATCAGAGCCAGTTAAATGAAATCCATTGGCGGAAAGATGTTGCTCTTGTTTATAACTTGTTGAAGGACATCTAGAGGATTAAGACAATTCTGGTCCAACAAATAAACTAATCCTGTAAACAGGGGGGGAGAAAGAAATCCTTTGGTTTTATTCCATAAGGATGCTCCTGAATGACGGATTCCTTGCATAGTAATTAAATGCTCATTTTAGAGAAACAAACAGGGGCTTGTAGGTAAGAAATCAGACTAATGCATCCACTTGTGAGGCCCCAGACAATTCCCAACCCCCCCCCCCAGCTTGTCTCGTGGTTCCAGCATTGTGGCACATTTACTCTTGCAGTATCAGAGTGGTAGGAACCCCCAAAACCTGAGCATCGCCCTGCCCCTGCCCACATTCAGGCTGTGATCCCACTGACAGGCATCACTCAAACTACACCGCCACCAAAGCCCCAAAGCTGCCTATTTTCCCCATCCTGCTGAATACATTTAACCACAGTGACTGTACGAGTGATTTTAAGTATGAAACTATTTTAAAACTAAAACATGTTCTAATGCACATCTCATTTAACTTTCAAATACACACTGAACTATATTTACCCTGCTATGTTAAGTCTCTCGTTTTCCATTAAATAAGGTGGTTAATTCTGTTTGCCCATTTCTAGTACTAAGTTTCCACCTAATTACTGCAGATAGATAAAAAATAGCGCTGCCTCCTTGGCCTCTATTATGCACCACTAAGTAAAATGATAAAGATACCTCCTGAATATGCTTCTTGAAGGGGTAAGGGAAAACGGTTGCCCAATTCCATGAGTCACAGCAGAACTCACTGGCAAACAGTACCAAGCAATAACAGCACATGAGCTGTGGGTTAAGTTCCCCAGCCTCTGGATTTTGTTTGCTACACGCCAATTAAAAGTTGTTATTAATATCATTGCTCTGGCTCTGATCTTCATCTATCCATTCCCAAGTGGGGATTTCTTTTGTTAAGCCAGTTCAGGGGACCCTCTCCCTACTTCTGCTTTCCCACTGCATATGATAGATCTGCGGCCAGCTCCTTATAACTGTGGTGGTGTAAGCAGCAGTTGGTTGGGAAGGGGTCAGGTGACAGGCAGTGCCAGTGCTGTTGGCACTGCTCATCATCGCTCCATCAGCACTGCTGGGATCTGGAGCTCATACCAGCTTTACACCAGCTTGATCCCATAATATCCACAAAGCTTTCAGGTTTCCAAGTAATTTATTGGAGAACAACCCTAGATGTCGCATTACCCAGTGTGCACTGACCTTCAGTCTGCCATTCCAACCCTTCTTGTTGGCGTTGGGGGGATGCTCGTCACTGGCACCCACGTTAGTAGAATCTCTCCCATTAGTGTAAGCATCCAGGCACAAGGCAGCTGTGCTGAGCTGCAGCACCACAGCAGCATTTTGGTCATGGACATGCTCCACGATCCCACATGAGGTTGCTTTGCAGCCTAATAAAAAAATAAATAAATAAAGCAAAATAAAAATCTATTGCTGTTTTATTGTATTATTACTGTATTGTTATGGCAGCTTTAGTGTCTTAAATCAATAAAAATGGTTGTTTAGAAATCAATGTGGAATGGAATAATATAGTCAGCTGAAATTAAAACAAGACTAATTGAGATCGCTGCCAAGTGTGAGCATTAAAAATGGTACAGGGTGGGGGAGCAAGTCCCTCCTGAAGCAAAGCCCTGTCCAATTTGCATCACAGAGCCACCAGTGCTGCCAGCACAGCCTGTGTGAGAGGCAGCAGTGAGCCTGGAAATGAAATCTCTCCTTCAGGAGGCTCCACAATTGATGGCACCATCTCTGCAGTGAGCAGGAACACAGCATTAAGCACACTGAGTTTCATGTGCGATCAACACATAACCAAGAGAAGTACTCACATGCTCCTCATTACAAATACCCACAGGTAGAAAGTAACCTTCCACAACGGTTTGGCCTTCAGGTACAAAATGGAGAAGACTCACTGTGGTGCTCTGGAGGTGATGGTTTCTTTCTGAGAATAGAAGAGCTCATCACAGACCTTTGCTTTCAGAGCCTCATCCCAGGTGCAGGTTGGTGTTTGCCATTGCAGCATGGAGATGGATGTGCTCATGGCACTCACATGATGTGCAGAACTTGGCTCCTCTGAACTGAGCTCTCTTCCTGAAAGTTTCCTTTGAAAAGCACTGTGCTTTTCTGGAGAAAACAGTTGATTCTTGTGTGCTTTAATGGCTTGAATAGAAACACGCAGATAACATCAAGTAGTATATCGTTTCTTCTTATAAAGACCTGAACTGCTGGTTGGCCACAACCACCTTTGAAAGAGGCGGTTGAGACATAAAACAAGCATCATTTTCTTAACAAATGCTGATGATCATACAGGTGAATGTGCTCTCTTAACACTGTGTTTGAGTTGCTGAGCTTCTGCCGAGCATTAATGCATCGATTGCCAGGTGACACCAGAGGAAACAGATTGGAAATGCTCACAGTCTGACAGACAAGCGGACCGAATTAATATGGTTTTGCACTTTTCAGATAATGATCTTTTCCTTAATAGCGGTTTAATGTAGCCCAGAGGTCATACGCTTCCTTTCCCACTCAATGTTTTTCTATTGTAGAACATAAAAGTGATCTATTGACTTCGCACAGCGTCAGGTCTAACATGCAGGGCTAATGGCACATGGATGAATCGTTAATGCTTTCCCCATTGTCATCTCGACACTTCCCCAGGAGTCGTTTTCAATGTCAAGCTTTTGCTGGGCTTGGTGAAATGTTCTGTGTTAAGAAGATGCATTGCTTCTGTTTTTCCCCATCCATTATGCAGGCACGGCCCAAGACAGTAAGAATACTATTTATTTTGTGTGCTATTAATAATTAGTGATTATCGGAAGGGCCAAGGGAACGTACTTTGACAGCTGTGCAAACCAGCGCAGTGAGCATGCCCAGTGTGCACTCCCGTGTCCCGAGTGGAGAGAGGATACAGGCAGAGATTGCAGCCAATATTAAGAACGTGATGCTCCCTGAAAGGGCAAAACATGAAGACACAGAGCCTGGGAAGGACTCAGCAATTCAGCTGCAGCTGATAGAGAAACACAACTTTTGACTTTGTCCAGTGAAGAACACAGTGTGTGTAGCAGACGCCAATAGTTCCATTAAAGCTGTAGTGCTAATTAAACTAATTATACACACGAGGCTGGCAAATTGCTGGAACATCACGGTGAAAAAAGCCTTACATAACTCAAAGGGGCAATGATATTTAAACATAAAATTGCTGGAAAAAGGATATGGAAATGAAATGTAGCAATCCATTAGCAAAAATTACCCTCCCTTAAACCAAGACTTGTTTTAATGTCAGGTTGATAATTTTTCAATTACATAAAAAATAGCAGAAAGTTGCATCATAGAGTTCATAAACATGCCTTCACCAAGCTGTTATGCTGCTCTGCATTGGGATAACAGCAATGACCGCCTCTTTTAGTGAGTAGACCCGTGTGTTAAATGATACTGGGCAGCAAAACATGATAAAAAACATGATGTCACCAAAAGGATAAAGGTATGAAAGAAGGATGTGAGTTACACAAACAAACAACAGAGGCAATTCAGGGGTGCATAACTAGCAGTGCTACGTGGTGGTAAGTCTATGGCTGACTCCAGAGATGGCAATAATGACCGGAGAGTCGCACCACGCACAATAGCCACCCCATTACAGAGTCCCTCCCTCACTTACAAACACAATTCACCTGTTTCCCCTACTTCTATTCATCCAAGCACACCTCGTTTCACTTCAATTAATGTCAATGTTATATATTTCTTAATGGCTGTACTGTATTAGTGTTTCTTGTACAACGTTGAGACACATTTGTTTTTGCAAAGAAGAGTGTAGTTTTACACTGTGTTTTATATCCGTGTATATCACTGCAATTTATACTGTGCAGAGGAAATTTCCATTTTGCTACTGTTAACAAGCTGTTTGCTGTTTATCAGAGCATCTATAAAGGAAGCTAGAATTAAAAAGAAGAACATGTAGTTCAGGAAAACTTCATCAGCCTTTTGTCATTCCCTACTGCTTCCTGCTTAACTTGCAGCCCTCTGTGCATTACACCTGGGTTCCCGTGCATCCCCTGAGCAGCATTGCCATTGGTGAGACCGGAGCCCTGTGGGTGCCTCACCTGGGAGCAATGGCAGCGAGCTTTACATGGAGATTTGCAACTTCAATCTGAACGTCCCTAATAAACCCAAGGAACGCAGGTCCTAGAATTCAGTTATGAGGTGCAGTAGCAGTACATCAATGTCATGCTTTATATTATGGCCTAGAAAAATGGTTGTGTTAAGCACTACCCAGGTCCTCAGAGACTGGACAATTATTTTTCAAGTGATATAAGCCCTGACAGCTTTAGCAACAGCACTCTATGCCAGCATTGTAATAAAGGCCCATCGAGCACCTCTGAGGTATATATATATCAGGTGAATACATAAGCAATGCTGTACACACCTGTGGCTCTGTAGCTGTCCTGTCCAGCCCTGGCAGGTTGATAACGAGGAGCTGCATGCCTCCCACACATACCTTAGGTGCTACCATGAGTCCAGATGGGCCATGCTGTGTGTTGCTGCAATGCCTGTGCTCTAGCTCCTCCCAGCTCTGCACTCTTAACTCTGCAAAACAAGCCCATGGGTTAAGGATGCTCCACCCACTCAGGTGCCACCCTGGGTTAACATCTCTGCCAAATCATCAGCAGCTGGATAAAACAGAGGGGAAATGATGGAAAAGCCAGTAGCCTCCTTAAATAAGTGTAACAGCACCACTGGGCCTTGCCACAATGATCCTGTACTTGCAGGCTGTATTTTTTCCTCTTCTTTCTTTTTTTGCAGTGATATGGCAGGTTAAACAGAGCACAGATGACACTCAACAGGTTCCAAAAAGACGAATAAACAAAAATTCCCCTGTAACCAATTCTTCTTTTTCCCATCAGAGAAAACAAGTCAGTCTGCTGGAAACAAAACATCATCCTAGGTATACAGGATTGCAAGTGTTTAAAGATACTTTGTAGTTATAACTGCAGAAGAAATTGCTCTGCTATCTTCCCATTTCTCCTTGACATGCATCCAAAAGAACATCAATATTTCTCTTAAGACGTTGCTAGTCCTGACTGCTGTGAAGCTGCTATTATTCTCCCCTTCCCTTTAATTATTTTCTTCTGTATATAGAAATTTGTTTTCTTCAGCTGATAAATATAATCAATTTAAGGGATGCTACTATCATATAACCACACGAATATATTCAGCATATAGAAAGTGCATTCTCCCTTTGTCATTATAATAGAAATACAACTTGATTTATAATAATGTTATTGTCTCCTGCAAGCCATTCATTTTTTCCAGTGGAAGGGCTGAAGGTGCTGAGATTAGAGGAGGTGCCACTGCCAGAGCGTTCCTTTGCTATTTCTCGCTGGGGAATTGCCTCCATGGCTTTCTGTAAAGAGTGGGGTACCCTGAAGCTCTTTGGACCCCAGGTGTGATGTAAGAGTTTGAAGGTTGCTCCTATCCACCATGCCCACCAAGCCACCAGCACCGCATGGGGGCCTATGCATCATCCCTGGGGTGCAGCACCCCACACCACTACCCCATTGACAGCCTGCTGAGCAGCAGCTTTTCTTTCTTTGCAGAGCAGCAGCTGCAAGCACTGAGCTCCCTGGCTGCTGAGTTTCAGGTGAGAGGCGAGAGCTTCCCATCCTGCATCCACTCTTGTCTGTACCTATTTGCAGCCGCCAGGCAGAGTTCAGCTCCTCTGTGAGCAGGACTGAGAGATGGCATCATTCATCTGAGCTCACTCCCTGGGCTGGCAGTGCTGCAGCACAAAGTAGCTGCTGAAAACGCCTCTCACTGTCTGGGATGGAGAAATTTCAGTCCCCTGCAGTGATGTGCACGTGAACACCAAGTCTGACATAATGAAGTGAAAGCCAGATTGAGCTCTGCTGACAAACACACCTGTAATTTACCTCTGCTGCTCGGGGGATTATCCACCTGAGGAAATCTCTGTCCATCTCTACAGCAGCTGCTCACAAAGCACTTTGCCTTTGCTGGAGCTCTCCATCAGCAGCTCCAAAATTTACAAATCGCCACTTGCAGTTTTTCCCTAACTAACTCCTGTGCTCTGTTCTGAAATAGCCACTCAGAAACACACACGACTTGGGTCTGTCCCTCTTTCGTTCATAAGGGAGGCATTTGTTTAATGAGACATTGATGGATCTGAGCTGCCAGCTGGAATTGTCTCCGTGGTTTTGTGGGTTTTCAGCAGCAGCTTTTATTCTCAAGCTGTGGTTCTCCAGCCCACATTTCACATGGCAGCCCATGCTAAAGCCTGCAGGTGAAGTAATATCTGTCCTCCTTCTTCCACTATCTCTTAGTGCTCTGAGGTCCCTAGGATTACCCTGACCCCACACACTGCATCCAGAGATGATATTTACCACAACATCCAGCATAAACTTTTGGCTCAACTAGTAAATCTTTAAAAAAAACAGCAACAACTTACTGTCATGTATTTTTGACTCACCTTGAATATTCAGATGAAACTTAAAGTGCTGGTTTTAACTTCAATTTGTTCATTACCAGAGGCTTTTTCCCACTGACTGCATCCCAAAGTGGTGCATGCGCGTCAGGTACAGGTATGGCATAATCCATGGCACTGTACAAAGTACTGTGCAGTTGTGGTATGTCCTGGTCCCATCTTCCTACAAGACAAAAGATGCCAAGAGAAAAGAAGATAGCAAATGGTATTCTGGGCTCCATCAGCAGAGGGGTGGCCAGCAGGAACAGGGAGGTGGTTGTCCTTCTCAACTCTGCCATCCTGAGGCTCCATCTGCAGTGTTGTGTCCAGGTCTGCGGCCCCCAGTACAAGAAAGACAGAGAGTTGTTGGAGAGGGTCCAGAGGAGGCCACAAAGATGCTCAGAGGGCTGCAGCACCTCCCCTACTAAGACAGGCTGAGGGAGCTGGGCTTGTTCAGCCTGGGGAAGGATGTGGGGTGACCTCATTGCAGCCTTCCAGTACCTAAAGGGAGCCTTTCAAACAGGAGGGGAGTCAACTCTTAACAAGGGTAGATAACAGCAGGACAAGGGGAAATGGATTGAAGCTGAAGGAAGATTTAGGCTGGATGTCAGGGGAAGTTCTTTACTATGAGAGTGGTGAGGTGCTGGAACAGCTGCCCAGAGAGGCTGTGGATGCCCCATCCATCCCTGGAGATGTTTAAGGTCAGGTTGGATGGGGCCCTGGGCAGCCTGGGCTGGTACTAAATGCAGAGATTAGTGGCACTGCCTGTGGCGGGGGGATTGGAACTTGACAAGGTTCCTTCCAACCCAGGCCATTCTATGATTCTATGCCCCAGGTGATAGCACCCAGATGCAGTTCGTGCATGGTCCTGATGCTCCTGGCCCTGGTGAGCCAAGCACTACTGGGACACACTGGCAGCCACAGGGGGTGTGATTTGCAGCCACCAGGTTGGGGCAAAATCCATCATGTGTTGGCTGGAATCTCCTCCCTCTATGTAAAAATGAATCAGAGCCATAATGTTTCTCTTTCATACCCAATTAGAAACTACACTCAGACTGTTTACACACTTAGACCTCTCCATTTTTGCTCCAGTCTCTCCCATTCAGGGACATGTGGACTATCAGTTATTAAAAAATCCTTCTCTTTCTGATATAAATATTCACTAGATGTGGTTTCTTTTGTCTGCACAATAAATATTATGGGGAAGCTCACCAGGAAATTAGAGCAGAGCCTGCAGCTGGCTGTCCTTGGATGATGTACTGCGAATGAACCACGTCCTGTGGGGATTATTCCAGTCCCTGAACATCATACTTCTTGTATCTGAACATCAAAATATGCTTTCTTCCAGCTCCAGACAACGGTACACATATAAATTTTCTAATGGATTTTCTGTTCAGCTGTCACTGTGGCTGATCCAGTAGACAGAAGTATATCAGCCACATCCACTTGTATTAAAAGTACCATAACGTTCCCAAAGTTGCTTTGAATTTGGTTTGATGGTCTCACTTTCTTTTATACTCCTTCAACTGGTGTCATCCACCCGGGTGTCTGCAAGGCCTCAGACATGGTTACACAGCACCTCCTTATCTCTAAGTGGGAGAGATATAGGTTTGAAGGGTGGGTATGGAGTTGGTTGGGTGGTTGCAGCCAGAGGGTGACAGCCAGCTGCTGGGGTGGGCTGAGAGGTGGCCATGAGGATGCTCAGAGTGCTGCAGCACCTCCCATATGGAGACAGGCTGAGGGAGCTGGGGGTGTTTAGCCCGGAGAAGAGAAGGCTGAGGAGAGCCCAAAAGGTGTTAATACCTTCTTGTACAAGTTGTCCTTACCTTCAGAAGTGATGGTGGCACAGGACTGAGCACGGGAGTGGTCTGGAAGGACATAAGGGGATGTCAGCTCTCCATCCATTGGCAGCTACACCGCATTCATCAGTGTGACAAAAGCTGTTCCCGGCTCCCATCTGGCCCAAGTCCAGCTTGTGCTGGGGCTGTGATATTGGTTTTGGATAGATTAGCTCTCAGTTAGTATTTAGCTGTCTCGTGGAGGAATTATTGCACTATAATACAGTTTGTAATTACATGCTCACATGATATCTTTTCCATTCAATGCACAGGATGGAAATATATGGAGAAGCGTTAAGGTTGCAGGGACAAAAGTGAGTTTGACCTTAAGGTGCTTGCATCTAATCTACAAAGCCTTCCTGTTGGCACAGCTTGTCAAATCCTCTGTTAATTACTCAGAGGCCAGATTTGCCAGGCTGCACATAGCAGCCAAACAGGCAGCACTTCTGCCCTGAGAGCTGCATGAGTGACATTCAGCCCTGGATACACTCAGGCAGAGAAGTTAAGTGAGAGTAACACAGCATATACTCAACAGGGCCAGCTGCACAAAGACCACATCCTGTATACCTACCCTTTGTATACCGTGTATGCTATATATCAAACATATCCTATAAGCTTCAGGATTTTCCCAGCTGCAATAAAGCAAGCCTGTTTGTGTCACAGTAATAGCCTGGAAATTATTACCCTTCAAAGAAAAATCAATGTTTTAAGTTATGTATTACTTAGGGGAAAAAATATGAGCGAGGAACATTTGTCCACGTTGTGTATTTGTGTAGCACTGCAGTGATGGGGGCTGAGATGACATCTCAGGACTACTGGATGAGTGATGTTTGGACTGACTGAATTTAGATTAAGCCTAAATAACTGACTTTAGGACTAACAGTTAAGGAGCAGCTTGAGGACCATGCAGCTCTTTGCTTCAGAGCACTGACACCAAGTTTCATATTAGAGGATGCTGCCACCTGTTTGCATGCACTTTAAGGCAGAAGCAGGGAGCTGTAGATTCCTTTTTGATTCAAACAAAAGATAAATGATTTAATTCTATTTCACTGGCCATTATCTCCTATCAAAGCAGATTGCTTGCAAAGGAGTAGCTTTTTGCAGGACCCCTCTGTGCATCTCTCTGCTGTTTTGGACCAATGAGCGCTGAAATACAGCAAAAAAGCTTCAGCTCTAATCCTGCAGGGCTTGAGTGTTCAGAGCATAACTGGATATGGTGTAGGGAGGGTGATTACATTCCTATTCAATTTGTTTTTTTGACTTGCTATATGCAGCCAGGAGGGATATCCTTATGGAGATGGATCTGTCGTACAACACAACTCACAGTCACAACAAAACCTGTCTGAAAATTTACTTTATAGCCCCAATTGCTTCTACAGCCTCAAGATCCTAAGGCTCAGCACGTGACTATGCAAAGATCACAGTAATACATTTTCCTCCTTCTAATTCTTTGAAATTTCAAGATGATACCAAATATCTGGGTTTGTTTGGTTTTGTTTTTGCAATTTCTACCTCTTTGGTAAATAAAGTCCAAAATCACCACCAAAAGAAAGCAACAGGGCAAACAGTCATGACATGCAAGCCATGGCCCTCATGGAACAGCCTCACAGGGCCAGCAGCTGGCAGCCAGCATGTCATGGTCTCCTGTGACAAGGTGACATCTGCAAAAGCAGCTCATTCCTCCATAGGGAAATGGACACAATATACTTTCAGTGCAACCATGGTGTTCTCACTATTTCCGTTAGCTTTCCATTCCTCTGCTTAGATAACACTGAATTACCTTTTCCTTCTCCCTTCAAAATCCAACCAAAACAACAAGTTCTACTGAACATCACCCAGCCCATATTACACAGGGATTCACTCCAAATCTAGAGGTTGGCAGCCCTGCCTGCTGCAGGGGGGTTGGAACATGATGATTCTTGGGGTCCCTTCCAACCCGAGCCACTCAGTGATTCTGTATGTAATTTCCATCAGCAGCTCTTGCAATAAATCCAACACCACGTTTGCATTTCCAGCATATGTTGTTTGCTTTTCCAACATAGCAGCTTCTGAAAGGCTGCTCCCCTCTGACGTGACACATCTGACTGTGCCACAGGAAGCTGGGGATCTTCAAAGAGTGCCACAGCATCGCTGGGAGTGAAGAATGAATCCATGTGCATCTCACAGCAGGAAAAGCAGCCACTTTGGGAGTAATTAATGCAAATCACTGCTCCACGTGTTCACAGACACACTTGTTCTGCTGCGAGATGCTTACGGTGCCGAGCAGCAAAACGCCGTGGTTTGGTAAAAAGGAATATATCCAGCACAGAGCAAAGGTGAGTGGGACTTGGGGTGGGCTGGACGTTATGGTATGTTCCTAGAAAAACTGCACCACAGAATCACAGAATGACCTGGGTTGGAAGGGACCTCAAGGGTCATGTAGTTCCAACCCCCCTGCCTGGCAGGGTCACCAAACATACACATTTACTAGATCTGGTTGCCCAGGGCCCCATCCAAACTGACCTTGAACATCTCCAAGGACGGGACATCCACAACCTCCCTGGGCAGCCCCTTATGGCATATATTTGCTTAGTGATGGCCACGATGCACCTTTAAATACATTTTTGGTACTTTGGGAGGAAGAGAGGTCAGAACTTCAGCACATCTGTGATTTTGGGCCCAAATAGTGCATACCATATTTTAAAAGTTCCTATTATCACCCCTATCAGTCAAAGACATCCAGAGTCCCTTCAGACACCAACAGCCACCAGTGCTGATGTGGGGGAAAGCAGCTCCTGGCAGAGAACAACCTGCAGTCATGCAGATGAGGAGCTGTACCCCACAGTCAGGTTACATCACAGAGCAGGGAGCCCTATGGGAGCAATTCTAAACACATCTGATGGTCAGGTTTGGAGCAGAGTTTGTAAGAATGGTGCTCAGCATGTTTTCTCTGATGGCTTTTGTGTACTTTTGTTACTTAAATCCATTTTCCTGCATACTAAATTTGCTACCGTTGGCTAATCTGCTTCATGTCAGACGAACGTAGAGATAATATGAATACTTAAATGTTCCATTTGATACAAATTTTTAGATAAGATACAGTGAAATGGAAGAGATTTCGGAAACAATTCACTTGACACTTCTATACAGTTCATTTCCTCCCTTCTCATTTTGCTGCATCTCATATTCTTTGTAAATTCCTCCACCCAAGGCTGTAAATTCTGCAGAATGTGATGGCAGTCACAGATGACCCTTTCAAAGCCTTGTAGGTGACACGGGAACTCAAGACTCGCTTTCAAAAATGAGTTACAATGCCTCATTGAAAGTCAATTTGTGTCTCTAAGTAGCTTGATCCCTTTCAAAGACTTTGCCAAGCCTTCCTTCCTTCCTAGAGACATTTTAAACACTTTGCCCCTCTGTATCTTTTGAACTCCTACATGCTCATATGAGTGCACATAACAGCTCATGTGCACCTGAGCCATCCATGCTTCATTAAGTTACTGAGACAGGGGAGATTTAGGTTGGATCTGAGGAGGAAGTTTTTCACCCAGAGGGTGGTGACGCACTGGCACAGGTTGCCCAAGGAGGCTGTGGATGCCCCATCCCTGCAGGCATTCAAGGCCAGGCTGGATGTGGCTCTGGGCAGCCTGGGCTGCTGGTTGGTGACCCTGCACACAGCAGGGGGTTGGAGCTGGATGAGCACTGTGGGCCTTTGCAACCCAGGCTATTCTATGATCCTTTAATTTGCTATGGCATCTTTCCAATGCATAACAAGATCTTTCACCTCCATATATAATTGTTTCTCCTTCTGGACCACTGTGACAGATGGGTGTATTAAATATCAACATAAAGCTCAATTAGTACTGTAGAAGTGTGATGCTTGTTAAAGAAAATTTAAATGCAAAATGATAATAATGGATATTATTCTTGCTTTTCTGTCTATCTGAAGCCTTGGGGTCTGGTTTGCAGGTGGACATGGTACCAACCTGAGTATAAAAGCAGCCACAGCACAGGTAGTGCTGCATAGAAGCCTCACACATAGAAGGAGCACCTTCAAGAGCTTTGCAGAGGCTTCCGAAGCCTCTAGGGTTGCAAGCTACAAGGTTCATCACACCAGGCATCCCCCAGAGCTGCTCTGCTCAGAGGGCAGGTCCCTGAATTAGCACCAGGATGATTGCTGCAAAGGACTTAATGCAACAAATGGCTACTTCTTAGCACTTCAGAATGCTCTCTCTCCATTGTCTTTTTCTTGTGTCCCATCTAACCCCTGACAGAAGCACTGAGAAGCCCCCAGCTCATCCAGCACTGCTGCCCTGCTCCCACCTGCTTCCAGACACCTCAGCTCCATGCAAAGAAGTCTCTTCCATGAGTGAAACACATTACATTTGCTAAATGCATCAACGAAAAGAAAGCAAAAGAAAAAGCCCTATCAAATTAAAATCAAGACGACACACTTTGCTTGACGTAGCAATAATTAGCAAGGATTTGATTTTCCTGCCCAACAACAGCTATGGTACAATACAGCATGAAGAGTTACTGCCTGCACCCAGCAGTTCATACGCAGACTCCATTCAAATGAAGTGTAAAAATCCTTCTTTCCCATAGATTATGCATTAAAATATATATATAAAATAATAATAAAGAAAAAATGAAGGATACCTTTTGCAGGCCAGAGCTAAACAAGCATTCCGTTGGTTACATCTATTAAATACGAGGGTCTCAGGACGATCAAGGTCTAAGTGTCTGCAATAAATAATGTGAGTAGCTGTGCTTTTTACAATTCCCCTCTCCCTATTACTAATTGCAAGCATCCTATTAGCTTTAATTACAGCTACTAAACGTTCAGCAGCCATGCAATATTTATCAATCTAGCTGCAATGGCTCCTAGGTGATGTTTCCCTGAGTTGTGTCTGGTTCTATTTAGCACCAGACCAATGTGCCTGTGCAGTAAGAGGAATCTGCACAAAAGCCTTCAATCACTCAGGAGTGAGTAGCTGAGCGAGAAACACATTTAGAACTCCTTTAAAAGCTCTGGTTAAAGCCAGTAAGGTGTGTCCTCCAGGGGATGCTCTCTTCCATCCTCCTCAATCCCTCACAACAACCATGAGATCCCTCAGACACAGAGCGATCATTAGCTCACGCGGCCCTTCAGCTCATTGTCTGCAGGCATTCATTAACATTAACCCTGTTCTGATTTTGCTGCACAACTCCCAACTTAGTGACACCGATGGGGACCCCGTGGTGTTGCAGAGCTCCCACCTGGATAAGTGCTGCCTGTGGATGTGAAGATTTGGATTGAAATGCATATAGCAGGGATGGCAATAATTGTGACAGTGCTGCAAGCAGCAAACCTTGCTCTTAATGGGAGCTCCTGCATGGCTTCTTACCCCATCTCCTCATTAGAACATACTTGCTCCTGAAGCCAAAGCTGTTCCCCATCCCACAGCCACAGACACACGCAGACAGGAGCTCCCCACCAGCAGCGTGCAGCCCAGTGGGAAGCCAGGGAATGCAATGGGTTGCAGTGACATCTCCTACATGTTCCTCTACAGACAGTCCTTGCATTCTGCAGAGCCAGAACACAGGGATACAAGGACACGGGGACATCAGGATACAGAGACTTCAGCACAAAGAGCACCAGGACACAGGGATGCAAGGACAGGGGGTACCAGGGCACAAGGCACCAGGACACTGGGACACAGAGACATCAGGATAGAGAGAACGGGACACAGGGACATAAGGACACAGGGACCCAAGGGCACAGAGACATCAGGATAGAGACATCAGGACACAGGGACACCCCAGCAGTAGGAGGGGGAATGTGCAAGCAAAGCCCTCAGCCCCACTCGTGCCCTCCTCCCTCTGAAAAAGCCCCATAGCAGGGCCTCCCTGCCTCAGGGAATGGCAGTTTCCTACAATAGTATCCCAAAGTAGAAGACAGAGCTGCTGGAAGCTTGAAAGGATTATTACAGAAACAGTAATAAACACTATCAATGATTCCTGTATCTTTTCTGCATTTAAGAAGAGCATTTATCACAGCTATGGGTTTTAACAGCCCTTCCATTTTTTTTATCGCTGTGGTTAGATTTGTAGTGCTGTGCACTCCATATTTAACACTTCTGATCTACACAATGATTATTTTGTGTAAAAGCTGATCTTTTTTCATTTTAATTCCTCTGTTATGACACATTCTTTTCGTTCTGTCATGTTTGTTTCTAACCTATTAAGGTACTTTGTGCTCAGTGGAATTACCATCTCCTTACCTCCAGACTGCTTGCTTTTCCTTCACTCTGTCCCTCTGTTGACCAAGGTAGTGGAGCTGATGGCACATTCCCATCTAAAGAGAAATTTACCAACAAAAAACGCCAAGGGATGAGTAGGAAGCACATGCGTGAGCTGCTGGGTTTGAAGCTGGAGATGGAAAAGAGAAGAATGATGCCAGAATCACAGGGAAAAGCTCAACAAAAGAGCTTTTGAGCGAAGCCCTGACCCCAAAGAGGCTACAGAAGTAGGAGATGAGACACTATTTCTTTTCTGATTCTTCCAAAGAAAGACTTTTATGTTGTCTGTAAGAAATAAACATTCCTACCACTGATGCCGGACGCTGTGCGGTTGGTTGCAGTGACTGCCAGGAGCTCTGGCAGCAGGGATCTCTGACACACGGTCCCACCCATAGAGCTCATGCAGGGTTGCCAGGATTCACACAAATTCTTCTTGTGACATTTTTGGTGTTTTCCTCCTCATTGTAACCACATGAAAATATTATGGTGACAGAAGATATCTCAAGGTTCACATTCAAATGCTTTCCAAGACCAGTGGGAAAGACTGAAGAAATGCTCAGAGTGAATTGCTTTGTTTTGAAGGTAATTCATGCCACATAAGCTTCCTATTTATTTAAACACTGCAAATTCATTCATATTTAAAGCATTTTTACCTTGGTGAGGATCTGAATTAAACCTAACTTGTGTGTTTTGTAGATCAGACACTTAAACACTCACCTCAGCTCCCTGTCATCTGGAGGGAGTGTGAGTCAGTGCAGCCCACCTGCAGCATGGCAGTACTGTATGAAAGGCTGCTGTACATAAACCTATCTCAAATTCTCATTTCCAGTTGTCTGAGACAACTTTGTTCTGCTGTAATTTGAAACAATATATTACACTGATCTTACATTCACAGACATCAAAGTTGCTCCCATCTATGTACAAAGCGTGAGACTTGCTCCACTACAGCATTCAGATCAGGCACAAGTGAAGCCTCTTTGATCCGGTTTTGTTGCTTCCTGAATTTTGTTCGTTTATTTTCCCATGGAAATATGAGACGTCGCTTCAGAAATCTCCATAAAAATCATCCCTGGTGTAGAATGTGACAAACAAGCAGACATGGTTCATGAACAGTTATGATGTATTAATCAAACCAAGACAATCTTCCTTCCAAACATGCAGACAACCATATAAACAACTTTGTCAGCACTGGCAGAAGAATAAATGAATTCACTGTTTCCAATGTGTGAATTTTCTTGCTTAAGCTAATTGTAAAGAACACAACAGATGTGAAGCAGATATACCAGTGGAATGCATGCATATATGTAGCTGGCAAAAAGGGGCAGAGTAAACCCGCATCCCATAGAAAAGCACTGTCCTGTCAGATCAGGGCCATTTATGTAAGTAAGTGTAAGCCCAGCCCTGCCAAACAGATATCAGGAAGAGAATCCATTAAGTGTTATTGAAAGTCAGGGGATCCCCTCTAGCTAAGAAAAGTTATTAGTCTGACAAATGTCAAGTGCTAATCTAGAACTAATGGGATTTAATTTTATGAATTGTTTTCATAAATATTCTAAAATGTCTTTAGAGAGACATATTATATAGTTTCAGATCTCTTGAATTCATAAAAATATTTTAGCATAGAATCTGAATAATTCACTGCTATGATTTTATTTATATAGCGAAATGATATTTTATTTGTTTGTGCCTTAAACCACAGCGTCTCAGTGTCTCCATTTGCCACGAGCCCAGGGAAGCAGTGATGTGCAGGAGCCAAGCAGAGCGCGAGCCAACCCAGCACTGCTCCTCACAACTCCTCTGCTCAGATAATATGAATGAAGTACCGTTATTTTATCTCCACGGCACTACACACTTCAGAGCGCCGTTCCAGCGGCCGCATCGCCCTCTATTCTTTTTATGGGAGTCTGGGAGAGGAGAGTTGGATTTTCTGCGCTCTTTGTGCCAGCTGCCTGCTGTCAGCAGGAGAGTTCGTCTCTCTGTTCCTCCATCCACCAGAACAGAGCTGGAAGGTGAGTTGAGAGAGATGAAAAGCATTTCAGAAGGAGCAGGGAGGGGAAGCGAAAAACTGTTGCTCACTTTGTTTACTCAGCTCCTTTTGTTCCCAGGACCATCTGTACCTCTCACAGCAGCAGCCCAACATCCTCTGCCCCTTCATTTCTGCTTTTCTTTGTGAGTAAACAATGCTGGGTGTATTTTCCCACCACCTTTTCTGGAAGCCCGTGGTGGAAGCCAGGACTGGCACCTCCTGCTCCTGTTCAGGTAGAACCCACTGCTTGCTTCAGTACTGCAAGAGTCCTGGTACAACACAGCTTCCCCACCAAAACTTCTCTACATCACTTTGGAGACACAATCATAGAATGGCCTGCATTGAAAAGGACCACAGTGACCATCTGGTTCCAACCCCCTGCTGTGTGCAGGGTCACCAACCAGCAGCCCAGGCTGCCCAGAGCCACATCCAGCCTGGCCTTGAATGCCTGCAGGGATGGGGCATCCACAGCCTCCTTGGGCAACCTGTGAACAGTGCGTCACCACCCTCTTGATGAAAAACTTCCCCCTAATATCCAACCTAAACCTGCCCTGTCTCAGTTTCAAACCATCCTCCCTAGTTCTATCACAGGCAACCCTCGTAAGCAGCCATGCCCCCTCATGTTTATATGTTCTCTTCAAGTATTGTTAGGCCACAGTGTGGTTCTCCCTGCCTTACAGACTGCAGGCAACCACTGAGGCGATGATCAAGATGGAATCAATGACAAAGAAACCAGCACTCCATGCTCCTTTCCTCATTCTTTGACTAATGCTGCTTTATGTCAGGGTTTGCCCTCATGCCCCACACCTGCCCAGGGCACAAGGCTTGAGTCATCCTTCCCTATGTCCAGCAATGCCTGCTGATCTCCTTCAAAGCTCCTCAGTACAGAAAAGATTTCTGAGCATAGAAAGCCCATCTCTTATGAGAACGTTTCCCAGTCAGTTGTTATTTCCTTGCAAAAATGACATTAGGTACTCTACAATACAGCCAAATATTTCAGCAGCAGATGAGATCGTGCTCACCTGAATTTATTCCCCAGTACAGGCAAGGTCTGGAAAATCCCTGAGGTGCAACATTTTGACTCTTCATCATCACAAAGGCATCTGTGCAGAGCTGCTTTGGTACGTGTTTACCACCAGCATCAGCGCCCTGTGCCCTGCCTTGTTTCTTAGCACTGTCTGCACTCAGGACTCCACCGGGTTTTCATGCCTGCAATAAGTAAAACAAGACTTCTCACCCATGGCAGATCAGCTCCTGCTTTCTAAAGGGGAGAGCATGTCATTTTATAACTCAGTCGGTTCTGCTTTCTGCCTATTTTGCATTTAATTGTGCAGTCATTTGGTACGTGGAGAGGGACAGAACAAATATCATTATTATCAGCAGAGTTTCTGCTGTTTCACTCTACTTCATTAGATAGAAACAAGCACTAATCCTGAAAACCAAATACGATTAAGTATTAAAGGTTCAAAAGAAATTACACTTTCTAAGAAGAAAAATAACTGTAATCACCTCCCCTTCTTTAACAACAAACACATCTTAGATAAAACGCAATCACCTGAAGCAACACCCTGGTTGTGCAGAAGCTTTCTTGCGCACCAAGGAGCTACAATACCATGGCAGAGGTTTGCTCTGCGCTCACCTCTCCCCCACTCCCTGCTGCACAGAGCAGCACAGCCCTGGGCAGTGGGGCTCCCATCCACAGTCCCTGGGGCCCTTCTGGGTCCCCTCCTGGTAATATGGACTGAAAGCGATTCTTGTTAGTAAGACCACTTCACTTCCTGAAAGAGGTGGAATAATACCTCACTTTTCCAGGTCTGTTTTCAAGCATCAGCCTTGGAGCAGCCTTCTGCTGTGCCTGGAACCTTAACTCGATGGCAGAGCGCGAGCAGAGCAGTATTTCCTTACATCTCCCCCTGCATAAAAAGCTGTTTACTCCCAAACTGTTAACTTTATAGAGACTTACATGGTTGAGCACTCCTGCTGCCGGAGATATTACTTCTGTCTATCACAAGGGAAACCTGTCCGATGAAATTTCTTATCTGTCACCCAGATGAGAGCTGAAGCTTCTCCGGGATGCGCCGGTTATCTGCCTCAGATTAAAAGAGTGAGTGCCATGTTGGGAAGTGATTTGTATAGATCGCTGGGTTTTAATGATAAGTATAAAGGACTTCACCTCTTCAGGTATGTCACTGCAGAAACTGAGAGCTGAACACGATCTCCTTGGAAAGCAATTTGCACCACAATTACAAAATACCGGGCTGTGTGTCATGGAGAGCGACTGGATTGCAAAGGTTTAATCCACCATTTACTGCATGCAGGCATTCTGTTATTACTGACATCCTTGCGATGTGCTGAGTGCTCGGTGGTGGCTTTCACACACTAAAGAAAATTAAAGGATTTTCTCTAGCAAAAAGGTCTGCCTTTACCTGAGCACCTTTGTTCACTGCACGCCCAGCTCTGAACATGATGAAAGTTGCAAGGAATGCAATAACAGCTAAATCAGCTTGCTGTGCAGCACGTCAGTTAGCATGTCAACAGCAAGAGCTCAAAGAGCACCCCAAGCTAATGAACCTGGACACAAGAAGAGTCCAGCTGCCCCACAGCCCCCTTCCTTTTCGGGTGGGCACAGCTGGAATAATCTTAATGTTTTGAAGTGATTTTTTCTGCCTTTATAGAAAATGAACCCAATCGCTGTAAGCCTATTTCAGGTTACATTAAAAAAACCAATGTGAGGAAACTTTAAAAAGAATGATCTTTATTTAAAGTGCTTTTCTTTCTCTCCAACAGCTTCATATCATCTGACAAAACCGTCCCAGCTGTATTCTTTAACAATAGCTATAAAAGTGGAGAGAGGAGACGGGTAGGTTTATTGCAGAACAAGATGTGACTCAGACGGATTCACTTTAGACATATCAAAGAGATTTTTGGGACTCATTCCTCTAGGAAAAACACCTTTAAGGTTTTGAAAAAGCCCACAGCAATCAGGCAATTGGGTTATTTTTACCTAAGGGAGAAAACCCAACTGGGCTTCCAACCATTGGAAGCTGAGCTGCCCAGTGGGAACATGGAGGGGTGGGTAGCTATTTCAGTGAGTTTATATGGGAGGAAAGCCTTTAGTCTATAGTACCTGTTGTTAGTATCAAAAATCTTATCTCTGGAGAATGGCCATGGGCTTGATCTTAAACCACCAGCAGGATCCATTTTCATTAGGAAAGTAACTGGCACTGAGATTTTGATATGAGCACTGAGTTTGGCATTCTGTGATCTGATCAACAGCAACTGCCCATCTAATGTGATATGAAATAATTAAGGACATGCTGTATGATTGCTGCCTTAAATTCCTATGCTGGCTCTGACATTACGTGATGCTCAGTAGGAAAGCCAATGAAAGTCTCTGCGAGGTTATTTTTCCTGTGTTGTCAGCACATTGCTAGTTAATGACTTTTAGAGTAGGTCAACTGAAAAGTGGTTTCTTTCACAGTTATATGTTACTATCAAGATTTTATTTCCTTTGTCAGCTGTTATTTCTAAACTCCAGGAGCTGTAAACATGATTTTTGATTTATTTATTGTAAAAAATGATTATTTTCTAGTCACCATGCAGCTGATTTTGAAAAGCTATTCCTTTTTTATGACTGCACAATCCTATCATCTTATATCTCAAGTACCACAGAGAGAAAAGCTACTTTGTAATTACAAAACCTGTCTATATCTTTGGTTTCTTTACTGGCAGTATTAAATGCTCCTTTATGCCAAATGCACGAACCTGAAAATGTACCTGTATGTGAGCCACAGCTCTAAAGGCAAGGCACGGCTCAACCTGGACATGGAATGGGGAGACAAAAAAAGGATCAAGGCCAAACTGATCTCTGGACAAGCTCAACAAGGCAATGCTCTAAGAAACTCATAAATATTCATATATATACACATTCTTAATATCACCCGTAGTCTCAAACAGAGCTTTCTTTGCATTTGACACCTTACAGTCACACCTCTCACCTCAGTACGGCTGGTTGGGCATTCAGCAGTGAGGTACATAAAGCAGAGTCAAGCAGCAACACTCGGGAAAGCATCGTTCATGGGTGTCAACTGGTTACACTAAAAAACAGAATAAAATAAGGCTGTTTTATTATATTAGGAGGACGCCTCAAAAGGGAGAGCTTGTGGCTCGGACCCCTTTTCTACATGCTGCATAAAACCAACTTTGAGCGCTTTTATGTTCAGTTCTCAATTCAATCCAGCAAGGACATAATCTGCCAGCACAAACCATCACTTGGTACCACCAGATCTCCTGTTCCTGCCCAGAGCAATAGCAGCAGCCTAAGCTCAAGTTCAACAAGGGCTTAAAAAACACCATTGCTGCACAGTCAGTACAGCAAATGGCCAAAGCCAGCTGTACACTGACCCAGCTATTAATCCATACAAAGCTACTTCTCTTTTCAAGAAACTGGAACAAATCTGAAATGAACTTTCAATGAAATTTTCATACTTCTGTATTTTCTGCATATAAGTGATGGCAGAATTTGGATCAGCTCCTATACCCTTAAAAGCAAAGCACTGAATAATGCATGGAAGATAGGAATTAAATAGTTGTCTTCTCTAGGAGAAGATAGAGTCGGACCCTTATTCTTTTAGTTTCCTCATCATTAGCTTTATAACCAGCTTCTCACCACTTCATGAATATCAGAAGAATTTGACAGTGAAATATATTGTAATTGAAAGAATATTAATTAAGGTTCATCTCATATTCTATGGTGCTCTGTAATATCATCTGAAAAAGAGTCATTATACCAAACCAGGAAGTCACGCTTTGTTCAGGACAGCGTTATCTTTTTAAGCAGATGTGAAGCTATTAATTTAAACAGTAAAACATTTCAAAACCCGTATTCCTCATTGTTTCAGATATTAAGAACCGCCTTTACCTACTTAAGCAGTGAAGATTTTACTTGATTAATCTTCTCAGAGAATGGCAACTGTGGCTCCTCCATGATTATAACTTCCCTCCTAACAAATCAATGCAGAGAGCAGGACAAGTAAATTACCTCCATAACAGCCACTGTTGAATTGGCTATGAGTCCCCAGCATAATTCATTCCCATGTTGTTTCCGATGCTTTGTATTACGGCACAGCAACTCTCTGATGCCAGAAACAATGCCCACTTTACTGCAAATTAGTACTACCAGAAAAGTCGCATAATCTATTCCTTCTGTTTCTCTCTGCTCATAAATTGCAATTTAAATACTCTCGGGATCGTCCATTCAAATAAGTTATCGTGTTGCTTTCCAGACTCCGCAGGAACCCTATCCTTAATGGAACCAAATCCTATTCTTTTAGCCTTTATTTTTAGATACAAACATTGCTCTTAGTCAGAAAGACAAACAAATGAACAAAAAAACCCAGCACCATAAAAGCAGGAAGCTTTTTTTACTAAGAGACCTATGGAAAATGTTCCCTATTCATTGCGTTGCCTCCATGTTAGCTTTTACGAATGGAGACACATGGCTTCGACAGATAAATTATCTCCATTCAGATTGATCCTTTGGTCCCTCAGGGAATCAAAAGAGGATGCAAATCTGCTACTACCACTAAAACTTCATTAGATTTAGTAAACAACAATAATTCAGCAACCAATGCACTGCTTGGCACTCACATATCTGTCTATGTGAATCTCACAGGCCAAGGTTACAAGTAAGGCCTATTAAAAATTGCCCAAATTTTGAAGCAATCAGTGTTGCTACATCACTTATTCAACTTCGATACACTCTGACTTGATATCAAATAGTAGAACATTTGATGGAAAACATGCTGCTTATAAACTACCGTTCTAAGCATTAGAATTAATTTGAGTTTGTGCTTAAAAACTGGCATCTAACATTTAATTAGCAGTGGAAATGTATTTGACAGCAAAGCTTCCATTGAACTATGGCACTGAATGTGTTTCCATACACAGACTGCAGAACTCACTTTAACCCTAATTCTGTTTATGTTCTTTCAATGACGGTGGATTAATGACCAATGAACTGAACCAACAAGGCTGGGTCTGCCAGTCTGCAAATAAACACTGCAGGCTGCAGTATCATTACGCTGGTTTTGACACAGCCCATTGTGTGCTGTCAGGGCTAAAGGACCATGCAAACACTGAGCTACTGCAATCTCTTGATTTACTTCTGATCTCCTACTACAGATGGTTCCAAACTAGACTCAAATTTGTCGTGAGGTGCCTGATCCCCTCCATGTCACCTTACCAGTCTGAAAGCATGGCTTCTCTTTGTCTTCTATCCAGTTTTACTCTGGTCCACCTGAAAACCTTTTGGGCTTCAGATTAATTTGGACAATCACTGAGAAGCTCAGCACTCCAAGCACCAAGTAGCTCAACCACCCACTTTGGTTCCTCTGTAGGCATTGTAACTGAGTTTAAATTATTGCTAAAACTGAGCTCACTCTTCCTGTTGTGTGCTGCAGCTGTACTGATTTCTGTCACTTCTGTAGTTATTGTCTTTTATTTTTTTAGTGAATTCTTCTGTTGGAAAAGTGAATGAGTCTGCCCAAGGACTCGTCCACTTTTACGGGGAAGCTAACACTGCAAAGCCATCAATCTTTGCTGTATTCCCAGTTTTACTGCAACTCTCAGCAGCGTGAAAGGAAAGCAATCAGGCTGACAATTTCACTGTGATCAGATCCCAATTTGTTTGGTTTCTCTTCCATTTCTGAACCACGATTCATCCTGCTTCACTTCCTTACCTAACAGTAGATGTTTTTCTCCAAATAATTTATAGCTTCCATGATGAAGGGTCTAAATACTAATCAATACCCATAAATAATATCCTCTTAGATCATTTTAAAACAACATTTTAATTACTGTGAAGAAACTGGAAATGCGTTTTATAAGACCATCAGGATTCTTATATGATACTATCTCTAATTGCTATCCACTTTAAAAGGCATGCCCAGAAAGCAACGATCAAGTCTTAAATGCCTGAAGATCAAGTTCAATTACATCAGATGAAGGGAATGCTGAAAATTGGCCAAGTTATTAAAATCTGTATAATTTGACAGCACACCATATCTAAATGCATTGAATGGATTCAGAGTGGATGTTAATGATAACACTGAACACCGGCGGGCTCTGACCTCCCACTGGGACCAGGGGAGAAAGACAAGACCAGGAGGGGGAACACAGACAAGACATGAATCCTAGAATGGCCTGGGTTGAAAAGGATCATCCAGTTCCAACCTCCTACTATGTACAGGGTCACCAACCAGCAGCCCAGGCTGCCCAGAGCCACATCCAGCCTGGCCTTGAATGCCTGCAGGGATGGGGCATCCACAGCCTCCTTGGGCAACCTGTGAACAGTGCGTCACCACCGTCAGAGTGATGGATGGGAGCAGTGTGAGGAGGGCACAGGGCTACAGGTGGGCAATGGGGTTGGAGCAGGAATTCATGGTAAAATAACAGGACTTGGAGAGATGGATGCCAATAGTCTTGAACAGTTTCTGCCTAGTGAACAGCTATTCATTGCTGAGTACTACATAAACATTTTATGAATATAGATAAAAAGAAATAAATTTCTCCCTTATATGGGACAGAACTAGAATAGCAGTAAACTCCAAAGTTGCTTAAGATATTATTTTTCCCTCTATCTCTATTGAGCAAAAGTGATTCCATCCACCAACGGATGGGTGCTGCTACTTTTTCTCTCACTATTTGCCATCAAAAGAAAAGCCTAATAGAAAACTCTGATAGCATATCCAGTCTCATTTTTCAAATGAAAGGTTAAGATGGATTGCCAGGTACTGTATCTTCAAAATCACCTAAATCTCCTAAAGCAAACCCCCAAACATAGACAGCCTTCTGTCTCTGTTGTTCCAACATGCAAATGAACAGTGGCTACACATTGTAGTGCTTATTTTTAGTGCTCGAAGACAGCACTGGCTGAAAGCTCACTGCAAAGAGATGCAGCTGCTCAGCATGTCTCAAGTGGTGTTTTAGGAGGAGGATGGGCACTTCTGGAAGAAAACTTCATCCCCAGTGAAACAAATAGTTCTCCCTAGCTAAAGTTTTCTTGCTGCCTCCTACCCCTGTAAAACAAAGACTAATGACACTCCTACCTTGCAGCATCCTATAGGAAAAAAGGGGGCAAGAAAGGACCAGCATTTTCCTAGGGAAGGGAAGGATATGGCCAAGCAGCAAGAGAAGGAATGGAAGGCACAGCAGACTGGGGGATGAGTGGCTTTGCATGGGCCAGAACAAGAGGACCCTGGAGGCCAAGGCCAAATGCTTGTGGAAGGGAAAAGGCAGCAGGCACAGTTATGGGGCTGACCTTAGGAATTAACTCAGTGCCGAGGTGCCAAGCAGCACTCCAGGCAATTTGATGAGATGCAGCAAATTGCACCTGGTGTCAAGCACACATGATGGTGATGACAAGAGAAGTCTTAAAAATTACCTTCGTACTTCTGCTCTCAGCTTTGTCCAGAGGATGTTGCTGCCTTTGTGGAATCACTGCACTGAGCTGTAAATGATGTATGAAATGAAAAAACAACCGTTCACCCACTACAGAGAGAAACCACAGACTGAGCTTTTTAGTCCCTCATGAACTGCACTATTTGCACTAATATCAAGCAGAGAAACACCAGAACAGCTCACCAAACTTGCACAGCCACCCAACACTCAGCCCAGTGGGAACACAGCAAAGCTGTTTAGATAATAATGCAGTAAAAGCCTCAGACACATCGCAACATTCAGAAGATGCTTCTGATTCTAAGGGAACCTTGGCTCCGAACGGAATTACAAGTTGTTTGCTTTCTGTTGCATACACAATAATTTCCTCACAACTTCACTAAGCTGACCATGGGGAGCTGCCTGCACCTCCCTTGATTCCTGTCTCTTGTTTTTGAAGTCATTTTTCTTTTACTGCTCCCTTTTTGCTCCTACTTTCCCCATCACACAGAGCCACTTGCGATTTTATTCTCATAGCATCGTTGGTTTTAGCATGAAACGATGGTATCAGGATATACATCCCAGATAAACGGATATATATTCTTGAACACAAACCACAAACCCCAGATCTAAGCTTTTGGACTCTATCTTAATTTCCACGCTGTACTATTAGGAGAGGATGCTCGCATAAACATGCCAACAAATGCCTGGAAGACAGCTCTGAGACTTTTTGCTAAGGACAAAGTCCTCATAGAAACACAGAATCATCAAGATTGGAAAAGCCCTCTGAGATCATCAAGTCCAATCTCAATCCATCACCCATCAGCACTCAGTCTCTCAGCTATGCACAAAAGCACAAGGATTAGCCACTGAAACTCTGCAAACCTATTTCAAACCTTGCATTTTAAACCTCTCCCACCAGCAGAGGAACTCTTGTCCCTATGCCCCAGGGCCACATCCCCATCCCCACTCCAGCACCAAAACCAACAGGAGCCATGGGGAGGGCTGCAAACACAAGCATTCTCTGCAGCTGCAAGAATGGCTTTGAGCTGAGAATGTCTCAGGGATGAAAACAGCTCACTTGTAGTTCTGTGAGCTTACCAAGAACAGTATCACATCACAAACCCCATCTACTCCGAGGCCATCATGATAAAAGTAAAGTAGAGATGTGCTTTCACTGCTCAGGGTTTTACCCCTCGGTTCCCAGATTAGAGATGATCTCAGCCTCTGAAGACAAACAACTTAAAGGAATGGATGGACTAGAGGGTTAGGAGCATCAGGGAACCTCAACATTTCAGTGGCCGTTTCTGACATTCACAACCAGCCTTCAGAGCTCATGCTTTTTCTGTTCCATTTCTCCTTCATTTCCACAGACAGATGGCAAACAATTAATATGGCCACAACAGAGGCAGTATTTCACTTTCTTCTGTCTTTCCTTCTCTATAATTAATTCATCCAATGCAGCCTGCCACTCCATAATCAATCAATTAGGTAAAAAGCCTGGCCTTTTAATTTCAGTACAGCCTGGTATTTGATGCATATTCTCATTTTCTTTCTTTCTGCACTTCATGGAATACCATGCCCACACCAGACTCACTTTCAGCCACTGCACAGACCCTTCTCTTGGGCTGTATGGCAGACAGAGGGAACTGAGGTTCACTCCCAGACTTCCCACAGATGCTTCCTCATACAGAGGTCTCCTATCAGTACTGACCAAACCAGCTCTACCCAAATCTCCTTATTTCACAGGAGCTGCTTCTAGATGACTAAAGCTCATAGGACAATCTTCCCAGTGTCAGCCTTCAGTGAGATGTTATACTCTGAAACAAAAGCATTATGTCCCTTCAGTACATTTACCCTGTTTAATTAATAACTGGATATTCTCACTACTTGTATAAATATTTAATCGTTAACAAATCCCTTTGAGTCCTTACATTCAGTAATGCTGAGCGCTGCCTAACTAAATCTTATGCAAGAAACAAAGGGCTTTATTAATTGTCTAGAGTTAGGCATGGTGGTCTTTGGTTGGTACCCAACAAACAAGAGCCTCAGCATGGTCAGCCCACTTGCTACATTCTCCAGAAGAAACAACTCAAAGAGTGGATTTTGTTCTTAGATCATTCCACCCAAACCTATCAAGAACCTGTTTTGCTTCATCCAAACCCGCTGGCGTCCAGGATTCTAACACAGCTCCTGCAATGCAATTGTGGTCCCCCAGCAAAGCTGAAATCTTCACGTCTACTCAAAGTGCTTATTCAGATTTCATCTCCAGCACTCCTGGTTTTTGAAGCAGCTGGCACCAGAGCTATTCCCAGAGACCAGCATTTGCAGAGGCACTGAAAGCATCCCCTCAATCAGGGCAGGAACTCTCTGGTGAGTGGGGACCACTGCACCCCCAGGGGCATCCAGGGAGGGAATCGCTGACAGGTCTTGAAAGCAACCTCTAACGTAATTAACTCCCTGGGTGGCTTTAATGCTTTAACAGATGGAATATTAATACACCAAAGCACTTTCAGCAGAGGATAACAGGGCTGCAAAGCAAACTGCAGAGCAGGAAGATACCTTCAGCAAAACTGCTCCTCACGTCCCCATGGGTCTGAGCAGAGCTGCTGGAGAGGCCACAGTCACAGCAGAATTATCCCTGCTGACTTACATACAGCTCGTGTTTGACCCAGCCAATAGAAAGAATAAAGAACATGCAACAAAAGCCTGCAAATTTAACTTGTTAGCAGTAACTTTTCAAACATTAAGGAACAGGGCAGGAAATTCCGGCTCCCTGCGAAGCAATAATCTTGTTGGCGAAACAATAGTCTAGAAAAGTAAATGAGATATTGCATTTATCCTGGACCTGAAGTAAGACAGGCCAGCCCTCCCTATGGAAGCTGCCTGTGTGCAGGCAACCTTCCACCAGTCTTGTGGCACCTTCTTTGCTTCATGTAATAAAACCATCATCCTCAGTAGACCTTCAGCAGTGCACGCACACCAGCAGCCCATATGTAATTACTTGCAAAAAACCCCATCATTTTTATCATCCTGACAGTCAAAAACTAAAAATCCAATTGTGATTTTAAGACCAATTAAAAGGATACAAAAATTTTACCAGCAGAGATTTGCTTTAAAGTCCATTCTGATAAAATACATGGGCTTGAAATGGGTTTTTAGAGTTAGAGTACTATGGTTAGGCTGCGGTTGGACTTGATGATCTTCAAGGTCTTTTCCAACCTGGGTAATTCTATGATTCTATTATTTCCTCCAATATATTTAAATATAATGGATCAGAAACAATAAAATTACCCTTGATATAGAAATACAGTAAGAATTAGAGCAGAAAAACACACAGAAATATCTCATTTTAGAGTGCACTCTACAATACTGTAATGCTGAAGGCAATGATAGCAGCATCACAAAGCTATCCAAGGTTTGGGAAGGTGCTCAGTGCATTGGAATACCCATGAGGAGGACTCAGAAAGCATGTGGGTGTTGGGAGGAGCAGCATGGTGGCAGTGCTGGCACCAAGGACCTCATCACATCTTCCTCTTCCCCCTATTGCCTCCTGCATCCCAGCTGCCCCATTTCTCTCTACTTACCGGATGCCTCCCATGTTAGGTTGAGGTTTTTTTTCAGATCCTCTTCCTCTTTCCTGGATATGTTCTTGGTTCTGCCACACGATTCTTCCTTCATTTTCTTCCCACCATGTTATTTCTCTGCTTTGCACAATCTGACTCATTCTGATCCGGATCATGCTTCTGTTACTCAGGTAGAAACACCGTGTTTCCCTTCTTTTAATCACCTTCAGCCTCTGCACACTCATTCGCTTCCTCCTCTCCTACACTCATCAGTACATTCCCTACCAGACAAACCCATAGGTGTGTTCAATCTCCAACACCATGTTCCATTTGCAAGAACAAGAAGCCCCATCCACAGACACCCTGTGCTGTGAGCCGTTTGAACCAAAGTCTCCATCAAAGCATGAGACCTGTGCTGCTTCCTCTGAAAAGCGCTATTCAGTAGAATGAGAACCACTCTCGTGTCTATTTGTTACCTCCAGAAAGCCATCAGAAACCGTCTCTCTTGTGTTTTCTAGACTCACTTATGCATTTCATCAAAGCGCTTAATGCACTGCAATTATAAGTAAAACCTGTACTGAAGTTGTATTTTGATGATGATTAACAGTTGTTTTTAAGTCAGGGTCCTCAGACAAGGATCGTGTTGCTTCTCCAACCACTGCCCCCATCTCCAAATCAATTGCTCTCCTGTGCTCAGCTGCTCAATTAAGCCTGCACCACACTGGGAAGCACCGCGAGTGCGTTTGGTCTATAGCAAACACACACACACAGGAGCTGCTGTGGTTTGAAGGCACATCAGAAATGCTTACTGCTAAATCTGCCATTCTTTTTGAAGCTGTTTTTATCACCTTGTGATCTTCCCACTTCATGAAAGAGCAATGCACAGATTCTGGGGAGCCCTATGTTTTCCTTTTTGTGTTCTCTGGATAAGGCAGCACTAAATGGGATTGGAAATGGTGCACCAGGGAAACAAGCAAGCAAAGAGAACTGTACATATTCAGATTATCAGGAATTCCTGCCATTATACAAAGCTGCTTGTCACATCTGTAAGGAAGGAGAGTAAGCTCTCTGTGGTTCAAATGACTCACATCTTTGCTTTCTGTGTTAGATTCCTGTTGTCTACCCAGTTCTGTTGGGCATGAAGGAGGACTGCAGGATTCAACTGTTCTGCTCCATGCCTGAGCAGCAACTAGGCTGGAGAAAATGACAAAACAAATGGACTGAAAGAGCCACAAGCTGAGCAACAAAGCCATGGAAATGAATTTGGCTCCTCCATAATGACCACTTGCTTCACATCACCCCAAAGAAGCACCATAAAAACAGGATCACTTGGTGCTACAGTAAGAACCCGACAGTCCCTACAGACTCTGCCAAATACCTCATCCAAATCACCCACCCGACGGTCCAGCAACTGAAATAAGAACCTGTGCTGGCTGGAAGAGGAAATAGAAGGAAATACTTTGTAATTAAGTCATCTTTCTGAATGCAGTTAATCTCTGCAGAGGTCTCAGTGAGATCAGATAATTAAAGATCCCATTATAATGCATAGTGCAGATTACAGTATTGCTTTATTTATAAGTGCTTCTTTGGTAACCTCAATGCCTGTCTTCACATATAAGCTGGTATTTCATAGGAACTGATGCAGAAACCCACAAAGTGTAATGTTATTCCAGATGCATCTTTTGCTGTGGGAATGTGAATTTGCTGCAGCACCTCAGGCCCTTCCTGCGCTCCCAGTGCTCTTCTTTGGCTCTGTAAGGAGAGCACACTGCCCTGCTGCTACGCTCACCCTTCATGCACTGCAGACTCACCACCAACAGCACTCACAGTTTGACAAATTCCAAAGTGATGCCTGCATATACTAAAGAAATGCTCCAAGCAATACCCCAGATAAGACACAGCAATGAAATATAAATAAAAAAGACAATAAAAAGGCGTTGCCAGGGGACAAGGAGGCAGCACGCAGGGAGGGCGGCACCACTGCAGGGCACAGCCCTCCAGGCTCACAGGCTGAGAGCACAAATGCCCTCAAGAAAAATGAAAGCCTAGATCCATTCATGGAGATGATGGGAAAAGTGGGAGATGTGCCTGAATCACCTCATGGTGCTGCATGAGGGTCCAGAGGAGGGCCACAAAGATTATCAGACTATTGGAACACCACCCCTGAGAAGACAGACTGAGTGAGCTGGGCTTGTTCAACCTGGAGAAGAAAAGGCTGTGGGGTGACCTCAGTGCAGCCTTCTAGGACCTAAAGGGAGCCTACAAACAAAAGGGGAGTCAGCTCTTTGAAAGGGTAGATAACAGCAGGACAAGGGGAAATGATTTGAAGTTGAAGGAGGGAAGATTGAGGTTGGATGTCAGGGGGAAGTTCTTTACTGTGAGAGTGGTGAGGTGCTGGAACAGCTGCCCAGAGAGGCTGCAGATGCTCCGTCCATCCCTGGAGGTGTTCAAGGCCAGGTTGGATGGGGCCCTGGGCAGCCTGGGCTGGTATTAATTATGGGGATTGGTGGCCCTGCCTGTGGTGGGGAGTTGGAGCTCCATGATCCCTGATGTCCCTTACAGCCCAGACCATTCTGTGATGTGCAACTCTGTGATATGAGATTAAAATATCTGTTCCCCAATTTGGAACGAAAACCTTGAATTCTGAAATCTTTAAAAAACATAAGCACCATTCAGAAGAAAATTCTCCTCTGTGGAATATTCACCTGCAATTTCTCCCTTTTCTCTATTAGTTTGTCTTTTTTGATAAAGTACATAAAATAAATGTTAAAGTTGAATGTGGAAAAAGGATTTTTATGAGCTGCCTTTGGCCAGTACCTGTCTGTCTTACTCACAAAGTCTTTGTCCTGGCAAGGCTTCTAATTTGCTGCACGAAGGACTGCTAATGCCCTGCAATCTCCTGCCCAAGGAGCTCACAAATCGCTGCAAAGGTTTCTCCGGTCTTCAGCAGGCCGTGAATCAATCTCTGGGAAATGAAACACAATGTTTTATTATAAAGGGAAATCAATTGAGAGCGGCAAATAACAACTGGTGAGGGTGAAGTAATGAGGTAATGATCTCAAGGTTCATCTTTAAACTTTAGTGCTATAGAAATGGCTCTAATTAGTAAAAGAGCTGTGCCTGCTTTATAAAACAAGAGTACATGTCTAAGTACAAGGGAGAGAAAAAGGAAAAACAAACAAAACCACTCTAAAAAGCTGTAAAAGCATTAAAAGCAACGTTAGCCCTCTTGGAGCTGTGCTCCTGGTTGGTTCCTGGCTCAGAGCTGACACACCAGCACCAGAGGGCAGGAAGAGTCCCGCATGTGATATTACATACATACATCACATATGGTATATGCGCCATATGTGATATATAGTATATGCGCCATATGCAATATATATATAGATACGAGCTGTAGACTTCCTATCTGCACTGCTAGTCTTTCAGAGCTTATGACAGACTGGCAGAGCAGTCTTTTTTCTTCCTCTCTGCCAAGTCCTCAGTTTATGCTCTGCACAAACCACACCTGAAGCACATGAAGGAATCACTTACTCCCCTGACTGAACGAAGCTGGTAACTGGCTGGTGGTTTCTTAATCTAGGGACATCTCCATATTTAACTGGACTGAATTATCATCCCTTCCCTCTAACTCTTTATGAAATATGCATCATTTGATAATATATGATTATTTCTACTGTAGGCTGCTTCACATGACAAAATGATGTGATAAAAACCAGGTCACTCAAACTAAAGATAACCCGCACTATCAAGCTGTCCTCTATTTATGACACTTTCAATAAATTATGTCTGAGGAGTTAAATAATATTTGACGTTATGGAAAAGAACTCACAAATCCATTATTCCATCTTTGGTCCCTACCAGGCAGCTTTTGGAAATGAGGTGCTGCACAGTCTGCACTCTGTCCGTATAGTATTCCTCGTTGGGGAGAAGCCCACTCCCCACATCAGCAGGACCAGCTGCTTACCTGGGGAGCTCCTGGCCTTCATCCCAAGAGCTTTGCTGTAGCAGAAGAGCATGGGAACAAGATGCAGAGAGCCAAGAGCCGAGATCCTTCAAATGCTGGCCCTCATTAGGGCAGGGTGGGATGAAGCTGCCGTGTGGCATCCCTGCAAGAAATGGGGAAGGGAATGGGCACGTGTCACTGATGGTCAAACAGATGTTTCCTCTTTATGGTACTGTTTGTGGACATTTCCTCCCTCATGCAGGGTGGATTATAGAGAAAACACTTATCAAAGAGTTTCCTCCAGTTGCTGAAAAGATAATGAGGCTACGGTGACAGATTGAAGCAGAGCAGGGAGCTGCTGTTGTCTATTTCCAGTGTGTGCCGGGTCAACTGTTAGATAGAACTAACATTTTCCCAAGCAAGAAATGTTTTTTTGCCACTGCCATGCTACATCTCTAATAAAAAGGTGGCTGTTTTATCACCACTGAGTTTACAGCATTTCAGTGACCGAACTAGCGGCAAAGAGCATCATTATCCACTCCTTTGCTGCCAGCGGGATGATGAGCCATTACACGATTTCCCATTATGCAATAATGATGGAGGCAATTTGCGCTGTTGCTCACATGCCTCGCTTACGTGAGCCTTTGGTTTCACTTGCAAGTGATTTGGGGAAAACTTGAATCTGGCATAATAGTCTTCCAGATAATAAATTAAGCTCCTAAATTAGCGCGTCTCTATAGAAACAGCTGAAAGAGAAATATTAAATTAAAAAAGCAATTTTCTTTATGATGAGACGATTTAGCAAGGATTTCACTCTACCATATGAGTTGCAACCTGCTGCTTGTTCATCTTATTACAATAAATATTTGAGAACAACCTTTTGGTCTGTACTTCTGAAATCCATTAGTTGACCATTGTTAGTGACTATCATCAGGTGACTCGAATCCTCCCAGCTCTGTGACAAGGATCTGGCATCTATTTTCAAAACCTAATTCAGATTTTCACTGTCTTGCATATTTGACAGTATTAGATGCAGACTGGAGCAAACATACCCAATGGGAAAAATCCGCCTCTTGAAACCTGCCTTGAAACTAGAGAGGGGTCTTTTGTTTTAAAGAGCTATGAAGGCTATAGGGTGGAAAAACACTTTGGAAACAAAAAATGTTATTTCATTTCTAGGCAACTTGATTTAATTGCAAGTGTTGGGCTTGTGCTGGCTCAGCACTACATTCCTATCCCCTTCTCAGCCCTCAGCATCCTTCCCAACACATGAAAGTTCATTCCTACCCTAGATGTCCATCTTCCTGAAGTTGCCTTAGCAACTCATCAACTGTTTGAAGGTTTTTTTCCCCTTTCCTTTTTCCATCATGCTGGAGTTTGGCCTCATTTTCTGTAAGCCAAGTGCAGATATTGAGGTGGCAGGGCAAAGGAAAGAAGCCTTGTTAAGTCCCATCTGCTTAAGCCACTGCCCGTCTCCTGTTTTATTTTACATCTACAGATAAATAATGCCAGTCTGTCCCAAAGCCCATAAAAAAGTAGAGCTTTCCTATACAGGAAGAGCTATTTTTTACCTATTTAATCGTAACTCCATTTTCTGCTTCCAGTACGTTCCCATGTAGCTGTCTCTTAGTGAAATATATCCTGTAGAAGTCACTTCCATTGTCTAGGCTTCCTAGGCTATATTTCTTATCAATTATATAATAAAATAAGTCTCTAGCTGTGTTACTTAAATAGAGTTCACACTCATGGTGACACCTGAAGAATTTAATAGAAGTCAATCCATCACAGGCAGTTCAGCTTGCTCCCCTTTGCTGGGTAATCAAAGGACTGGACTTAGGTTTAATGCTTAGGATTTCTCACTGTATCCTAAAGGAAAACGCAGAAAAGAGTGGAAATTATCAAATTAGCATCTTGCTTAATAGAAACTTCTTCAGAAAAGTCTGAGCTTTGCCTCAAGATTAATCGCAGCATTCCTCACAGACCTCTTCATCAAAACCTCATTTTTCCTATTGGCAGCCAAGCCAAAGTCTCTTTAAAGTGAAATAAAAAGCAATTGTGTTGGCAAGGTGATGTCGCCGCATTCATGGGGAGAGATTAATGCCCCCCATATTTCTTCCTGACTCCTGTTTTTTTTTATATCAGAGGAGCGTGCTGTGCAGTCTCACCCACAGTCAGTCAGATGCGTGTTAGCTAAATTTATGTATCTGTACTTTTTCCCACCTTACATCTGTGATGCTTTCCCCGCCTCGGGTTGTAAATATCTGCAACAATGGCTGAAGCTTGCAGCGCTGAAGCTCTTGATATAGTGAAATGTTCTCGAGACAAAAAGCAGTTTGCTATAGAAACACTTTTCCACAGCTTTTCATGAGACAAGGTTGTCTGGAGCACCGGTTCTGCTCTGCAAGAGCATCGTGCTGCTCGTGCCTCTGCCTTTGCAGCTGATTGTGCTGGATGGAGTGGGCTGAGATGCTCTGAAGAAGCTAAGGTTTCTTAAGTAAATTGTAGTTGGAATAATTCTCCTATCCAAAACTCATTCCATGCATGGAGATCAAAGAAAAGCAGGAGATACCAGGGTGAGCCAATGGGAAAGTACCAGCAACTGCAAAGGTGACTCCAGCTGGGAGCAAAATCAGCACTCAGACTTTGTTTCAGAAGGATTGGAAATGATTTGGAAACTGTACTTGGAATAAAGCTGATGAGTAGCAAGCAGACCTGACTTTGGCTCGCATCAGCTCCATAAGACAGAGCAGTCTGCCAAATGGCCACAGTGCATCACCATATACCCAACTTAACCCAGGACACAACCAGCATTCCCAGTGAGGTACCTCTGGGTCCAGGTTGAGCAGAGCAACATGGTGGATGCTGATGGTGTGGATTAGTGTGGAACCTCAGTCCAGAGTACTTCTTGTCCTTCATCTTCATGAGCAAGAAAGTCATCACATTGCTCACTTACAGAAAACAAAAGGCATTTCTGTTATAGCAAACAAACAAAGCCCACAAAAACATTCCTCCTCCCCCCAAACAAAACAAAGAAACAACATAATAGGTATTAAGGGGTTGCACTGAAAATATCACTTAAGAGAAAATGAGTTTAGTGAAAGCAACATATCAAATTAATGGTCGGCTATTAGAGCAATTGGTGTAGAACGTCACCTAAGGGAAGAAAATCGTTATCATCTTTTTAGTGGTTTTACTCACTGGAATCATGCACATGGCAAGGGCCCATAAGAAATGCTGCCATTTATCTCAGCGTACTTCTTATGTACAGCTGCCACCCTCATGGAAATGCAGCACTCACAGTGTTGGATCCCTGCTTCCCCCATCAACACCTGAGGAGCTCCAGAGAGCTGAGCACAGGTGCCCACGCTGCTGGAGCTGGCTGGTGCTGAGGGGCTGTTGTGAGCCAGGTGCTCCCAATGCATTCAGCAGAGATGCTATGGGTCTAAAGTTGTCTTCTTTTGCTTTAAACTCCCTCCCAGACACACCATCCTGTAGACAAGCTGTATATGTACTTGCACACATATACATATGTGTGCACATGTTCATAGGTGCACACTTGCTGACATAAAGACAGGTTCATAGAACCATAGAATGGCCTGGGTTGCAAAGGCTCACAGTGCTCATCCAGTCCCAACCCCCTGCTGTGTGCAGGGTCACCAACCAGCAGCCCAGGCTGCCCAGAGCCACATCCAGCCTGGCCTTGAATGCCTGCAGGGATGGGGCATCCACAGCCTCCTTGGGCAACCTGTTCCAGTGCGTCACCACCCTCTGGGGGAAAAACTTCCTCCTCATATCCAACCTAAACCTCCCCTGTCTCCAGTTTAAAACCATTCCCCCTTGTCCTATCACTGGCCACCCTTGTAAACAGCCGTCCTCCCTCCTATACTATATATACCGCCTATAAAGCCTATGGGATTGCAGAGAACTGCAGGCAGCAGGGGATGACTAGGCTCAGTCTCACACCTGAGGACATCCCCACAGAAAACCAGACGTGCTCAGAAAGTCTCTTTTCTCTGTTCTATCTGCTACTCCTCCAGGCATCATTGGCACAGTCTATGTTTTTCTCATCAAGCCTTTGCTGCTTTCTCTTCGGGCCGTGAGGGCATAAAGAATGGAAGGTATCAGAAGAAAGCAATTGTTTCTTGCATTTCCCATTACCTATTATTGAGGCAATTCAATCTCAATCCCAGGTGTGCGCATCACCCGGAGCAGGAACTCTTATGTATGATAAAGAAAAAGCAGTAGAAAAAAAGCCCAACAAAACTTCAGCAGAAACATACTGCCCTTCCCAGTGTCAGCACAACCTAACAGGTATTTACACACAGCAAAACATCAATAGTGTGTTATTTAGACGAGAAAATGTTTTGTTGCATTGCTAAAAAAAATAACCCTCTTTCCCACATCTGCTTCCCCCTCCATGAGCGTGTAAAGCTGGGTGTTTTGGGCTCACCAAGAACGTGCTGGGCTGTTCAGCATCCCCTGGGGATGCCTCTCCAGACCAACCAGGCAGAGAGAGAATAGAGCCCCATGCTGCTGAGCTGCCCAGCCCAAGCGCTTCTCTTCTTCTACATGCTATGTTGGCTCTTAAGGGGTTGTTTTCCCACTGCCAAACTCTTATTTCTCAGCACTAGAAGTGTGACAACCTGAGATAACATGCACATTTTCTGAAGCTAATTAGCACTTTTGAACACTGAGATTCAGCACTATCACATCTCGGGGAGCTCAGGGTCAGAGCTCTGCTTCCTCAGGGCTCATCAACACAAACATCCCAGTTTTCCCCAGCACATCTAGTGTGATAAGAAACTATTCTGAGAGCTTAGATCCCAAGTGATGGTTTCAGTGAACAAGCTTTCCTTGGATATTCTTTCCACTGCACAGAAGGTCCCTGGAATTTCAAGTATCCCTAAAAATAAGCAAATATTATTAAATAATTTATCTGCTCTCTTTTGTAACACCTGAAAGCCTCATAAAGGAAGCCTAGTAGTTTGCTCTTGTATGTATTGAAGGCCTATAACTGGACAAGAAATGCTCCATGCAATGGAGCCACATCACAGGTGTGGGCAAGCAAACCAAACTACTGACGTGTCTTGTATCACTGAAGGACCCGGCAGCTGTTTCAGCTGAAGCTGGGAAGATTTTATACAATATATGCTAAGTCTTTTAACTGTCTTTTCACTTTTTCCCCCTAAAAATAATTAATAATTAGGCCTTACCTAATAACTGTGGACAGAATGAAATGGAGCTGCTTACTACTTCACTGTGTTCCTCTGTGAAGAAGGAAAAATAGATCTACAAGAGAAACCCATCCCACGGTTATAACAGAAGTCTTTGAGAAGCAGCAATGACAAGAAAAAAAAAACAGAGAATTACATAAAGACTCGAGAATGGTGCAATAAAAGGATAATTAGCTTAATTCCACCAATTCCAGAGGCAGGTGTCCTCCAGTCTAATCAGAACAGCAATTTGTAGTAGTGGTGTATTTCTTTTTTTTCCCCCGCAGCAGTGAAAATAAAAACACTATAAGAAGAATGAATACATCATCCGTGCTTTTCTACCTTGAGCCTGCCACTGTGGCTGCCTTACTTGTGGTGCTAATAACCTCTTGCTGCCGTGGCTGCTGAAGCATCCCTTTCTGCTCCACGGCTTGGAGACAGCTCAGCAACCACTCACAATTGTTCTTGACAGCTCTAGTGCTGCCCCTGGCTGGCTCCTCTTTCACTCACACTTGCTAAGTTGCTCTGGAGGAGGCTCCCAGAGATGATCAGGCATCATCACCCTAAGGAAACATTGCCTGAGTATCTCATCTATTGCCAGCTGCAGAGCCAGCTTTCTCCTGCCAGCTCTGTTAGTGAGGGGGGAACTTAAACACAGACCTTTCCTTGAGATTGCAGCTGTAAGAATTAAAGTCTAGCACAAATATTAATACCTCGTTCATCCTCTGCAAGTGGTTTCTGCTCCCAATTGGACAATCCAAGCTGTATTAAGGTCCATTTGTTGCTGTTACACACAAATATGCAGGGTTTTTTTTGGATGTCTCGGCATTTTGGTAGGTGACCTTTCCGGGGCTCATCTCTCCCATTCACTCTCTGTAGAGCTCATATATAGCAATTTTATTTGCTCTCCTAGTAAATCAAACCAGCTTCTGTATGGAAGAAAAAGCAAGAATCATGGAACTGAGGCACCCCCCATATAAGAGGAGCTGGGCTTTCTGCTGGCCCCAGTGTGACACTCCACAGAGTGAGATCTCTTCAGCTCAGTTCAAACTCTTGATGGCTTTTGCCCCATTCAGAGACCTCTCCGGTACCTTCTATGTGGGTTTTCAGCTTCTTCTTTCTACTTGTTTCTGGTAGGCCTTCCCAGCACTAGTAACCTAACAAGTGTTTAAGGGAAGGGTAGATGAGGTACTAAGTATCATGGGCTAGTGGGTTATACTGGTGGTAAATGGACATTTGGACTTGATGACCTTAGAGGTCTTTTCCAACCTTAATGATTCTGTGATTCCATATCTTTATGAAACATACACTATAAAGAGGTGATGTCTTAAACTGAGGTTTGTTCTAAGCCCATTAATTGAGTTGACCAGGTCAACACTGAAAACATTGCCTTATAGACACCAGAATGAGACTATGATGCTCACTGAAAGGTGAGTGAATGCCAGCACTATCCAGACTGAGCAACCTGCTATTGCTGAGCAGCACAGGGCTGTTGTTGCACAGCACAACAGTGCATTGCCACACTGACTTTATCACAGCCTCCACACTGGAAGAATTGCTCACTCATGCATATGAATTGTAATCCAAATCCAACAGAGCAGTGTAAATAATGACGTTGGAAACATACAGGGAGGGAGAGTCACAAGTGAGACAGGCACAACTCATTTCCAGCTCTATCATTAGAGTGAAGCGTGGGTTACTGATTGCTGTTTTGATCATCCTGCACAGATTCACGGCCTCTGAAACTCTCCCTCATCGCCCCTTGAGAAACTTTCCAGGTTTCTTTTTCTCTTTTCCTTTTTAATATACTTCCTGATGTTTTCCTATGAAATGAACCATCTGTCAACGGCAGATAGAAGCAGTTTCCAATTCAGTTCTATGTGCTAACGGCCCAGTGCACTGTACCACATCATCACGGTGTTTGTGCATGGCCAAATGAAGTTAATGAAGTCTCTCTTTGAAACAGTCACATTCCAGCACTTCTGGCACCTCTACAGCATAATTTCTTTTTACACAGATAAGAAATTTGTTTGGACTGAGATTGTAAAGCTTCATCATAGATCTACAGCTTGCAGGCCCATGGAAGCAGTGGGCAACTGCAGATTGAACTTCACCTTTAGTGACTCAAACCACTCCAATGTGCAGAAATATACAGCACCATGATTTTATTTCCTCTTACAACAAATAGTGACCCCCAGATGGTCACAGGAACGGCTCCTCAAGGCAATACGTGAACAGGGTTATTTGTGGCTTCCAAAACTGCTCTGGAAAACACTGCTTCACCACCTGGTTCAACATCAAAACCACCTTTAAGGTGGTCTGTGAGTATATGTGTGTTCCTGAATCGCTGTCATAAAATACAAATGGCAAGGAAAGAAACAAGGGGAAAAAGGGAATGTTCCAGAGAACAGGGTTGCCCTGTTAGATGAGAGGTGTTTTGCACTCTGCTTTTCACTTCACTTTAAGCCTAATGGATAAATAACGCAGAGCTTCCTTGCCTTCTTTACACGCCCCTTGGGCTCCCTGCTCTCATTGCTCTCCCTTTCCTACCTGACACTTTCACAAATCCTGCTGACACACATTCCTATGGGCTATTGGGATGCCACATCAAATCCTCCTGCTCTGATGTGTGGGAGCACAGCCAGCACAGCACCAGCCTCCCAAGGCTGCTCAGTGTGACGGCCACATGGCAGCAACCAACAAAACAAGACGGGGCAACTGGGGGAAGATCTGCAGCCTTAATGGGGGTTCTGACACAACATTGTTTTTTGGTATGGGCATGTTACAAGTGCATGTCAGAAGCACGATGCAGGTGACATCCTTTCCTGCATCGTCATCTGAGAAATGCAAGCACCTTCCTGATGGAGAGATCTCTGCAGGCAGGTTGATATGCTGGTGATGCCAGAGGGCCTCTCTCTGGAGAAAGACAGATGGAGAAGTCTTTGTAAGGCTGCCATGAAAAGCTGTGGGCCACCAAGAGGTAGATGTAGACAACTGTGAGGCTTTCCCTCAACCTCCTCTGCTATGGGTAGTATAAACCAATGGAACTCATGTGCTGCCCAGAGAGGCTGTGGATGCCCCATCCATCCCTGGAGGTGTTCAAGGCCAGGTTGGATGGGGCCCTGGGCAGCCTGGGCTGGTATGAAATGTGGAGGTTGGTGGCCCTGCCTGTGGTGGGGGAGTTGGAGCTTCATGATCCTTGAGGTCCCTTCCAATCCAAGCCATTCTATGATTCTCTGATCCCCACCACAGGTGTTTCCATTACTCACCCACTATCCAAGGCAAGCGAGGTGCTGGAAAACAAAATTCCAAGTGGTTGACACACTTACGGGGTGCAAATATCATCACAGTGACTCAGGGCTCCTGGGACAGAGGAATCCATATCTGTAGTTCTAATTCTCTCATTTCTCTCATTCAGGGCCAGGATCCTCCTGTGCTCTATCACATAGTAAGAATGGATTAATTAATGTTTCTGTAACACTTTGAAGATGAGGATTTCCGTACAAGTGTAAAGCAGACAAGGTTGTTATAGCTCAGAGTCAAATTAAAGGGAGAACTAAAAGAAAAGGCAGACAACAGCCTGGGAAAGAAATCACGAAAGGTTATTTCAGCAGAGGAGCTGCTATCACTGCCTGTCCTCCCAGCTCAAAGGCTGCACTTGATCATATATTCCTCTGAATTACCTACTGCATCACTTGAATGCTAAAGGCGGAAATAAATACTGGATAAATATCAGGGGGAGGGTTTCAGGTTGCACTGATGCTTACGGTCTGTAATTCCAGCTTTCACACTGAAAATTAATTATTGAGCATTGTAGGAAAAATTAATAAAGGTTACTCTGAAAGGATATGTAAAAAGTTAAAAAAAAAAAAAAAAAGTGAAATAATATTTGTTTCAAAAAATCCCTCTCTGGTAAATTTTAGCTCCAAAGAGCTTGTCAGAGTTCTTTTGCTTGTCTACACAATTTATAGCTGTGTCTGTCTCCTGCTCACAAAGCAGAACTGCTCGTGTGTCACCCGCACAGCAGGGCTTCCTCCTGCTGCCTGTCCGAGGAACCAGAGCTGCCCCCCAGCCCTCAAACCAGTCAGTGCCTCTGGGTGGGCTGTGGGTGCAGCAGGAGATGCACACCAATAAGGGGACAGCAATGGGCAGACCAAGGTACATCCCAGCACCCTCCGATACCCTCCTTCTGTGTTATACCCACCCACCATTCACAACATCACACAAACACAGTTCTGTGACTGCCCCATCACCAGCACACACTGAGTTTCTACCTTTATCCTTCAGGGAAAGTGCAGTTCTCCTCCCCAGCTGTGCACCGTCTGTCTTGGTGAGAGGATCAGCTCTGCCAGCAACTAAGAGATGCATGGAAATAACACAGTAAGAGAAATAATCAGTGCCCTGACAGGACCAGGGAAAATTCATCTCTATTTTATATATTTTCCAGCTCTCCCCAGTATTCTCTTATCCCCACTGTGATCTCCCTGTGAAGCTGAGCTCATTTAACCACCTATGTTGTGAACATTGTTCATGAAATGCTCTGAAATCAATATGAGTTAAAGAAAGCATGTGCTTTCTGAACTATATTTAAGTATATACAACCTGTGTAAGAACAAACAAACAGTTCTTGGTGTTAAATATTTCTGCTCAGCACTCCCAGCTCACCGGGGTCTCCCCATCATTCTCCAAGCTGTACAATGGGTTTTTGCTGTCTCCCTATTAGGCTTCACTTGACGCAGGGGACCCAGCTGCGACCCAGCTACATCACAGAATCACAGGGACATCACCACAGGGACAAACATTTCCAAGGAATAAAGCATTCCCATACAATGAAAATAGGTAAAGGCAAACAAGCAGCTGACTCGAATAAGCAGGAAAACATGCTGAACACCTTATTTCTTCACATTCTGAAGTCATATTCAGCCTGAGCAATGCACTAAGAAGGAGGACAGATTTGCCAGCTCCTTTCCTCAGCCTCGATAGCAGGACTGCATACATTAATATACTCATTGTTACTTACTTCAAGCATTGCTGGTTACGTTTGTGACCAAGCTGTTCATTGCTTGCACTGTTGCATTTGGCTGGCTCTTTATAAGCCAGCACCATATTAAGCTGAACTCAATTACCTCAGCTCTACAATAATCACAGTGTTCCTGTTGGCATCTGGAAGAAACTCTGAAAATTAACTTTGCTCCAGCATATCTTAATTAGAGCTATCTCTTTCAGCTTGCATGTAGAAAAGGAGTTTGCAGCAAGTGGAACAGCAGCTGAAAGAGAAAGTGACTTGCAAGGCATGGAGGAACGTGAGGCTTCCAATGGCTGAGTTGTCCTTTCATCACCTTATAATAGCACACTGAGTCCAGCCGGGCAGCACTCATGGTTAGCAGCTGTGTGATTGGCAAGAAATGATTGCTAGAGAGCACAATTAACATTCACTTGAAGTCGATGTAATTTGTATTAGTTGCTATTGCCATGTTCATTGGTAATCAACACAAATATTAACCCATTTTAGATCTCTCATCATATGAGTGCCCGACCTGCAGACAAACAGGCAAGGCTGTTCAGCTGCCAGGATGGGTTTTTCCCCCTCAGACTCTGGGGAGTTATTTGCTAAGCAGCAAGGTAAGCTCTCCAACATTTTACCATGGCGGGCTCACTGCGAGGCACTACAGCAATTCTGGGAACTGCTCTACTGGGACGTGGCCACAGTCTGCAAGAAGAGAGGAAGAAAAGCTGCGCTGATCTTTATCATAATTCACAGACTGATATTTCTACTTATCCACATTACCGATATGTGGGGAAAAGAAACCTGTAGGGTTACCTGAGGTCAGAACCATAATCGAACAACTATAATCTAACAATGTCTAATGAGAAGCTGGAGGTAGCTTGGGAGACAGCTGGGAGGGAAAGGTGAGATCCCGCAGTCGCTGTTAAAGTAAAAAATATTCTCTTTGACCAGCTCCACTGCTTAGCTCTGAAAACGCTGTTAAATTACTACATTCCTTCTGAATTTGCTAGGGAAAAGCATCCAAGAGCTGCAGTCCTGAACCTGCAACCATCTTAATTGGTTAAATACTAATTATCTTGCAACTCTTCAGCATTTGTCTGAGATACTGCAGCAGGAAGAGTAATTAGCACATTATCGCTAGATTATCCCTCAGCAGTTAAGACTGGCAATAAGGTGTTGATGGTAAGAAACTATTTTCTTTAACACTTGAAATGATAAAAGCAGTTGCCAGATGAGAACAACTCCTTATTCCTTTTATCACAAGAGAAAGCACCCAATAACCATCATAGAATCATAGAATGGCCTGGGTTGAAAAGGCCCGCAGTGCTCATCTGGTTCCAACCCCCTGCTGTGTGCAGGGTCACCAACCAGCAGCCCAGGCTGCCCAGAGCCACATCCAGCCTGGCCTTGAATCCTGCAGGGATGGGGCATCCACAGCCTCCTTGGGCAACCTGTGAACAGTGCATGCTTTCTTTAAACCCCTGCTTGTATGGACAGCGAGGGCACAGGAACTCTTTGGTGGGACCATGCAAAAGGGCCATGGAGCCATGGGAAGCTCCAGTGCAATGTGGAGACTGATGAAAACTCAGTGCTGCCCACCCAAAGATGGGCTCCAGTGGGAACACAGCAAAACATTTCACGGACAACAATGACTTTCTTTAGTTTCAAGTTTAAAAATCAATGCTATACTTAGAATCACTAATCACAGAATCATTAATGTTGGAAAAGACCTCATAGATCACTTGGTCTCGCTTGGATTCCCATGTAACAGCAAGAAAATAATTGCTAAATGGCTAAGGAACATTTGGTGAGCCCTATGGGATTAGCAAGCCCTATTTTCCTTCTAAAAATACATTATGCATCAAACTGGGGAAAGGACTCTCTGGGCAAAGAGAGCCACAGACATCCTGAGGATTACAGTACTACCAGAGGATCTGCTTTAAAGCACCCTTTCGTAAGGATGGCTTATGACACACCTACCTTCTGCAGTAAAAAGGAGCTTCTCTCTTTTTTCCTCCAACCTGATTTCAGATTCCCCTCTTCCAACATTCCCAGTTATTAAGGAGCCATTCATTACCTGTTTCTTCACACCTACAAAAGAAAAAGGAATGCAAGTTGATCAATTATAATTATTATGGGCATTCCTTTTGCTCCTTTCCTGTTAATTAAATCTTAGAACTGAAAGATTGCACTGTATTTTCGTAACCTCTAGGTCTCCATATGCACGACAAGCACATTGCTGACTTAAGTAGCCTTATTTTCCTTCTTTAAGGAAGACAAAAGTAAATTCCATTAATCCTTAAGTATATTCACTTTCAGTAGTTTGGAGCATAGAGCAATTTGAAGAGAATATAGTCATCTCCCTGAACAGCACTTAATAACTTGGCCAAATTCAGCTTGTTTGGAGCATTATTTCATAGAATCGTAGTCCGATAGAAAAGCCTGGGTTGCAAAGGCCCACAGTGCTCATCCAGCTCCAACCCCCTGCTGTGTGCAGGGTTGCCAACCACCAGCCCAGGCTGCCCAGAGCCACATCCAGCCTGGCCTTGAATGCCTGCAGGGATGGGGCATTTCAAATCCATGTTTCTCTACTATAACCTAAAAATTATATACACAAAAAACCGCAGAGGTCATGCTGGGAGATGCAGAGTTGAGCACGGCTCTCCATGTATCTGTATCCATGTATCTCCATGTCATTGGGCCCCATCCTCTCACCCCACATTCAGACAGGACCAGATGAGAGTTTTGTCAATTTCCTACCATGAATGAGCTTTTATAACACATTTTCTTCATTTTGAATAATTGAGGCTGTTGGTGCAGTGGGTCATTGGATCCAACACCCACCTCAGATATTTCCTGCAACAGCCTTAGGCCAAATCTGTTCAAAAGTTAATCAAGCTGAAAGGTCGCAGAATTTAATAACTACCAAGGAAGAGGTTTTATGTTCCCTATACCACTCATTATGTTATCTTCCAACAGGAAATATATTTTATGGTAATTAGACCAAGTATTATTTTCACTTATATGAGGCAACTGATTACTGTTCTTCCTAGTTTTGCCCTTTGCCCAGTTTTGTAATAAACCTGCAAGGAAGCAGACCTGGCTCTGTCCCAGCAGCGATTTGCTTCCCTTCTTTCCTTGGTTCACTTTTAAGGAAGGACTTCGCTTCCACATCCCGCACCTTCCACACAGAACAGCAAAGTTACTCCTTTCTTCTCCTAAAAATACAACACCATCAGTGTGAAACGTAGCATTCAGTTTAAGTGTATGTGGGCAGGTTGTTGGAGAGCTGACTGCAGAAAAATAGTAAACAGGGTCCCATATGGCTATCAGTGCTTTAATTTGGCAATAAACAAAACGCAGAAGAGAAACTCAAGGCCAGGTTGGATGGAGCCCTGGGCAGGTATTAAATGTGGAGGCTGGTAGCCCTGCCTGTGGCGGGGTGGTTGGACCCTCATGATGTTTGAGGTCCCTTCCAACCCCCTGTGATTCGATGAAACTCCAAGCCACACACATTTTTCACCTGTGTAGTTTACCACCATACTTTCTGGTTTACTCTGAGCTCACTGGGAGAACAGCACAAACCATTCAGCCTCAGAACCTGGGGCAGATCCTTCCTTGGAGTGCTTTTCCATTACCTTCAACAGCCTTATAACCGCTGGTCTCCAACAACATCCCATCAGGCTCAATTCCACAAAGTTCAGCTTTTGCCTAAACCTTCTTAAGCACAGTTACTTCCCTTCCACTCTATATCGTCTTGGCTGGGATCTTAACTCCTCCACCTCTGAGATTCAAGATCCACTGAACAGACAGACACCAGGGAAGGGAGCAGAGTCACAGCCTGTGCACACATGCACCTGGTACGTGCATCTCTGCTGCAGGCAGCCAACACCTGCAGGCATGGAAAATGAGACAGCACCTACAGTGAGACAGCACCTGCATGACTGAGCCTTTAATTTAATCAGCCATACACAGCTCTCGCTTCTTATCTGCTCAGCTTAACTTCAGCTCCTTCTCAAATGCTGGAGCAAAATATGAAAGAAACCCTTTGAGAGCCTTCATCAGTATTCACCAACCCCTCCAGCAATGCTCCAGTAGAGGGGATGCAACCACTGGGCAACCAACTCCTCCCATCCCTATTGCTTTCCCGTCAGCATCAATGCATGCAAGACAAACCTGAGCATCGCTGTAGCACCTTGAAGCAGTTCAGGGAGGGAGGCAGCTGGTAGAGCTGCTTCACTTCCACACACAGTGGTTTTGCAGTTGTGCTTCCATGGAAATCCACAGTGATGCACTTCTTTCTCTGAAGGAACTTAATGCTCTTCTCCTTTGGAGTCCTTTGGAGTATTTCTCACCTGGGCTTTCCAGGTAAGCATGGTAGCAACAAGCTTACAGCACAAGATGGGGATTTAGAGAAATCAATGGATAATGGCACCTGAGAAGAAGGCACCACGGGAAAAAAGGGTGCTGGGGTCACAACAGCCCTGTGTGCCTTGTCATGGAGGGTCCCACCTTTTATCAGACCATTCGCAGTCTGATAAATATACACAACACTGTAAAGCAAACTGTTTGTACATTATTGTTATTCTCTATACACAGTGTCTGGCTGGAGAATTGAAATTCACTGTTTACATGGGAAAAATTGCTGTAAATTGAAACCAATAAAATTCTCAAATCTTCATAATCAGGTCAATTTCATGCCCGGGAATCCCAGGTGGTTTTTTAAAGGGAGAGGGGGAATCTTTAGATTAGAGTAGAGAAAGCAGGAGTACAACTGGTGTTCTAAGAACAGCTCAGACTGCAGGTAAGGATTTCTTCACATCATCCAGGCTCAGATTTACCCACAATTTCAAGGTCACAAAGTCTCATTATTCCTATGGTGCTCCACGATGCCATCTCTTCTGGCACCCATGGATGTGCAGGAGCTCTGAATGCTGCGCCCATGGGGCAGCAGCAACCTGGAGCACATGGGAGGGCATTGAGGTGAGGGTCCTGTGTGCTCAGGAGGCCTTCAGACACCCATGAGCAGCCAAAGAGGGTCTTTATTTTCTAGAAGAGGAGACACTTCCATGTATATCTTAAATTTCAGTCAATTTTTGGTTGTTGCTTCTTTGCGCTCCCGCATATTTTTCATGTATATTTTATGAACTCCATTAGAATTGCAGGGAGATTTTCTCCAGTTTGAAGTGAAATATTTCGTGGTGTTTTTTTTTTAATGTAGTATTATGAAAACCTAAGGATGAAGACAACGGTTTTATGTTTCGGAACTGACTATTTAATGGGACTTCTCCTAGATACGGGACGTTTACCTTCCTGCCATGTTTTAACTTCTTTATTTGCAGCTCTGAGGTGTTTTAATGCCTTCTTTAACACAGTGCTATTGGTACAATGTGTCATCCTTCTCTCCATAAAGGTCTGCATGATGCTGCATTGAGGATGTGCTTATTAGCTATTACTTATACTGGAATTGTGGGTGCCTTCGGAAATGTTTTCTTCCATCACGTAAATATTTTCATGCAGATCTCTGAATGTACCTTGAAATGTTTTGTATCTATTTTAATGCATTAAATGCAAAGATAGTATTTTCAAGGTTTAGTCGTTTCTTTTTAAAGAGGCTTACATTAAACCGTTATGAAAATTCATGTCATGGGATTTTATGAATAAATTTTATCCCCAAAAGTGCATAAAGAAGGTATTATAATGGAAAGTTCTGCAATACGACTGATACAACCCAAAATCATGTAGAAAATAACACGGGTTGCAGGAATTGCCCATTGCCTTGCAAATGGATGTTGCCACAGTGAGCTCAGGGAAGGACACTGCCCATCCCATGCAGGGTAAAACCACAGCAACAGCAAGCAGGCAATATGTCTGTGTGGATAAGTACTTGTCTTCCTCCTTGCTCAGCTGTAATTTAAAGTTTAATATTCCAGATCCAAAACAGACTGAGGGAGGAGGTCTACCACATTGACCCTCTAAACCCTTATTAATCCACCAAAAACTGCTGATAAGATCCATTCATGGTCCATTAATGATCATTTCACAATAACAGTAGGAGTTTTTCGAGAGTTTCTGTTTTCTCTGAACATAGAGAGTAGCTGGGTAAGTATCTGCAATAGGTGAGCAAAGGAAAACGATGGTTGCAGCTTCCTTTCCCACCGTAGGAGCAGCAGGGCTGGCAGTGGCTGTGTTGGCGGCAGCAGCAGCACTCATGAAAAAGGGTGAACGACCATGTGAGACCCATTACAAGTGTGCTTTATAGGGTCAGGCAACCCTGTGCTACTAATGCTATGAAAGCCACAGCCTCAAGCAGGGCATTGATCAAACTGCAGGCCATTTGATTTTAACAAGGTCATTTGTTACGCTGCTCAAACTTTCTTTCACTAAAGAGGTTCTGATTCCTGGCTGTTCCTAAGAAAGAGCAAACCTGTCCCTTGCTGTGGCACCTGCAGCCTGGGCTTTGGGGTTGGCTTGACACAACTCAACCAGGTTACTCTGAGCATGGGGGAGAGAAGGGTAGCAGGACTGCATGAATGCAAGCGGTCACCCACAGGCACCGCCGCACTCAATGAATCAGTACACCCAGTGAACTTGTTATTTTGAATCAGTGCCACAAACTGCAGCTCCTCGCTTAGTTTTTCCCAAATAAGTACCACTAGGAGTCCAATTTTTATGACATACTTAAGTTTGGATTTTAAATTTTAAACAACAGAACGCTGGATTGAATTTTGCATTTAGCAGAGATACAAATCCCATAACTGGTAGTTTGGTGTCTGCAGAGGTTCGACTATATTGCTTTAAAGAACCAAAATGCAATTATTGACAAAAAGTCATTTTAGCTTTAGTGTTCCACGGTTGCAAAGGGCTCAGTTATAAAAGAGACTGAGATGTTTTTATTATTTGTCTCTTATCTTGATGCCAAGTCTATTGAAATTCTCTGCAGCTCCCCACTTTATGACATAATTTTTAATATCTAACACAGACAATAAACAAAATAATTTAAAGAGATGATACGATACATCATTTTGTTATTTCTTCCATTATACAGCAAGGTTTGCTCACAATATAAACCATTTTAATTAGAGGACAACAAAGTCATCTCTCTGACCCCCTTGAGTAGCTCAGAATTACAATAAATTATAGTGAATTGATATTTGGAGAAGTATTGGAGTAGCAGCCCTGGTGAGGAATCATATCATAGAATGGCCTCGGTTGAAAAGGACCGCAATGCTCATCTCATTTCAAACCCCCTGCTATGTGCAGGGTCACCAACCAGCAGACCAGGCTGCCCAGAGCCACATCCAGCCTGGCTTTGAATGCTTCCAGATATGGGGCAACCTTCTCCTTGGGCAAGGAGACATTCTCCAACAAAACACTGCAATATACATAATCTTCATACCTGGAATCATAGACTCATGGAAAAGACCAAGGAAGGAAAAGATCATCAGATTCAACCATCAAACCAACCTACCACCTTCCGTCATGAAACCATGTCCCTAAGCACTTTATCCACACTCTTAAACACCTCTGCCATGTCTCTGGGCTGCCTGGTCCAATATCTGAGCATCTGTCTTTGAAGAATTCTTCTTAACACCTGATGCAATCCTCCTCAGCATATCCTGACATCATTTCCTCGCACCCTATTTATCACTTGCCACCTGAGAAAGGAGAGTAACACCTCTTCACTCCAATTTCTTCCAGGTACCACAGGGAACGATGAGGTCACTCACAGCCTCCTCTGGTTGCACTGCCTCCGATAGAATCACAGAACAGCTCAAGTTGGAAAAGACTTCCAAGATCATCAAGTCCAACTACAGGCTAACCACACTACCCTAACTCTAACAAGCCACTTTACAAGCCACACAATTGCTTCCTTTCCTTTGGAGCAAGGTGAAAATGGTCTAAGGACATGCCAGATAAAGTTGAATGCAACGGATGTGTGTCCTCAGGATGGTTCAACACACAACATTGCTGCCTTTCTCCCCCTTACATTTAGTTAGGAGCACTGCATGGAATCAGTTTATTTCAAGCAAAGTCAGTTGCCAAAAATCTCCCTCTAAGACACAAAATTCACCAACCACTTCACTCCTAGTACAGCACAACACAGCAAGTGTACGCAGCTCATACACCACAGCACCAATATATTATCTCCTCTCCATTAAGGTCTTCTGCCTGCAGCATCACTGGCAAATTTTAACAGCAATTGCTTTAACAGGAAAAAAAGAAAAGATATCCTGCAATGTCAGTAGAAGTTTTCAAGGTGACTGCAGAGAGTCCAAACACTGCATTGGAGCTGCTGTGAGTCACTGCAGCTCTCCCACGGGGGCAGAGTTGTTCCTACCTGCACTCCCTCATGCCCAGGAGGAATCTAGTTTACATCCCATGAAAGATCTTTTCAGTGAGGAAAAAAAGTCATACTGTCGTCTGAGAATGTTTCTGATACGTTTGAGAAACAGGTGAGGTACAGTCAGCTACAGTCAGCTTTCATTTATTTTTTTCCTGCTAAGTCGTGATGGATTCAAGCCAAGCAATGAAGACATACCTCTGAAGTGCTAAAGGGAAATAAGCTCCATATCCAATTCTGGTCCCTAAAGTAGACCCTGAGACTCGTTTGTAGCTCTAATCCCTTTCATCCAAGCTGTTCCCAAGACAGATGGAGCCCACGGGTCTGCCTGCTGGAGCTACTCACCTTGTGAGGATGGACGAAACATAGACTCAGGATAAACTGAAACCTGTTTTCCTGTGATGCTTTGCCTCATGCTCTCTAGTTAGAGACATTGTGTGACCGTATTTGATTTTGCTGTACCTGTTCACTGTGAGGTTAAGCAATAATGAAAGAGGAAGCCTTACATCAGGAAGCTACAGACAAAATCAATGGAGCACGAACAAACTCAACACCATAACATCTACAAAAGGACTGAAAGCATCCAGCTCTGCAAAATGCTACCACTGCTTTACCAAGGCCAGCATGAGATTAGGTTAACTTCCATCCAACAGCCGCGGATTTATAAATGCTTAATAATGGAGGTGAAATTCATATCCAGCTGAACACTTTAACACAGAAACCACGTCCTTGCAACCCTGAAAATTCAGTTTCAAGCCCTCGTTAACGTGTAGAAGTACTTTTTCAAGTACCCACTGGATTACAGTTTGAAGGCATTCAAGAAAATTCTCTGTAATAAAGCAGGTTGTGTGGAACACGCTTGTGTTGGAGGGGAAGTGAAAAGCTATCGCTGAAGATGAAATATTCTGACACGGTTGAAAAGAAATGCTTTGCAGAAATGTCAGTTTCAGCAAACTTTAAAAACATTTTTCACCCAAATCACATTTCAGGGTGTGCTTTGAGCAACATGCACACAGAGCACAGTAACTCGTCAATGCCTGCTGATATCAAATGGGCCTTTTGCCCCACATCCCCCATGCCATTCCAATGTCCAGCCCATCCCTTCACCACAGCCCCATGGCCCCATCCTACCAGACACGCTCATCCATATTCAGAGGCTGGCAGTTTCTTGCTGTGGCATCTTGTAGCTTTATCCAGAACATGGCAGGCATCTCCATTTTTTCCAATGACTTTTCAAGAACAACTTGTCCCTTTGGCTGGCCGTGGTGCTGTGACACTCAATGAGAAGATGTTCAGAGGATGTTTAGGATGTTTCTAATCAGCTTGCTGGGATCAGAAGCATTAAGAGATCCTCTGCTCCTCTGAAGAATCTCCCCACACCGAATCTCCATTAATACCCTGCACAGCCTACAGAATGTAATGCAGGAAAAGAAGAACATGAAACAAAGCTCGCTGAGCTATGCCCAAACAAACAGCACACTCAGCTGAACAAGTCTGCTGGGTAAGGAATTGTGTTTTTCTGCAGTTACTCTTGTAGCTATAGTCACTTTGAGGAAATATTGAGCCTTTCCACACTGCTTGTCCCAGGGAAGCTTAAAGGTGTCAGCATGTGGAAGTGATGAGTGATTAAAGACAAGTGACTGTGAAACCCTCCCTCCCATCACAGCCTTCACCTGGCCAGGCTCAAACACACAGGGATGCCCTTGCACAAAGGCAGAGTCAGACCCTGCAGTGACTTCAAGCAGGGTTTATTACTGAGAAACTTGCAACTAAATCCCAAGTGGCACAATTCACCTGCCATGTCATTGGAACCAAAGAACTGAGAGTGGTGGTGATGTCCAGGAGAGGAGCAGAAGATGATTCTGATGACATGAATGGCAGAGACAATGAAACATCCCTCCACCCCCAGCAGAGGGGACCAAGGTGGGTTGTAATCTCACTTCCATGTCAGCCCTATGGATACTGAAGGGTTTTGCTGAAAGAAAACATGTTATTGACTGTTAATATGGTCTTTCACTCTTGAGAAAGCACTGGTTCAGCAGTATAAGGCAGAAAACAAGACATGGATACAGAGTGCAGCAGTTGGTTTAGGACGTGGCAACACAACATTGGACAACACAGCACTGTCCAGCATGGCAAAGCAAGATGCCTTTATCTATCTCCAGTCTTTTACCAGTATTGGTGAAAAGAAGCTACTTAAAGCTCTGATGCCTTCCTAAGAAAATCAGCTCTGAAAACAGCAAGATGCTCAAAGTCTGTTAGGTATATATGAGCAGAAAATAACCGCTGCCTCCTCTGATGCTAAGAAATTAACATTGCTAGTTTTAGACAGATATTTGAATTAATATTAACCACCCATTAAAATAAAATAAATTTTCCATTTTTAAGTATGTTTTACAGGAGAACTGACAACGTTCACGAGACTTAAAATCCACATATCACTTTAATGCAAGAGCAGTACTTTGGAGGAAAGCATTATGTGGACTGCTGTGCCATAGACTGGGGCTATATTACTGCTAATAATGTTGTCTTAGGAATATCTAAATGAAGGTGCATAATGATGGGAGCACATTGCTATAAGCACTCTGGTACAAAAACGTTTTTTAACGCTGTGGGCAGTGGCATCAAATTAAAAATACACAGTAAATCCTATTATCTGGCAGTTTATTTAGCAATTTGCAGCTTGCAAACACAGCGGGCTGCTGATTCATTAGGATGAACGTCGCCAAAAATAAAGCTCTTACTTTGTAATTGGACTTTAAAGGCAAAATCACAGAATCCTGGCAGCACTTTTTCCCCTTATCCCAGATGGATTTGCTCAGGCCTGGGGAAAACTTTGATTTGGGCACAAATTTACAAGGGACATGGAAATCTTTACATCTGATTCTATTGCAAAGTTACCAGCTATGCAAATAGCCTCACAGCAACCTTCTGAGAGCATAAGCAGTGTCTTTGGCCAAGCCAAGTATTTGCAAGAAGCTGGAGATGCTGGTATGTCTGCCTGGTACTTTGCTTGTCCATTGGTTGAAGGTGAAATGGAAGTGGATGGGTGGAAGCTGCTAAAGAGAAGGCACAGCTGGTTGTGAATAGGGGAAGAGAGACTGGTCCTTATTCGCTGTTGCATTGCCATAATGCTTTCTGGAGAAAATGCTGCATTTTCCAATGGATTTTGCAAAGCAGAATCCCCAAAGTACTTCTTTTCTTCCTTCTTTTTTCCCTTCCCTGCTATCCCACATTCCTTCTTTCCTTTCTTCCTTTCTTCCATCCAGCCACCCATCTCATTAAATCACCTGTGCTGCTCTGTGCCACAAAACAACATTCCCTCTGCAGCCAGACCAAGTGCTGCTCCAACACAGACACTGCTCTGCTGCAGATATACAATAACTTGAGTACTCCCCACCAGTTAATAAAAAATGAATGCCAGGTTATCCAAAGTAATTGCCTTTACTTTGTCCCCATTACTCCGCTGTAAATTACACTGATCTGTTTCTGCAGAAAACACGCTCTGAAAGCACAGTGAATGAATCTATATGAATTTGGTGACTGGAAATCACTTCAATTATATGACACTATAAGTCATGAATAAATATGCCTTCACGTTTTTGGTACTATCCTGCCCAAGCAGTGTTAGCACTTCGCATCATTTGGCTCTCAGAGCTCACATTAAACACCCAAATCCTGAAGTGGAGCTGCAGCAGAAGGGAGAGCAGTGGATGTCACTTAGCCACAGTGCTTTACTTTCAATTTACATCAGAGCACTTTGACCCCAAGTTTATCACAGCAGAAAATAAGGCTGTAAACTGGAATCGGTGTCTGTCTTGTTTATGATTTGGCAAATGCTGCCATTCACCAACTGCCCAAATTAAACATAGGTATTGTGGCAAATCACTGACAGCTGTTCTGCCCAGCGGTACGAAGCCTCAAAACAGATAATGCATTAAAAAACACTTCAGTTCATTTCTGTACTAATTAAAGCACCAGAACTCAGTCTGGATTTCAGGAAGCGCTGCTGAAGTTGCACAGAAAACCCTGTAAACTGCGCTGCATCAGACTGAACAAAGCCACCAGGAGCTGGGGTGAGTTGCACTAAAGCACCTCTCAGCATCCTTTGAATGCTCCACAGCTTGGGAGGCTTCCAAAGCCAGAACAAGAAGGTATCTGGGTAATAAAGTCCCATTATGTTTAGAACCACAGAATCATCAAGGTTGAAAAAGACCTCCAAGATCATTCAGCCCAACCATCCACCTATCAGCAATATTTCCCCACTAAACCATGGCATGTGTTTTCTTCCATATCCTTCCCCTGGGCTTTCTGAGAAACAAAAGCAAGGAAAGCTCAAAATGACCAGAAATTAACATCCATCTCTTCAGGGCAGAGGAAAAATGAGTACTTTGCAGGGTCAGGACCTGTTCAGTGGTGTTCTCACTACAGCCTATGTCTCCTAAGGAAAAACACAGTGTGGTTATTACATTAATGTGTCACGGATATATTTATTAATAAATATTTAATAGCATTTGTGAGAAGTGAGTTATACGAGCGTGGCTATACCAAGAAGGCAATGGTTTCCTTGTGCCTGCTGGCAGAGGACACAGCCCTTAACTACCAGACTCTTCTCTGTCTCTTCCAAAGCAGTCAGTCCAGAAAGATGCAACCCCCAGGACTTCAAAGAGATTGCATTAAAAGAGCCAAAATCTGCAAAACCTCAAATATCCTAAAACACTGATCTCAGGTTGGCCTTTGTTTAGCAATCCTATAAACAGCTTATCCTAAAAATAACCTGACAAAGAGAGGTCAAATGCAATACAGGAATCTCGTGCCCTGAGATCAATACTACTAAAATATAGAACAATGCAAAATACATCTCCACTGTCTGCCCCTCTGTCTATCATCAAACCAACATCACACTGATAATCCTATCCAAGGAGAAGACAAAGAATAAAACACAGTGAGCAGCTGTGAGCTCTGGAACAGCAGGAAACAGAACAGGCTGGTAGAAATAAACACATTTTCTTTGAGGTAAAGGATGAAAAAATATAATATATAATCATCTCACTCTTTCAGCCTCTGTAATTAACGTCTGAATTCAGATTAATAATGACATGAATGTGCACTTGGCTGGTGAGCCTGATCCTGACAAAAACCCTGTAACTGAGGCCAGCTGCCCAACCCAAGTGTGGCTTTGGGACCTGAAGAGATCCCTCGTGCTCCTCACCTCCTGACTGCTTCTCTGAGCTCTGCTAAGCATGGCTTTAATTGTGCTCTTTTTGTTTGTTTGCTTATCTTGCATAAAAGTGTTTGAATTTCAGGGACGTTTCTTTTTCTCCAAGCACATACACAAGTAAATGAATATATTACAAGCATTAGGATAACCACAACTGGCATCAATAAAAGCTCACAGAAGCATAAACCATTACATTCTGCAAGAAGTGTAATAGTTGGAAGAGCCATTTCTAATGCTGCCATCCTCTAGGGTCTTCAATTAAGCCTGTTAGCTTCTCTCTTCTTCAAGCACTAATAAATCTACAAAAGAACAACTAAAACAGACATCCTATTATATTGAAAATATATAACTTATGTAAAATGCCTGTTTATCCATTAGCCAATACTCAATTTCTCAGCCCTATATAATCCGATTTGTCGCCATGCCCCATCCACATGGTGCAGTTCCTCTCCCGTGAACTGTTTTCCTGTCTCCATAGTAACAAATAAGCTCTGAAAGGGGAGGAAGGAATAGGGCAATGTAAAAAAAAAGAAGGGCAATAACACCATAAAAATCAGAATCAAAAGCTGGAACCATCCCAAATGTTTTGTTTTGGCTCCGCAAGGTTTGTGCCCAGGAGCATCCTTGTCTCAAAGCAGCAGGAAGCTCCAGGATCTTCCCACTCCCTCTTCCCTGGGTTAATCAAGTACTTCTGCTCTTAGCGCCGCAGTATCAAGACATCATATTGAATTAAGAAATTAAATCGTTGCTGCTAATGAGGTCTACATCCACAGCCTTCAAATTTCCATGCCCGTTGGGTAAACAGCACAAATTTGGCAGCAGAATTCATTACAGGCACCACACGCGGCTCAAAATACATCATTGATCTTAATGCATAATAAAGCCAAAGTGGTAAAAACACTTCCGCAAAACATGAGAACAAATTCCATCTGTCCAGAAAAAAAATAGTCTTAAGGAAGTGTTACCATACATTTGAACACACACCTGAGATGAGGCTGGAGACAAGACAGCACTGGGAGGACTTTCAGTCTTCCCAACCAGCAAACCAGAGACTTGTTCCTGTGTCACTCCAGGAGAGGATACAGTGGGGCCAGAGCTGACCCTGGACGTGGGTTGCAGAAAGGACCCTACTCCCAGGCTCCCAGTGCAAAGAGTGAGGTCTCCCAGTCTGAAAAGAGCTTTAGAAAGGGCAGGAAACAGCTCTGCAAGGCGAGTATTGCACTGACTGCAAGACATCTGAAGACAGAACCTCATCTGCCCAACATAATGACTGGATGGCTGGCAGCCATGCTCTGCAAGCGCCTGTAAATACCCCACCAGCCATACACTGAGCCACAACACCAAAAGAGATTTCAGCCTCGGAGAAATCAGAATACACCATATTTCACCCCACAGAGCACTGTAGTTCCGCATAACAAAAACAGAAGTTAAATTCAAACCAGCCCTTAGGCTGAAGAGTAATTGCCACTATCACACAAACTTCGTCATTCAGGAAATATACTTTAATCTCGCCTGTCTCTTTGAAAAGACACTTTCCCACTCTGGTTTGACTGAAGTTGGTCTCTAAGTATCTGTTCAAGGCTAGGAAAGAAACCAATATTTTACATTTATTGAACTTGTCATTGCAAGAATCACTTGTTCTTTGGTTTCTGACAGAGAACAATCCCCACACAAACCCAGGCAGCATTTAAAGAGAAAAGGATCCCAGCAGCCCTGCATCCTCCCAGCTCCCCAAACAAGAGCCTACAAACCTCAGCCCAACTCCCCAGGCCTTCCCAAGCCATACATTGCTCCCCATGGGGCCAATCTGCCATCAGCTGGAGGCTCTCTCTCCTTTGTGGTAGGGGGCAGACAGCCACTTACCCACCAGTAATCCTTCATACTGTAGAAGTCTCTCTCCTATTTGACCACCATGAAATTGTATGAGCTGACTTGATTTAAAAGTTGAACTGCTCTGTATCTCATGAATGAAAATACTCAGGAAAAGCCAACAGCGTTTATTTTCTCCACCACAATCGCTGTTGATTTTGCAGTTTCTATTCTTTTCCTTGCTGTTTATTTTTCTCTCCAAAGGAGCCATCTCTCAAGCAGTTCCTGCATTGTGCCTTTCAGAAAGACTCGCTGTGCAGAAGGCAAAGCTGATGTGGTTTAACCCAGCAGCAGCTCAGCACCACACTCACTCCCATGCCAGTGGGGTTGGGAAAAGGGCACAAAGTGCAGGAACATGGGGGATGAGAGAAGGACAGTTTAATAAGGGGGGAGGTGGGGGACAGAAGAATAAAATATAACATCAAGAAAAGTACTCAAAACAAGCGATGCCCAACACATTTGCTCACCATCCAGCAACCCATGCCCAGCCAGTCCCCAGGCAGCATCTGCCTCCAGCCAACTCCATGATGATGCATGGTATGGGATCACAGAGTCACAGAACCATTGGGTTGGAAGGGACCTCAAGGATCATGAAGCTCCCACCCCCCTGGATCATGCAGGGCTGCCAGCCTCCACATTTAATACCAGCCCAGGGCCCCATCCAACCTGGCCTTGAACACCTCCAGGGATGGATGGGGGGGCACCCACAGCCTCTCTGGGCAGCTGTTCCAGCACCTCACCACTCTCAAAGAACTTCCCCTGGCATCCAACCTAAATCTTCCCTCCTTCAACATTTCCCCTTGTCCTGCCATTATCCACCCTTTCAAAGAGTTGAACCTGAAGGACATCCCTTTGGTCAGTGTATGTCAGCTGCCCTATTGATGATTTCCATCTGAAACTACAACCAAGCAGTGTTGTTTTTCTTAGAAACAGTGGACACGGGGACCTTTCATAGACATTCCTGAACTGTAAGAAGCGAATCTCATTCCAATTAAATGGAATTTTGGAAATGCAATTAATTACACAGTTGATAAGAGCGATTTTTTAATAGAATGACTGACAGAGAATTTGTACTCATTTTGCTTCTTTGTAATCCCTAGCTGATACTCTGTCAATGATCCGGGAGGCCCAGGAGCACAAAGAAAAACCCTTTGCTACATTCTCAAAGGCAACTGAAAAAAAGACGACATCTTCAAGCAAAGCAAGCTAGCTTTGCTAAACCTAGTGGAACTTCCCTGATTTGCACTGGCTTAATACATTGCTGTTTTGCTTTGGGAATTTCATCAGAACTCAGAGTTTTCAGAAAGTGATAGTTGTTTTTAGCATCCTAATCCCTGCCAGACAGTAAGACCCTTCGGCTTCCTTTCAAAACAGAGACACCCAGCAAAAGTATTGTCAGAACCAGAGACCAATTTCTTACAGAAGTGCTGGTGTTAGCGAAAATTGATCGTACACTACTTATTGAATTGCAAAAAGATGCCTAGCTAATCCTTTCAAACTTCATAAATATATTTCTCGCTGAAGAGCGAATCTTTCTGTCATTGGCAAATTGGACTATCAAGGCAGGAGAGATTTGCTGGCTGCAGATGTGTTCCCTGGAGGAGCAGAGCCGTGCGTGTGCTGCAGTGGGGATGGTTGGTGGGGACATGGTATGAGGGAAGGCCCAACCAGCCCAGCGCTATTTCCACCCCTGGTTCATTTCCAAACTATTACTGTGAAGCCACTTCATGTGGAAAGAAAAGTTTCTTGCTGCAAATGTAAGTAATCCATAGGATCATAGAATGGCCTGGGTTGCAAAGGCCCACAGTGCTCATCCAGTTCCAACCCCCTGCTGTGTGTAGGGTCACCAACCACCAGACCTGGCTGCCCAGAGCCACATCCAGCCTGGACTGAAATTATGCTGCTTCAGAGCTGCCCTAATGTATTCTACTATCAGTGGGTCCTTGTGGGGATGTATCAGATTCAGAAGCACAGTGATGTGGGGCTGCATCACAGTCCTCTCAGCCCGAGTACCTCAGTATCATCTGTGATACAGCCACTGCTGGGATGCACAGGGCTGCACTGTGCTTAGAGCAGCAGAGAAGCCAAAATGTGATACTGCCCCCTTTGAGCACAGTAGGAAAATGGCCCTGGGCACACTGCACCGGGGTGTGGGGCTGCAGTGGTTCAGAAGAGGCATCCCCAGGCTGGAAGTCATCTCCTGCAATAGGAATCTCCACTGAGTGTTTGTGGACACAGCCATTACCCTGGAGGAAAGAGCAGGAAGCCAAGCAAACTGGGTTTTCTTACTTGGGAAATGTCAGAAGCTGTAATTACCCAGTCTTTACTTGAATGAAGTGTGGTTGCAGGAAGCCTTTCTTCCCCCGGTTTGGAAGCTGGGATTAAACCACCTCAGCACGCACTTGTGGATGATTCTCCCTGAACACTTTCAGGCTCCCATCAGCATTGCAAACTGAACTTCAGGCACCAGAAAGGGAGCACTACCTCCTTTGAATACAAAAATCTAGTGAGGTTCCTTTGCAATCCATACGTTTCTCTGGGTCTTTTGAAGCTCAGCTTTAGTCTGAGTTCAAGTGAGCGCCGTATTTCTGCCTCCTCCAGCAGTTTTACTCTAGGGCCCACAGTTGCTTTGTTTGCTTGGGGAGGAGGATGAAAAACTAAGAGTGAACAGAACTCATTCTTCGTACCAAAGTTGGGCATTCCAGCTGCTTGCCAAGAAATTATTTTGTTTATTAAATTTGGGGAAACCTTTGCACACCTGCACCCTCATTTAAGCTGGGTAACTGCAGCCCCCATTTGCCTGACAGCTTTAAAGATGTTCTTGTTCACAAGACTAATAGTGACACACATATCTCTCACAATGGGTCACTGGCTGTTTCAACCAGCAGCCCAGGCTGCCCAGAGCCACATCCAGCCTGGCCTTGAATGCCTGCAGGGATGGGGCATCCACAGCCTCCTTGGGCAACCTGTGAACAGTGCGTCACCACCCTCTGGGTGAAAAACTTCCTCCTAAGATCCAACCTGAACCTCCCCTGTCTCAGTTTAAAACCATTCCCCCTTGTCCTACCACTGCCCACCCTCATAAACAGGAGGCACTGCTGCCTCCTCACAGAGCAAAAGAAAATGATACTACTGCACAAGTGAACTGCTATCAGGAACAAGCTGTAACAATTTAATGCATTCACTGAAAGCTGTATTTTCCATATTTTCAGCAAGTTCTTGTGCCCTTTGGGATGCACAGCGTAGCTCAAACAACCCGCTGCTGTCCCCTCCAGCAATAAAACATTAATAGACTGAAACTTTTCAATTACATTACTATGAATGGGATGCAATTTAATTTTATAAGGGGCCATCAATAATACATAAAAAAAAATATATTGTAAAACACAACGTGATGACTTTAATTCCTAAGAGCGTGTCTGGAAGAACAGCAGGTGAAGCACAGCACTGAGCAGGTGCCAAACACAATCATTTACTCCTGGTAAACTCCAGGTGCCCAAAGCTGGTCAGACAAGGCTGTGCAAACACACCTCAGTCCCGCAGCCATCTCCCTTCAGTCATGTTAATTAAACTGTAGTCCTAGAAGACTATTTCTGCCCAACAAATAACACAAGCCTCTGGTTTGGAAGGTTAATTAACTGTGCAGGAAATGGGTTGCAAAAAATGTTACTTTCCACCAGAGCAGTCTGTGCTGTTCAGACAGATGCTGGTGCTTGACAAAGAAGATATATTTGTATTATCCATACAGGCTCTGATCTCTGGCCCTGCGACATAATGAGAACACATTATGGACTTGTCATGGGGACAGCCATAAGAAGAAAGTATAAAGAGAAGAGTTTTTAGTCACCTTTGCAAGGGTCTGATCGTCGATGACAGAAGTGGGACAGCAGAGACCCACAGTCAGCACTGCTCTGAAAATGCATCCTGCATAAATGCTGTGCTAATTATTTGAACGCTCATCATTCCCAGGCGTGAAATCAGCCTTCTTCATTTGACCAGAAGTGATGAGCCAGACGCCTGGTTGCATCACCCAGATGTGAGGGAGCAGGTGGCACATCCTTGGCCACTGCTCTCTGCAGCAACCCTGCACCATTCCCCTCTCTCCTCCTGGGGCTGTTACTGTCATAGAAACACAGAGTGGCTTGGATTGGAGGGGACCACAAGGATCATCAAGCTCCAACCCATCTGCTGCAGGCAGAGCCACCAGCCTCCATTATTATACCAGCCCAGGCAGCCCAGGGCCCCATCCAACCTGGCCTTGAACACCTCCAGGGATGGAGCGATCCTGCCAGACCTGTCATCTAAGTCTGGCAGGGAAAACACACTGGGTAACATAATGGAAGCACAATGAGAGGAGGGGAATTATAACCAGCACAGGAGTTTGTTTCAAAGTAGATTTGTTAGAAAGATCACACGAACGTAGAATTTTGCTCACCCATTTGTGCTTTTGTGTCCACAGAACAGCAGGATACCCACTAAGTGTTCTAACCTTAGTTGTGGTTAGACTTTAAATAAGATTAATAACGGGGAATTCATCTAGTATATGCACACGCACCTAGCACAGAATCATTATTTTAGCATCTTTAAGGACCCAAATCCCAGTGGCAGCACAAACCTGCACCATCATTCAAAGACATCTTCTTTTATTTCACACAATGTGAATGTATACCATAAGGTTAATACAACCCAAGGAGAGAGAAGTGCTTTATCACTAAACAGCAGAACTCAAGTAACCACTGAGCCTAAATGACACTGCTGCCTTCCAGTACTATCAGGGGAAGACTTTTCCATGAAGACAAAACCAACACGTCCCCCAGCGGAGAGCAGAGGGATGCACCCAGCAAGGCTCACTGCTCTCACTGCATCAGCTTTTCTCTCTAGCACAAAGTTCCCCACGCGCCCTATCTACCAAAGCAGCAGGCAGTGCAGCCCCGAGAGGAGCTCAGGGGCAGCTCTCAGGCATGGCAGGCATCCCCCCCCCCCATGCTGAGAGAGCTGAGTTCACCCACACTCAAGACACAGTCTTCTATTTGCTTTTGTTCAAACAAATAAATGACATAATAGCCAACAAACTGACAAAAGCCCAATAGAAATACCTGCATGCTCGTACCCCACAGTCGTTCTTATGGTGCATGTCCACAGACATAAGCATGGCTGTTGTATGGGACTCTGAGCTGGGGCAGGGCCCCACAGCAGGCACAGAAGGAAATCACAGCAGCAGCCAAACAAGACTTCAAAGATATCAAGCATTATCCATGCACTCAACACAGCCTTACACGCCTCGGGTGTGCACACACCACACCTATATTCATCCAGAACAGCTTTTAGAAGATGTCTCTAACCTGAAATATTCTGTGGAAAGTGGATCCAAAAATAAAAGCTCTCCTTGTAATCTCGTTCTTCAAATCACTCTGGTGAAGACCAAGCTGGCAGCTTCGTGGCTGATGTGTCGGGTTGTGACATCTGAAGTCAGATTGTAACATGACATGAGAGATCCAACCTGACGGGATGCATCAGCTCAAGAGGCAGCAACTGAAGTCTTCAAAACATCGTTTTCTCTTTGCTCTGCAGTTTTGAAAGAAGTTCCACTTACTAAAGTGCCTATCGTGCTCACTGCCTCAGCCCTTGGATGGCTTATCCACGGGGTTTCTCTCAGAAGCCATGAATGGTGATTCTTTGCAAAGAAACACGGTGCATTTCTTGACCTTTCACGGCATGTGGTCCTACTTCAAAACTCCATGTTTATATTTTTTCTGGAGGAAAATAAATTCAAATCAAAATAACACCTGCTAATGGGACAAATTAAATGGCTCGTGGTGTGACGCTTCAGCGCTGTCCCCCTCTTTCACACTGCTTTGCGCTACTCAGCATAGAAAGAGAAAAGGCAGCTGAAGAGAACACCATTGACATTGGCAAAGGGTAAGAAAGAAATCATTCATTCAGTGGTGACCAAATAATCTGATCCATAACACAACTCCAGACCTCACCTCTCATTCAACTGTGCAGAGGAAGTATTGGTGGGTGACAAGATGGAGTATGTCTGAATGTGACCACAGAAACACAGCTCTGTCCTGGACGAGGCACGTGGAGCTGGAGGGCAGTGTGTGTCCTGATCAACCTAAAGGCACTGAAATCAACCATGTCAACATCCTTGAACTGAGGGCAGAAAATATACTTAGTTAAACATTACATGGAACGGTCTCATCAAATCCGATTTTCCTGCTTATTAAGACCACAGCGTTTGTGTTGATTCATTTGAGTCCTCATAAGCACAATAGGAGGAGACAGCAAAAGGTAATAATGAGAACAGCAAAACCATTATCGATGTTTGGCACTGGTGGTATCTGCCAGACTTATTTCCTTACCAGACTCTCCAAAACACATACTGTAGCTTTAACCTCAGTGTCCAAACCAGATGATCTGCTATGAGAAGCCTCACCATGTACCAAGATGCACCTGCATCAGCTCTGCACAGATTTTGGGATGAGGCCATCAGCTCCTGCAAACACCCACTTTTTCCTTCAAGACTCTCCCTGCATTCAGAGTTCACAGAGACAACAGGGACAGAGCTGAGGAAACACACTGCATTAACAGCACAGGGAGCACAGACCCATCGGACCACACGGTTTTGTCCTTTATCCCCAAGGGAAGAACTCACTCTGGGTGAAGCCAACCCAAGTTCAAAGAGCAGAGAGCTGAGAAGACGAGCAGTGCCTCGAGCCCTGTTAGTCCAGGCGTGGTGTTGTTCTGCATTGCAGTGCAACTGCCAAAATGCAAAAGAAAACACGCATTTCTCATTCAGACAAGGGAAGACTAGTTCATTTTTTAAAGAATAGTTAGAAAATTGGATATTTCTGCAATAAAAATGAGTTCTGTGAATATCAACGAGCTGAGTCCCTGAAGATCTGCAGCTTCCCAAGGAAACCTCTATGAATTCTGCCAGGCGTGCATCATGAATAATTCCTACAACAATTACCCGAGAAGTTCAGTGGCATCACACCAAGGCTCTGTGTGCCCCATGGGGATGTGGGCAGCAAGGTCCCCAGCAGTGCAGTACACCCTGAGCGACGGCTGCCCGTCTGACTGCATTACATGTAGTGATGTGGGGATACAAAGAGGACGCTGAGACGTGCTCAAAATCCACATGAGGGTTAATGCACCATTTGATGCTAAAGACGGTTGGGCTGTGGGTGCTCTTTGTGACCCTCAAAAGGGACAAAGGAGCGGTTTCTCTGCACGAGCACAGGAGGAAGAAGGGACACAGGGAGCATTAATTTGAAGTTCAGATTCAAATTTCCTCCAGAATAAGTTTGCTATTCACTCCTTGCCCTTGGTGTGAACTTCACGGCACTTTTCTAACAGCACTGACAACCACTGCTGAGCATCACAGCACCTTGCAGGTGTTACATCTCACTTCCTTTCCTGTTAGGAAGATCAGCATCCATCAAAAAGAAAAATAAAAGCAAAGCCTTATTGATAACATTTACCAAACCACTATAAGGCCATGGCCTCCACAAGGCAATGACGGTGCTCAGGGGCTCCCAGCAGCCTTGTTAGCCTCGTGCAAAGGGAAGAGCTACAAGGACAGCAATACCAGCACACCCACTGTCCAAACTACAGACATCACGTGAAGGCTCAGTCCAACCCCCTGCTGTGTGCAGGGTCACCAACCAGCAGCCCAGGCTGCCCAGAGCCACATCCAGCCTGGCCTTGAATGCCTGCAGGGATGGGGCATCCACAGCCTCCTTGGGCAACCTGTGAACAGTGCGTCACCATCTGTGGGTGAAAAGGGAAATATCTTTATTTTTTAATAGTCCACTGCTTGAGTCAGAAGTTTACAATACTCCACCCAAACGCTTCGTCCTTCCACACCTCATTATTCTCAGCCTTTTACACATTCAGAAATCAAAAAGAAAAAAACCACCTCTTCTATTCTACCACTATCGAGACAACATTGAAGTGTACAGCTCATTAGACTGCAGAGTTTCATATCTGTAACAAAGCTATTAGACAGAAATTGCTATTGCCACAAGTGATCCATGCCAGCATCCTCAAAAGAGCTGTAGAAGGGTTCATTTCTCCTTAGGAAGAAGGGAAGTTGTCTCCTCTATGGGATCTCTTCTCAGCTCCATGAGAGGAACAGCAACACAGTAGGGGCCAAGACTTGCAGTATCACCATCACTGACTTACAGCTACACAATTGCTTCTAGGAAATATGGAAGATCCAATGGATTTCAAAAGCCAGGGCAAGAAAATGCAATCTTCTGAAAAAATGTGTTGAAGACAAACTACATTTTACATAGCAGAGAGAGCCAAAGGTGTTAAGTATTTTCCACGCTCATGTGTCATTCTTTCCAACCTCATTGAATTGCATTTTAATAGCAGAACAGATGCCCACATTGCTTTGACCTCTGCCATTACAAAGAATAGACACTGTTCAGCTGACTTTGGTGCTGCATTTCTGGGCATAGTCAGAGTGCAGGTGGGAGCCATGGATTCTTCACAAGGGCAGAAATGAAACCCAAAGTCCATTTAATTGTTGTTGTGTTAGTCTCCATATTGTGTTCATCGAATCTGCTTGAAGTCTAATTGAACAGATTTCACACAAGTGTGACCAAAAGGAAGCAGATAATAGATGCAAGAGGCTCCTAATGAATACAGAGAGGAAAGGAAGCGACGGCCAAGGACTATTTGTGACCAGAAAATGCTTTCTAACTAAATTCCGGGTAATCTAATTACAAGAGCACATTTTCTCAGCTAAAAATAGGTTGCAGATTTGCCATTTCTTGCATTATTTCCCTATGCACGAGGACCCCTGTAGGATGCAGCTGAAACATCCACGTTTTCAAAGGTTTCCACAGTAACAATGGTTGACAATCTCCTACCGTACAGCAATGGGCACCTTTCAGGCTCTATTCTTTGTTGTCCCAGCATCTGGTCACGCACAGGGGAGCAGTGGGCAGCAAAGCCCTTCATCCTGCAGTGCTGTCTGGACTGTTCTGCTGTAGGGCAGTGAGTCCCCACAGGGCAGTAACCCAGCATGGTTTTATGAGCTCACTGCAGTCACATATGTCTGCGTAGCTGAAGGTGTGACTCATTTTTGGCAATAATGATTAACAAAAGCTCTGCCACGTTAGTCAATTAGCTTCTGGTGCTGAAAGCTCATTCCTAGAGGGATGACATTCATGGTGAACTCCTCCTGGCTTTCCACAGCGTGTCTAGCAGCAGCCAGTTCACTGATGGAGGCATCAGCCTGACATGTGCAAGTGAAATCTCTGCAGACAGCAGCCCCCAGCACTCAGACTGCCTTGGAAGCTGAGCTGGGAGAAGATAGGCTGCATTGCAGGCCATGGGGGAGCTGCTGCCCCCAGATGGAAATGAGAACACAGAGTGCCTGGAGGCTCTCGGAGCAGCTGGGGCATGGAGCAGGCACTATCCACAAGCTGCATTCGTTGGCCATGCATTCCCAAACACACTGAGCTCCTCTTCCTTTTGCACTAAGAAGGCCAAGGACTTTATAAACAAGCAGGGCTCTGTTAAGGAAATCCCAGCTATTAATGTCACTTCATCCTCAGAGGAATGACTCCAAAAAAGGCTCGAGTTTGTGCTGCCCAGCAGGAAGAAGTTACCCAGAGCTGCAGTTGACAATGGGATGAAGGAAGAGGCTGGTGTACCCCACGTAACAAGGGATGCAAAGAACCTGGAGGACGTGCCCAGAGACCCCTTGGGACTTAGAGACAGTCCCACCTCGGGTTTCCCACCCCATGGGCAACCCAGCTGCCTGGGTTTAAATGGGAAGTGTAAATCCCAATCATTTATTTTAGAGACTTTTCAGCTGCCATTCTTCCTTGCCTTGCATGATCTCCTGCTTCATAAAGTGGAATAAAATCAACTCTCCAAGGGCTTCCTCGCAGCTCCTGTTTCAGGAGCAGAGCTACTGCTGGGAAGAATTCTGTCACTGGTTTTTGGGGCTTTTGTTGGTCGATGCAACACACCACTGCCTCGGGATCTGAGGCAGGGGATTTTCTTCCCATCTCAAGAGGGGGTGACGTGTCTGTTCTGAAAGCAGTGCTCGTAAATATCAGGGTAGGCATTTTTGAAGGGAAAGTTCTCTATTTTCTCCCAACACAATCACTCCGATTTTGCCCTTAAATCTCCTGGAAATTCCTCCTACTGCCAAGGAGGGCAAATCTGAGAGAGCAGAGCCAAGCTGCGCAGCAGGAGGATCCCTCTGACCCACCAGTAGGAATGGAGCCACAGCGTTTTCCAATAGGAAAAACAGGGGAAATATTCCTGCTTCATTCTTCTTCCAATTCAATGCTCTTTGGAAAGTCCTTATCCCATAAGGACTTCAGCACATGTTTATCTTTGCAGATATCCTCAGAGACTGCAGTGGTACACAGCGCTGCTTATTTATTGCAGCAAGGAAGACACGCACAGGGTTAGGAGGCAAATAATCTACATATATATAATCTTTCTGAAATGAGTTTGTTTCACTGAGATTTACACCTTAGATGCAAATAGCATTGCATTATGCAATAGTCCAGTAAAGACATTTATGTATCCCAAAGCCTGCACTGCTTCTCCCTTTCCAACTGTAAACTTGGAGAAAAAGAGTGTAATAAGACAGATCTATACAAACTACAGTGCAACCAAACCTCACACACAATCCCCAGGGTATTTTGGGCTGATAACAAGGTCAGGGTCCCTCCATATGGGGCAGCTCCCACTCACCTCATCTGCAGGAGGAGATTGAAGGTGCTCTGGGACTGCCCCTCACCCAGCCTCTGTGCCATCCATGGCACCAAAACACAGCCTGCAGTGGACCAACAAAGAATATTATGGGGTTTATTCACAGTGAATGATCTGATTTGTGGGAAAACGCAATTACTCATTGTTTTGAAGAAGGAGATTTTGCTGCCCACCACTTGCATTTCTGCCCAACGCTGCTGGAACAGCGCTGGCTCCTTACCTGTAGCAGCTCTTCTCCTCAGCTTCATGCTGAGCTTTCAGAGCTTCACTGGTTATTTACGAAACCCAATGCCATTCATTTTCCTTCCTGAAAAATACAAGCAGACACATCACCAGCCAATCTGGCAGTGCCTGAGACTGAAGACGACCATCTCATATCCTCACCCAGCTTTGCTCCATGACCCATCTGCCTTCCCACACTCACCCTCCCCCGGCCTGCTGGGGGAATGGTTTTAAAGTGAGACAGGGCAGGTTTAGGTTGAATATTAGGAACAAGTTTTTCAAGAGGGTGGTGACGCACTGTTCACAGGTTGCCCAAGGAGGCTGTGGATGCCCCATCCCTGCAGGCATTCAAGGCCAGGCTGGATGTGGCTCTGGGCAGCCTGGGCTGCTGGTTGGTGACCCTGCACACAGCAGGGGGTTGGAGCTGGATGAGCACTGTGGGCATTTGCAACCCAGGCTGTTCTATGGTTCTGTGTGTTCAGTGGAACTTAGATAAATAGCCCCACTACACGTTCCCATTTGTATACATACACTGCACACTTACATATGCATCTAACACAATGTCCAGCTTTGAAAAGCCAATTGCCAGGCTCCAGCCCACATCCTGCTTTGCCTACAGCCAGCTCCACACTTCTGGCAATGATGGTTTATTACAGATACCCAAAATTACTTAAGCACAGCACTATGCAAATGCACGTGCTTCAACACTGTACACAACAGGCACATTACACCTCCTAAGATTAAAACGTCTGGCTCAGCTGCATGCACGTGCCATATAAACTCCAATGCACATTACAATCATTTATACAGCTGTTTCTTCAGGGTAATCCCCATGAGGTAAAACAGATTATCTGATTTCCACACGCAGGACCCACACCAAATCAGAAGCCATTAATGGTAATAGCAATGAGTTTGCCACTAAGCATACCATAAAATATGTAAAGCCTAGATGACTCTCCATAGATCTTGGCAAGTGCCTCGTTTAACCTTCACAGCTCATGAAAAACTGTTCCAACTTCTTCTCTTTAAACATGAAAACTATCGATTGTTTACAGCATTGTATGACCTTTTCTGACAAGTGGGGAAAATTATGAGGTATCAGGTTGTAATTCAATCAAGCAATATGTTCTAATTTACGTTGGGTTTCAAAATGCCGATGTTGCTTTTGCACATTTATTTCAGCTTCGAGTCCCTTCTAAGACTCTGGAGAAGATAAGCATGAATCCCGTTCCAAACTGCAGTGCTCCTTATAGGGCTCTGAGTGCAGATAAACCTGCAATGTCCCCTAGGCACCAGATCTGAAAAGCTGCCCAAAGGAATGATAAGAAATGTTGAAAACATCAACTAAATGATGTTTAGTGCTTCTGCATAACACAGATGATGCATCACATGGACCAAAAGCCTATTTCACATAGTGTGCACATAGTCATGCCCCCCACAAACCAGCGGGTGCATAAGGCACTGTTTAACCTAACAGCATTCAATAGCAATTTGCTGAGCCCTGACCTGCTATCCCTGCCCTCGGCTCCAACCAGGTCTCACTGCTGATCACACAGCCCACAGGACCTCAAGAATTAAAAACACACTGTGACAGCGATTCTGCACCTCCTCTGGGATCTCATTTATATCTCTCCTGATGGTATTTTCACTGTTTATTTTACTTCAAAGTCTTTTACTCTTTCATCCCCAGAACTATGCCTCCAATGATGGGGAGTTACTGGCTCTTTTTATAGACCTGTAATTACAAGCCAGAAGTGAGGACTGAAAAGGATCTATGGGAACGCAGTGTTAAGGAAACATCCCTTCCCTTTATAGAATCAATCGATTCTTTAAATCTATGAAATCCATAGAAGGCACTGGAACAATAATTTGTTCCAGATGCTTTCAGCATCAAATACTCCTGAAGACAACAGACGTGAAAGAGAGACATTGCTGACTGTCATCTATGAGCGTTTCAAGAGACAGGCCATTTTCCCTCCATCAACAGAAAGAGTTGCCTGGAAGTTGATGGCATCTCTGTGAGCGCAGGCAGTTGTAAAAGAGAAAAGCCAACTCTGAAGGTCCTGCACGCTCTGCTTTGCTCTCCGATGGGCAGTGCATGCTGTAGAGCTGCAGCTCACCACGCTCTCCCAGCACACATCCCACCAGCTTCCCATATATGAATTCACATTTCATATGTTGTGATGCAGGTGGGCTTTACGCTGCTCTGTGCTCACCATCTAGAGTTTCTCCCAGCTGAAGCCTATCAAATCAAACCCCTGTTCCATAAGTGACTGTAACGTTCAAACTGCAGTACAAGTTATTGGAGAAATACTTATACTGGAACGTAAATAATTGTAAAAGTTGGGATTTGAAGCCTATGGGAGCAGCAGTCTTTCACAAGAAAGGATGAGCAGAATGCATTTCCCACCTAGTTCTGACTTGGAATGCTTCCACCCACACAGAAGGCTGTTACTGTGAAAGCTCTGCTGCCTGTACCTGCAAACAGGGCTGTAAATGTTTTTCTGGAAGGCACATTAAAGCACTGGGCCTGCTGTACGAAGCTGAATACAGAAGGCTTTTTTTACAGCTGGCAGTTTAATGGTAATTGGTCCTTGTCACTCTCACCTGTTTCAGGCATTGAGATTCCTGAACATCCTGCTGTATAATTTAGGGTTGATTTATAGGAAGAATGACAAAACATTACCAGTCTCAATGAAAAAAAACCTCCCCTTGAATAGGAAAGTTCAAGTTTGCCAGAAAGAGGTCGTTTGAGTTTGTTTTACCGTGCTCCTTGGCTCCAAACTCAGCCTGCTCCTTCAGGAGGGGAGGTCCATGAGGAATTTCACTGTACAGAATATTGAAGAGACCTCAAGCCACTGTGAGGAGCACAGGCTTAATGTGAAGGACCAGCTTCACCTCCACACTGCCCAGACCCATGGCATCAGGTCCTCCAAGGAATAAGCATAAGCCAGTTTTACCTCAAAATAAACATCCTCTATAAGGCACAGCCGTCAAGTTAGAGACATTCCTAGCAATGACCATTTCAAGTCACTGAGGTGTGATAAAACAGTTTAGCATCATAGAAACATTAAGGTTGTAAAAGACCTCTAAGATAATCTAGTCCAACTCTCCACCTACCACCAATATTGCCCACTAAACCAGGTTTCTCAGTGCCACACAGAACCATAAAATGGCCTGCGTTGAAAAGGCCCACAGTGCTCATCCAGTTCCAGCGCCCTGCTATGTGTAGTCACCAGTCAGCAGCCCAGGCTGCCCAGAGCCACATCCAGCCTGGCCTTGAATGCCTGCAGGGATGGGGCATCCACAGCCTCCTTGGGCAACCTGTTCCAGCATGTGTTTAGGAATGTCTTAGGTTCAGAACTTCATACTGACAAGGAAAGCATCTAAAATATAGCCATAAACATTTTCTTCTTTCTTCCTTCCCCTCCTCCCCCCAAAAAAATTAGTCAAAAGATCCAGAAATGTACAAACACAAAGAAGTTTGGACTGAATATGTACCTAAAGCAGACCAATAGATTTCATGTGATTTAACCATTTTCTTATAAAGTCAAGGTAATCATTTGGAAAGACAGCAGCTCAGTGTTGGTCTGTGACAGGAGGACACCACTGTAACACCAACCAAGGTTACAGTCAACAAGTGGGGAAAGAAGGGATCCGAGACTGGCAATAAGGCACAAGGTGAATGGCTATTCAATGACAACAATTTCCCCTTACTCTCAATCAGCTCTTAACACAGAAGTATATAAACTATTCCAGCATAGCTGAAGGCAACAGAGATTGTTGCATTTCAGGTCAGCAAGTTCAGCTTCTGTGAAAGCAAAAATAGTACAATTCACCAAGTTGAAACATTCTGCTTAATATATATGGAAACAGCAGGTAAGGGTTCATGAACAGCTGTTTGGCATAATTACTCCGTATGTATCAATGTCTGTCTTTTAAATATATACACAACTTTAACGCCTGTGGGAGGCTAAAGGAAGACTGAGAATGATGAGCTGGAGCCAACACTAAGGTAATAAAAATATAATTGATAATTTGTAGAGAGATGTTATCATATCCACTTCATACTTTGATATTCAGCATCTCTCTTTTGTTCTCCTTCCCTTATTTTCCTGGTAGGGAGCAGTGGGCTGGGACATACTCCGCTCTCCTCCTTCTAAAAGGAAGAAATCTACTCCCTGAGCCATCGATCCATTGTCATGTTAAGGAGTACCGTATTTACCAGCAGGAATGCACAGCCAAGCAATCAATTTCGCAATTGCAGAAGGTGCGGGTGTATTTCTGCCATCAGATGCAGGTAGTTTAAGAAGCTAATCACAGCTCAATTAAAAGTTACTGCTGCCAGTTGGGAGCGATTACATGAAAATATCTGATTTATTTAAAGCTTTTTCTTCTCAAAAGCAATATAAGAAGGAAGGTAACTTTCGAGATCAGTGCTGCCCCACAGACTGAGTATTACCCATTGGGGTGGCTGCTGTGAACATTAGCTCTGAGTGTGGGCAATACGTGAGTAGACATAAAACAGAAGTGTTGAATCTTCAACCTATGCTTCCTGCACAGGGTTCTGCTGCAGGAGCACATGAACAGATGGTGACAGTGTGAGAACTTGGCCTGGGCTACGATGGGAGTTGGCCATTCACAGCAGGAGTCAACACCCAGCCTGACCTGACTGCCTCTTTACATCAGTCCCACTCAGGTTCTGCCATCTCTAGTTCTTGTCCAATAATTGTGGATGTAAATAAACAAAGAGCAGAAACCAGAGAAGGGAAAAGGAAATATCAAAAATCAATCCTATTTCTACTAAAAGCAGAAGGAATTTTAGTGTCAGTTGGCAGCAAATGCAAAATACTTTTGAGGGGAAGAAGAGAGAGTAGGAAAAGACCTGAGAAAAAAGAGAGATGGTGTCAATATGAAATGGAAAAGAGAGCAGCAAGTTCTCATTCAGCAGGCACCTTGCACATGGCTTCACCTTTGGAAAGCAGAAGAGCTCCAGAAAGTTTCCCATTTCAATGGGAGCACCCATCAGCAGGACCCAATTCAGCTGTGAGGTGCACAGGGTGGGGGTCCCACAACCCACACGTCTCTCAGTGGCTCTGGAGGAGAGATCCAACCTCATCTTCTGCTCCTCACGCTGCCAGCAAACACCAAAATCACATCTATCTGTGCTCTGGATGCTCAGCTCTGCACAGCAGTCCCACATTCATCCCCCACCAAGAAACTCCCAGAAACACAAGCAGCAAGAAGAGACCCTGCTCCAGGTATTGTGCCATGGTAACCTAAGGAACACTGACTTGTAGCATCACCAAATATTTGTTCTTTAAAAACAATAACTTCAATGCCTTCCACTCTGGTGAACAGGGACCTAACGCTCCATTCGCCATAATCTGCACCTACATACTGAGTCTTTCACTTAAATATATCTCTCACATTTACATCGCCGCTGCAAACAGACAAGCCTTCCAGAAATAGCAAAAAGTGAAATGTGTTTTCCTGTACTTAAATGGGCACTTCTGCTCACAGCGACATCTTATTTGTACGTGGAATGAAGCACAAAAGTAATAGCCAGAGCTGAATTTCTATCAGGAAAGGAGCTTGATGGATGCCTTTAAGAAAACAGCTTCAAGATTTTCAAAACACTGCAGAATGTGAGGACAAATGTCTAAAGCTAGAATGCATTTCATGGCAAATTTAGAGCTAGTTTGAATGAATAGTCAAAGAACACGTCCCTGTTCATTGCAAGGAGTCAGACTGGGGGACCTTTAAGGGCCCTTCCAACTCAAACTGCCCTATGGTTCTGTGCAAATAAATATTGCAGGCTGTCGGTGTATTTCCTAAGGCCTGAGAACGAAATAAGTTTTTATACATTATAAAACTTCACTCATTAAAGCTTGAATGAGGTTTAATAATAGATACTTTAAAATAAAACGGCAAAAATAATTCCAGCAATTCTGTGCTGTGGTTCTCCCATAGGAAATGGGGCAGTATTCAAAAGCCATTCCCTCCCTCTCACAGCCTCAACTCCAAACCAACAGCATGTAGAAAATCTGCCCCAGAGCATCAGAGACAGAATTGTTCTGAATGTAGACTGTTGATATTCATCTACACCCTTCATATTGAATATATGGCCCCAACTAGTTCCTAAAATGTATTTTGAGTGATTTTTACAGGATGATATCATTCAGAGCTGCACCTGAAGAAGCCACAAGAGTAGCTCCTCAAATGGTGCTCTGAGGGAACACACGAGCTCACGATAGGAATCAGAGCATCACCCCACATCACACCTCAAGGAACCACCTCGTGGGGCTGTGGTTTGGCCACTGCTGCAAGGCAGAATGGGGCAGGAAGGAGAGAGTCCTTCAGTGGCACAGAGAAGCCAAGGGACAGACTGCATTGTGCAGATGGCCCAACCAAGCATCCCTTAATGAGCAGTGACAGTTCTGCTGTATGAGGCGCCCAGCTCAGCACCTTTACAGGCAGCAGCTCTGCCAGAGGCCACAACAATAACGCTGGATTGAGAAGCAGAAAAGTGAACGCTAATTATTAATTAGTAAAGCTTCAGGCAATCGTGTAAGTATCAATGGAAAGCTCAGACAGATACATGACAAAATCAGACAGAGAGCAAAACAGAATGACAGGATGCGGGGCCAAACCTGACAAAAGTGTCGGTTCAGTCTCCAGGGAAATTACACCTTTCACGTCCATTTACATTTGATGTAACAGGGAAGTACAATAAAGAAGAGTGATTCAGTCCCACCAAAGGAACTCAATGTGACACGCACTCTGCTTTCAGGCATTCACTCCACAATTACTTTAAATCGTTGGCGTCTGCGTGGCACGGATGAAGTATATGAGCAATGGAAAATGAATGTGTTGAAAGGCATGAACACATTTGCTTTCTTTCAATTCAAGTCTTGGAGAGAGCACTCCAAGTCCCAGCTATTTCCAGTTAAGAATAGGTTGTGGTTGATCCAAGTCTATCGCTAGGTATTTCCTATGCAAACCTCGAAGGGAATTTGCTGAAGAATTCTCTGTCACACATCCCAGTTATCACAGAATCATTGGGTTGGAAGGGATCTCGAGGATCATGAAGCTCCAACCCCCCACCACAGGCAGGGCCATCAACCTCCACATTGAATAGCAGCCCAGGCTGCCCAGGGCCCCATCCAACCTGGCATTGAACAGGGATGGACGGGGCATCCACAGCCTCTCTGAGAGCAGTCTTGCTCTCAACATGAATAGGATTTGCATGGACACACAGGGATAAATTTCAAGGCAGAGTCCACACTTCTGGGTGCACCCCATACCATTTACACAAGCAGGCATTAGAACCTGCTCATCCCAAATGGACTAGCACCTTTCTTTGGCACACAGGTCAACCTTTGTGTTCATCCCAACTATACTGTAGCTCTTCCCTTGCTGTTATACAACTGTCCTTTCCTGGTCTGGGCAGAAAGAGACGTTTTAGGATGGTTCATTCTGCAGTCTATTCAAGCAGTCTCTGTCTTCACTGAACTGAAAGCAACAAGACAAACATCTGCATTCCAGATGTGTCTGATACACCTCTTTTCTTTAAAGAAATTGCTGAAAGCGGCATCGTGCCTGAGCAGCAGAGCAGAACTTGGAACCTAATCTGTGCAATCAGCATCCCACCAGTCCATGCAAAATGGTGCTCTGGAAACTCCTTCCCAGGCTGGATGTGGCTCTGGGCAGCCTGGGCTGCTGGTTGGTGACCCTGCACACAGCAGAGGGTTGAAACCAGATGATCATTGTGATCCTTTTCAACCCAGGCCACTCTAAGTTTCTACAATATCTCAGTAGCCGTTTATTTCAGGCTTCAATTAATATGGTCCTCAACTTTGACTTGAAAACTCCAATACAATCTTTTTTTATGGTGCTAAAAGCTGTTTTTAACTTGCCAGTTTTACTCAGTCTTGGCTGTGCTTTTTATCAGTTCAAATACTGGTGATAAAAAGAATCAAAGGAAATAGACAGAGAGACACTAACCAGCCTGGAAGGGAGAAACGAGGAACAAGAGAGGAGTGTGGTCCAAGCAGAGGGAAGATACAAGCCTGAATTATTCAGGAAGCTGCAACACAAGCATCCATTATTAATCGATGGATGGGCTATTTATTTGTGAGTGCATCATTTCGCTTGAAGAACCAACAGTTCAATTTATGAAATCAAATCTCATGGTTATCAGACCAAGATTATCACCACGGGATACATTATCTACGTTTTTGTAAATCATTCTGTAATCACCACGTCAGAAGATCAAATCCCTTCTATCTAAAACCAGCCTGCAACTCATTTGCCACTCTGTGTTGCTCTTGGACTCAATTTTAGTGCTGCTTACACATTTAGTTTCTCAACTTGGAAAATTACAACTCTTCAATGGCACATCAAATATAACCAGGAAGAGGTCCGAGGCACACACACTGGTATGGTTAACTGGTGCAGGACTATGGGAGCCAGCAGAAGTGCATCCCACACACCAGCTGTCAAGTGGATCTTAGACTTGCTGAGATGGGAAAAGATCTCTAAGATCATCAGATTCACCTGTCAACCCACCCCCACCATGCCCAGAAACCACATCCCTCAGTGTCACATCTTCCCAGCAGACCAGGCTGGCACAAAACCTGTCTGTATGGGAGGTGAGGGCTGAGCGGGTTTCCATGCTGTCCCTCACTACCTTATGCCTCCTCCAGCTCCTCCACCAGCATCAGTCGGCTAAAGACAGCATCTCAAAGGAAAACTGGTGTTATGGACTAACCCTGCAGCTGCATGGACAAAGCAAGTATTGAACAGCAAATATTAGGCATTGATTTTCATTTCATAGCACCAAGCAAACTTCCTGTAATTTCTAAAGAGAAGGCAAAATGCTCTGAAATTGCACAGTGAAGTCCAAAATGCACTGAACTTGCATTAAGGTTTCAAGAAGAAATAACATCCAATTAAGCAACCTACGTGTAATCCGTTCGTGTAATCCGTTAACTAACAATGGAGGCGTTCACATCTGGGCACAACATGAGGCACATTCCTTTGTCTTAATGGTGAAGAAGACAAAAGAGAAAGCAGCTTCACTGCAGTGTTGTACAGTAAACACCAAAGAAATTACTCAATTACGTTGTCACGCATGACAGTGGCAATCAAGCTGTTAAGAGCTGAAGAGTCTGTAGTCTCTAATGAAGAAAGCAGATTATTTTTAACTATATAAAAACTATTTTACGCTATACAGGAAAACCACCGTATGGGTGTCATTAGTTAAACAAATAAATAAACACTAATCAAACTTAGACGTTTAGACAGACAGAATCACAAAGTCACAGGGGTTGGAAGGGACCTCGAGAGGCCATCAAGTCCAACTTCCTGCTAAAGCAAATACCCCATAATAGGTTGCATTTGACCCTCAGCAATGGCAGAAGTGTATCTGAGGTCCCCACACCTGGAAATCACTTAAGGAATGTCAGAAACCAGCTTCACAAGGGTTTTAGCCATTGGGAAGTTGAACCTCTAGAAGCAATGAGCAGCACAAGCAAGGCAGGGTGGAGAAGAGAGGGAGCACCATTGCCTTCTGTGTCCCAGGAAGGGTTAATTTCACAGTCAGGATTTTTTGACAATGGAAGCAATGCTGGATGTCATAAATCTTGTCTTTCAACAATTTCAGCCTGTGCCTGCAGTAATCTGCACCCACAGGGGTTTAATGTTTCACATTTGTTTTGGCACTAAATGAAGAGAAACCTCTTACTGCTTCAATTACAGCAGTACCGCGAGCATTAGCGAGCAATAACTGAGCAATTAAGGACTTTATGAATCAAACAGTATTTGAGAAATATGGTTTTTGGTTGTGGCTTCTGTAACCTGAGAAGTTCAATAAATCTGTGGAAGAAGCTATGAATATAGATGCTCCCTTGCTGACATGTTGAATACACGATTGAAGTTAAAAACACTGTAATTTCCATAGACGCAACATGACATTGAACAGAGTGTGCTCAGGAGAAGGCTGTGTCACAGAATTTACAGAATTGGGCCTAGGAATAAATGTATACAATCTTAAAACATATAGAAGACACATAATTAAGTAAAGATTGCAGAACTGGATCCAAACAGCCCTGTAAGATCTCTGTTTAACAGCGCTGGGCTCAGCTCTGCGTGTCCCCAATGCTTCATTCCCTGCATTGGTTGGGGTCACAGACCCTTCCTTGCTGCCAGCAAGAGCAGCACAAGTGTTCCTTAGTAAGGTTCTGCTCCCAACCACCACGGGGCCTGCTACAGTTCTGCTCACCGGAGCTTGGAGTCAAGCAAAGGCCACGGAAATTGCAAAGATCTGCTTATATCATGAAGACATGAGCGTGCCAAGAGTGCCACTGCTCCCAAGGGCTGAGCACTCAGACCCACAGCACATGACAAAAGGAGAGGGAACAGACACTGCTGTTGCATGTGATGATGGAAAGGCTCCAGAGGAGCACAGAGCTGGGGGCGGTGCCTGGTGCTCAAACAGCCCAAACAGAGCACTGTGCAGAGCAGATGCATCATTTCTTCTACCTGTCCCTGCAAGGGATTCCAGTAACTCCTGCTTAATCCAACTAATTCATTGTACAAGTTTCGCTGCTTCATACAAAACAGCTTTAAATGGGCTGGGTTACGTTGTGCTGAATGCATTTCACCATCAGCGTATAATTCATTTCTGTAAATAATTGAGGAGCTAATTGCTCCACTGCTGCCAACTATTTTTCACTCGAGTTTCATTTTACTAAGTTCCTCCTCACATCTCTGCCTCACTGTTCCCAGACCAACAACAGTTAAAAGTGGTGAAACGTCCCTTTCATTCTTGTGCTTATTTTGAGCATCGCAGAGCACAGCACATCCTTAAAGATGGGGCTATTTATCTAAGTTCCACTGAACACATAGAACCATAGAATGGCCTGGGTTGCAAAGGCCCACAGTGCTCATCCAGTTCCAACCCCCTGCTGTGTGCAGGGTCACCAACCAGCAGCCCAGGCTGCCCAGAGCCACATCCAGCCTGGCCTTGAATGCCTGCAGGGATGGGGCATCCACAGCCTCCTTGGGCAACCTGTGAACAGTGCGTCACCACCCTCTGGGGGAAAAACTTCCTCCCCATATCCAACCTAAACCTGCCCTGTCTCAGTTTAAAACCATTCCCCCACTGGGGAAAACTCAAGGAGCTGCTAAAACGGCACAGATCACCCACCGACATTCACACAATCGCTTTTACTTTGCCAGGCAAATCATTTCCAAGGCAAATCACCATGGACCAACCACCCCAGTGCAAGCACCGCACATTAATTAAGCTAAGACACAGAAACAAACAGATTTGCCCCTCTCTGACCACGGCTGGGAAAAAACAGCCTTCAGGATTAGTTTTGCACATCAACACAGAGCCCTAAGACTCGAACTCTTGATGTTTAAAGGAAAACTTCTAATGTGTACGGTTAAGCCCCACAGCTCTCCCTCTGTATATCCGTACCACAGCAGCAGCTCAGGTTGTTTCGGTTTTTTTAATCAGTGTTTCCACATTCAGCTCTTCAGGCAGTGGCAAAACACGAAGTTCAAAAGATTCAGGCACTGAAGAAATATCACATTGCTAAACAGGACGCATCACTTGGCTCAGAAAGTGAGATTTCCTCTCCCTCTAGAGTCGTGTCTGCTCGCACTGCCAGCTCGCAGTTATTTGCTGCTGCTATTGTTGCTATTCTTACGCACTCGGAAGCAGCTGTGACCTTCCAAACAAGCCTTTTGCATTAAATCCCTTTGCAAACACTTTATCCAGCCTTGACTGCCAGTCTAAACTCCTCCCGGATACATTAGAAGGCTTTAATACAATAGCTGCAAGCAAACCGCGTGCAGAAGATCATATATATTTATTTAGTCTCAGCTCTCGTTACCTTCAGGTGATTCTTACTCTTCACTTTTGGCACTGCGATATAACTGAGAAAATTCACCTTGAGCAGCCTTACAAAATGTTGCACAGCCTTTTGAATGGCTCGAGAATGAAAAGCAACTGCTTAGTGCCTGGCAGAATCCCATCTCCAGCAGCAGCCATCCATCCCTCGGAGCTCAGCAGGCAGAGGGAGGCGGACACGGGGGAGGGAAGGGGGTGATGGTGACCTGAGGGCAGGGAGCCCCGGAGCCCTATAACATCACCCTATAACGCTGCAGCTCTTTATGCTCAAAGAACTGATGTGAACAGCTACCCACCTGGTGCCTTGTTCTCATGTTCTTGTCCTGCCGCCAAGAGGAGACACAGCGCAGGGCATCGAGCAGAGCTGGAGATGTAGGCAACGAGGTACTGAGAAAAAAAGGAAGAAAAAACAATATTTGCAGAGTCAAAACAGATAGAGGTCATCATGCCTACGATTTCTGCCTGTTGGGCAGATAGAGAGGCATGGAAAGCCCAAAAAACAACTGAAGCCGTGCTTCCTTGGGTCTAGGTTCCCTTGCTTTTACCTGTTGTGCCCCATGTGAGATGGATGGCAGAGTGGTTTTAGGCTGTACCGTGTGGGGCCCGAGTCGGACCCGATGACCGCAGTGGGTCCCTTCCAACCCGGGGGGTGGGCTGAGCTCCTGTCCCACCCTCGTCCTCGAGAAACAAAGAGCCGTTGCTACAGCTTCTCGGCTGCTTTGCTCTCATTCTTCCCTTCTGTTCTCATGTCCGTGATCTTCTGCGGTAGAGAAAACAACACAATGACCATGATTGCTCACTGAAGCACCCTTGATTGCACCCTGTCGCACCGAAGTTACAGCTTATCCTTGATTTGCTCCATCACCAAAATTTGAACAAGTTGGCTTTTAAGTTCTTTTCTGCCTTTCGCCTCAAATATCCCTCTATCAATTAGTGTCATAATTAGGAATGAATTCGGACATCCAACTTCGTATCTTTATAAACACCAAGACAGTGCAGGTGCGTGGTGAGCCTTAATAGACGCATCTTCCTTAATTCGGCAGACTTTACACCCAGCAAATGACGCGCAAATTGCTGCTAATGGGCGAGCAAAATAATTCTCAAGCCGTAGAGAGGAGCTCACTGAACCAGATAGGTTTTAATGGAGTGTTTTAAAGTAAAACATCGACTTCAGAACCAAGAGGCCCCAAATTATCCCCTCTGACTCCTATACATCAAGGGGAATTTTGCCTACAGATGCAGCGCCTGAGCTCCGTGTTTCTAAGCACACGCTGTGACTTTAGAAGGCTTACATGAAGTCCTGTTAGTAACGCATTGCAATCAGAGCAAATTTGACTAAATGCTTCTTATCTTGAGAAAGGGAAGTTGAAATCATTTCGCATATCTGATTATCTCAGCACGCCGTCAGTCAGGAGGGATTTGGTCTTCCCCTGAACACACTCAGTATTATTCTTCTGCTTTGTTTCTCTGTCTCATATCTCTTCTCCAAGAAAACTGATAGTGTAGATCTAAGTACAACTCTTTCAGTACTTGAAGGAAGCAGCCTGGGAGCCAGGCAGGGCTGCTGCACTACGTATTTACATTCGTTAGAAGTCCTTCAAACTGCCTCCAAAAGTCTGCAGTTTCTTAGCCTCACTTAATTGCTTTGTAGAACCTTTTGGCAGTGAGTTTTGCATTGTGCTCACACTGTACTGGGTGCTCCACACCCCAGGGCCCACCCAGCTGCTGGCCAGCCAGGTTTGAAGAAGCACTTTGATACCACACGTGGAGAAGCAGCACAAATTCTGGGATAACTAATATTTAGAATATGCTCTTTTTAAAATGCACATTATGACCAAAAAGTACTGAGGTCCTTTGGCACAAGCTGGGTGATGCCACCAGTTACCCAAATCACACAGGCAGCCATTGGCACAGCCAGGGACCCCTCAGCACAGATAGCATCCAGTTCTCCAGGTACATTCCTACACTGCAGGACAGGAACATGAGCTTTTATTATCCTTTCCAGCTTGAAATACCAACCACATCTTTGCCCACCTATACCAGGAAGAAGCCAACGATTGCATTTCATCAGGGTCTGAAATAATCTACTTATTCAATAACCCAAAGAGGGTGAAAGCTTTCCATTTGTAATACGGGCATAGATTTAATGACAAAAAGGATTTTCATCACAAGTTCCCAAAGATTTCTATAGGGCTTTGAGCATTGCAGAGAGTTAGAAATAAGCTAGAATTTTCATTTGGCCTTTTTAGCTATTTCTCACTCCTTCCCCTCTCCCAGGCACACGATGCTCATCACAGGAGATATCACTTTCCCTTTGTAAAATACATGCTATTTTGTAAGAGCCTGTGAATGAGGAGTTCAACACAACTCTATTTCATGAAAGTAATCTCATATATACAGCAAGTGGTAGAACAACAAAAAAGACACTGCCTAACCAATCTCACAACTCAGATGTGATTTAGCAGTAACTACCGCAGTGCTGCAGTGACCTTTTAAGCCATCCTGCTAAGAGCTTTTATGCCTAAAGATAAGTAAGAATGAAGAGAAATGTTATATTGGTGAGTTTCTATCATAGTGATTGACACCATACAGATGTTCACACAGAGGAAAGGCAATTTGGCTGAACACCACTGAGGTCCCACCATCTTCTATCATCCTAAAAGCTTTTCCAAGCAAAAAAGGCACTTAAGATGACAGGTCAGCTATCTCCTCCCCTACAAAGACAGGCTGAGGGAGCTGAGATTGTTCAGCCTGGAGAAAAAATTACCATCACCTGCAAGTCTGTTAACCCAACATGCAGAGGAATACAGTGTGCCACCCTGACCACAACAGTTAGCAATAATGCTACCAGCACATCAGAATGGCCTGGATTACAAAGGCCCACAGTGCTCATCCAGCTCCAACCCCCTGCTGTGTGCAGGGTCACCAACCAGCAGCCCAGGCTGCCCAGAGCCACATCCAGCCTGGCCTTGAATGCCTGCAGGGATGGGGCATCCACAGCCTCCTTGGGCAACCTGTGAACAGTGCGTCACCACCCTCTGGGTGAGAAACTTCCTCTCAAATCAGCCCTAAAACAAAATGCATTCAGAATCTTGAGGGCTTCACTGCTATAGGAGAGCAGAAGAGGGATGGACACAGTATTGTTGTGGTGGCTGCCCGCTACTTTTGAGATCCATGATACATGTGATGGGGTAGAGCACAGATGCTAAAATTATCTTATTACAGTAGATCAAGAAAAGAGCCTTGTAAGAGGAAGCCAATAAAAAGGCATTCAGCCAGGCTTAATGCAGGACTGAATCATCACACAGGTTTATTAACTAAAGGAAATGTGCATTTTGTTCAAGAAAAGCTTTGGTACAGAAATGTCTCTGGAAGTCCAGGCTCAGTGAGTCTCACAGATCACAAATAGAGCCACCCCTCCTTACCACAACTGGCACCAATACAGTGGGATTTCCACAAGCAGAGAGTATGGGGTGGAACAGGAGTGGGTGAAAATGCCTTCAGCAGCACAGAGCAGCCCACTGAGCAAGGTGGGTACAAGACTACGTGTAGTGCCATACGTGGGAAACACAGCTCAAAGCAATTCTAACCTAAGCAAAAATAGTCCTGAAGCCAAGAAGCAGCGGGGCACGTGGAGAACTCCTGATGATGCACTGCCAAATTAAATGTGGATCAAAGCAAATTTCTCTAACAGTAGGATAAAATAGTGAAGAATATTCATTTTTTTTAATGAGAGTGTTCTCTGAATGCAGTTCATTAAAAACCCGGCATGCTGACAGCCTACAGACATCACCCATCATAGAGTGTTCCAGCTGCACCTTGTAGGAGTGCCTAAACAGTATAGCATTGGCCAGCATTTACACAGTGCCTGATTAAAACCTGAAAACCTAAAATGTTCAGCTCAGTTTTAATATTCAGCATAGTACTGCTGATCATCTGAACAACATATACCCATGGGTTGATGAATGCCATGTGGTGGTCACACATGCAGTGAATGAACACTGGGTGTGTACAGAGAAAGATTTTACTATCAACTTTATATATATATATTTACATCTGCTGTTGGGGAATAGGCAGATTGTATAGCCATGCTTATAATGTGCTTTAGGAAGCCAATGGTTCCATGACCAAAAGGAGGACAGTGGCCTGGAGGCACCTTGAGCCCCATCTCATTGGGCAAGTCCTGTTACATAGGATTTCTCCAGTTGTACAGGCAGCTCTCCCTTGGTCAATGTACAACAGAGGCATGTGTGGCACTTGAAGTGAGCATCAGAATCACATCACTGCATCCACTGTGAGTACAGACATCCAGGAATGGCCACACAACACGAGCCTTTACTGACATGTTTGATCCCAAAAGAAAAAGGATAATGAGCCTCTTGCATATATAAAGACCATCCATCAGCGACATACCCAAAACAAGATTCAATGCCTGCAGAAATCTTTGCTTAGGATTTGAGCAAGGCCAGCAAGGCTTCTTTGGGGTGCATCAGTTCAGTGTATGGTGCTGTGAACCTGAAGGCTGCAGCACTAACAGGTAACGAGCGACAAGCAGACAGCATTTAGCCAGCTGAGAGCTGTGTTAGTCTCTGCAGCAGAGCTGGAGATCACTGAAATAAATACATGAGCACTTACTTACATCATGTATGTGTGCGCTAGTATATGGTATTTAGCGCAAGACAGGGCACACTGTCTCTTTTAAGGAACTAACAGATGCAATTGCCAATGTAATGCAAACATCTTGGTGGTGTTAATGTGTTAAATGTGATCTACTTTAATGTATTGTAAAGGCAATTGATGCTAATGCAGCTTTCTTGCATAGATTAGAGGAATCAAACTATATTTTTCAAGACTGGAAGTGGTGATACAAGGCTGAGTGCTGCAAGCTTAATGTTGGTTGACTGAGAAACATTTTTAAAGGCTGAGGTACAAAAATTCAGCTGATGAAGATTACAAGCTTGCAGCTAAGCGAACCAGCTTTCATGGTTCAGAGAGCCATCCAAATTAAAGACTCATTTATTTAGCTGGGTTCTCCTCATTCTAACTGCCATGAACTCCAGCAATACTCATTTATGAAAGGCTTGATTGTATTTATGAATGGCACCAATAGCAGTTTTCCATCATGCCCTGGTCTGTGATAGCAGCAGGCCATGTCTGCAGAGCACGCGCCCATTCTCCTCCCTCTCCCTGCACACTCACCATGCTCCCAGCTCTCATCTGACAGATTTGGGTTCCCAGGGTGGAGCAGAAGCCCAGAACACCCAGCCCGTATTGAAGAGAACATCAGGTAATGGCATGGAGGCATTTCTGCCAAAGGTTCCTGCACGCAAAGCATTGAGATGGTCAATTAGTTGAACAGGGGAGTGGACGAGGCGGATAATTGAATTACCCGGGGTCATACCACTAACACAGCACACCACACTTCACCAGCTTCCCAGAAAAATTAATCCTGATTCCTTACTTAAGCAGAGCTTGAAAGAAAATAAAATGTGGCACAGTGTTAACTGTGTGAGCATGGGCAGCTCTGCAGCACAAAGCCTGTGAGCTGAGGGAATTTGTTTTGTGATGTCTTTTCAGCTGGAAGAGGTTACACATCTATTTACAAATTAGTTCTAAATCCATCAATAAGGGAAATAAATTAAGAAACAATATAATTATTTCTTTGCCTCGTCTCATATCGCCTGCTCAGCTGTTGGCAGGAACATGAAAGCTCAGAGCCTGGAAATGGCAACCAAACAGCAAGGACTGCTCAAGCAAGGAACTGGAAAACAACAACCATGCCACCTGAGGCCAGAAGTAGAGAAGCTAGGTTTTATGTTCTCCGTACATCTGCATTTCCTTACACCACCCATAGAGCAACGCTTCTAAAATCCTTTCTGGAAGGTAAACATTTTGTGCTAGAAAAGCCCTGAAAGCTCACCCCTCTGCCACTGTGGGCATCCCACAGCAGTAATGCCAACCTCCATCAGACTGCAGTGATGCCTTATTGCCATCACATAGCCACAGCTCAAAAAAGGGAGAAGAATGAATTATAATTCCTGGACTTTGGGCTCAGGTCATACCTTGTCTGGTGCACAGCAGTGATCTGGAAGGGTCAGACTAACAAAAAGAGCACACATGCTGAGTGATAGCAAAGTACGGGCTTCACTGAGGGGAAGATCATGTACAGACACACACACAGCATCCACCTGTTTCGTGCTGTGCTGGCAAATGAGAACGGTTCCTCTCCAGCTACTTTAGAACGTGTACATCTCAATATTTATGGATAGCTTTACTTGTGGAAAGCAAGGGGTTCTGCTTCATTGTCACTCCTACAGATAAAGACAAAAAAAGTTCTGTTAATGTCAATATATTGGACATCTTAAGGTACTGCTGTATGACGAATAAGTCCTCAGTGTTGGACAGGTGAGCAAAATCTCCCCAAAATAAAGCAAATGTCTTTTTAGAATTCAGGTATTCAGTAATGTCAAATTCTGGATAGGGCCCCTACTTCATATAATGAATTTTGACATCAAAATGTGAGGACTGATTTCCTAACCTAAAACTACAAGGTTCCCAATATTAATAATTAACTAAAATGAGGTTCATTAACATGCAACCCAAGAAAAAGAACCTTGAGAATCAGAAAAACGTGCACCTAGAACAGGAAAAAAAAGTCTTTTCTGTTTAAGTTACATGCCTCTCTTTAACTGAATAATACTTTGATTAAACTTTCATTAAAGCAGGATTCAATAAAGTCATCAAAACATATCCTCTGAGTCCAGAACTGGTGCACAGGATTTGTTCTTCATCGCTGTCGGTGAACAGAGCTGCTTCAGCCCCATGGTCCCATAGGAGCGCTCACAGAAGGGATCAGCTCATGGTGCTGCGGTGAGCGCTGTCCCGTTGCATGGGAACATGAGCAGCATTGCTATGAGCTGCTGCTTTGCGAGCAGCACGCCCCATTACACACCTGGGAAGCAACTGGTAATCACCAGCTTGCATGATCAAAGCTGTCAACGCTGACTTTTCTAAGCAATTTGTAATCATTAAGCAAATCTTTCAGCTCACAGGCAAGGCAAATGTTACCGCGCATCTTCAGTGGGGAGCCGAATTCAAGCAGAAGAGAGAAATGAAACTTTTCCACTGTTGCGCAATGAATTTATATCACCCAAAACAAAGCCCTGCTTCGTAGCCTTCCAACTTAGAAGCTGCTCACACCTTGAGTGTAACAGTTTCTGCCCTAGCATTTGCATTCTTATGTTTAGCATGAGAAGCCACAATGAAATATCAACATCAATGCAGCAAGCAGTTTATGAGGAGTAATTTCTTTAGGTTATTGACTTGAAGCTTCAAGAGAGACTTGTCAAGTTTGTTTTCAGATTACACAAAAAGAAAGAATTTTTAGAGCTAATATTCAATTGTAATGCTAATGAAGTGGTGGGAGGGTCCTGCTGCTGCTGCCTGGAGCAGAAGTGAAGTGCACTGATCCCAAGGCATGCACACAGCTCTCAGTGCAGACACGCAATGCAAAGCCCAGGGCTCCTGCTGGCCTAGAAACAGCCTGTATTTGCATACACGACTCATGGAAACCAATGCAAACGTGTTAGCAGTAGCACCCACTCTTTATAGAAAGCTTCTCAATGATACGGTGTTAAACTCAAGATGAAAAATGGCAGAAAGCTTTACAGGGAGAACCAAGATGTTATCCTCAGTCGTGTTGATAAGTGCAGAACAATACCTCAGTCCACAAAGTCACCACCTCCTTATGGGCTGACAGACCAGAGAACCAAGGCTTTTCTGAGCAGAGACCCTCCCATGTGGAAGATGGGCCCAGAGCAGAACAGATACTTACTGTGCAAGGATAATTCAGCAGCAAGACATGAACACCTGAACCACAGCCATCTATTTTTGGCCAATTTTTAGCAATACCTGCAAAAACAGCTGAGCTTTGAAATTGGGGCTGCTGTGGGATGGCTGAACCCAAATTATTTTGTTATGTGGGTGAAGATGGTCTCTAAATATTCTCCTGCCATATTACATTCTTATTTTCACCTAAGAAGAACCACATCCCAAGTCAAAGGAAAGACGAGTTCTCAAAAGCACGTGAGTATCTGCAGGAGCAGAGCTTCAGAGCTATGAGCAACACAGTCATACACAAGTCTATGCCCACCAAAAAAACAGGAGAGACGAGTAGGGAATGATGGAATCATAGTGTTATTAGGGTTGGAAAAACCCACTAAGATCCCCATGTCCAGCTCCAACCCATCCCCACCATACAACGTCCCTCAGTGCCACTCTTACCCTTCTCTCAAACAGCTCAGGCAAATGGGGCAGCCCCTGCCTGGCTGGGACTTTGTCACTTGAAAACCCTTGGAACATCTCCATCCACTGGATGTACGAGGATTGCTACCTATGCAATAGATCACACAGCCTGCCTTGCAGTAGGTCACACACTGTAGGGTGAGTAATGGTCTAAGTGTGCATTACCATAGAAAATAACTACATTACACCTAAGGTTTGACAGGAGAACTGGCATGCTCCAGCACCATCGCAGCTGAGGGCAGTGAGAAATCTGGCTTCTTTAGATTATACCACACGCATGAACACGTTCAGCTGCTTTAGAATAACATTGAGCAAACCCAAAAACCATTTCGAAACACCCAGATTTCAGGTAAGGTTAGATATTCATTAATTTCACAGTAGAAATATGCACTTTTTCATTTAGGCACGAATAAAAAAGGATTAGCCTGCTTAATGGGTGACCTTCTGTAATCTGAATTGAAATTAAATTTTAGACCAGCTTCACAATACTCTCAGCGCAGCCGTTTTTGTAGCAATATTTCTTCTAACAGTCAAGTATGAGGGTCAACATTCAGAAAATGAATTTTCTTTAAAATTTAATTGCTTAAGAAAGCAGAGCAAAGTAAATTGCGAAGGTTAGAGCTGTTTTCAATGAGTTCTCATCCACTTCAAAGCATCTACCTTTAGCGAGAGCATGTGCTGGTTGGTGTGTGAGGACATGGAGTGCAGGGAGTGATTTCCTTGCCATTCCAAAGCACAGTGGGAAAACGTGCTGCTGAACCAAGCTGTAGCAGCATGGGAACATACATGGAGTGAATAAGGAAGAGAAGTAACCCAGTATAAAAATCAGTGCTTAAAGAACATTGAATCACAGAATGGCATGGATTGAAAAGGCCCACAGTGCTCATCCAGTTCCAACCCCCTGCTGTGTGCAGGGTCACCAACCAGCAGCCCAGGCTGCCCAGAGCCACATCCAGCCTGGCCTTGAATGCTTGCAGGGATGGGGCATCCACAGCCTCCTTGGGCAACATGTTCCAGTGCATCCAAAGGTGTGAGATGGGAAGAGAAATAAGACACAGTGTTGCGCTTGGCAAAGTTGACTGTTTTTGAAGGTAAATGAGGATCAGGACAAAAATACATAACTATGAGAATCCTCTATTTTGTAAGTGCACAAGCACTTCTTGCTGCAAGAAGAATGTGCACAGATAAACACCAATAGAAGCATGGACTTCCCTGAACTCCAGCATGTGCATTTCCAATCCTCAGCAGTTTTCTTACAGGTTTCTGTTGTTTTTCACTGTTTTTCCTCTCAATGACCCAAGCATCCAAACCACCAAGTGCTACGTCTCCAGCCCCACAGGAAGAGCCCAGTTTGTGCCACTGCCTGCTCCGTTCGGCCCTTCCATCCCACAGACTCCAGACAATGGTTGCTAATAGGATTTATCTACACTTATTGAACATTTCCACAGCTGCTGCTCATCTCCATGACCCACCACACAACTTGGGTGATGCAAACCCCACTCACCAGGTGTGACAATCAGCAATGTGGCAATAAATGATGTAAGAGCTCTGGGAACTGAAAACCCAAATGGCAGCAGAAAGCATTGTTTGCTGGATCCCACGGTTAAGAGGCACGTAGTGCTCTCTCTGACTCATGTACTATTTATATGTTGGATGGCAAAATAAATATTGCAACAAATGTTGGGGTTTTTTTCTACACTTTGTTCTGTCTGCCATACCTGCAGGTTTTATTTCTTCTTTCTCAAGAAATCCATAAGAGAACCTGCACAAATGAGCAATTAGACATATCTCACCTGCCCCATTTAAGATCACACTCTGATTGTTCTCACTGTGAAACAGTTTGACTACATAAAACCTTGCAGCCAGGTGGATTTGTTTAGCTTATAACATAAAAATATGCGTATAATGAGGAGGAGGTGATCACATTAAGAACCTGAAATTGCTGCATGTTTTTCACACTTTTCCCTGGAATTATTCCCATTCTGTAAAATGAAGCAAGTCTTGCCATCTGCCTACAGAATCTTTTCATCTCAACTTGTGATATTCCAAAGCCACCGTCTTGGCTACTAGCCTGCAGAAACCTCAAGTTGCTGCAGAAATTGCAAACACCAAGCAGAGCTAAGGAGAAGAAAGGTCCCAGTGGGTGACAGCCCATCTCCAAAGCCACCATCAGCTGCACATTACCACCCGCTTGCACAGCAGCCCCATCCCACTGATACCAACCAGCAGCTGATACCTCTGCATGATTCAGCTTTCTGCAGCTCCAGCTGTAAACCTGCTCCTGTAAGCTGGGCTCCTTGGAAGTGTTGGTGCTCAGCAAAACTCACCCCCCACTCTTCAGCAGGGCAGATCCAGGCGTTCCTTTTCTTTCTTTCTTCTTTACACTGTAAAAACAGAGGACTTCTTTATCCAAAAATACCCCATAGTTCTGATCTGAAGTTCTAATGATCAATTTACTGTAAAAACAAAAGGGAAAACATCTTGAAAAGCCTTACAGCTTTCCTTCACTGAAACCTTAGGCATTATGATGGCAAGATTTCATCTGTTGTATTATAGAAATCTGCTTGCAATTATTAGACCTATTTCATATTTTAATGTAATTATGTTTGGCCTTTGCACTAATAAATCCTTGAACCATAACTGGAAGATAAGGAATTCAAATTCCCTACGCTTGCTAAAGATAAATGCTGAAAGAGAGGTGGAGCTGCTTAAATAGCTCCGCTCAAAAATCAATACAGAATGCATTCATAAATTAACAATCACTCCAGACTAAAACATTTATTGCTGGAGGAACACTGCATAATTAACTACGGCAATGAATAACAAATTAAAATTTAATTTTATTTTTGGGGTTCTTTTTAAAGCCTGTGGAAAAAAATACCCTTTACTACATCTGACTTTACACCCAGAGGGTGGTGACGCACTGTTCACAGGTTGCCCAAGGAGGCTGTGGTTGCCCCATCCCTGCAGGCATTCAAGGCCAGGCTGGATGTGGCTCTGGGCAGCCTGGGCTGCTGGTTGGTGACCCTGCACACAGCAGGGGGTTGGAGCTGGATGAGCACTGTGGGCCTTTTCAACCCAAGCTATCCTGTGATTAATACGAGATTACATGCATTAGTTGGTCATGACTCCAGAAGCTCTTGCTCCTCATCAGTCACACTCCAGCTAAATGTTTTTGACTGGAGCTGTGACAAACTTTGGAAACATACAGGGTTGGGTAATGGGCAAAGTCAATAAAAAGAAAAGGGGAAGGGGGAGAAGTACAGCACTTGTAATCCAATAATGCAAAATTCAGGTTGGTTAAAGCACTTAAACCATTCTTATCTGTGCGGATCATGGCACCGCAGTACCATGCAGTACTGGGACCACTTCAGCTGTGCCTCACTGAGTTTCAGCATGGAACACCAGGTTTTTCAGTTACATCTGTCATCAGTCATGCAGTCGCACTGAATGGTCACACAGGGATAAGCTTGAAGAAATCCTTTTCATTTGCAGACCTGCTGTGGAGCTACGATACTGGAGTTTGGTCTTTTAAGACATTTGGTAGTTAGACGTTCCCCATAGAGAAGGAAGTTTGTAATTTAGATATTTTTGGACTCAGATGCATAGAAGTGGGAATAACACCATTTTTTAGTCTTAAGAAAATATCAGCAAAGGACGTGATGTCTGCGTTGTGAAGGTCACACTTAAGAGCATCATTAGCAGATCATTAGACCTTTACCACATAGGTCATTTCACTGAATACAATTTCCTTCAGAATTAAGTAGTTTTTTTTCCACAGTACTTAAAAACACCATTTCATCAGGGGAATAAAAGTCAACAAAGAAGACAGGACCTTTCCTTTGTGGTTTATTGTGGGGGGGAAGAAATTGCTACCAATTGTCGACAAGCAGCAGAAGCAGCAGGGTTATACATTATTTTGGGGTTGCTCTCTTCATGTGAGATGTTGACTTCCAGTGAGGGGGCAATCATTGGGAATGCTCTTCTTCAAATCAGAGCACAAAGCCCATTGGTAGGCTTGGAAGAGCCTGAACAAGGAGCAACAGTATTTGTGCAGTCCTCTATCAGTGTTTAATGACCAGAACCCAGGGAACAGTTTTGGTGCATCCTAAAAATCACCCCCAACATCCAGAGCTGCCCAGTCTACCCACCAGGAAGGAAATTAAGCATTTAACAGAAAATAAGACATTTTCAGTCTCTGTTTCTACTCACCCCCACATAACTGCCTGTAGCCAATCTTGCAGACACGTTTGCAGGCACTGATCAGACCCGATGTAGCTGTTTTGTTCCTACTTATCCCTATGGAGGCACTGGACTCAAGTGAAATCCTTGTGGTGCTTTTTCACTTATTACATTAGATGAGATCTTCAAAGATTCATAGATTTGAGGCCACCGTGGTCTACTCCACTCATGCATCTCACAGGCAGTAAGTTTCATCAAGTGAGTCCTACATGAGGGCCTTAATGTATAGCAGAGTAAGAACATATTTTAAAGAAAGAAATTGAAGTTCTCTATAAAAAGGTCAGTTCCTTCATGTAGGATGAATGACAAGTGGGACCCAACAGCATAAATACACATAGCACTTTTTTGATACCAAATACTTCTCAGAATACATGTTTTCTTACACGTTAATTTTGCTCATTTTAAGATTAGAAATAAAGTGCAAGTAGTACAGCCCTGGAAAAGGAATTCCATCTGTCAATATTCAACTGCTTCTTTCCTCCTAATGCATTCTAGAAAGAGCAACATGTAGTTGCCATTGAGCATTAGCAAAACAGACACTGTTAATCCAGAAAAATTAGTCCTTTCTTTTAACATACAGTTTTGCTTGAGGTTTTGCAGGCAATTAGCCAAATAAGCAACATATTCTCTTCAAGTGCATGAGAGGTAATGTATTTTATCTATAATCATTTACAGCTGCTGAAATCGAACTGCATTCTGGGTCGTATTAACCAGTACATGCTGAGATGAATATAATTAGAGTGGGAAGATGGTTTGCAAAGACACAGGAGGCTCATCACTAGAACTGTCAAATATTATCATAGGAAGTCCAAGGATCAAGTCACCAGTAGAACCCAATGTAAAAGGGCCTTGGGAAAGGAAGGAAAAGCACGATTTCTACCTGGTGACACAGAGATAGGGGGAACACCCATGCTACCACTTTGGGTGCTGTAGGTACATGATTTAGGCCTCATTTGGAAAAGAAGGAGCCTCAATTCTCTAAAAGCCTCTGGCAAGAATAGGGAGATGGACTCAAAAATGTCTAGGGATTAAGAACCCCATTTTTTTTTTTTTTGTCTCAGATGCAGAATGACACATTTTTAGGGACAAAGGTAAAAGGTCTCCATTATACAGTGGAGCTCATCACATGATATCTGTCATTCATTACTTATTTAGATTGAACTGAGGCTGAGTAGGCTTTTAGCACTTATCTTTCCATAAGAGAAATGTAGTAGTTCTCGGGGAGCAAGTCTTGGAACAGAAGAAAGAGAATAAAAAAAAAGAAAGAGAGAGGTAGAAATGAATTTCCTTACCTTTCCCTTCTATCAGTGGTCACATCCAATTTCCATACTCACAGACAACAGGACACTGTGACATCCCTGCAAACCCAGGGATCCATGGAAACCTGCAGTGACATCCCACAGCAGCAGATGCAGCACGTGGTGAAGCTTGAGATGGAGGTGATGCTCTGCCCAGCAGTGCCACATGCAGCACAGCCACCTGAGGCCAACCACGTGGAAACAGTGATGGCCCAACAGTACCCATAAGGCTGACAACCAGTTGAGCTTCCAGCTGCAGAGACCGCAGCATCCTGAGGATGCCCCTTCTCACATAAGAAACACTCAGCTTGAAATGACTCTGTTCAAATTCATGCATCTTCAAACAGAACAGCAGTGACAACACGCACCAGAAAAGATACAGAGAACTTTCCAAATGCGTGACAATGGAAAGTTAATAATGTGTTCTCCAAAAAAATGTCTTTTAACACACACTGGATGGCTGCATTTTTGCAGGTAGAAATACAGTTGGTTCAATTGAGCTGACGTGGAACTATCAGGAAAAATAAAAGAGCTTCTTGCCAGAATCAATCAGAAAACCTTAAAAAGAACATAAGAAAAGCCAAGTGAGTGTGCCCACCAATTCAGAAGTTTGAAAGAAGACGGAAAAACATAATTCAACACTGCAATGGAAGATCATCAAACAATCAAAAAGCTGTGTAAAAACAGGGACTGGAATATTAAAGGAGTCAGATCAGAAATAACCGCTAAGAAAGTAACTCAATAACGACAACACGACTGAAAAGTATTCACAGAGGCAGGACTGAAGGTTTTATGAATGAGGTTGGTGTATCTGAATAGCTGGGCTTTGATGGAGCGTTTTCTTCTGAAGAAACAAGAAGTGCAAGAAAGAATAAGGCTGACAGTGAGATAACAGAGGGGCTGTGATGGATTTCAATAGGATATGGGAGGTGTGCCTGAAGCAAAGTGGCTTGAAGTGCAAAGAGGAAAAATGAATGTACACGTTAAGTCATTTGGGGAATTAACAGATTACCAGCAGTGTAACTGTGCACCACTGCTTTAGAGGATGAGTGCTAAAATGCAGGAAAATTCATGGCAATGAGAAAATGGGTGATTTTTGGACATGTAGTTCTTTCTCCCTGGGTGATGCTGAGCCAGTTAGTGATTCCAGATTTCCTCTCCCTCTGTGGGGCTGGCACCCAAAGGATTTCCCACCCACTGACTGTGATCACAGAATCAAGCAAAATCACAGAATGGCCCGGGTTAGAAGGGACCTCAAGGATCACAAAGCTCCAACCCCCCACCACAGGCAGGGCCACCAACCTCCACATTTAATACAGCCCAGGTTGCCCAGGGCCCCATCCAACCTGGCCTTGAACACCTCCAGGGATGGACGGGGCATCCACAGCCTCTCTGGGCAGCTGTTCCAGCACCTCACCACTCTCACGGTAAAGAAACTTCCCCCTGACATCCATCCTCAATCTTCCTTCCTTCAACTTAAAACCATTTCCCCTTGTTCTTCCATTATCCTCCTTTTAAAAGAGTTGGCTCCCCTCTCTTGTTTATAGGCTCCCTTTAGGTACTGAAAGGCTGCAATTAGGTCACCCCACAGCAATGTGATGGCTGAGAGAGGCCATCTGATTAGGAACACTGCATTCTGTATGTTGATCACTTACTAAAATAATATTTTTTTCCCATATAATGAATCTTTATATGAATGGAACAATCTACTGCAAGTTACACTGATGTAGCTTAGTATGGATGTGTAGAAAGGCAACACACAATAGTAGAGTGTTGTAGGCGTACAGTAGAGTCACCGCATCACAGCACATTTGGGTTGGGAGGAACCAGAAAGCCCACAGTGCTGTCAGAAATAGCAAGAAAGAAACTCTGCATTGAAAATCCCAGTGAATTTGGCCAAGAGATGCACAGCAGAAATAAAGATCTTAAAACCATGAAGCTTACCACAGACATAACAGAAGACATAGACATGGAAGAGTGCTGTACACACAAAACACCTCTGTCCAATTTTGTTTTGCAGTGCAGGAAACCTGAAAGGCTGGGAACATCATTTGTTTCATTCATGGAAGAGATCCCAGCTGTCTGGACTGAGATCATCATAGAATCACCAAGGTTGGAACAAGATCATCCAGTCCAGATATGTTGTTCAGTGTTATGTTCAAATAACTGCATTTTCCAGCCATGCACACCAGCTCTGGGCCTGCTGCCTTGCAAGCATGGATTAGAGCAGAAAGATTTACATTTAGAACAATGAAAATCCTGTTATCTTACCTTAAGGCAATTCTCCATTGTTAAATTTAATTTCTCATCAATAAATGCGATTATTTAATTCAATTCCTGATTCCTCATAGAAGTTGTTTCCTGTGCCATTATAGACTCAATCTCCAGTATCTGAGCCTCAACAAGATTACAGTCTGTAAACACAATCCCTGCAAACAGATGGATATCACATGCAGATGAAGAAACACAAAGCAGCATTTATGGTTACATCAGTGCTCAATGCCCATCATTCCAATAAAGGCAATCAATAAAATTACAGCTTATCATTCCTCATCACAATGAAGGAAAATCTCTGACTGCCCTCTTTAATCCACCAACACTTGGGGTGGTCCATTCAGAGAGTGAATTATCTTAAATATATCCCTCCCTGAATTATTAGCAGCTCCTGTGAAGTTATTTGACACAGAGTAAACACTGAAAACCACTCTCTGGAATGGGAAATTACTGTTATAAATGGCTGTGCCGCTGGCCAACTGTGCCATGGTTCTGACAGCTTTGAGATGATTTCTCTGAGTCCAGCTCTATGCAGGAATGTTACTAAGAATTGTAGAATCCTAGAATGGCCTGGGTTGCAAAGGCCCACAGTGCTCATCCAGCCCTAACCCCCTGCTGTGTGCAGGGTCACCAACCAGCAGCCCAGGCTGCCCAGAGCCACATCCAGCCTGGCCCTGAATGCCTGCAGGGATGGGGCATCCACAGCCTCCTTGGGCAGCCTGTGAACAGTGCGTCACTATCCCCTGGGTGCTTTCATCCTAAAAGCAGAGGCAAAGTCTGCTTCCCACCTCAGCAGCAGGCAGCACCAAGCAGCATGGCAGGGCTGACCCATCACAGAGGTGATGCCTTCTTCCCTGCACAGCTCCATCAGGCAGAGAGCAAGGCTCCTCCCTGGCCAAAAGCTGGTCTCTGTGCTCCAGGTATACGGCTCTGCAGAGAGTGGAAGTTAATGTTTTGGGAACTGAACTGGAATTTCAGGTGGGGAATTGAGCAAAGCTCAGCAAGAGAGTGGCTGAAAGGTTTCAGATCAGAAAGAATTTGAGAACAATCAGAGCCCACGGCAGCCGCTTGCACACCACTGAGATGAACAGCAGAGAGGCAAAGAAAAGAAGGGAATTGGAGGCAGCCAAAAGAAACCTATAGAAAAAGCACGACAAGAGAACTGAACAGGGCAAAAATGACAGCTGAAACACAGCTGGTGTTCCCTTAATTGTTTTAAGGGAAGCTAATCTCCAGCCAATGGAAGATGGGACAGCTCTAGGTTTCATGCCACTTACCTGGTATTTTGATCAGAGATGCCTCTGGGCAAAATGATTTTTCTGTTTATTTTGGGGTGGTTTCTCTTCCAATATTATTTAGCTGTGAGAAGCATCATTATAGCCAGCCTGCCACTTTCAGATATTTGGCTCCTCCTGCCCAAGGACTGAGCTCAGGAGCCCCCAGAACTCAGATCACAGCGCCCTTTAACTTCTCAAGTTCCTCAGTCTGTCTATTACAGCCCCAATTTCACGCCCTGGAAATGTATTTCCTACACGAGCAAAACTATTACCTGTTTCCTCCTTTCTCATCATCAGGAGATGCTGGCCCTAGAAATGGGGCTGCAGGGGAGTGATAGCAGAGAGGGGAGTCCATCAGTGCACATTTTATCCCTCAGGCTCTAAAAGGAACCTCCTCCTCATTTCAGAGCTAAAGCTCCTCTGCACAGCCATACTTCCCTCACAGCTCCCACTTTCTGGACAAATGTCCCAGATTTTCAAAGGGAACATCAAAGCCCCCCAATGGGGCTCCAGTCCTGGCCTCAGGCACAGCCCAGGGTCCCAGTTAAAATGGCCAAAATCAGCATGGGAAACTTGAAAAACAAGGCAGCAGTTCCTCCTGGGGAAGGCTGAGGAAGGCAGAAAATCTATTTTATGCTTGAAACTCTCTGAGCACCTGAGATTGATTTCTATAGAAGAATGGGGAGAGAGAGACAGGAGAAAATATCAAGGGCAGATGATCTTGTGGTGTTATTTTATGAAAGCAGTTGGGCTATCAATGGCGCTTTCTCCTTTCATTGCTTAATGGCTCCAGCAGCCCCTAGAATAAATGAGTTATTTAGGAGAGCAGTGCAATTCTTCTGAAACAATTTCTGAAATCACACCGAACACTTCAGATCTCAGCAGCCCTCCTCCAAACAAACAAGCAGGCAAGATATTACCATGGTGTATGACACAGATTATCAATGAATTTTATAGAGAGATAACTACCGAACTGATGTAAATCCCTCCAACTCTGCAGCAAAAACTCCTGTAACGGGATAAAATTGCAATGACTTTCTGGTTCAAAGGGACCAGAGTTCAGATCCCATGATGCTCAAAGCCAGCCCTTCCCCAGGAGGCAGGGATTGCCCTGATGCTGCCCTGTCATCTCCTTGCTCCATGAGGCCTCAACACTGTATATGAATATGTATATGAAGTACCAAGTTACTCCCTCCGGACAGAAAAGAAAGTTCAAATAATTATTCATTTGTGATCACTCTCCAATTACTTTAAAGGGTATATAGATAACTCACGGTGTCCTATTGACTAGGATTAGTAGAAAGTACAATGAAAAACAGGAGGAGCGAACACCTGCATTAGAATGACCTAACAGGGGGAAAAATCAGGTACAGCTCACAGCTCCACTTCAGGCCTCCACGAGGGCTTGTCCTGAAGCCCTTCATCAAGGGAGGTTTGGAAAGAAACTGAGCAGGAATGGGGAGGAGGAAGGGAGGAAGGAAGTGCCTCTTCTCACAGTAGAAGTTCACCACCAATGGGAGCTGTGATCTTAAATAGGTAAGCTCTAACCAAGAAGGTACAAGAAGTTTTGGTAAGACAGACATCCCCTTTCATCTTACCTTCATTCTTTGTATACAGAGAAATAAAAGAGTGAATTGATGTAGCAGTCAGCAGGTTCATGTTCCTCCAGAGCCAGTAGTGTAATCTCCATGCAAAAGCCTTCCTTGGCACGTTGCTAATTTACCCTACACCTCACCCTTCTCATCTCCTGCTGGCATGACAGGAGCCTCTGCATTGTGCAAAATGGACTATTTCTCAACAGGAAAGTTGATGGACTCTCTTTCCTTTTCTTTAATTCCTTCTTTTCCTTACACTTTTCTTTATATGCATTTTACTTTCCCTCTCCTTGCAGCCAGGAAGCCTCAGTCTAAACTCTGGCAGATTCACCCTGGATTTCCAGAAGCCCTCAGCCAGCAGAACTGCACTAGTATTTAATTAAGTCAATCCAGTCATAATATCAATGTGGATTTTTTTTCAGCTCTAGGTTGTCTGATCGATGTATTTTATTCTAGAAGATTTAGAATGATGCAAATATAATTGCAAATGAATTCAATGACTTTTTTTCCCCCTCAAGTACAGCTGAGCTGGGGAATATTGATAGCACTGTAGAAATAACATTCTTTGAATTTTCTTAGCCTATATACATTTCTTACTCATATAGCCCCAGTCATGGTCGGTGTTATCTCATAAAACGTAAACAGCTGTTTAATTTGGTTTGGCTTCAGCTCTGCTACAAGAATTAATTAACCTGATTTTAGGAAAAGCCAGCTCGGAATGGAGAGATCAGGCAAAGGACAAACCAAGGAGCTCATCAGTCTGGGAAAGCATCCTTAGCAGAACCAGCTGTGGGAAATGACATTAACTGACATTATACAGTAAAACTCCCATAGCAAACACATGACGAGTGGTTTCTTTGAGTTTAGGCTGTTAGGGTTGGAGGATTTGAATAGTCTGTTATAATTCATGCAGTTCTTATGGTGCATTACTGACTCCATCTGTACTGGATCAGCTGCCACCGTCATCATCAGTCCCTTCTTCCCTTCTCTACACAAACCAAACTCCTCCCTCACAGCCCCATAGGGAGCCTGCCTGATCCCTCCATTCACAGGCCTGCTCTCACCAACACCAAGATCTCTCCTGAGCAGTAGTTAGGAGACTACTTGGCATAGGTAAGGCTAGAAACACCTGTTCCCCTTTGTACGACCTCAGGTTTTCACCTCTTTACATCACTGCATATTACACCACCTTGCCACTGAGGTTCCACTGCAAAGTTCTAAGGCTCTACTCATAACTTCTCTTTGTGGAACTCATTTTAAATAGATGGCTGAAAATGTAGCCAACAATCCCCCTCAGTTCTTAGTGATCAATAATATCAGCTTTTGATGGATGGCAGTAGTAGAGTAGATAGTTCTTCTCTGCAGCTTCCCAGCCCTTACAGGACTGAGTTACAAAGTACTGCACTGGAAATGGAGGTTAAGAGAAAAAATAGGAGTCATAGAACAACAAAGAGGCATTGCCAAATGGTCTTAAATTTGTCTACTTTGCTGTAAGCATGAAAGCAATATATCAAAAGAGACCTGATGTTTATCACTTTCTTTCCATGCTGCTTTTTTCCGATGGAAAAATGGCCACAGAGCATCCTCCAAGCTGTCCAGCAATGAGCACCACAGGTCAGGGCTCACAGCCTGGCTACCAGATCACCAGGATTTATTCAATCCCTCCACCAAGGCTGCAAATGAATGCTGTAAGATGTGCCTCACTATAATTTCATGGGAGAACCGAGCTGGGTTAGCCAATATTGTTAGTCTATTTTCCCTGGCTTTGAAACCTCTAGCAATTCCATGGGATCTAACAGGCATTACAGCAGGAGTCAGACTGCATAAATTATTTCCCCTATGCAGATAATTTCAATTTTAGTAACCAGAAGTAGTGACACCTATAACCTTGGACAAATCCGGGTAATAGCTCTAACTCCAAGTTGAATCATCCTAAACCAAAAAGCTCGCTCTCGACAAGAATTTGCTGCTCATTCTTGTTTATAGCTCAAGAGATTTAGTAGACAGAAATAATTTAATTTGAGAATTTAATTGAATACGGGACTGAATAATTTGGTTAGAGATAACTGGGATCCGTGTATATAAGCATTAAGGAAGCCCTTAACAGGCAGAATTCCCTAAACCCACACTTGAGTGTATAGATCAAGCACAGTTAAGAGAATTTCTTCTCCAGCATTGAATTCTATCTCTTATGTAACAATATCTCTGTATGACAAAGATACTTTTTAGTTTACAAAAATTGTATTTCAATATTTATTTGGCAAGGGACAAATGTACTCAGACTCCTAAGCAGAAATATAGCAGAGATTCCAAAATGAGAGATTTGAATACGTATATATATATATAAAGCCAGTATGGATTCCATATTTAAAGGCAAATATCTTCTCTGTTCAGAAGGATAAGTATACTTCTTAGATTATGATCTACTGTACACAGAGATAAGAAACACTCAAGCGTGTTTCCCTTCTGGGGAAACATTTTGTGAATCTTTCATCCATATTTTCAGCACAAAAGGATCAGTTAAATTAGATGTTTATCCCTACCAGCTCCAGGAGTTACAGAAATCCAACAGTAGCCTCAAAGTCAATAAAGCAGAACGTCAGCATAACACCTCCAAAATGAGTCATGGAAAAGGCAAATGGCAGCAGCCTCTCTCAGAGCCTGGGATAGCCCAAAGGAAGTCCTGCAGACCTACAGATAGGTCAGAGCTCTTTGATTTCATTACACTGATGGATCTCCAATCAAACCTTTGGTTTCCCCCTTGGGTTGGTTGGTTTTTGTTACTCCAATAAAAAACAAGCACTATAGAAACTTAACCTAACAAACTCCTGACTCATCTAGGGGATAATTTCCTTCCCTCTTAGTGTATAACTTGGCATTAACATCTGAACTTCTGTTCCTTCTTTATGCAGCATTTTACTGCAGACGTTTTGTTTCTTCTATACGAAGAAAACTCCAATTGCAGTTTGGGAACAAGCCAGGTTACTTCACGGCCAATTTTGGATGCTGTAAGAATATCCGTGCAAGTGCTTAAATGCTCAGAATCTGCCAGCTCTACAGTTTGACTACAAATAAATCCCAGAGGAAGGTGGGGGAAAGGAAAAAGTACACACACAGAAAACAAAAGTGACAAATGCTCTCTCCAATCACTTCTGCTTTCAGAGGCTTTCCAAGAGCTCACATAGTGCAGTGAGCACTCAGAGCATTCCTGGAACCTGTCATAATACATCAGAATAGTATTGCATCCCAATTTTCTGTCTGTAGCTTCAGAGAGGTGCAAGGAAGCCCTCAGCAAACTGTACCTGGAGAACATCTGCTCAGAAACATCAACCAGAAGTTCACACCTATTAAAGATAGCCATTTTAAATCATATCTCATTTTAGAAACCTGTTTTGGCATGATTGAACATACACATCTTCAGCTGAGGTCCCATATATAATTTCAGCACAAACCAGGATCCACAGAGTTCAAGCTCTCTTCCATTGGTTTCCTCATCCAGCATCCAGTTCCCCAAATTCAAATCTCATTTTCTGTGGATATTTCATCACAGTGAGGGCCAGCAAAACAATGCAATTAGAGTTAAAGCCTGGCAGTGCAGCACATAGAAGACAAAGGCATCTGATTTACTATTACAGCCTTATAAATGCTTTTCTCTGCAATGTTGGCAGTCAAACCAAGAGCTGAACCCAAGAACTCCAGCAGGGCTGTAGGAATAATTGATTTTTCAGTTCAGTAGCCAAATTGGAAAAGAAAATTGTTTGCAATGACCCAAAATGTTTTTTTGTTACTTTTCTCATTAAAATGAAACTGTGAGTGAGGACTGCTACTTCTCCATCACCCAGCAGCCTGGCTGGAATGTGTTTCAGGCAATGCACAGGCAGTCTGCATTGAGCTCCCTGGTTCCTCTGCCCCATTCCCAAAAGAATGGCTCCCATCATCACCTCATATTGCATTTGGAATAAGGTCACTTTTGTTTTCTCTGTTTCTTGGATGTCAGGGGGAAGTTCTTTACTCAGAGAGTGGTGAGGTGCTGGAACAGTTGCCCAGAGAGGCTGTGGATGCCCCATCCATCCCTGGAGGTGTTCAAGGCCAGGTTGGATGGGGCCCTGGGCAGCCTGGGCTGGTATGAAATGTGGAGGTTGGCAGCCCTGCCTGTGGCAGAGGGGTTGGAGCTTCACGATCCTTGAGATCCCTTCCAACACAGGCCATTCTTTGATTCTGTGATTCCTGTTTCCATGGACTATTTCACCATTTGAAGAGAACCAGGTGTCCTCTCACCAACACCAGCCCTGTCCCAGGAACCAGATGACTGAATTACTCCTGGCACTCCAGTATGGTGATGCATCCAGCAAAACACTATGGGCAGGAGAGCAGTCTGCCCCAGGTGAACACGTGTGCAAGGTTCAGGATGCTCCCTGAGGGACAGAGGAACAGTTTCAACACCGCTTACTGAATGTTCCTCAAACTAAAGTCTGGTCTTCCACTTATTGGGACCAAAGCCAGCAATGCATATCTACAGAGAAGTGCAAGGATAGGGAAATCACGTGCTTAACTCAAATCATACCTCTGCAGCTGGACAAGCAGCAGACCCAGCTCTTGAAAGGGCGGTCCTGTAGGGCACTCCATTTGCACAGCTCCCAGCCAGCCCTTGGCACCAGTGCAGGCATCCACACCCTGGAGCTATCTGAGGGCTAGCACCAGCACAGAGCATGGGTGTTTTGCAGCAGGCAGACGTAAAATCCAGTGCCATTAACGCAGAATGGGTTCCCCTCACTGCAGTCAGACACGCTCCTGTGAACAGACGAAGTGACACTTCTTAGTTGGGTGTCAATCACCTTCTTTCACTGAATACAACAAAAGACAACTGAAAATTACAGAATAAAAATCACCTCTATTTTGAATTAAAAATACTGTTTGTTTTTTTTTGCAGATTATTTACAGTCTACTTGTTTAGAAAGATAATTATTTAACAAATAGAAATGCTTTGCATAATGTTGGAATATGTTAATTCCAAAATTTCCTTAAAACTAATTGAGTTGGAAATCCTTAGTTTCCTTTCGCAAACAAGGTCATAAACTACCTTAAAAATCTCCCAGGAAATTCAAGAGAACTCATTCAATAAGGCATGAAAAAGTAAATCTCTGTTGTGCTTATGGATCCTTCCCAAATACGTGTTCATTTTAATTAATCCCATTAATTTTTACAGGATTACTTGCTTGTTTAACCTCAGGAAGCAGCTTTCTGAATGGAAATGAAATTTTGAGCTCCCGTGTATGTTTTTTATGATAACAAACACCGAGAAAACAGAAAACATTTATTGCTGCCTGGAAAGCCTGATTTGTTTTTCTTATATACGTTTCCAGAGCAATGACAGCAACTGATAGCAGTATATATATACCAGGCAAGCACCGTGCCATGCAGGACATGAAGTAATTATTCATTTTATTACAGGTAGCTGTATTTGAGATTGAAGTTAATCTGACAATCAGATGAATGATATTTTCAGCTTCTTATAACTTTGATATAATAGTTATTTCCATTTGCATATCTGGACGAAGACTGTAGAGGCTTTGAGCATACAAATAAACCTTGCTTCTGGCATTAAATTATATCAGTGTGAAAAAAACAGTGTGGCTTCCTTAATGTGTCTTATAAGTGGCTTTATTTACCTTGAAAGCTTAGTGTAAGCATACGATTTATCAGTCCTTTCACATTAATCAAATTTGCTATTAAACTTCTACCATCCCCCAGGTTCCTGTGTTATCTTACACCAACACATTCAGCTCTAAAACAAAATGCTGTTCCCAATATGGCCACTCATTGAATCATTCACCATCTGAATGAAGCCCACATGCTTCCCCAAACTCAATGGCACTCAGAGGATACCATCCAAAAGCAACATAAGAGAAATATGGTGTTCTCATACCTACCAGGTCAAGTTTTCTTAAAAAATGCTTTGGTTTCTACTCCAACTTGGACACCCTGTTCCATCTGGATATTGGCACTCAAAGAGTTCAGGACCAATTAGTGCATTCTGAAGGAATAATGGATATTTAGCCTTGTGAGTTCTCCTCATTTTTCATTGTTTCATAGGTTCGGTGCACCCCTTAATGCTCATTTCAACTTGATTAACAAAAAAAATCCAGAGTTTTTGGTCAATTAAATAATCACTTGCCCTTCATAAATATGATTTCACAGATACAGGTTCTAATGATTATACCACATTGCTCAATAAAAGACAGTCTCAAGTAGGAAGCCTTGAATGCCTGCAGGGATGGGGCATCCACAGCCTCCTTGGGCAACCTGTTCCAGTGCATCACCACCCTCTGGGGGAAAAACTTCCTCCTAAGATCCAACCTTAGCCTCCTCTGTCTCAGTTTAAAACAATTCCCCCTTGACCTATCACTGTCCTCCCTCGTAAGCAGTCATACCTCCTCCTGTCTATACACTCTTACGTTATTTATAAGTTTGTGAGTCAGGTTATAAGTTAGGTATATCATTTATAAGATATAAGTTAAGTTGGCCAGACTGGAAAATCTTGGCATGTGGTGAATGCTATCATATGCACATGCTGTTATCACTTAACAGCAGATAAACTTACTTTGGTGCAGGGTTTTGAGTTATCACTTGAATTCATTGTGTCTTCCTGAAGATAACATAAATCATGGCACAACCATCAGATATCGGTTGGAACAAATCCTTTCTCTTGGCTGTCCTTTTCAGGCTGCCCACAGCATGTGGATACAACGATCTACAGAAAATTGCAGAGCACAACACGCTGTGAAACCAAGTCAGTTATTTAAAACAACTGCAAGTAGGTGGTGTTTAATATATATTCACTTGTAAAAAAGCTAACAACAAAAACATGCAAATGCTGTGCTTTCATTTTTGTCCTGGTAAATACACTTCCCAGCAATACAAATACCAATCATAAACTAAAGTCTCCAGGTGTAATGAAAAGGAAACTTGTTCAAGGCTGCAGGAAAGTGGCAGCATCATGTATCAGGAGAAACATCTAATAGCATGGGCAACAACAACTACACAGCTGTCATCTGTAATTAGGTGCTGTGAATCATAGGATGTGTTTGCTTTGAATCGAAGCACACACACTGCTTTTTTTCCATTGAGCAAAAAACATGATAGAGAATGGTTAAACCCTGATCCTCGTTAAGTTTGCACCTCAGCAGACAGCAGCATTCTTTCCCAGGGCACCAGATGGATGAACTCCTCACTGCAGCAGCTGAGCCCCACACACAGCCCAGATGCTTGGAGCACGTCCTGAGCTGGGAGTGAGTAAGGGTGGTGCTGGGTCTGCTGTGGGTGAGTGCCTCTCAGGGCATTGGGATTGCCAGGCAAACTTCAAACTCTGCCAATCTCCATCAGCTATTCGGGTTACTTAGAAAAATACCAAGGAATTACTATTTCGGCAACTTCAACATCAGGAACTTGGCCAGAATCAACCCTACATCCTTCTGGTGTAAAGTACAGATCAACATCAAGTCTGGATGTGCAAAGAGCAACAGTCTGGGCACCAGCACTGAGCATAGAAGCTGCAGTGGTGCAAAGACCTATCAGAAATGTGCTCAGCCCTCAGCGCTACCAGCCTGCAGCATCCCCTCAGGACAACCTCAGGTGTGGGAGAAGGCCACCTGCAAATAGCAAGGGAAAAAATATCGCTCCTATATTCTGTGAGGGAATCTGCATTTCCAGCAGGGAATCTACTTTTTTTTTTTCCCACCCAGTTCTTCTTAAAGAAAATCTCAATTATTTGAATATGGTTATATGCTACTATTACAGTGGCTATGCTACAGCAGAGACTATTTTGGGGACAGCAGAAGAGAGCAGAAGCGTATTTTAATGAAGAAACCAGTCTCTTCCCTTCAGGGCACTACTTGGCAGAGACCAAGAACCCACAGATAACAGATGGTCAGCAATCTCATAACATCCTGGCAGGCCTGATGATACCTACTGGGACAGGATCTGTGGCAGAAAGATAAAAATGGCACTGCATAATGGATGGAGAGGTCTGAGCATTCAAATGCACTGACAGAACAACTAATTAGGTCTTGCGTTACCGAAACACTTGAAAGTGGAGCCTTTTTGGAACTCAGGCTTACAGGAAAACCAACACAAATGAACAAATACGATTTAAGCACATACCGGAAATTATTCAGACCTCACAGTTTTGACAGCAGTAGGGACCAATAGCATAAGCAGCATAAATAGCATTCATATAACGCTCATTAGGAAGCTAAAGTAAAACCAAGCAGTCCTAATAGTCCAGCAGATTTTTAGAACAGTGCAGACAGTTTCCTTGCCATTTAAGATAAGAAGTCAGAAATAACTGCCCAGAATCAGATGTGCTCCTCTGGGTGCCTCCTCTGATAACTCTTTGGCTGCTCACCATGACTGTTGCATCATCTACACCATTGATACCTTATCCCCCAACCCGAGACCTTCTCATGTGTTCTGTATGATGTCATACATCTTTATCTCGCCCTTTTGGTAATGCCAGGTTTCTGGGGCATGAAGGACATGGTCAGTGGGGGTGGTGGGGATGGGCTGATGTTGAACTTGATGATCTTATAGATCTTTGCCAACCTTAATGATTGTGTGAGGGCATGGGAGGTGACCCGTGTAGATTTTGAATGCACAGGATGCAGTTATGTCTCCATAACCTGCAGAAGAGCCATGACTGAAAAGACTTGCAAGGAACCTTTATTTCACCCTACATATGTTAGTATTCATTAATACCAATGCAAATATCTAGCACTTCCAGTGTGCAGCTTGGGGAAGGGTGACAGAACCTGGCACTCCAGACAGGAGGAAAAGAGATGGGAATCATACCTTATGCTGAATGTTGGACAAAAAGGAACACAAGGTGTGGGAACAAGTAAGGGAGATCCAGAAAATGAGCATTACCAGCAGCCATGAATTCAATAATTGCACAATACAGTCTGAGAGTCCAAAACCACTCTCGGTAAAGAGGTGCTTAAATCACTGCCCTGAATTTTGGCAGCTGGGCTCTTCTTTATCGGGGAGCTGCCTTTCCTGATAAATAATATAACAGATTGATGGTGAGAGCAGTGGTGCAGAAAAGGGATGATAAAATAAAGGTAAGACAACACTGAAGACAAAATATAATGAGACTAAATAAGATGGAAGCCTGGCTCCATAGCATGGATACCTCAGGAATGGGATGCAGGCTGAAGCACTGCCCTTAAGGCAGGCAGGAGAATGAGAGTCACAGGCTGAGGACAACACTGGAACACTTCTGTGTGCATGGCAAGTGCTCTCACCACTGGGCTATTGCAAAATAACATCATATGCACCTATGGTTTTATGCTTTATACTCATGGGTATCATACAGTTAAAATGTATATTAAATATTACGTAAATAACATTTTACATGAATGTAGAAATGATGAACCTTTTGGAAAGAAGCAGCTTACCTTTGTGCTTCAGGTATGTGGTGAATCCACCATGCCAATCACCAGGATTCACCTTCACATATGGAAGCTCCCACAGGTCCTTCCCCTTAATACCTGCCCCAGGACATGTTCCAGCACACAGTGGGAGCCCTGAGCACAGCTGGCAGCCGACATTAAACCCCAAGAGCTGAGATATGGTTTAGTGGATGGGAACCTCCAGCTTGGCATGTGCAGGAAGAGTCAAATGAAATTGAGTGGCACTGACTGCTCACTCTTGCCTCCAAAGTGCATTTCTGTAGTATTTAATTGGCCAAAGTTCCTTTTCTTGGCTCTATTTTCACAAGAAAATCATTGCTTCTCACAATCTCACAAGAACAAATGGAACAAGGCTAAATAAACTCTAAGTTTTCTCCTCTTCTGGCCAGTTCATGAGATATATAGAGGACAAAACTTCAGTCCTGCTGAATGTTAGCATATAGAAGATGGGCTACAGAAACTGCATGTAGACCTCAGGCTTGCACGTTCAGCTCCACTCAGCTTAAAAACAATTGCTCCTCCCCACTGTCTTCTCTTTGCCCCAGGCATCCAAAACAACATATGGGGATTTGGGATCCCCATTTGAAACAAATTGTTTTTAATTAAAATAGTAATTTTCAGCCCTAAGAGATGTAAACTATTAAAAAGTTGCCAGGAGGGAGATGCTCTAATGGAGAGCAATGAGCAATTATTGTCAATCTGCAGCAGGTTCTCAGAGAAAAACACTGGAATATCAGCACAGCCAGTTGCCAGTTGACTGTTTATCACTACAGACAGCATTTAACAGCATACAGGTTTTCCTTCCATAAAGGCTCAGCAAGCACACTTCACTTTCTTATATGCCATCAAGACATTTTGATATAAGAAAGGGATCAGCATGGGAAATGGAAGAAACAAATCTCCTCTCTCTTAAATAGCTCTTCAGCACCTATGACAAGAGGCGTGCAGGGACCATGGGAGACAGACACAAGTGGTTCCCTGCTGGCAGTCAGCTCTCTATCCCAGAGCCCTCCTTGTAACCCAGGAATATTCCTTTGGGACATGCCAGCATTGTGGACTATTTAGAAATGCCAATCAAACATGTTTGAATTTTCTCACACAGTCAGAAGTAAATCACAGGATCAAACACACCCAAAGGATGAACATTGGAAGACAAAACCCACTTGCTTTCTGACAGCACTCTTTCTTGTTCAAGCACTCAGTGTGTGCCATGAATGTATTCTGAAGGAATTTAACTTCTGCAGCATAAAGAATGCTTCCTATTACCAAGAAACTTTGGCTTGATTTTACAGATTGGGGTATACTATTATTTACAGATACACTAACCTAAAAACAGTATGTTTGGCTGGAAATCAGCTTTACAAAAGCACTGACAGTCCCAAAAATGCTATTGAATTCTTCTAGTATAATTTGGTAACATACCTGCTTATGTCCCCCCGGGGATGTGCTGAAGGGGCCATACATCGCTGTGCTTTTTGATCCCCTTGGAGAGTCGGTCTGTCACCATTCGTACCTGCAGTGAAACAGGACACCTGCCAGAAAGAGCTGTATTTGTGGAAGTTCCAGATCCCTAAGTGCAAATCTACATTGGTGAATGCATCTGTACACACATACAGGTGTCAGCAAGTGTCCCATAGATAGAGAAATGTGCACATATGTGCTGATCTGCTTCATGCTTCCAAAGTTCTGTAAATTACCACATTCAACTAATTTGAAGAAACACACCTTACTTCAGAAGCCAGGACATCAAACCTTCACTTTCAGATGTCTTCATCTTTAATGAAACAATCCATGAGAACCTACATCGGGATCAGAAAGTACAAATAAGGGAGCTGCAAGTTTTGATAGGTGGATTGTTAGTGCAGGAAAGAACTCAGATGAATAATTGAAAAAGGAAAGCACGTTGGCGAGCTTCCTGAAAATAACTTTTCAAAAGAAAAACTCCACATTTCCTGTAAATAACACATTTTCCTACTCAGGAAGCAGAGAACATCTGCCTCCGTCACCACAGACACCGCGGAACAGCACGCTACTCCAAGGAGCTTCTATTCGGTGACCTACTGGGGGCAGCATCAAGATGAAAAGTATTCTTCTTCTTTGTAATTCCCATCTCGCCTGATTCAAACCTCATTAAATCAAGAAGAATTTAACCATACATTGAAGCATGTGTTGCATGAGCCCCTTTTTTCCAGAAATGCAGGCACTGTTTATTAATAACGGTGTCACTCAATTCCCTTAGATAATAAACACCAGCAGATGACACTGCACTCACCCGCGGCTATACCCTAATCATTAATTAATATTAAGCAGAAGTGCGAAGGACAGAATTACTGGAGAAATCAAGACTCTTAAAAGAATTCCACTGAAGGATGTTTAAATAGATATTCCACAAGGGCAAATAGAGAAATTAAATTTTCCCTTAGCAATCTGTGTGACAACAGGAGAATACTAAATACCGAGCATCAGGGACGTGTTGCAACAAAGTGTTTTGCCTTATTTTTAATTTAAATGTAGTGATAAAGACGAAGAGCCTGGAGGCATCAGCCATTGACAATCTGAGCTTACATAATGAATAAGTCTTATAAGTGTATCAAAATCACCGCTGGCTACAATTGCTTAAGTCATCTGAGGATGCACTTTTTCACTATAGATGTGTGCAGAGTTTTGGTGCTTTTATTTTTTTAGGGAGGAGTATTTTCAAAAACTATGATTTCTCTTTGGAAAAAAAAAAAAAAAAAAAAAAAAAGTCCTTTGAAGCCTTCCAAATAGTCTTTGAAGTTGAAATAGAGAAGTCATTTTGCATTCCTACAGCCATTTTACCTCCCACTTCTTCCACTCTCATAAAAAAAAGAAGGCAGAGAGCTTTGTGAAAAATTGATATCGTGAAATAGGTGGACTCATCTCATGACATCAGAAGCAATTCAAGCAAACAAAATTCCATCCAAGTGGAAGTGCACATATCTCTTATGTAAATCAAGGGCACTGTGTACTGAAATACTGGAAAAATCAAGATTAATTGTTTCAGATTAAGCACTACAATCAATAATTCAGAGTCCTACAAAGTGCATTATCATAGAATGGCTTGGGTTGGAAGGGATCTCAAGGATCATGAAGCCCCTTGCACCAGCAGGGCCACCAACCTCCATATCTCATACTAGACCAGGGCCCCATCCTCGAACACCTCCAGGCATGGGGCATCCACAACCTCTCTGGGCAGCTTTTCCAGCATCACACCACTCTCATAGTTAAGAACTTATAAATCACCATAAAGCATATCATGCATTAATGGCCTGGTAAATAAACACTTACTTTATAGAGCTGTCCTAACTTAGCAACCTAATGGATTTATCAAAGTCAGGTGCGTGCTTTGTGGCAAATCACAGAGGTCATTCAAAACCCAAGGAAGTGACTGAGGCCATACAATGCATTAGCAGCACAATTTTAAAGCTGTTCTTTTCCTCCTCGCATTCCTATAAATGTATTTCTCTTCTTGACAATTCTTCCTCAGGTGTCAAAGATTTCCCCATATACATCTTCCTGGAGCCTCAGACAAACGAGAATGGCTGATTTCACTCGAAAACTAAAAGCTTTGCGATAGTTCTCTGTGGGATGATGAAGAATCCCACCGGCACATGAAAACAATCAGTAAATACAGGCTTCTTCTTCCATAAAGTGCAATTTGTTAAATACAAATGTTCGCTAATGGAAAATGTTTTACTGCTGCAAATACAAGGCCGCTCGAAAGACAACTTGAAATCAATAAGAAAGCAATAAAAGCACCAGCACACACATAGAGTGGGCAAGTATAAATAAAAAGCACATTCTGTTGGTTTTTTATGCCCTCTTGAAGAATGGCACGGCTTCACTTTATCCATCCACGGTGCAGAAAGTCACATCTGCGCTCAGATTCTGGTATGTATTACTTCTTATTCTGCAGTTCACCATTTCTTTCTGCTCTAAAATCCTACCAACAGGTCAACAGAAACTCTCCACCTGACCCATTCTGTGAAAGAAGAAGTGATGGGATATCTATTTTGGAAGTGATCCCTCATTATTTTCATCACCACTTACAGTGGAAAGCTCATAGATGTGTATTTTTGTTGGAAGCCAAAGTGAACTCACAAAAGGGGACTGACTGTCCCTAACCATGAATGCCACCATTAGGTGTTCAGATTTTAAACACTGGGAAATAACATGTTTTATGTTTAAACAGTTAAATACTCATAGAAAGTAAATGCAAAACTATTGCAAATTTCAAGCATTAAATTACTTCAAGTGATGTGAAAAATTCATTTCACAGGATGACGCTTGGATTGAAAAGGCCCACAGTGCTCATCCAGCTCCAACCCCCTGCTGTGTGCAGGGTCACCAACCAGCAGCCCAGGCTGCCCAGAGCCACATCCAGCCTGGCCTTGAATGCCTGCAGGGATGGGGCATCCACAGCCTCCTTGGGCAACCTGTGAACAGTGCGTCACCACCCTCTGGGTGAAAAACTTCCTCCTGATATCCAACTTAAACCTTCCCTGTCTCAGTTTAAAACCATTCCCCCTTGTCCTGTCACTGTCCACCCTCACAAACAGCCGTTCCCCCTCCTGTTTATATGCTCCCATCAAGTATTATAAGGTTGCAGTGAGGTAGAGACTTCACTTTTCCAAGCTGGACAAGCCCTGTTCCCTCAACCTTTCTTCACTGGAGAGCCACTCCTATGTTTACTTAAAAAGTAATTTTTTGCCTGCAGAACCTAAATTGCCATAACTTGAGACTTCTGCTTTCCTGGCTACTCCAAGGCATTTGGTGGCTTCATTTAGAACAAACAAATGCAGGTAAACTTCTTACAGCAACGGGCAACATACAAGTCGAGATTTGGAGCGTGGACCACAGAAGAGCAACATTTACCATTTGAGAAGTCAATGGTGAATGATTTGATACCAAAATACCCCATGGTTGTGGGAGAAGAAAGTAAACTATGGGCAGAGCAAGAGTGTTGAAAATGAAATGGATTAAAGTAGGCATCGTCCAGCACGCAAGTCTGGGCAGCACTCTGTCAAATGAGGCAGGAAATCCTACAAATGTAGTCATTTAGCAGCTCCTGGATTTCAGGCCATCACAGCAATCAAACACAAAGGGAGTTTTCTTATTCTACGTGCAGAGTTCTGGTGCTGCTCAATTATTTTGATTTCAGCTCAATGCAAAGAATAACATTAACGACAATAAAAATTCTGCTCTTCAAACCGTATTGATCTGCAGGATTATGCTGGAGGATGGGGCTGCGTTCCTGTTGATTTCATGCTATTTGAATTGATCGCTATCTGCCTACTTGCCTTAAACAGCCAGTCACAATGCCCCTCCACTTCTCAGAACCTCAGTAATGAAAATGCTTTCATTTTGTAAATCATAGTCCTGAAACTGATTCTGCTGTTCCAAACACAACCACCACTTGCTTAGATCAGGTCCAACACAAACCTTAAGGTCAAACCAGGTTTATCAAGCTGCCCTCCAAATCTGAATTCCCATTTCCATAGGAAACACTGTGTTGGGTCACCTTTTACTGCAGGAGTTCACATGCCAAAGCACAACACGGTACAAGGCTTTGACTTTGGATTGGTTTTATTTGCAAATCCTCCCCTGGAGCATTAGCAGTGAACCACACCTGTTATCAGAATTTGTTCTGCAGCTCTTAACCCTGCTCACAGACCTGCAGCCATGGGCTGATGAGCAAAACATTTTCAGTTGCATAAGTTAAGCCCAATGGTGAGATAAAATGCTGTACAACTTACAACAAAGCGTGAAAACCTAGAAAGCATGGAAAAATCAGAAAGGTACTTAAGATTTGTGCCTCCCTTTGTCACACATGAGCAAACACTGCCTTCTACAAAGACGTTTGAATTACTATTTAATCAAGAAATTAGCTGCAGGAACAGCGCAACCAGGCCAACCCCGGCCACTCACATTCCCCACCATTCTGGAGTTTCTTTTTAAACCATGAAGCTTTTAAATACCACCAGGAGGTATTTTCCATGAGCTTTCACATAGCCTGAAATTACCCGGGGCAGAAAAGTGGTACAGCAGTGATGCCCTTCCCATTGAATCCCATTACGTGTGGTGACATGCAGCATGTCATTGCTGTAGAGGCTGACTGGGACCCACCCTGCAGCTCAAAGGGTCTGAAATGAGCCCTTCGTTTCATATTCACCTTCGTATTAAACGGCACAGGGAACTTAACTCAGATTAATGCCTGTTTATACATTTTAATTGTAGATTAAGATGTTTGGTGGATACACAGGAAACATCAGAAGCATATTAACTTCTGCTAGTTTTAACAAAATAAAAAAGCTACAGACAAGTTTGCAATTATTCTGCAATTAGATGGAAATTACTTTCCATGCTAATTGCTCTGACAGGTGCCTAATAGCTTCTCTAAACAGGGGCTGAGAATTTACCCCTGAGTATTCTCAATTACTTTGCTTGACCACCTTTTACATCTCCTTAAAGCAGTGCAGATATTCAGCCCCAATAATGTCCTGCTGGAGCTTTCCCCCACCCAGCAGCTGTGCTCCTTCCTCCATGCACCTCTCAGCTCTACACCAGTGGAAGTCTCCCACCTTTGACATCCCTCCTGAGCCCCTAAAAGCATTTCTAGGTTTGCTCCTGAAGCCTCCAAGGTCAAAATTTCAGCAGTATTTATTATTATTTTAAACATACAGGGGCTCTCCCCACACCTGGCACAGGCCACAGCCTTTCCAGTTGCATGCACACAGTGCACACTTATTGAGGTCTCCCACACGTACCCCAGATGCAAACATGCTCAGACCAAACACAGACACACATCTAACAGTCGCTCCTGCGTGCTGTTCATCTCTATTACATTGAAGACTCTCCCTAGCAGACAATTTTGATATTTTTAAATTAATTTTTAATCATTAAACTCGCGCTATAATGTTCCTACAGGTGTAAGGCAGATGGCCCACCTGGGGCCTCTATGTCTGCAGATAACCAAGAAAAACCAACCAAACTGCTTTTCCTATAAGAAAGCAGCAAAGTGCCATTTCAATGCAGAAGAAGCGCTCAGCCCTCCCACCCAGACGTGGTCTCCTGAGGACTTCACCACTACAGCCCTCTTCAAATTGGAATTTCATGTACATAGAGTAATATAACCCCCATATGTTTAATATAGACTCACCGTGAAATCCTTTCCCAACTTGTCTGCAAACACTATAATGCTGAGAAACAAACACCAGCTCTTGCATTCAAATAGGAGTGTTGCCTGTGAAATGGTGACCTTTGTTTTCTATATAGGCATTCACAGCTGTTAACCAAGATTATCTATACATCCCAAGGTGTATTTCATCCGAAATTCAAGGCGTTTCTCCTTGGCAGGTATGGTTGGCTGGGGATACAACGAGTTTGTTTCCCCGTGACTGAGAGCTATTTGCATGACTTTCAGATCTTTAGAGGTGATTTACAACCTCTGCATTCACATCATGGGTAGATAAACAGGAAAACTGCAATGCGTATTACAATCATTATCCTCAACATCTGGTTTATCCTAACAGTAATTCTATACACAATGAATTCTATCTTAATTATTAGGGTTGAGCTGATTTGATTTTCCTTTAGAGTTTACTTTCAATGGCACAAAACCCCTTAAGTGTCCAGCCCCAATAGACTGTAGGTATATGGGTTGGCACCTGAGGAGCAAGCCCTCTATGCATCACACAGCACTCTTAGATGGAACTCAGACACTGACTGCTTCTCTCTTAAAGGAAATATCAATTTTATGGATAATTTGACCTGTGAAATTCAACTCTCTGCATGTCTGCACTGCAATTAAGCAGGGCAATAGCAGCTCAGGAACACTGTGGCACTGGTTTTAATGTAGTTGCAGCAGAAAGAGCAGGGAAGGTACAGCTGCAAACTTCTGTGTGTGTCGCATGTGAAAATCTATACCATCAGGAGCTCATCCTGTGAGCAAACTGGTCATTAAGATGATCAGAAAGCTGGAGCAGCTCTCCTATGAGGAAAGGTTGAGGGAACAGGACTTGTCCAGCTTGGAAAAGAGAAGGCTGTGGGGAGACCTCATTGTAGCCTTCCAATACTTGAAGGTATAAACAAGAGGGGGGATGGCTGCTTATGAGGGTGGACAGCGATAGGACAAGGGGGAATGGTTTTAAACTGGGACAGTGCAGGTTTAGGTTGCATCTTATGAGGAAGTTTTTCACCCAGAGGGTGGTGACGCACTGTTCACAGGTTGCCCAAGGAGGCTGTGGATGCCCCATCCCTGCAGGCATTCAAGGCCAGGCTGGATGTGGCTCTGGGCAGCCTGGGCTGCTGGTTGGTGACCCTGCACACAGCAGGGGGTTGGGGCTGGGTGAGCACTGTGGGCCTTTGCAACCCAGGCCAATCATGCAGTGAAAAAATACTTAAGAAGAAGAAAACCTCTTCTATTTATTATCTTGTGTTAAGAGGATGCGGAAGGTAACAAAACTGTCACTGAATCTCTGCACCTCTCTGACTTCACGAAAGCACAGCTTGTGTTTGAAAATAGCTCAGGCTTGCTTCAGCACTTCTGTAATTACACGATCTGTCACTAATTGCAGAGCTTTAAAAATGCACTTGAGTGACATTTCTGATGACACAAAATTACAAACATAAACAGAGTGCACAAAGATTGCAACGAATATTCTACTCATTAATGCAACAGAGGTGTCTGAAAAGAAAAATATATGGTGTCCTCTATTCTAAAAATATCTGAAACAAATAACTTAGGCCAGTTCTCATCTTTTGCTCTTTGGAGGACTGTCGTGTGTTGTTATTCTGCCTGTCTGTATTGGTCTTAACACTATGTAAATGCAGCTGCACTCCATTGCAATTGCATGGAGTTCAGAACATTTTGTTTCCAATTTCCCCCTCTCAGTCTTGTTTATACTTTGAGTATTAGCATTCAGAAGTTGAGCAGCCTTGCCAAGCTTACTCCAGGGACTTGTAATGGCTCTGAAGCTTTCTCTTTGTTCCTACTGCACTCGTAGCCAAGTTTTGTGAAGCAGTTGTTACAGCTTGTCTTTGCTTCAATGTTAACTAAAGATGCAACTCAAAACTCTGCTGCTCGCTCAGCTCCTCCAGCACACCCAAATGTGTTCATGGAATCACAGAATTATTCAGGTTGAAAAAGACATTAAAGATCATCGTGTTCAACGCCAACCTGACCATCCTACCCCAACTCTAACAACCCTCCTCTAAATCACATCCCTGAGCACCACATCCAAATTGTTTTTAAACACATCCAGGGATGGTGACTCAACCACCTCCCTGGGGAGCCCATTCCAGTGCTTAACAACCCTTTCTGTAAAGGAAGGGTTGAAGCTATTTAGAACACAGCCAACATGAACACCCCTGAGAGCAGCACAGCCCCAGATATTGTCCCCATCCCCAGCAGGGCCATACAGATGATGCTGGTTCCCAGAACACCATCACAAGGACCTGCCTGGCAGAATTAAATGCACATCCCAGCAACTGCACGCGCTCCCTAAGAAAGTGCCATCAGCCTGCAAGGAGAAATTCAAGTCAAGAGTTGCCAGCTGCTTAAGGCCCACTTCAATCTTCATTAAGATGCCTAGGTTGGACTCCAGCATCCTTAGTATTTCCTACCTCTATTCCAAGTCAGCAAATCCAGGGAAGCCCCCAGCTTTTCAAACAAGCCTTACACCTCTCCTTTCCCTCCTGCTTTGCAGTGGAGTTAATTATTAAAGCCATCCTTTGATTTCCTTGTTCACAAATCAGCTTCAGAAACACCAGAAGACCTATTTGACTACTCCATCTGTCGTTTTGCGCTCGTGTCAGCAGTTCCACCTACATCGAAGGCTGGTTTTCTCCCGTTCCCTTTGAAAGACTTTCTTTCAACAAGTGCAACATTTCTATCGCCCTCCGCTGGGCAGACAATGTGCTGCAAGCATCCTGTGATCCACCAAGCAACACTGGGAAGACCAAGTGCATAAAAGGTATCAGAAGGGGAGGTGGGAAAGAGAGCTGCATAACCTCACTGCCCTCAGTTTTACTCGGCCTCAGCACAGCAGGTTAACAGCAGCTGGAGATTCAAACTCATGCATCCCAAATCATCCGTTCCATGTATTTAAATGCAACAATATGTATCAAAAAAACAGGAAGAAGCCTGGAAGCTTGGGTCTGCTTGAAACGTTGGTTATTTTTGAAGAGCAGTTTTGATTATTCTTTTCTGTACGCCTCCCATAAGTAACACTGTGTGATTAATTAAAGAAAACAGCACAAAGCATGACATACACACTTGTATTTCAATGCACAAGAGAAATGTCCTCTACATGAGAAAAAGCCCAGAAAGCTCCCACTACACTCAGGCTTTGAATCACTCAGAAAGCAGATGAAGACTTTTCAGGCATCAAACAACACGTTGCTCTTTCAGCCTCCCTTGATTGGACATACATTAATATACAAGAATCTATGCATTGAAAAATGAATGGCTTTCCTCAGTTCCGCCATGCTCATTAAAAACACAACATTTTGGCTTTTCCAGCTAAATTCACCTTAAAATGTTCGTGCTCTAGCAAAACTCTCCTCTTAAAGATGAAGACTTTATAAATAAACTAAGCCACAAAGATGATCAAAGGGCTGGAGCAACCCTCCTACAAAGAAAGGTTGAGGGAGTTGAGCATGTTTAGCTTGGAGAAGAGAAGGCTCTGGGGAGACCTCACTGCTGCCTTCTAGTACCCAAAGGGAGCTTGGATGGGAGCCTGGGCAGCCTGATGTTGTGAGTGACATCCCTGCCATGGCTGAGGGGATGGACATTAGTTCTATGCACAAACTGCCTGACGTGTCCCGTGTCAATTCCTCCATACACAACAGCAGGAGTAGAAGTGCTTCGACTTTACAGAGCCTGCAAGTGATCCATTATCTGATTTTCTCCTCTACATTTTGTCAGGTCTCTCCAATTAAGTTTTACATAAGATTTTCAATTTTTGTGCAGCAGACCGAACAACTTTGCCTGAAACATGGCTTTAATTAAAGCATTCCAGCATCTCATCTCTGTGCATGCAGAGTTCCTTCAGCAAAAAAATACAGGAGGAGCTGGACACTAGATCTGAGACAATGGTTGGCTGCAGAAGGAAAAGAGCCATGCAAAGAAATAAAGGAGAAATGTAGAACCAGGCAACAAACATCTAAACCCAAATCCCTCTTCTGTTGGGTGCACCTTTTAACTCCCAAATAAATAAACAAAACTGCTATTACAAGCATTGCACTTTGCAAGCAATAATCTCCTTCCTAGTTGTTGAAAGATGGAACAAATTGGACTGCAACAGCAGAATGCCCAAGGAGAGGACGGTGTAGAATCAGCCCACTCTTGAGTCAAAGAAAGCCTTTGCAAGTGAACAACAAGGGCAGAAAGCTGCAACCAGTCCCTTACCTTCCATCATTGAAAACACCAAAGGGTCTGGCCAGCTCTCGTGTCGTACACAACAGCCATCTAAGAGATTTATCTGAATGTTCTGCACTACAATTCACTAGTGGAGAGGATAGAGAGAAAGGCTACAAAAACATATCAAGGAATTGGAAAGACCGCGGAAAAATGATTTGCAGAGGTCAATCTATTTAGTTTACCAAAGAGAAGGTGAAAGGGGGACTTTGATCACAATTTAAGAACCTAAAAGGATAATGAAAATCTTCAGTAGCAAGCACTTCAATCTTGAGATAAATGTGTATCAATTTCCACAGGTCACAAGCGGAAAAGTGCCAGAATCATGCCAGAAAAAAAAAAAGAAACACTTGAATTGGTGCTGTGGATAATTAACATCTGAAGAAAATCACCAAAGGTTCTCACAAATGCACCACTGGGGGAGTCCTGAGCTCAGTGCTTCTCTATAGATGTGTCCCAGTTCACCTGGAGTTTCTGGACCTTAATTAGTTCAGAGAAAATCATAGCATCATAGAATGGCTTGAGTTGGAAGGGACCTCAAGGACCATTGAGCTCCAGCCTCCCCACCACAGGCAGGGCTGCCAACCTCCACATTTAACAACAGCCCAGGCTGCCCAGGGCCCCATCCAACCTGGCCTTGAACACCTCCAGGGATGGACGGGGCATCCACAGCCTCTCTGGGCAGATGTTCCAGCACCTCACCACTCTCACAATAAAGAACTTCCCCTGACATCCAACCTAAATCTCCCTTCCTTCAACTTAAAACCATTTCCCCTTGTCCTTCCATTGTCCTCTCTTTAAAAGGGTTGGCTCCCCTCTTATTTATAGGCTCCTTTTAGGTACTAGGAAGAGTTCCTTAAGGTATTGGAAGGAAACCCAAAGCTGTGCACTGCTCAAACCAGATGTAAAAACTGGTGGATCCAAAACAAAACAAAACCAAAACATAACCTTACTTTTTTTTTTTCATAGACAGTTAAAAAGAACAGAGGAACACCCCAGCATTTCAATTCAGAACTTACGATAATCAGTAGACATGCAGACAAACTTTCTTCCCTCTCCTGTGTAAGTCACATTGCTCCTTTCTGAACAGATCCAGCCTGATGAGAGAAGCATCTGATGAGAAATGGACGTGGCTCTGCTGTTTCCAAAGGGTTGGGGGCCAGATCTGATGCAATCCAAGCAACAGACATAATTACCATGCCCAGAGACATGTGGATTGCCAAAGTAAGACTTCATCCAACAGAGGCTCTGCCACCTGCCTCCTTGTCTTCTTCACCTCCCTGAATCACAACTGGGCACAGCTGCACTGGGCTGGCTGCGATGTGATCTGCTTTGCTGAGCAACCCTCCCAGCCCCAGCAGTGGTTGCACAGTTGGCCATCGCCTGCTCCATTCAACTCAAATTGCATTGCGCTTAATTGATTCATTAAGGTAATCACCACTGTCATATCGTGTGCTCATTACAAACAACAACAAATTACTCAAAACGTTTTCCCTTCTGAGCAACTGTATCAAATCCATTAATCAAAAGTTGTTTGGCTGTTTCAGTGACTCATTATCCACACGCCATTTATATAATAAAAAGCAAATGAACAACAACTTGCCATCAGTCGGCTACTTCATTTTTCCCTAATGAGCTTTAAAATGTACGAATTATACAAGCAGTGGTGCTCCTGATTTGTATGAGAAGGGCTTTGACCAAAAATATCCATAATCCATGGGCAAATCTGTGCTCTGACCAACAGTTTGTCCGCTTTCAAGAACTGCCAGTGCGTTTTATTGATGGCAGATGGCAAAGCTGGTATGGCAAAGCCAAAGTTCTCAGATTGGATAAGTCACTTGTAACTCACATCATCCATAGCAAAACTGTTATCTGAGAGTGAGAAACGCCCGCATTATGAACTTAATCTAAAATCAAAATGCGCCCCTTGCACAAAGAAGCACTTCATGAACAACATCCTATCAGGTAGGTATAACATCAACCCATAAGAGATTTGATAAAACTCTGGCCAGAATCTGGTGCCTTCTGTTGGTGCAGCAGATGATTATGGGCTGCAGGCTTTGCAACAAAGCAGTGAAACATTGCCATAACAGTTCAATCAGAGCAGATGTGAATAATTCCCGTTATATCAGCTATGTGTTTCTGGCAGCCATGTGCCACCATCCAGGTCTCCACTGCCACGTCAGCCCTTCTGGTTTGAAAGAGATTCCACCAGATACCCACAGAAATGTCTTAACTGACAGTGAGTCCCACTGTTCTGAAGATCAGCAAACTAAAATAATTGTGTAAGTGACTATTCTCTCTAAGGAAGAAATATTAATTCTTCACAGCATTAAGTTAATGCATTATTTATTTCTTGCCATGATCCTGCTTGTGCTTTCTCACACTGGGATTCAGTGCAGGGATGTTCCTAAAAGCCCAGCAGTATATCATAATTTGCTGCAGGTGCCCATTGCTTTATCCAGCTGTTTTTACATCACCCTTAGCTTAGCCATCACCAGTTACCCTCAGTGCAAAAAATAGCTGCTCTTTGGCTCCTCAGGAAGGACTATAATGCAAATTTCCAATGATCTTTGGTCCTGGAGATGAGACAGCCTGCTGCATTAACAAGAAAAGACCATTGCATCACTTTGGGTAGAGCAGTGAGCATGGATATGTCAGGGAGTAGGAGGGTAACCTCCTAGCAACCACATGCTGTCTACCTTCATGAGTGGACATTAAGGTTCATATCTGCAGGCCAGGAGGGATCTGCTTTTGACAGTGGGGGGATTGCATGTGCTCACTGCCCGTCCTCACCAAGCAAACGCTGTCTCTGCATGCCTGCCCATGCAGGGAGAGTTGCACTTGTGGGCCTTAAATGATTTTATGTTCCTATTTTTTCCAATTTCTGAGGCAATCTACAGAGCAGTAGGGTTTGAGTGAGGGAAAGAAGTGTCAGTAGGGTGAGCGCGAAAGTATTGCAATGAAGAGGGATGCAATGCGGGATAAAGGAGAAGGCCTGATGTGATAGATGGGCTATCCTATTGCTGATGATAGTTTTTCTACAAATCATCAGAGCTCCTGCCTCAAAGATGGATTGTCCAATTTGCCTCCATGGGAGGGGGAGAGGCAGTTGTGAGCAGCTGTTCCTACAGCACTGGGCCAGGCAGAAGGAACACCTCTGCCCTGGTGCCACTCATGGCATTTACCAACCAGCGCTGGCCACTCACTGTTTTCTGCTCCCATGCCATGATTCTCTCACACCTAATAGGCACATCATTTGAGAGAAGTTAATTAGAGTGAGAAGCAAGGCAATGACAACAGATAATCACATTAGTATCATGGCTAAAAGCACCGTGGTGCTGCTGTTCACACAGGGTAGGAGCAGCAGCCCATTTATAAAGTGCTGAGAACAGGCTGGCTTGTAACGCAGCTGCTCCTATCTGCAGCAATAATTCTTTGCCTTTTAAGACAGTTTCTTGTTTTTTGGAGTTATCTATGAAGCAACAGATCTGAACTCTATTAACTTTAAGCCTGACACATTGTTTATAAAAGGTCCTGAAAGCTTCATCCTTTCCTATTGAGTGCTTCCCAGGAGAAATAAATAATCTGTGTTTATTTATGAGTTGTGATATAATTATTATAAAGAAAAATAATCAAGCCATAAAGAATAATCTAACATTATTCATATTGCTCAAAGCAGGAGAATAACAAAGCACTCAAATCCTGTAAGAAAGCTCTGTACAAATGCTCCTTTGCCAACATAATCCAAAGAAACCATACTCTACCACCAACACCATGGTGATACTGGGCCATATTGAGTAACATATATATGTACACACACATACATACATAGACACACATTCATATTTGGTTTGAGTGCTTTTTTTTAACACAATGGATGAGTAAGTACTAATCTTTGGTGATGCAGAATGTATTTAGGGGGCACAAATAACTTTAACTCAGCAATAGATCATCATTCATCATAGCACAGGAATGTCAATACCACAGAGCTCAACAGCTGACTTAGCCTGTATCCTCTTTTCAATACAGATCAGTTAGCTAAGTACAAAAGAAGAGGCCACATGGGAAATGCTCCAGCATCCAACATTTTGCAGCATAGGGATAAGCAGTTCTTCATTAATCACACACCTCAGCCTTGTTTGAAATGTAAAAAATAAACAATAAAATAAATAATAAAGCAAATCATCTTGAGCAGGCAATGAGTCAATGAAAAAATGAACCTGATGCTGTTATTTGTGGTTCTTTTTCCTTACGCTCAAGTGCAAATGAAGTGGCAGATTCAGAGTTACCATGGACCTTTCTTGAAGAAGAAAAATAGGGAAGAACCCAGGAGCTTAATACGTCTCTGTAGGGATTAGATTAACCCATTTTATTCTAGGTCAGGGGAAAAAAAAAATAGAAAACTTGATTTACATAGTAATTGATACGGTAAGTATAAAATAGTGCAGGTTTTGAAAAGATTTGCTAGAATTCATTGAGAAAAGGGGAGAACTCTGCAATACCGTTTACCGACTTTCAAGCATCTCTCACAGAGCATTCCGATTGGACTTGGTGATCTGGAAGGTCCATTCCAACCTAGAGGATGATATGAATCTGGGGAAGTGTTACAGAAACAAAATTCCAGAGTGCAAAACAGAGTTTTCCTGTGGTTTAGGATCCAGTTAAGACACACACGGCTAAGGGAGGGAACAGCTGACACGCCACCAGACCAGCAGATAAGGAGGGCACAGCTGACACCACCAGGTAAGCTTTCAAACAGGTATTTCATTTAATTTAGAATACTTCAGAGATGAATTCATGAGGAGAAATACTGCTCCTATTTTCCATGTCTAATCGACACAACATACATGAACAGCCCCTGCCCATTTGTGGCAAAGTCTTTCAGTGTTTTGTTCATTGACCAACAGAAGAAAAGATGCATTTTCAAAGTTTTCTCATACTAAAAACTAGCGGATAAAACATATTAATCACCTATTTGCTGAGAACTGCATCTACTGAGAGTACTGGCAGCTAAAGTACCACAAGACACCATCATTTTTGTTCCAAACCGAAGCGAAAGTGCCACGTTGGCACAGCCAAACTGGTTTAAGAAATGCAGTATGCATTATGGGAGCACATGCTGCTCTAAGATGACTTCAGATGGCCTCTGCCTGCTTCTAGCTGCCTGATTTCAGCCATTCCCCTGCTCTTTGGCTGGGTTCTGGGCTTACTTCAGTACTCACTTGGAAGAGATGCCATCATAGTTGCACAGCTCCTCTAGTCGCATGGCCAATATTTCTTGCTGTTGTCAACCTAAGGGCAATGAAACCTTGTACAGAATGACCACACCAAAGCACGGCTATACCAAGCCAAACCCATACTGTGTCTAGAAGCATTCTGTTAGTCTCAGAATACTTCTTCCAATTTAAAAAGCTTTGCTTCATTCTATTCCTGCTCCACCTCATTGCCAGCAGGCCTTGCACTTGGCAAAGCATGCCATTTGAGCAGCAATGCCTTTATGTTGGGATTGACATAATAGTTTAGCAGGAGAGTTCTTGACAGCCTTATGATCCTGCTGCAACTGAAATTGTATCATTTTGGTAGCAGAAACCATCCTTTTCTGTGCTGCTCTCAAGATATGATTATTTATTATGAAGACAAATCTCACAGCAATCTAATGAGGAGTAAAAGAAGAAGGTGTAATAATTAACTGCTGAACACTGCCAGCCTGGGCAGATTTATGGCAGTCTCTGCATCTCTTGTACCTCTCCTTGTACCTTTCTCCTCAAAACTTTGAGTAGGTTAACAGGGAAATGAAGCACTTCAAAGGGTTTTAGATATCAGTCAATAGGAGCAAGCTGGGAGATGTTTGACATCAGTGACTTTTTTCAGGTTTCTGAAAGGAGCAGCGCTGCATTATCAGCCCTGTCCAGCAAGTCAGTGACACGTTCAGTGCTGAGAATGGAGTGAGTCACAGCTCATCAGATAACATACTCCTTTAGGATAAAATGAAATTTAGACCTGGAAAGCACATTTGAAACCTCTCTCTTCAACAGGGCAAAGATGACCCGTGAAGTGCTATTATCTGGAACTAGAAATAGGTGTTCTGTCTCGCTCTAATGGGGGCAATGTTTCAAAGAGCAAGCTCTTGAATGGGTCTGTTTCCAAGAAAACTGGGAAATCCAATGACTGCCAGGAAACTGGAACTGTTTCACTGGAACAGGTTGCCCAAGGAGGCTGTGGATGCCCCATCCCTGCAGGCATTCAAGGCCAGGCTGGACGTGGCTCTGGGCAGCCTGGTCTGATGGTTGACAACCCTGCACACAGCAGGGGGTTGAAAATGGATGATCACTGTGGTCCTTTGCAACCCAGGCCATTCCATGATTCATCCTATGAAACCTAGCACTGCTGCACTGTTACCCTGAGCAACAAGCAGCTGGAGTACCAACAGCACCAGGACACAGAACCACACAGCATCCTCCCCAGAGACAAGAGGACCAGTACCACATGAGCATCACTATATAAAGCAACACGTCTCTTGTGAAGACACTCATTAATCATAGTTTAACAAAGGGTGACAGAGAGAAGAGGGACAATAAGGAGACGTTGCCCACACACCACAGGCTTGTGTCCTGCCAACATCACAGCACAGGGACTGCATGCTGCTTGATCAGCAGATAGCACTGAGATAATCTTCTAAGGTGTGGAGGTCAGCAAAGCACTAGGAGTAATCAGGGCTAATAAGCAACCCACTGCTACTGGGAGATGAAAATTGCTATAAGGCGCTGGAGAGCATCATGAAAATTGCCCTTAATTTTGCAATGGCTAAATACTATCTCATTTCATTGAGGGTAAAGTTTTCATTGTAGTAGAAGGCACACAGCTTTTGAACTTAAATAGTCCTGGTTGAGAGAAACAAAGTGCATGTCTTACTGCTGGGAGAGCTCAGCCTTATCCTCCCATTCCACTGCAGTGCTTGTGTTGTATTGAACACACTGCAGTGTCCAATGATGGGGCATCACCACCACAAAAACCACCACAAAAACACTCAGCCCTTCTCCAAACATAGAAGCGATGCCAAACAGGTGGCTCCATGCCTCGATCTGCTCCTACCACCCAAATGCCCACAGCAGCCCATAGCCTCTTCTACAGCCAATTCTTGAGTGCCAAATGCTGAAAGGATTTTCCAGAGACATGCATGCCAAGCTAAAGACACAATATGCTTTAATCTCAAATCGTTATCCCTCACCTGCCCGCCTCCCCTAAGCATAACCAGTTTGTTCCATGCAAAAACTACACCAGGAAAGGTAAGGCAGGATGTCACTATGAAGTATTCAACTTCAGTTTGTTGCATCTAAAATAGTAATAGTAATGATAACTCAGGACGTAACACAACTGACATTTACAAGACTTTGATATTTAAGCCTGAGGGAGAAACAGCATGGAGCTTCAGATAGGACAGGAATGCTGCTGGATGAAATGAAGGTTCTTAAGGGCAGGGAGGGAAGGCAGGGAGGGAAGGCAGGGAGGGAAGGCAGGGAGGGAAGGCAGGGAGGGAAGGCAGGGAGGGAAGGCAGGGAGGGAAGGCAGGGAGGGAAGGCAGGGAGGGAAGGCAGGGAGGGAAGGCAGGGAGGGAAGGCAGGACATTTATTCCTCCAGAACAACAAAAACAAATGGAAAAACAAAAAAGAAGAAATTAATGCAATTGTAGATGCAGTCTCGAAATGGTAAGGACCCCTGGCAGCCATAATATATTCTGGCTCCAAAACAAATTGTCTCCACAGTGCTATAGGATTTAAGACAAGCACATTTTGTCAGTGGATTTAGCATGATGAATCAGGTAAATTGGAGGCTGAATCATCGTTGTATCCCCAGGCATCTGCAGTGAAATAGAAAGGGAGGGAAATAAAAAATTAAAGAAGCACCCAGAGGATGCTCAGGAAATCACAGGCACAGGCAAGAGTGGGGGGAAAAAAGTCTCACTGATATGGAATGTTTGCATCCATTTTTTTGTTAATGATAGGGAGTTCATGAGCTATAAAGATACACAACTAAGGGGATTTCATACCTGAAGACGAACACAATGGGGACCGGAGCACCAGAAAGCAGACGTTGAAAAAAACAATTGAAAAAGAGAAAGGAAATCTTTGCAAGAAATTAGACAGAGGGGACAAAGTCCAACCTTAGGAAATGGGAAAGCAGGGACCTGAAATGACTCCAGCAGTGACAGTAGGTTTGTAGTGCAAACTGTGGGCTCCTCAGCATGTGGATCTGATGCTCAGCCACCTTGAATTAATGTCAGTTGTCTTCCAGGTTTTGTTCTGTCTTCATTTTGTTTTCCTGATTCCTCGCAAGGAATGATCATGAGAAGCTCAGAAGACCAGGATGCCTTATTGTGGTGAGTGATCAAAGGCAGCACCTCACTACCTGTAAGCCAGTCCAGCTGTCAGCCTCCTGCCCCACCTCTGACATGTCCCAGAGGGTTAAAGAGATTGATAAAACTAAGGTAAATCTACAAGCTGTACAAAAGATCAGTTTTAATGTCCCCAAATGGTGTCCATGGCAGGGAGGTTGAAACTAGATGATCTTTGAGATCCTTTTCAACCCAGGCATCCTATGATGACGACTTCTTTCTGACCCAACAGAACTGAGCTGCATGAACGTGGGAAAGAAATGTGAAACTAGAGTACATAATATGCATTATGTATTATGATAGTAATATATGATCAGATAATACATATCACAAATGATATGGTAACATTACTATCATTAACAGATGGCAGTATTAATACATTAATATATTAACTGCATCAATATTTGATGCTAATAATGTCATACCCATGTGTGCATATACACATGTATAACATTACCTACACGATGTACATATCATCAAAAAAGTAAGGAGGCAGAATTGAGGCTGGTGCAGAAGCTAAAGAGAATCATCAGCCAAAATAACTAAAGGCAGCTCCTCCACCATGTGAACCCACAGCCTCTAAGTGCCCCCGCACAGTGTGTCAGGTACCACTGCTGTGTGCTTATAGAGGACACATGGCAGAGCCAGGGTATCCCCCTGCATCAGGAACATCTCCACACTGGGCACCATCATTTCTCCTGGACAGACACCATTTGAGAACATGTTCTGTTACCAGTGTTAGAGATAACCCCACAGCAGCAGCACTTCACAGGGTACAGCAATGCCCTGGCTGAGAACATCCTGGATTTCACAGAGAAAAGAGCCTTATGCAAACCAAGGCTCTGCAGGTCTGTGGAGGGGTTTACTGCTGAGGTGAGCTGCTGGTGCAGGAGGATCACCAAGATAAAGCAGCTTCTGGGTTGTCAGGAATTTCCTTTCAGGTCTCTGGAAATAGGCCTGGGAGGGGCACTGAGGAGCTCAGGGCTGAGCACAAGAGGCAGGAGGGGATTTTCTCCCCTGTAACGCTCTGCAGCTGCTTCCAGGCACAAAATGATATGAAATTCACAAAGGTAAGAGGCTGTACTGGCAGCAAGCCCATCTCAGCACCTGGCTGCTGGCTGGAGCCTCTGGCACCATAAGGTTTTCCCTCTTAGCTGTGACTACAAACAACCCTGGAAGGTCTCCCATGGTGTTAATGGCTCTCATCTGTCACTTAATCACGGAGCCACGTTCCATCCTCTCTATGATCAGAGAGTAAATGAGCCCCAGAAAGTAACTTCATTTCTGACGTCTCTCTGAACTTTTTGTTATTATCGAGTTCTGGGTTTGGCAATAGCTCTGTGATTTAAAAGCTGTTATTCAAGTTAGTTTACACAACCCCAAGCAGCAAACACCATAACTGAGATTCTGTGAGTACTGATGGTGGTACAAGCGTATACAAAGATGTATTTCTAGGTGCATTTCTGTGTTTTATGAATGCATGGCACCTGCTGAAAGCAAACTGAGCACCCATCTGCTGGGCTCAGCAGGGCAGGGACTGCTTTGGAGCACGTCTGCCGCACACAAGTGTTTTTATACATGCAGAAGTGCATTTATGTAAATATTCATACACTGTATTGATAGAGTCCTGCAAATAATCTAGTTTACAAGCCATCTCATTTTCCAACTCAAACTCTACCCACAACTTAGACTTGTATCTCCTGCAGCCTCTCACAGGAAGGTTGTAGCCCTCAGTACTCAGCATGCCCTTAGTTATCTCCTCAAGGAAAACATCCCATAGGGGGAGATGTCATGTATTCCTCACCCCAGGGCCCCCAAATACCAATGATGGTGTATCTCACCTCTCACAATGCACAGAGATCTCCCTCTGTGACATCCTGCAGCTTCACAGCACTGCCCAGAGCAGAGAGGATCCTTAAAGCAGAAATACAATCGGTGCCGTAACTTTTCCAGTGCCAGCACTGAAGTTTCTGGAGCAAAAAAAAAAGAAAGTAAAAAGCTGTTGTGATGCTAAAGCAGATTTCTCATGTGATGCTTTTAGTAGGGAGATTAATGTAGGTGCTCATAGAGTTCAGCTGCTAGCCTGAAAGCTGAGATTAATCACCCCTCTAAAGCCACCACTTGTAAGAAGTCCATCAGCATCAATAGTCCAATGCAGCAGCCCTTTGTGGGGCAGACATTGACAGATCTGGAAGGATATTCTCACTTTCCCAGCTTGAATAGCTGCACACACCAGGAGTTATGCAGATGCGTGGCATGTTTTACTCCAGAGCACCATGTGGATGAGGGAGCCCCCGGGGGCTGGTTGTCCCCCTCCATCCATACAGACCCTGCATCTGGAGGAGGAACATGGAATGACATTACACATCACACCAGCAGTCACAGTTCTCCCAGTGGGAAGTACCTGAAGGGGCTGCAAGAAAGAAGGGGACACGCTGCTGTGCAGAAAGAAAAGGGGGAATTGGTTCCAAACTTATAGAGAGGAGGTTCAAATTGGGTATAAGGTAGAAGTGTGTTACAGTGGGGGCAGTAAGACGATGCATGGGCTGCCCAGAGAGGCGGGGGTGGTACCTGCAGGCAGCCCAGGGCAGGGGATGGGCTCTGGGCACTGATGGAGCTGTGGGTGTCCCTGTGCATTGCAGGGGGTGGCACAGGGTGGCCTTTGGAGGTCCCTTCCAACTCAAACCATTCTATGAAGCAGATGGGCACCTCCTCCAAAACACGAGCTCCGAGGTGAAATTAGGAATGTTTTACCCTAGAAAGCAGATCCCTTCGGAGAAAAAAAATATATAAACAAGCAGAGAAATAAGAATATCTTCTTATGGATAGGGAAGCAATCTTCTTATTGCTGACTATTACAACTTAGAGGTTTCTATCACAAACTTTTCTAAGGGAGATAAATATCCCATTAAATGCCCAATTCAGTCCCACAACTCCTACATTTTCAAATCACCCCAGAGGTTGGTGACACACACACAATTATCTCCACATCTCACTCTCTCTTACAAACCCTCATATCTAAAAGGGACAGTTATTCCCATTCGGGGTTACTCTGGCTTCAAGAAAGGCAGAGTTTTAGCAGGAAAGGTCTCTCAGTAGAGATGCTGCGAGATGGGGGTGGGCTTCTGTTTCATCAAGCTCTACCAGGGTTACATCCGATTTTGTTAATATGACTCCTGCTGTAGTCTCATCACCATTATAAAAGGCGTGTATTAGAGATGCATTAGAGCTACGTATTCCTATTTGTGCCAGTTGGGTAGGTTTAAATATGCCTTGGCTTCAATCTCATTTGTAAAAAGCCACATTAGAGCGATGCCTTCATCTCTCTTTGCATACGCGGTGAGCCCTCAGAGACGAGGCAGGATATTGAAGAGGATAGATCAGGGTTTTTTTGTTCCTCAAGAGAGAGTTCAGCACAATCAACAGTTGATTTACATTTTTGAAGATCATCCAAAATAATGGTTATTTAAAGGAATTCCGGGGTTAACATCTCATGTCATGGATTGCTGCAAGCAACGTACATGGCAACGTTTGTGAGAAAAACATTTCTCCAGTTGGTTTATTCTTAACCTCGGTACAATTTTTTTCCCAATTACAACCAGCACCTCCTTATGCGTTCTACATTTCTGCTGATTTCACTCATCCAGAACAGCTACAAGCTAAAAATCTCAGACAGAAATCCTATTTCTTTAAGGTTTAACTTCTATTGACTCACAGCTCTGGTGTTTTCATTGAAAGAACACGAATTCCACAATCCTCTTATTTTCTGCTGTAATGGGGGCAGACAAATTTCTCTCCTGATTGCACAGTCTGCCATGCAAGTGCATGGCCTGCATTTTCCTCCCCTGCATATATACAGTTCTGTGATCTGTGGGAAGTAATTGGGAAATGAGATCGTTCCTCATTATCGTACTGGACTCCTGGTGCAGTACCAGAGCACCGTAACTTCTGTGGCTCCGCTCCATGTGGATGACCCTAAAGAATGGAAGAGCCACAAGGCTCCCTTAGAAGCACAGTGGCATCCTGTGGTAGCCAGAGATGATCTGTTTATTCATTTCTTTCTCATTACCTAATTTCTAAACGTAGTAGGATCCTTTGAGAGAGGCCTGAACTGCAGCTGGCACCACTGCCAGTGCAAGAGGCCATTGGGGTACCAGCAGCACCACCACGAGCAGTGCCCACGAGACACCACTTAATTTATGCTTTCCCAAAAAGGCAAAAACTGCTGCGGTTTGACTGCCTCTAATATCCAATTATCTCCATGTTTTGCTGAAGATTGCTGGGCAGAGTCTGAGCTCTGATTTCTAATTCCCAGCTCTCCCTGAAACCAAGTGCTGTCTTTCAAGCCTGGCGTTAGCAACTTCAGAGCATCCCCAGGCACCACGGTGGGGAGGAGTGAGGCAGCAGCTCCTCCAACACACCGCCCTCATTGTTCTGACCTAGAACTAGGATTTAAATATAAAAGACACCACTGAACAAAGAATTACTTATGCAGCTCTCTGATCCTTATTCCACACAGCAGAAATTCTCAGAAAGATGGGTGTTTTCCTCCTGTCCCCTTTTGTGGCTGATAGCAATCAGGAATAAATGGAGGGCAGACAGCTCAGCCCATGTCCCAGAAGCACATCTTGTTCACAAACACTTTCTTCCAAGAGCTTCAGAATTCAGCTCTGCTCCTCAATTCACTACCATACCAAAGCAGACATGGGGGGATACATAGATTTGGGGCTAATGAACCCACCCAGTCCCTCTGGCCACACATGGAGTGTTTTCACCAGGGGCCAAAGATGTCCAGCCATGATGTACACCCTCCATGCTTGAAAGCAGATGGCATGAGAGTGTCCAAAGACACTGCAACTTAAGTATTCATCTATCATTCATTTATGCTTGCACACCAACAGCATCCCATGCTATTGTAACACAAATCATCTTTGGTACAAAGTGAGCTCAGATTTTCCTCAGCAGATCCATCCTCATGGAGCTGAAGGCATCTCTTTCCACACAGCCAGCACTCAGCATTGCAGCAGCACATGGGCTCTGGTGTTCCTTTTTCTTTCTTTCTTTTTTTAATCTAAATCATTCCCTTTGTATTTCCTCAACACAGAAATAACTGGAACTGTGCACTGGTTTGGGGGTTTCTCTTCAATTTTAAATGTACTCCTAAATGGTGACCTTGAATACCAAGATTTTGCCCAAAGCAAAGTTTTATTGCCAAGTTATCAACTCCAGAAAATAAAGCCCTGCCTTTATAAAATATAACAGACCTTTAATTAACCATAATGATAGTTCTGGGTGCCATTATCACACATTTTAGCTACAATGGAAAGCTTTTAGGAGAGATGACAGTAAGTTCAGCCCATATTTCTCTCCTTTCCCATGCCCAGAGTTATGGAAGGAAGTGCTTGGCTCCCTGTGCAAAATGAAGTACAAGGTGTGCAAGAGTTTGGTCAGAGGATCAAAAAGGAAAACTAAGATGAAATATAATACAAACTTTTACATCAGTATCCTGAAGAGAAAACGGCTTTGGGAAGGACAGCCCCAGGTGAGCTCTCTTCCTGCCCACAGGACAAGCCAGAAAGCTGCAGCCACACAGCCAAGTTACCACCTGAGACCAAAGTGTCTTCACACCACTTCCTTCAGAGGACAGCAGCACCTTTCATCTGTTGTTGCTGCCAAAGACATGATGACTTTAAAAAACACATCTATTTCTTGGACTTGATTTCTATTTTTTAAGTCACTCCATAGCAAGTAATAGTGATTACTTACGTACTTCTCTGATTAGCCGGGCAGATAATCCACGTGATATCCATGCAGGATGCTCCTGGAGGACTTCAGCTGAGTTGTTGCTCCCCAGAGGCACCAGCCCCATGCCCTGCAGGACAGACAATGTTACAGCCTCTGTGCCTGCCAACACAGTGAGAAATATGAGCTGCAATTCATTTTCTTCCTCTACACCAACAGCTTTCAAAGAAGAGCAAACTTAGGCTTTAACACCCCAAGACTGTTCCAGCACTAAGGAGAAAACTCCTGCTAGTATTAAAATTAATGTTTTCATTCTCTAGCTACACCAGTACCTCAGCTGGGGGAAATAACAGAGGTATTAATATAAAACACAGTATTTGACCAGAAGGAAAGCATTTCAGTATTATGCAGAAAAGTCTCTCGAAGGGCACACTGTGATAAAAAATATATATGGTTAAAAAGGAATTGTACTTTGCTAACCAGAAATGGAAAAATCAATAGCAGCAATTTAAGTTTGCGACCAGGAGAAGCAGACATGGTTGAGTGGATGTTCAGAACGCTCCGCTGGCTGCTCAGAGCGCTTCATTAGGTATTTTCATACGTTTGATTTGAATAGCTACAAGATACAGGATATCAAAGGGATGGTGAAAACCCAAAGCTGTGCTGATTCTTCTGGTCAGCTACACTCATGCAGGGCCAGGTCAACAGCATGGAACAAATAAGATCGCTTTATTTGTTAAATATCTTAGTAGCATGCAAGGGAAAGGTGACAAAATACTAATACTTGCATTTGAAGGTAAGTCCATTACTAACAGTTGTCAGCTCAAGTAAATGCTCTCCTCCAAAGGCACTCATAGAGACTGAAAAGGACTTCCTTAGTTCTACTGCCATCTCACCCACCTTTCAAAGACCCATTAAAAACAATTCTCCAAGCATCATTCTGCATGTGCAAAGAGGATCCCTTCTAATAGCATCTTTAGTAACTTAGAGGATCTTAAAGCCCAAAAACTGCATCAGCAGCACTGGCAGCTCTCACAGTACATGTTATCAGCATCTGAGTGCTTGGCTCTGGGGTAGGCCAGGCTGGATGTGGCTCTGGGCAGCCTGGTCTGTTGGCTGGCAACCCTGCACACAGCAGGGGGTTGGAACTGGATGACCATTGTGGGCTTTTTCAACCCAGGCCATTCCATGATTCTATGACTCTATGAAATGAAAGGCCCAGGACTAAGGGAACACCACAGGTTAAATACCTTTATGAAATAATGTTGCATTTCTGAAATGGTTTGGAGAAAATCATATTTAATGAACACCTATAAAATATTTAAGGAGATGTAGGGGAAGAAAGAGCATCATATGAAGTGGACTGGATGGGAAGGAAACTTCTAATTACAACAGAATGCACAGTGACCCAAAGCAGCCTCCATGTCTGCTCATTCTGTAGGCATTTTCATCTTCCTACTTGTCTTTTGTACTTTTTCATTCCTTTTTATCACATTGCCCATGTTATCATAACCCCCTGTGATGTACGACTCAGTTTTACAAATGCCTGGCTAACTAAATTAAAGAATGAATTACTGCAATATTTAAATATCCCTTCAATAAGCCTTCTTGGCAATTAAGAAACAATGATCATTAGCTGCATACTTATTTAAGCACTCCCATTTTCAGCAAGAAGTGCGCAATCAGCGACGATTACATTTTAAAGAACACTTTTGCTTGGCTCTTAAAGGAGAAAAATGTCCAGAGGAAAATCCTAATGGAGATTCCCCAAGGTTACCCCTCCTCCCTTTAGGACAGAGCTCGTTTCCATACTGGCTCAGTTGACATTCAGCTGTTATGGGGTACCAATGTGGGCAGTCCTGAGTGATAAACGTATCCAAACCCCTGACCAACCCCAACCTACCAAGGTTAACCTTCAGTGTTTGCTCCCACCTACCAGGAGAAGAGCCCTTGAATCCCAGTGGATCCATTCATCTGTGCCAGATTAATTCCATTGCTGCCTTCTCCATGATTGCTTTTCTCCCCAGAGGTTCAAGAAAAGCTGCTGGCCAGAAACACTGTCGGTTCCAACTGAACTCCTTGATTCGAGCCTTCCTTCTAGGGTAAATTCATCCAGCTGAGTGACGTGCACCCGGTGGTGACCCAGGCCTACAAAGTCTAAAGCAAATGCAAACAAGCTCAAAGGCAGTGAGAGCTGAAGCTGTGCTTTGCGTTAACATGATCAATGTATTAGGGTGACAGCATGGGGACAAGCACATGGTCTCAGCCACAGCAGCCTCGTGTTCCATTGCATTCTGAGGACACTGAGCTGGGTCAGGGCCAGTACTGCCAAGTACCACCCTCAGCTCCCTCAGCCTTCCAATGGGTTCTTTTCTTTCTTTAAACAAGTCTTTGGAATATTTTATATTAACATGCAACCCCCTTTTCAAGAATACGAAAAGTCTCAAACCTCATCTGCCATAGCCTCGATACTAAAATTCTTTGCTGCACACATCTTGACACCACTCACAGACCCAAGAATCAAACTTAATATGTTCTTATTCCAAGAAGGAAAGGGTGCTTTTCAACATATTGCTCCACAGCCCCACACAACTGATTATGTGCTCAGGAATTATGCCACTGTATTAATTCCCAGTACCAAGTGATCTTGCTGCAGACTGAATTCTCACACAAGCGCTTTCACATCTGCATAATGCAACATATCCCAGGCCCTGAGAGGGGTAAATAATTGATAGGATCCACTCATTTTTCATCTTCCTGCTTTTTCAGTTCCTTTTCCTACCGTACATCAGAGCACTCCTAGGACACGGCAGTGTTGAGAGAGGCAACTTCTGTTGGGGCATCGCGCTGATCAGTACTATGGCAAAGGCTGTACCACACACTGGCTATCCCAGTGGGTGCTTGGCCATGTGCTCAAAGCCATCTTTATTATTACAGTATGTTCCAGAATTACTCACTGGGTTATCAAAGCAGGAAGCTGAATATTCAATGCATGCACCAAATCAGGACTTGGCTTGCCAACCTCTTTGCTGAAGGTGAGTGTGTTGTTAAATAGGACACCACATAGTGCAGGACACACACACACAGCAACGGCAGCTCCTCTGATTTGGGCAGCGTTGAGGTTAAAGGGGAAGATGCTCAAAAACATCATGGATAATAAGAAAAGAATCAGGAACTGGGAAGATTTTCTTCTTTCCCATAGCACCGCTGCTTGTGTGCTCTCATCTTCAGCTGCTGTGCAGTATGTATCTGCAAAGAGAGAAAAAGTAAAGAGCAACTAAAAAGAAGTAAGAAAAGCAAAAGAAGTGAGAGAAGATTGAAGGCTGCGTGACAGCAAGAGAAATAAGTGACTGATCCATTTCCTTTGTAGTAATTTTGTGAAGGAAAGCCAGTGTTGTACATAGGATCAACCAGGCTGCCTGCACATCTGATCAACCTGCCCTTCAGAGGGAAAAATCACACCATTAGAGGTTCGCTCTGTGCTCTGTGGGAAACCTCATTACGTGCACTGCTCCGACAGAGCTCTGTCCACCCATCACAACCAACGGGTGCTGAATCTCCCCCTCTCACACAGCTCTTCTTCCAGAAAACGATGCCTGTGCTGTGATTTACAGCGCATCCAGAGTGACTCCCTGTGGCCCTTTGAGATGCACATGGATCACACTTTTCTCAGCCCTTTCTCCCGTGCTTTAACGATAATTCTACTCCTACAAAGCTCCTAAAATCTAATCATGGGGGAGGGAGCAAAAGGACACCTACATCACCAGAATGTCAGTATCCTGGATGATGATTTGTGGCCACATATTGAAGCCTCATTTATATGCATCCTAATGTGGACTTGCTCCCACAATGATCCAATGCTGCTGGTAAAGACTTGGTATCAGAGCAATGTCTGCTCCAGACAGCAGCCAGGTGCTGGCACAGCTGCCCAGGGGTGGGCAGTGCCATCATGGAGGTGCTCAGAGCTGCAGGGATGTGGCACTGAGGGGGTGGGCACAGCAGGATGGGCTCAGGGATCTCAGAGGGCTTTTTCAGCTCTGTTGACTGGAAGATACGATTCTATGGTCTCCATCAGCCTCCGAGGGGTGCACACAAACCAGTAACAAGCAGAGTGAGGAGCAAACACCAGAATGCCCTGAACTCACCATGATGCTATTAGTTCATCATTTGCACCACTCCTTACTTCACAGATCCATTGCACGTCTTATGTCACAAATAAGGCCCAACTGTGTGTGACTCAGGATCTACAGTAGTTCTGTGTCCCTTTTCCTCAGCTCAGGAACCACATATTCCCCCACATCAATTAAGGGGCAGCAGTTTGTCAGCTATTTTCATATTTTCTTGGCACTAGAGGTTTCAGCGCCTGTGAGCAGAAAGGAGGAATAAACACAGCCCAAATTAAATCTCTCCAGCTATCAGCCAAATGAAAGTCCTCTCTTCGCTGCCAGCAGCTCTGACCTCACACCAAGCAGAGCTCTGGTCACACATCCTCAGCCCCAGTGATAAATTATGCATTTGTTGGCTCCATGAATCACAGCCACCATAGATAATCCGTTTTGTTCCCACAATACAGCTTTCCTCTAAATAAGAAACTGCACATCAGTCTACCTCTAAAATCAGATCTGCTTCGCTTTGTATTGGAAAAAGAAGACAGATTACTCCTAATGGCACCTTGTATCCTGCTACAAAAGCCCCAGGAGATGCAAAATGTGCAGAATTATATGGAACCAAAGAAGATGCGGAGTGCGCTCACTAAGTTGAAAAGAATTACAGAGAGGCTTCATGATTTGTACCATGATAGGAGTGTGAGGCGAAAGGAGCAAGTTCAGCCACAAAAGGAAGATCCATCCAGCTAGGATAAATTTAATTAAATCACCCTGTCTTCTAATAACTGGGAGCAACACAGAAAAGAGTCAGAGGATGATAGAATGGCCTGGGTTGCAAAGGCCCACAGTGCTCATCCAGTTCCAACCCCCTGCTGTGTGCAGGGTCACCAACCAGCAGCCCAGGCTGCCCAGAGCCACATCCAGCCTGGCCTTGAATGCCTGCAGGGATGGGGCATCCACAGCCTCCTTGGGCAACCTGTGAACAGTGCGTCACCACCCTCTGGGGGAAAAACTTCCTCCTAAGATCCAACCTAAACCTCCCCTGTCTCATAGGACTGCAGTCATAGAGAAGAACTACCACAGTGAGTGGTAGAACCATTCCTTTGGTAACTATTCTGACACATGATTCAATTACTTTGTATCTGTACCAGGTCCAGACATGAAGAGAACAGGATGGTCCTTTGTCCTACTGCTCTGCTTGCAATTAGAAACAAGCTGTTTTCCATGCTCCACCCCTGCAAGGTGAAGGTGTTTGAGCCTGCTGCTGGGCAGGGCACTCTTCATGGGGGAAAGCGTGAACAGGACACAACCAGGCAAAGCAAGGCTGCATTCCTACAGAGCAACAATTAGGAGTAAAAATAAAAGGAAACAGACAAGGCTGCCCCTCAAGCATCTGACCTGAGCAGGCTAAAAATGCAGCATAGAATGGGGAAAAAATAAAAGAAAACAGGTGGTTTTCAAGCCTGGCTAAATATAGCCGGCTCAATTTTCTATCTAATGCCTTTAAAGATGGGAACTGACAGCAGAGATGGGGACTCGGGCTGTCCGTGCTCAAACCGCAGAGCAAATGGCCACGGAGGGGACCTGCAGAGGTGACCCGGTCCAAAGCAGTGATATTTATCTCACATCTCAGATGAAGTTTATTTCCACTTTCCCTTATAGAAGTGCTCCCACTTTCAGGCTGTAGCTGCCTGTCTCCCTCCCATCCCCTCAGTGCATACACATGCAGACACTCCTTTACATCCTAAATACAGGTTGCTCATTAAAGCAATGTAAGACCTCAAGTTCTATTTATGTTAAAAGCTAGATATGTTTAACAGTCACCTTCCTTTCATTTACCATACTTTGCTTTTCATTTATTATTGCAAGTTAGGCCTCCTAATACCTATCTCTTATTCATCCATTTAATGATGTCTTGATTATGCTATAGTACCAAGAAGCTTCCTGTCAGCCTCAGCATCTTAAAAAGTGAATTTGGGGGGGGCTTCTTCTCATGACTTTTATCACCATTGGGCAGGAGGTGAGCAAAGTGTTAGCAAAGGCCTTAGGAGGGCTCCCAGCTCCTTCCTGCTCACCATGGCTCAACAAAGCCAAAGTGAGGTGCTCGCAGCCTCAGCTTTTGGCATCTGGGGGTTGGTTGGCTTTCTTTTTCTTTTCTAGCCTTGTTCTACTGTTTACATCCACAATGAATGTTCACTCACTGCAGCTGTAAGCACAGCTAAAACAAACACCCTGAATCACAGCATCTGCCAGGCTCCTTCCAGCCAGGCACCTCACTGCACTGCGTCTCCTTTAAACACCTCCATATCTTGGTGCACTGATACAGCTCCCCCTCCCTTACTCAGCCATACCACATGCATCCTGCTTTGTGCACTTGTGCATATCCCTCCTGTGCTAATCATCCCAGCCTATTCTCCTTTAGGCCTGAACGAGATGTACTACATTAATCAGTTGATTGTTATTAACCCAGTTACATTGTATCTTCGCATAATGCTGCTCCATCTCTAAATCCATAGTCTAATCAGGTATTACGACATCTTTAATGATATTACTTGCCTGCTTCATAATAATCCTCCGATGAAGTGTTGGGGCTTTATGGTTAAAGCCTGCTGGAGTCTGAGCACGGGTGTTCTGTGGGCCAGGATTGGGTACCAACAAGGCAAGGCTGCTCTCTGTCACAACAGAATGCCCATGTCATGTTCCTATGGGGGAGAGAAATAATGCTCCATAACCAGTTTCAGTTTCCAGGACAGAATAAGGAAACAGCAAGGCAAGCCACAGCACAAGGTTTCCTCTTGCCAGCACTGAGGAGCTGCCTGTAGGAGAGCAGACAGCAGCAGGAGCCCAGCAAAGAGCAGCAAGGTGAGATGAGCACTGGGCCCGGATTTCCCCTGCAACACTCTCAGTTCCTCCTGCTCAAGGAAACAAACCTAATTAGCCAGTGCTGAAACAAACCTGCGGTGGGCTGGGAAGGCAAACCATGCTGCTGAGCTGCATGCGAGCCAGCAAGCAGTGCCCTCCAGAAAGCAGAGATCAAGAAACACAACAAAAAAGATCACACAGATTGCAACTAAGCACTAAAGAAATGATTAAAGATACAACAAGAATACATTTAAATTCTCATCCTGGCTTTGGTTCTTTAACTGTTCGACCCCACAAAGAGCTCCCATAGGAGAGGGCTGTTTGGTTCATGGCTGCACCCAGTATTCTGCTTCTCCTGAAGTTACCTATGAGCTGAATCGAACCTTCCATAACAGAGTCCAATCCCAAACAATTTGGCTACCAGGCATCTTCAGCACCACAAAATGGCTTTAGGAAGACGCACATTGAGTGACACATTAAATATGTAGCTTGGAGAAGAATGACCTGCATGTACCTTTCTGCACAGCTCTCGGATGCTGTGAGTACAAAAGGGATGTGCTGAACTGAGCGGCGGCATTTGCAGTATCTACATGAACTTGCTGGGAATCATTAATGTACTTTAATAACCACTGCCACATTAACCAAAGGCACGCTATGCAATATAGATGCTGCTTAATTATTAACATGTTGACAACAATTTTGCAAATAATGAACTAATTGCTCCCATTATTTATTTTTCAATTATCTGCAAGCGCTCAGCTCTGTTCTCTGCACAGTGAGCTCAGAAGGGACGAGTGGGAGCCCAACCCCACCAGCACAGTGTCATACAATCACAGAATGGCCTGGGTTGCAAAGGCCCACAGTGCTCATCTGGTTCCAACCCCCTGCTCTGTGCAGGGTCACCAACCAGCAGCCCAGGCTGCCCAGAGCCACATCCAGCCTGGCCTTGAATGCCTGCAGGGATGGGGCATCCACAGCCTCCTTGGGCAACCTGTGAACAGTGCGTCACCACCCTCTGGGTGAAAAACTTCCTCCTAAATAGGGGCACCATGTGGGGCACCAATTACAACCCAGCCCTACCAGCACAGTGGGAAGAAACCATGGGCTGCCACATCCAGACAAGGCACTGCACAGCTACAGAGGGCTTCCCACCTTAAGGGATGCTCAGGAATCTTCCAGAGAAACACAGATTTAATTAATGAAAGAGCATGATGATGTGCTGCGTACCATTCCTTTTCCAGGAGGTGGTGATGGAAACTGCTTTAGTTTAATAGTGTTTAAAGTGAAATCAAGCAGGAAAAATAAGCCTCTGGGGTTTGGTACCAAACTTGGAATTATATATAATCAACTTGCACACATTACTTATAGCTGATGGCAATTGCTTCGGTCCTAGCTGGTGTCTATATTTTCTATATTATATTTACACAGTATGGACTGCATACTGCCCAATTCAGTGTAATGAATCATACAGCCTGCCAGAAGGAACAGCAACATCTTGCTATTGAAAGAAACATCCATTCAGCCTTACACAGAGCATGGAAGCCTGGCTTTGTCTGCTGGAGCAGGTTGGGTATCAGAGCAATGTCTGCTCCAGAGAGCGGCCAGGTGCTGGCACAGCTGCCCAGGGGTGGGCAGCGCCATTATAGAGGTGCTCAGAGCTGAGGGGATTTGGCACTGAAGGACGTGGGCTGTGGGCATGGAGGGTTGGGGGTTTCTGAGGGCTTTTCCAGCATTAATGGTTCTGTGATTGAATGGCAAGTGGCTGACGGGGCAGTGATGCTGGAAGGAACATGGATGTAATGCATCACAAATCACACTGAGGAAGGTTTGGGGCTTCCAAAAACATCTACTTAAAGCATAGAGCAAAGTCTAGGAAACAAAGTGAAGCACAGAGATGATCCCATACTATATCACAGGAACACGGGCAAACAGTCAAGAAATGGGGTTTTTCATTTTGTTTTAACTTGAAGCCAATGAATTCACTATTATAAATTCCACAAATTCTCTAAGTTCCAGAATTAAAAGACACAAAACCATCACATTGATGTGCTCACCTCTGTAGTTTCCAGCACGTGAACCATTCACCGTCACATCTTCTCCTCTTACACCACACACAGGATGGATATTCACATTGCCACACATCAGCGTAACTGCCTGTAGCATCTCTCAGCTGTGCCCAGCAGGAGCTACAGAAGCACCTCATGGGGAGCTATGGAAGCACAATGCACCTCTATGCCTCCCATCCTGGCATGAGTCATAGCAGATTCTTTTGGGTCGGAGAGCTTGGCCACATTCTTGCATACACTGGGGCAACCCAGAACCCCTATAGCCCACAGTGCTCCTGTGTAGAACCAGAGAGTATTAAGGTAGGAAAAGCACTCTAAGATCCCCAAGCCCAACCCATCCCACCATGCCCACCAACCCTCAGTACCACAAATCATTGCAGCCTCCTTTCAGGTCACTGTAGACAGCAATGAGGTTTCCCAGAGCAAAGAGATCAAGGCAGAACCTGAGGGGCTCCAGCAAACACTGGTGGCACACAGAGCTGCCAGGGACATAACAGGGCAGGGGGGTACGATGTGTTCATGCACTCAAAGGCATTTGATAAAGTCCCAACCTACCTGGAGGCTGTAAAGGAAACACGGTGCTAACTGGGTGAACCATCATGTCTTGTCACGGATTAAAACAAGTTAAGAGATAAGAAAGAATAGAAATAAATGGCCAATTCCCAGCATAGAGAAAGGTTAATGGTGTAGTGCCCCAGGGATCAGTCTTGGGGCTTCTGTTTTTCAATGTGGTCTGTAACAGCCTGTGAGCAGCAGGGGATGGCAGGGCAGAGAACCTGGCAGCTCTTCTCCAGCTTGCTGTGGGCAGCAGCACACACACAGTGCTACTCAATGGCCCCCACCAGCATAGACTGTGCCATGGGCACCTCCAGGGATGGGGACAACACAGGACTTCCAGCAAAGGTCCCCACTGACAAACTCAGGTGTCTCAGGACTCTCCCAGCCTGGGGCTCACAGGTGGCTCCCAGCATCTCCCCCCTGAGAGCACTCCTACATCAGTTACACACTTGCTGTCACTGTGCCACAGGGCATTATCAGTATCGAGATGTAGACATCAATATTTTCTGTATTAACCCACCCCCTATCACTATCAGAATCGTGGGGAATGGTGGCTTAAATAAAAAGATAAAGAAAACACAGTGCTGACTTCACTAATACCTCCTTACCCTGCTACAGACACAGCCAGAGCAGGACGAGATAGCAATTTAGAGTAGAGAGGATGAATGTCAGCTCTGACAGATTACTTCTCCCATTGGCAGCAGTAATCTTTTCAAAGGGCACTGACAGAAGGAGCAGCACATGAAAGCCGTGCTCACCTGGGAAGGAGGGGAGGTGCTTCCCAATGGGGCTGAGAGCTGCGGTGCTGCACGGCACGGGTGGGTGGGGGCAAAGCTGGGGTTACTGGTGGAAACAAACTGGAAAGGCAACATCCTGCTGGGAATTCATTACGTGCAAGACAAAAAAACATGCCCCATCCCTGCAGGCATTCAAGGCCAGGCTGGATGTGGCTCTGGGCAGCCTGGGCTGCTGGTTGGTGACCCTGCACACAGCAGGGGGTTGGAGCTGGATGAGCACTGTGTTTCTTTGCAGCCCAGGCCGTTCTGACAGAAGCACCGCGGGGTGTATTTGCTGCAGTGGGCATTAACACCCCCCAGTGCTCAACACGGCTCCCCTAAACCTGAGCTGTGCACAGCCTTGCTGGCCGCAGCCATCCTAACTGCGGTGCTTTGTTACCCTTCTCACAAAGGGAACACCGCATCTTCTTGGCTTTCTGTCGGCGTACAGAGGAACTTCCCACCGTGTTTTCTCATCAAACGATGCCCTCGATGCCAGCAGCGCTCCCCTTAACGCGTCTCGCAGAGCGCAGCTCCTGCAGCTCCTCCGGTGAGCGGATGGCTCCGCCTGGTGGTACGTGGGGGGAAAGGAAGGGAAGGGAAGGATGGAGCAGAAGAGTGATACCAGACATTGAGATCTGCCTTAAACCCTCCCCCCCCCCCTTACCCAGAGCCTGCAGGATGTTCGGGGGGTCACATCTCCATCCAGAGATGGCAAACAGTGGGTTTTGTACCTTGAACGTGGATGTCACATCATTAAAACACAGCGCAGCATTTCCTAATGAATGAGGAATCGGTAACAAATAAATAAATCTGAAACAATCGGTTCATTTACCAGCCAAACTGCTGCAGGTCAGACCCTGCCACCCCCACTCCCACATAGCACCGTTAATTCTCAATCAGGCTGTGCTGGAGGTGGAGGGAACCCCTCCTTGGGGGCTCAACAGTGCTCCCCATTCCCATCCCCTCCCTCCATTTCCATCCCTTCCCCAACAGTCATCTGACAGCAAGAGGTACAGGAAGGAGGGCTTTAAACTAACAGGAAATCCTTCACCCAGAGCTGTGCTGCCCCAGGACACTGCTGGGCCCTGGGAGCCTGAGCTGTGGGGCAGGGGGGTACCCAGACCATGGCAGGAGGGGTTGTGAGGGCTGGGAACCCACAGTCCTGTGATTCTATGAGCACCCCAGTAACCACAGGCAGTTATTACTCAACGGGCAAGTGAAAAAGCAAAAGCGAAGCCCCAAAGAGTCCGGATTCCCCTTTGAGAGCGCCTTTAAAGTGGAACAGAAAAGCAGCACAGCGCAGCTGCTCCCTCTGGCGGCCAGTCGCCGTAGTGCAGGGCTGCAGGTACAACCCCCCCCATATGGGCAGCCCACCCAGCTCCTCACCGCCCCCTCCCCAGCTGCACAGCCCACTTACCTGCTGTGATGAGCCATGGCCACATCCTGCCCCCTCCGCTCACCCCACAGCAGCGGGGCTGGGCTCCTCACCCCCTGCTCACACACCGATGGGAGCATCCAGTGCTTCCTAAAATCCCTGACTTGGAAGCCTACCTGACTGCTGGCTGCTCCAAGAGCCCATTCTATGCACATTAGCCATGGCTTTAATTCTGTCCCATCCAATGCAGCACTCCGCAGGTTGGGTATCAGAGCAATGTCTGCTCCAGACAGCAGCCAGGTGCTGGCACAGCTGCCCAGGGGTGGGCAGTGCCATCATGGAGGTGCTCAGAGCTGATGTGGCTCTGATGGGGTGGGCAGTGGGCACAGCGGGGTGGGTGGGCTCAGGGATCTCAGAGGGCTTTTCCATGGCTCTATGAGGTCCCTGTTATCCCTACAAGGCAGCAGCAGTGCACGAGCCACGCTCCCCAGCGGCACAGGAATGAAGGCTTTGGCCACAGTTGTCCTCAAGCACATCTCATAAGGATTTCTCACCTTCCCCTGTGAGCCAGGAGGGAGCTCAGGCAGCTGCGCCCTGCAGTCAGCATCCTGCAGTGAGCCCCTTCCCACCACCGAGAGGCAGCCTGCAACCACACATGGCAGGGACCAGCAGCACCGCAGCTCCTCCTCCAAGCAAACCCAACCAGAATTACAGCTATGGGACAGCAGAGCCTGTAAATGGGCTTGGTAGCAAAGCTACACAGCTACAGGGGTAGGCCAGTATCACACAGTGTGGAAGCCCTATGCAGAAACACTGCAGTACCAAGAACACCAAATATACAGGTGTTCCTCTGCAAGCACAGCCAGCACAAAAACCAGTGAGGAAATGGCTTTTAGCAGCTCCTCTCCACTCAACTTACAGCTGAGGAGGTTCAGGCACATCCCTGCCCACCAGGGATTTATACTCAGAGTTTGGATTGCTCTTCTTCTCATTCCAGAGCTCTCAAAGAAGTCAGTTCCCGTGTCTTTATTGTGCATAGCCAACACACTCAGATCAGCTCGCTTATATTCACAGCTAGAAGTCAACAGCAGCTGATATTGCTGTCACACAGAGCAGCCCGCATGCAGCTAACCAGAAACACGTCATTATTTCACAGACAAAACCACCTTTTGAAACCAACAGCTCAATAGTCTCAGTACAGACCAGGATCTCTGTGAGCCAAAAGGTGGTTCCCTTGAAGAGAAACACCCTCCATTGGTAGCACAAGGAGGAGGGCTGTATTCTGATTTTTGATACTACTGTGCTTTATGTTTCCAAAAGAATACCTGAAAGCACACTCATGCCGCAGCTGATGAAGGTCAGCACGCTGTATGGGCTCTATTTCTGATACAGACACTGAAAGAAAGATTAACAACAAATCTAAACCTCTGGGTACCAAAGGATTTACACGCTAACACAATCAATTAAACTGCAGTTGTAGTCCAGAAAGCAAAGCTCTGAACAGATGCAACACCAACAACACAGCAGAAGACTGGCCTAATGATAGCGTTTATTGCCTCACTTGTACTGAAACTTAATCATGTCCAAAAGCTGTGTTAAAACTGGTCTAATATCTGCGCTTAACAATTACTGTACCTGCTTAGATAATGAAGATGCATGTACGCAGCTGAAGGCCATTAATAACAACTTCCTAACGATGCACTGGATTTAAAGTTTCAACAGCGTTTTTCTCGCTCACTAGACGTGAAAACAATTATTAGCAGGGACAGAAAATTATTAAGTTCCATACCAGACACTCCCATTAATATTTTCCTAATGACAGATGCAACTTAGCCCTATATAACAGTGCAACAGGCAGCGCTGCCATTACTCGGTTCTTAAACACCTCAATGCAATGAATACGTTAGGAAGTGTAACAAAAACCCCAAGCTCCTCTCACGTTATATTTTAATTGAAGATCTTGGCATGTTTGTCCCTTCAGTGCAAACACACACTGTCACTCATAGCAGGGTCCTGTGAAATACACTGAGTGCACAAGAAGCCTTTATTTACTTCTGCTTAGCTCCACAGGGTTAAGTCACATATTGCTCCAATACAATCTATAAATGAGGAATTGTTCCGAGTACTCCAGTTCCCACCGCTGACCCTCGGTGTTAATTTTCTCCCTTCAGAACAGGCAACAACTCGCCGCTTTCTTTCAGTTCCTGTAAAGAAATACACCCAGCAATTAGTCACTGCATACGATTTGTGGTCACAGTAACACTATTTCAATAGGGATCCATTGCAGATGCATTCATTGAGCACTGTGGGGATGAAGCAGATGACCCACTAGAGGTCCCTCTAGACCAAGACTCTTTAAAGTTCATAATGTCGCCTTTAAATTCTATTTTGGACCTACCAAGTCAAAGAGGAAGTTTATTTAAGGAAGAGGGAAATCTTCAAAACAATTAATTGCCAGCAGCGTGACCAGGTAAATCCCCCACTATATGCCCTCCTAGTTCTAAGCACACACACAACTTGACATCCAAAGTGCTTCCCACAAGCTGGAAAAAGAACTGCCACACATTAACATACCTCGTTACAGCGTGTAACTAACACGACAGAGTTGTGAGTTATAACTAAGAGGGTCTTGCCCACATTATCCGTGTGGTTTAATTCACATTCTAAGGCTTTAACTTATCAGACAGAGAAACCCATGAGATGGTTTTAAAGTAACACACACTGTGGAGTATATATTCTCCTAAATCTCAAGAGAAACAGCTCTGAGTTTTATTTCATATTATGCTATATAATAGAATGCATTTTAAAGGGCTGACAACATTCATCTACCCATACAATTTACTATGAACCAGCAATGCAAACAGACAACTTCTATTTAAATGCCAGAGAGATGAGTATTGTGCAGCACCTCTGCAATGCCCCAGACTACACTTACTGATCACTGAACTCACCCACACACTTGTTAAATAAATAAAATTAAAGTAATCTATATAATTTAAGTAAGACCAGTATTTTTAGAACTAAATGAGATTTATTGATTGCATCTTCCCAAGAGCTGCAGCGTCTGAGGAATTGGCTATAAAGCATTCAGACAAGAATGGGCTCAAGAGTATTTGGGCTTTAGAACACAGTGGCTGCTGTTACAAAAATCAAAAAGCACAGTAACAGATGCAGATCTATTTTTGTTGCTCCGGGCTCTGTTCAAACAACTCCAATAAACTTTACTTTTTTCTAAGAATGAGGCTGTTTGCTCAGGAAAAAATGTCTCACCCACCTTGTTGGAGAAAAGCAATGTCGGAAGTAAAACAAAGAAGAGAAACCTGTAAAAATACACCTACGGGGTAAAAATGGGTCTTTACAGTAACAGTAATTGACTGCTGTCAAGAAAATACATTTCACTGCTAAATCTTGGCATATGAGAATGCTAGAGATTTAGAGCTCCTTTCAAGCCTATGTTGAGCTAATGGAAGTCACAGTAAAAGCATCCAAGCCATTCAGTTCCAAGACCACGGGCTGCTACGCAGGAATTTCTGTATGTTATGGGCAGAAAACATTTGTACAGTGTTAAACAAGTGGCACATTTACATCTGAAGGTTCTTCCATTCTTACCTTAACAATATCCAACCCTCCGACAAGTTCACCTTTCACATATAACTGAGGATACGTTGGCCAGTTTGAGAAGGTTTTTAATCCTTGCCGCACCTGAGAGAAACAATTTTTAATGTAAACTTCAACTTCAGTAGAAGCAACAATAAATTCCATGATGATGGAAATACTTCATTACCTCTTCATCCTCCAGGATGTCAAATGTCTCATAATCAACGCTAGAAGGAGAGAACAAGAAAGAGATTGTAAAAGGAGGGAAGGAAGTCAGCTCCTTAGACACGAAGAACTAATATAGACAAGTCTAGTTCCATGGCCAGCTTCTCAGTGCACAGAAATCAGCAGAACATGTTACAAGATGAAGCTGTGTGGCTGATGCTCTCATTGATCAAGTGTGTTCCAAGCAATTCTGTTCAGTATTAGCATAAAAACCAACACACTTTGGAAGTTCTTAAATGTGGAGTCATCCAGCTATGCTTGTTTCATGCATTACTTGCAAAAATAGAAGTCAGTACAAATCTGAGTTCTGGCTGATTTGTACTCTGAGGTGTCATTCTCCAATAACTGGGAAGCATAGAGATGCCTACAGTTAAATAAGGGTCAACAACAAGGAATAGCAATTTGAATAACTACAACTTATTTCCATGCTGTGCATTGCTATATGCAGTTTTCTAGTTGTCTGTTATCTAAAAAGGAAAAGAAAAACCTCATTCTAACATCCAGTTATCAAGACAACTGTTTAACCTCATGCTAGCAGTACACACAAAACATGGGTTTATTCAAGGAAACATGATACTAATCTCCCTTGCTACAGAAGGAGCTGCTTTGAAGAAGAAAAAAATGAGACTATGTGAGAGGTTCTAAGATTAAGAAAGCTGATCGAGAGGGATTTCTAAGAGGAGCTCCTTATCAGACTGGAAGGATTTCTTTAATGTCAACAGCAAACAAATAAAATGATCCACTGTTGGAATAATCTGTTTAATCAGAATAAAACCGTCACTATGAAGCAGCACTGAAGCAGTGTAATATCTGACCACGTTTGATGTTATGTCAAATGAAAGCAGTAGGGATTTATACAATGGGTTTTACACAGGGACACTTAGATACTTCTGAACAAAATAACAACGTCCTGGCAAGTTTTCCACTACTGTTTTCCCTGTTAAAACAGAATCAGCTTCCTAAACTGATTCAAAATGTACATACCCAGTATTGTTCATAATTTCTATGATTTGCTTGCTGAATCCACACTTGGCAGTCTAGAAGGCAAAAAACACATTAAAACATTTCTGCTATATTTGTATCTCTTCTAAATAGATCTAGAAGGTTTAGGGAGCAAATGAGAAAACAAAACACAAAGACAAATCACATCAATGAGATCAGTCCCCTTACCTCTATCACTTATAAATAAAACAGTCATACACAACCAGTAACTATAATTATGGCTTAGAGCACAAAGAGTGCATTCTAATAGTACCATGAAAAGTTTAAGCTAGGTGTCAGTAAGTCATTTTGACAGGGAGAACTGCAGCATCTCCCTGTTCAATAGAGAACAATGTATTCCATGGTTATTATTTTGTTTGAGTATGCACCACAAAGAAACAGCCTGAACTTCTGGTTGACAGTCATTTGTTACTACTTAAAACTCGATCGCTCGGTTATCTCTCTTGGATCAGTGTATTTTATTTCATTGAGCAAGGTAGTTTATCTCAGCTCAGAGTCACCAGGCATACATCATTCCATGTGTGTTGGGAGTGGATTATTTATAGTACATGGGATTATATTTTAGGTTTCAAAAAAAACCATTTGGCAACCATTTTTTTTCCCCCCCAAATGCAGTTGTGAAAGCATAGTAGAAATCAGAGAGATTGAAAAGGACAGGGCATCCAATGCAATCAGGTCAAGAGAGAGAAACTCCTAAGAACATCTAGTCAAAGCTGAAGTGTCAAGTAACAGTAAAAGTGCATGCACCAAGCAGGACAGATATTAGCCACAGCATTCTGAACATCAGAAGAAAATCCATTATCTGTGAACACAATCAATAAGCCCAGACCAAAAGGACACGCACACGCACTTCTCCCATTCATTCCTGCACTGCAGATCAATTGGCAGATGTCACTATAACCAGGGAATTTCATGCCTGGTCTGTAAAAATGCAATCAGCGTTTCAGCAGTAAATATTTCAATCAGGTAAAATACAGACTGCTCTTCTATTTCCTACAGAAGCACCAAATAAAAAGAAGACAAATAACTTCTCAGAACCACTGGCTTTTATTAAGCAAGGGAAAGAAGGCAACTTGCTGCTTAAGCACTGCAGAACACTTCTGTAATCTTACCTGTTTGTTTCCCTTCATAAAAAGCATTATAGGAGCTTTGTTTATCAAGCTTTTAAGCCTAAAGGAAGGAGAGAACAGGAAGACAAAACAGCTCAGTTATTATCCAGGTGGAAAGATAGCAATTTATAGCTTTATCAAATGCATTTCAAGCAGTGCTGTGAACACTCCCATTTATATTGTTTACAGTAACTTTAGTCAATAAAACTGAACAACCTTGTTACTTTTTGGTAATAATTCACTGTAGGTATTAAGTAACAAAATTAGGAAAAACATTTCTAGGATGTTTCCAACACAGTATCTTTACATAATGCTTCTTATTCTCCATTGAAGACAGTCTTCTGTAGAGTAACAGCCACACACAGTGCCTGTAAGTCACTCAATCACCAAAGACAAACCACTACTGAAATCCAGGAATTCAAAAGAAGATGCAGTTTACTGATGGGAAGAGATCAAGCACTGAGTAAAGGAATATAATTGAATATTAAATAGATTGTACTACTAATTTCCTTCATTTTATTAAGTCTTAGGAATGTTTGACCAGATAGCTCACAGAGTTTTTCTTATGAGCAACTGATAGCATGAATGTAGTCTGAAAGAGATATAAAGTGCCCCAAAATTACGAGGTTAGCTACAAAGAATAATAAAAGCGTGTCATAGTACTGAACTTCCCAGTTATGTGTGTGTTATCACACAAAAACACAGCTCAGGAAAACACTGTATGATTTACCTGCTAAAAAAACATCTACTAACCTCTACCACATTTCAATTGAAAAGGGCATTCAAAACTGCACAACTGTCCAAGTGCACTTTATTCATGCAACGAAGTGGTTTGCATTAAATTAGTTCTCTGCTGGAATGAGAAGGAGAGAGGAGCAGAAGCAGCCTTATCTGGTGGTTTGCAAAGCTCACTCTTATCAGTCTTCAGACAACAAGTGGGAAATCTATGCTTACATATTTGCCTTGAAGGCACAGGCAGCCCTCCTGGTAAATCACCCTCAGTTTGCATGTCTTAACAGCACCATCCACACAAACTGGGGGGAAAAAAAGCCACACATCCCAGCATCTTCTCCAACAGAACCACCCCTCAGATGTCTGGAGCTGCACTGCCTGGGGCATGGCAGAATTTCAAACAGGTGCAAACCTTCAAACTGGAAGGTTAAAGGAGGACAAATTGGTTTCCAGATACTACATCTGACTCAGGATGCTGCATTTCCTAGTGATGGAGCATATGTTCATGTGACCAAGGTGGGAGAAAACACGAACTGAACAATATGAACAACCAAGAAAAATGAGGAGAGAAACCTGAGGTATTTTGCATACATTAACATCATGAAGTTTATGCCAAATAAAGATGGTGTAAGTCATTAATGTGCTCAGAAGAGGATTTTTGTTCTCTTTAAAGAATAAATTCTTAAATCTATCTGCTGTCATAAAATAGTACAAATACAATTGCAAGCAAAGTCTGTAAGAACAGTATAGCTTAGTATTTTTCTACAGAAATGATGCTTACTACATAGAAAATAGAACATATTAAACAACTTGAAGTCAGCAGGAATGCTGTAATTAGAAGAAAACTTTGGTTTCTTGAGCATTTTGATGTCATGGAAGGTGTTCCTGTCCACAATAAGGAGTTTGCAACCAGATGGCCCTTAATGATGATCTTCAAGTCTTTCCAACTTTAACTATTCTATGATTCTATGATTATCATCTGATAAAATCAAAAAGTACCAGTTTCTACAGGGTGTATATAAAGGTGCTCACCTGTGAAATTGAAAAGAGAGGATACCCCAAAAACTGAACCCCTTAAAATAATGACATAACACACCATACCTGTCCTCTAACTTCAGCGCCTTCGGAAAGATTGTGTCCAGTTCTCCAGAAGCCTCAAGTTCCTACGGAGACAGGGGAGGAGAAAAACAAGATGTAAAACCAAAAGAGCCCAAAACCACATGTTTCTCACAATTACCAGAACTAGAAATTTCTGTTTCTAACCTTGATAATATCAAGTCCACCTATTAGCTCTCCAGCTACATACAACTGTGGATAAGTTGGCCAATTAGAGTATGTTTTCAGCCCCTGACGAACTTCTTCATCAGAAAAAATATCAAAACTGCTAAATGAAATACCGTGTTTGTTCAGTATCTCCACCATCTGTTTGCTGAAACCTGCAAGAAAGAAGAATTACACAAAATTTTAAGCACAGTACTCCCATATCTTCTAGGTCTTTTCCAACCTTGATGATTCTGCAATTCTGTGATATCCATATTAAACTTTATTCAATAAAAATACACAATTCTCTATTCATAACCTCAAATGCTATAAAGCAGAAAGAAGCATATTTATTATTGGGATTGCAAAACCTACGTACATAGACACCTTGCTGAGACAGGAACTTGGCTACATGCAGAGCCACCCAATAACCTTCATGTATGTGTCTGTTGTTTTATCCCTCTGCTTGCATTTGAGGCCAGGCTGGATGTGGCTCTGGCAGCCTGGGCTGGTGGTTGGCAACCCTGCACACAGCAGGGGGTCGGAACTGGATGAGCATCATGGACCTTTTCAACCCAGGCCATTCTAGGATTCATTCCATACTGTGGATATTTACTTCATAAAGAAAATGGATGAGAAGACAACTGCAGTAATTTACAGCGCAAGGATGCCTAGCACTTGATCATTAGGACTGACGATCAAAACTCCATTCATATCCCCATTGTTTCTCTGTTTGCCCTGCTAAGAAAACTGCCAAATATACAACAACATTGAAACGTTCTGCAGCTCTGCTGCCTTCCTAAGACACGATCCTTATCCTAACTATTCCAACACCTCCTGCAGTTGCTCTCACGCTCATCCCTTCTAATGACATACATCCTCCTACATAACTTGTAGGGCTTGCTAAAGTAATCCACGAGAATTTGCCCATGAAACATGATGATAATGTATGTTTTATTTCTTTGTCAGCTCATTTTGCATCAGAGTCAAATGTCCTTGCAATTCCATCAGTTCCCTAAAAGAACTCCTACAAACCCTGTGCAGACAAATGAAAACCTCTACACAAGTGTTAAATAAAAGACAATGCTTAAAGGCTTTAATAAAGGAAAGAAAGACATAAAGAAGCTTTAAATGGGAAAAAGAAAAGAATCAGAGGGCCACACAAAAGTAACCTTTGATTTCAGCTCACACGACCACCTATTAGTTTTTGAAATATGGATTTTTACTACAGCTTTCTGCAGTTTTCACTGAATTTATTGAGATATGAAATAGCAGCGTTTCTATGGATGGCATCTAAGTTGCTTTTCTTTCTACAACTGGAGTGTTAAGTTCATGTACAGCCTGAAGTAAAACACAGATTCCGATATGGTTTTTTTTCCATCCATCTGGGAGTTCATTAGTAAACAGCTAAAGGCCGACTGCTGATGGTTATTCCATCACCAATGCATTAACTCGTTTCTACTGTAAGAGACGGGGCGGGGGGAAGCTTTATTTTAGCTGCAGGCAATTACATGCAAACTAGAAAGATTGATCGGTTGTGTTTCATTTTGAAGGGCTATGGTAGCAGCCTGGAAGTGTTACGCTTCGGGACAAAGTGTCAGAACAGCTTTAGTTTTGTAACAAAAGATTGAGGTTGAATTTCTGAAGAAATACTACACAAGAATCACGAGTAATAATTAAACTGCAAACAAAACACTCTCAGCAATTATCTTGAAAATCACAAGTGCCACTTCAGCTACTGCAGTGATAAAAACTGCCTAAATAAACGACTTTGTCAATGAAGCAAACAAATACTTCCACAGGCCAAAAGAATCTGGAGAAGCAACAGAATGTACATAGCAATCACACACACTCGCCAATAAGCACTCAGCCTTGCTTTACACTATGCTTAGCTGGCTTTGCCAGTGAGGAAATCAAAGTACACGAGACCTCAAGATCCACTGATGGATTGGGATCCTCCCCTGCTCACCAGCTGCATGAAAGGCATCTGGTCTATTCTTTGCATCAAATCAGTATACATCACAAATGTCTTCTTTCAACAGGCACGGCTCCTTTTATTCAATCATATTTATATTATTCCTACTGCTGTTATAGCAGATCTGTATTATCTTTGACAAAGTGTTACATTATCTCAACTTGAAAGAGGCTTTGTCTACTCCAGGATGTGAAAGCCAACTTACTGACATCTCCCAGCTCCTGCCAGGAGCCATCAAAGCAGTCTAAAGCAAGTATAGTATTTAATTACAAAATTAAGAGCTGTAAATTCAGATTATTTTCTATCACACTGTGATAATATAATAACTGACTGTGCAAATACTAATTCAGTAGAAGTCTGATGCAGTTCAAGATGCCTCTATGTGTACAGGGCTACATGCCCTTGTCCCTCTACAACCTTTTTACAGCAGCAAATGGTAAAGTGGCATGCACACATTTAACAGCAGCTGGAATGCTGTGTAGGTACTGAGAGCAGAGGCAGGAAGAAAAGAGGCACACAAGCCACACAAGTGCCTGGGCTGAGCTGCCAGGCTCCTCCTGCCCAGCCCAGCAGCACCAATCTCTGCAGCACGTGGCCCAGGCTGACACACACCCAACACGTCACTTCTTCCCTTTCAGATATTGTTTCCTGACTTTTACATACAAGTTTTCCTTCTCAAAAAGGGCACCAGGCACTGTACTAAACTCCCTCCAATTACCAGCATTTGACAGACAGACAGTTCTTCTCCTGCCCAATGCACACAGTGTCAGCTTCTCCCTGTAATTCCATCCCAATAGGCCCAAGCAGTAGATTCACTGTCGCTGCCACTCTGCTCAGCTCCCTCGTCTGTCAAGCACAGGTCATGACCTAAAGCTACCTGAACTTAATGAAAAGGCTCTTATTTACTCTATGGACCCAATCCTCGATTTCAATAAGCAGTGCTACAGACACATCTCCAGAAATATAAATCCTGTAACATGCTGCCTGCACAGATACAGTGCAAAATAGCAGAGGCTCTTTTCTAAGTCACATAGCACAAGTCTGTATTATCTTCACCAAATCAACATGCTACAATTTGCATCCTTCCAAATTTAAGTAAACTGACAGGGTGTGTAAAGTCAGTTCCTGCACACAGTTCTTCTATTCAGTTTCTGGACACAGTCCAATGGAACACCCAAGAAACGCTACAGAAGCATATCTGCCTTTGAAACTTGTGAGCTAAATCTAATACTCAAACCATGATGAGATCTTCCATGTGTGGAAGATAAGCAGCGTTAGCACAGCACAAGGATGTCTGGCAACTGATACCACGTCCCTAACTCACCACACCACGCCACCAGCTCAGACCAAGCATTTGTGGGCTCCCGACTGGTAGAATGTGCTGAGCCCTTACCAACTACAACAGGGGTCCAAAGTTTCATGTAACACTTTAACTTGGAGCAGCACTCTCTTTATTGGTTCTATAAATATTTGCCCATTTCCAGCAGCTTGGACTGTAAGGAGTTACCGTTTCTAGCTCTTTTCTGATTTTCCTGTTACACTTAGAAATTCCTTCACCTTTTTGGCCCAGCAATATAGTTAGCACAACTTGCCTTACAGGAGGCATGCACACATAGCAAAGGAACCCAGTCTTAACCCTATCTCAGCATTAGCTGCTTCATAAAAGGAACTGCAGACATTGCAGTATTTAATCTCTAGACCAATACAGTGAGAGAACAGAGACAAGTCAATGCAAGATGGCAGCTTCACGGCACCTAACCTTGCTTTTTAATAATTGTTCACCTGCTTTCCTACAGATCAACACTAAGTCAGCTGGGAATAAAGTACTCTTAATTCTTGTTCACTGTTTATAGAACTAGGCTTAAGTAAAAGCCTTTCCACTGTAACAGTCATGCTACTGTCTTTCAGTTTTAACAGCTAGTGCAGCTTTGGTTTCTTTATCCAAAATGACAGTGGTGATTCTGTTTGTTAATTCTTATTATACCCCAAACTGAATCATTCCCTTCAGACTATATGACACTTCAACTGGTGAAATGATACACAAAATACAGTGACTGAACATGAGGAATGTCTAAGGATAGCATTGCATGTGTTCTTCTGGCAGTACCTGATCTTTGTGATGCCATTTCCTAAACTGAAGCAAACACACAGCAATTCTCTATCTGTAGATAAGCAATACGATGGTACCTCTATTAATGCTTCCAAGTATGCAAGATACCACTGGGATGTAATTCCACAGTACTGAGTACATCTTAAAAGTAGCCCAAAAGTAGCATTGCCACATTAAACATGAACTTCAGAAAATCCTTACCACAGCGAGGTTCTTTTGGAGACCCCTTCATAAACAGCATGCAAGGGGCAGCATTGATGAGTTTCTTCAGACGCGCATTAAGATCTTCTTTTGCACTGTCATTAGAACCAGCAGAAACTGAAGTGCTGGACGCGTGGCGTTGGACTTTTTTGGTCAGCTCTGGGGCATGAGCACCATCTAATCTGTCAACCTTCTGAGAGTTCTAAAGAAGCCAAAATACAGGCACATGTTAAAGGATTACATTCAGAATGTGAACTGTCACAAAAAATAGTAAAGCCACCATATAAAATACAGGTTTTTGGGGTGAATTAGCATACTGATCTCATAGTCAATCAATCTTTAGTTGCAGCAGACTCAAGACCCATACCATCCTGTTAGCTAGCTACTCTTAATGCTAGCAAAGCTTATTATTAAAAGAATGATAAAGGAAATAGTAAGAGTTTAATCATCACAGGTAAATGCACCCCATTGAGACTTGTCATTTCTACCACAAGACTGTCAAGTTTTTCTTTTTTTCTTTTTTGTCATGCTGTAACACTATAGCTAAGGAACAATACTGAAGAAGTATGACAGCTAACATAAAAACATGGTAAGAATTCCATAGCAATTAAGAAATCCCTGAAAAATGGCACATAAAAAAGCATACAGAAATGACTCTTAGATTCCTCTGGATAGGTTAGATCAGACACAAGTGTTTCTTCAGTGAGTTCTCAACAAGTTTCTGCTCTTCTAGCAGCATAAAAAGTATACATATTAAAAACTCATTTTCTTTTGAACCCATCTTCTCCTACCTTAAAGAATAAAAACGTTGGAACAGAACTAATTTCGTATTTTTCAGACACTTCAGGCACAGCTTCAGCTTCCAGCTGGAAAACAGCAACAAAGAGAGAAAAAATACAGTTTTATTTTCATAATCTCCTTTCAAGTTTGATTGTGGATGTCAAACCTGTCTAAGACGCTCTTAGAGATGTTTTATACATTTAAAAAGGAAATTGATGCAGAAGTTTGTGACATATTTGCATTTAAATGAGACTCACCGGCGTGTCATCCACTGAGCCTACAGTGTCAAAACAGGTTCAGAGGTTTTTATTTTGTTGCACATTTCAAAAGATGCCTGGAGGCTGTGAAGAAAATTTTTGGTGCACTGGTGACCTAGTAAATTTTCAATCATATGCAGCTACTACTATATTGAAATCCATAAATCATTGACCCCAGTTATGTCATGATTACAGTGCTTATTTTCTGCCCACAGCAATTCTTGCTGTTTGCTCTATTGACTAATTTCAAGGGGCAGTACATCACGACTGACTTTTGCAGCCTCCTGCAAATTACGAAGCAAAAAGGAGTGTTTCTTCAATAAGCTACTGGTGCCTACTACATTTTATGTTTAACTCCTACAACGCTACTGAGCACTGAGTGGAGAGCTTGTTTAGATTATCCGTTCTAATTTTATTCACCCTTCAGAGACATGCCTTGAAATTACACCAAGTAGTAATTCACTACGAAAACATACCTTTTAATTGACTTAAATTGATGATTCACTATGTATGAGCTAAAAGCTGACATGAGTGACAAGTAACAGTATGAGGCTTTAAGACAATTACAGCAACTGCAGAGTTAATGGTAAAGAAAAAACAAGTGTTAATGGATATGTCTCAAGGAGGAACCTGTGATCCAGCACCTAGAAGAAAAAGCCTTTCAGTGTTATTCTACAACCCATACGGTGACACTTCAGGAACAAGCACTGCAAGCTACTGAACAGCTCACTCCTGCCCACCCATCTGTCCTCACTGAGCTGATTTAGAGATAACCGACAGTTCTCACTCAACTGAAGGCAGCAGACCTTTCAGTGTTTGAGCATTACAGAATCACTAAATGCCTTGATTCCCTCCAGGTCAGCAGGCTCTTAAGGAGCTTCCTCAACACAGAAGCAACTCAATGGAGTAACTCAGAACTGTGAAGTGAAAACTGTAAATAGATTCTAATTAGCTGTTGCCTTTTAAGCATTTCCATAACAGTAATTTTCTTTTTCAGTAAAGTTGTCTAATTACCCACTTACTTGTTTTCCACTCTAGTGGAGCTGCACAGATTTCACATTTCAATATCTTGCTCACCTTAGAATCTCTTTTCAAAAGACTTTTTCTAACAGTTTCTCAATACAAAACAACTTAAGCTAGGCAAGGATCTTAGAACTAGGACATGCAGCAACTAAACCGAGGAAGTTTCAGCAGTTACTGTCAATTCTGAAGATCATTTCCTTATGACTTGCTCTACTCTAGAACACCAAGGTTTCTGACTGGCAGGGTGCTGCCCTGCTCTTGGTTAACCATCCAGAACCATCAGATGAGCTAACAGGCTCCTGTCTGGGAAAAGACCAATCTTGGCTACTCCGGAACACAGAAATTGCACTGAGCTGTCTGTTCCATTACTCCCTGACTCCACAATCATACAAGTATATCATTAACAAGAAAAAGTTGTTATAAAATAAACAGCATGCTGTTGGAGTTTGGTCATTTTCCCTTCTACATTGCCTCTCTAGGATGTGCAAAAGATGTCATAAACATACAGCAGCTCACTGATGAATCAACCACTTGGTGCTAACACTATCCTCATCTCAGAATGTCAATGTTGCAGAAACATAAACTAACTAAAGTATCTGTTTGAATTCTAGGATCGATGTAGCTAACAACTATCGTGAGAACAAACAAAACCTGTAACATGTTTCAAAAGGGCACTGTTTCTACATTAACCTGAAATCCACAGATAAAAAATAACCATGCTGTAAAAATATGGCTGTACACAGAAAGGAAGGAACAGGTTGCCCAAGGAGGCTGTGGATGCCCCATCCCTGCAGGCATTCAAGGCCAGGCTGGATGTGGCTCTGGGCAGCCTGGGCTGCTGGTTGGTGACCCTGCACACAGCAGGGGGTTGGGGCTGGATGAGCACTGTGGGCCTTTGCAACCCAGGCTGTTCTATGATTCTATCAGATGTTGCAGGCACAAACTTAAAAGGTTATTGGTTAGATAAGTAGCTAATGGGAAACAACTCTTCATTGTATTTTAGTAAGTTTTTTTTTTTTTTTCCTTTACGTACTAAGATAAAATGAAGGCACTGTCTACGGAGTATCAAGTTTGGAAAGAAGAGCCTGGAAACTTTCATCCGACACATTTTTTGATGCATCTTTTTCATATATTCAACTCTGTCTTCAAACAAGTCAAAGCAGATCTTCAAAGACAGCTGCACTCACACACTGTGACATGCCATTCACACATCAAACAGCAGCTCTGCTCAGCTCCCAGCGCCCCCAGCTGCCCGACCTTGAGGACTTACCTGCACAAATGTAACCTGTGCGTGTTCCTTCGCTAGAGTGGCCATAACCTCGTTCATCTGAGCGCACTGGGGAGCCCATGGTGCCCAGAAGTGGACAACTACAAGTGGTCTATTAAAAGAAAAAAAAAGATAAAAAGAATAAGAAACAGCATTTACTTTTAAATAACAATTATGCACTGTAGAGGTTTCATTTGTCACAGACACACATACACAAATCCATGTCTTCCTGGGAACAAAACTGTAAGTGAAACTAGGAACATTTTCTATGAGTTAAAGAGAGGACAACTTCACTGCTTTTCCAAGAAACAGATCAACACCCAACACTTCTGTTAAGGCAGCACAGTAGAAAGAAAAGATGAATTTTGATAGTAAAAAAATCATTCTATAGGAATGTCAGACAGGAAAAAGAAGAAGCAGAAAGACTGGGGATGGGGTAAAGATACAGGAGGCTGCTTATGAAACACATGTAGGCCAAGCACTAGGAATCTATCCTGGAGCTCCAAATGCCCCACAGCTCCAGCCAGGCATGTCACCCCTCTACCCTGCACATCACTCCTCAGTCCTGAACCCCAGCTCAGCAGCTTCACCAGTCTTCTCCATGCATTGCCACTGCTGTGCTGCCTCTTTGCTTTCCCAACAGAGAAAAATGACCACTTCTATTCAAGTCAACTGGGACTTTGCCAAAAATGCTGTATTCTTACGCTGAAATGCCACTTACTGCTTCAACTTCTTATTCCTCTTCAAGGTTTCCTTGAATCATAGAATCCTTAGAGATACCTCTGAGGGCCATCCAGCCCAACTCCCATTCAGTGAACCAGGACACCAAGGCCTGATCCAGCCTGACCTTGAAAGTCTCAAGGGATTAAAGCACCCTCCAGGTCTCTAGGCAGCCTGTTCCAGTGCCTCTCCATGCTCACTAAATCTAACCTAAGTCTGCCCTGTTTCATCATGAAGCCATTTCCCCTTGTTCTATAACCACAGATCCAAAGAGTCTGTCCTTTTCTTTCCTGTACCTCCCTTTTAGATACTGACAGGCCGCTCACAGCCTTCTCTTGTCCAGGCTGCACAGCCCCGGCTCTCAGCCTGTCCTTACAGGAGAGGTGTTCCATCCCTTGGATCATTTTTGTGGCCCTATTCTGGACACACTCCTGCAGTTCTATGTCTCTCCTGTGCTGAGAACTCCATGTTTGGACACAGTGCTCCAGGTGAGGCCCCACCAGCACAAAGCAGAGGGGTAGGAACACCTCCCTTGGTCCGCTGGCCACTCTGCTTTTGATACAGTCCAGGACATGACTGGCTTCCTGGGCTGTGAGGGTACAGTCCTGGCTCACAAGCAGCTTCCCATCCAGTGTTTGGTATTAAGCACAGCATTTAAAGGTTAGTCAGGAGTGCGAACAGCAATCCCATCAAATCAGGTACCACGTGGTACTTGTGAGTTTAACCCAACAGGCTCTGATGACAGTGACAAGATACTTGCATTACATTTTCAACTCTGTTAACCAGGTTTCCTTAAGTCAAATAAGCCAGATAACAGGAGATAAAGAATACAAAAGATGTATTATTTCTAATCTACCTGGATACAGAAATCAGATTGATGCCCTAGAAGCCGTTTAGTGTCTTCCACCACCAAACAACAGAAGCTCACTATAAATGTCCATAGTCTTGCATGCAGCACCACAATGGTACAGGAACAGAAGCCATGTTACCCGAGCACATACTCTGAATACCGAGCTAAATGCAACTCAGATGCACAACCACTGAATTTACAAACCTAATTTTCCAAAGCAATTCCAGGAAACCTTGGTAGCAACATAATAGGATATATTCCACCTCTGTGCCAGCTCTGCAAGCTGAAAGACAAGCTTGGGAGCAGCTGGGCTGCCTGCCTTGGCCACCAGCTCCTTTGTGTTCATTCTATGACTGAACACAGCCTTTGCATTTCACTGCCCACAACTGAAATCCCTGGAAAGGCTTGTTTTAATGGCCTACTCTTTACTTATAAATGGGATTTGACAGAGTTTTCTTCTCTAAAAGACTCAGATCGTGTGTCACTGCTCAAAGTTAACCCTGAAACACTCCGTTTTAGCATGGAAACTTGCAATGCTCTTTTGGATGGAGTCTGTCCAAAGAGCAATAGCAGCAGCAGGGGACAGCACAGGCAGCTCATGCAACAGCTCCTTCCACAGCTACCAGATCCTGCAGCCACACTTTGAGCCAACAAAGCCTAACGCAGCACAGCACATGCTGCAATCAACTTTCTTTGTTGATAAACTCATTCTGTATTTAATTACACTGCCCTCTCAGTACAAGGGCATTATAAAGGAAGCTTGAAAAAAATACAGAAGTAATTTAAAACAGTAAGCGAGGAAGAAAATCAAGAGTTAATGAAAGGAAGTGCATCTGTAGTTCTAAACAAAGTTATTTCCTAGGTCCAACAAAGGACAGTAACACAAAGTGATAGCTTCTCCAAAAGCTTCTCTTCCTGCCTCTCTTTGTACTTCCTATAAAAAACCTGTGCTTTCCTGCTTCATTATTTGAGTATTTAAATACAGTGACACTGTTTCAATTTCATTTTGATAATCTAAATGTATGAAGTATATTAAGATTATAAATAACTCCTTCAACATTCTAATGTTAGCCAGAAAGGACATGATTTAAAAAAGAAATCAATCCAATCATCACTCCATCGCTATGACCACAGCAACTTCTTTTAACACACCACACCAAACCCACCTAGATACAGACAGGTCATGAATTAAAGATGGCACAACAGTCACCACGCCTCTGCCTCCATGAAACAATTGAAGCACATCACCAAGCCTGTCCTTCAGGAAGGCTCTCAAGGCTCCTTTCATCTTTGCCACTGTCAGACAGCAGCTCCTCCCTACCAACGCCAACATACACTGAAGGAGCAGCACCTCAGAACTGCCACTCAATGGTTTGAGTTGGAAAGGACCTGTAAAGGCCACCTGGTCTGATTTGCTGCAGTGAGCAGGGACACCCACAGCTCCACCAGGTGCTCAGCGCCCAACACAGAATCACACAGAATCACAGAATGACCCGGGTTGGAAGGGACCTCAAGGATCGTGTAGTTCCAACCCCCCTGCCTGGCAGGGCCACCAAACATACACCTTTACTAGATCAGGTTGCCCATGGCCCCGTCCAACCTGGCCTTGAACACCTCCAAGGACGGGGCATCCACAACCTCCCTGGGCAGCCTGTTCCAGGGCCTAACCACTCTCTTAGTGAAGAACTTCCCCCTAACATCCAACCTAAATCTTCCCCCTTTTAACTTAAAGTCATTTCCCCGTGTCCTGCTATTATCAGCCCTTTCCAAGAGTTTACTCCCCTCCTGGGAGTAAGTTCCCTTCAGGTACTGAAAGGCTGCAATGAGGTCACCCCGCAACCTTCTCCAGGCTGAACAAACCCAACTCCCTCAGCCTGTCCTCATAGGGGAGGTGCTCCAGCCCCCTGATCATCTTCCTGTCCCTCCTCTGGACCCTTTCCAAAATCTCCATGTCTTTTTGGTACTGAGGGCTCCACACCTGGACACGGTACAACAGATGGGGCCTCACAAGAGCAGAGTAGAGAGGGACAATCACCTCCCTATCCCTGCTGACCACCCCTCTCCTGATGGAGCCCAGGATCCCATTTGCTTTCCGGGCTGCCAGAGCGCACCCATCCCCTGCCCTAGAACCACCCTCACCTCTCTGGGCAGCCTGTCAGTGCTTATCATAATAAACTTCTCCCTTACACCCAGATTAACATCCCCCCTTTATGTCCTAAACCATTTCCCCTTGTCCCATCACAATAAAGCGCTTGTCCTTTTCTTTATCACGATTAGAGACAGAGCAGCTGTCCGTGTTCCATACAGCGCTCAGTGTGAGCAGGGCCCGCTCCTGGCAGGGAGCATCAGGCCCACACCGAGGCCTGCACAGGCCTCACCCCCCGGGGCTGCACCTCAGAGCCCGCCGGGCCCCTCACCCTCCCATGCCGCGCTGCAGGATCCCTTCAGCACAGAACCTCCCTCTTCCTGTACCCACAGGACGCCGGTTCACAACCCGACCGAGCTCTCACCGCTCCTTGTGCTGCAGCAGCTGCTGGAACTGCTCGGCCGAGCCCGCAACCGCCACCTGCCCCGCCGCCATCACCGCGCCGCAGGAAGGAGGAGCGACACGGGGGTCACGTGACACAACCGGCCGCGCAGGCGCAGACGGGGCCGCGCTGCCGGCGCAGGTGCTGACGGACACTCCGCGCATGCGCCGCGGGGCTGAGGCGGGAGGGGGCGGACTGTAATGGCGGCCCTCAGAGCGGATGTGGGCCAGCGATGTGTCTGTGTGGAAACCAGCCATGTCCATAAAGGAGCCTTGTTTAGCAAGCGGGTCTGAAGTCAAGACCGCTGGAAAATCCAATATACCCTTAATTACACTTCCACGTGCCTTCAATTACACTTTCTTACACCATCAAAACAGTTTGTTCCATTCAAACACCTTTAATACCATATAACTTTCCCTTAGCAATCCGTATATCCATCAAGGCAGTTTGTTCCATTCAAACACCTTTAATACCATGTAACTTTCCCCTAGCAATCCGTATCGTTCAGTTATAAACATAAACTTACCTTCTCTTTAACCCTTTTTCCTTTGTACGTGATTCCACTGTTTGTACCCTCAATTAATGATTCATACTGCACATGATGTTATGATGGAGAATATTGACAGCAACAGCACCAAAACCACGACATACCCTTAAAAAGGTGCCTGCAAATCTGCCCGTGCTGCCTTCATTGTGGCCTACGTTGCCAAAAGGAAGCGGGTAAGCAAAGTGCTCCTCCAACATGAACATCTTCCATCAGCCACACCAGGTGATTTACAGCCTCACTCCTTAATAAGGTTCGCGAGGCGTTTTCAAGGTTCATTTGGAAGGTAGAAACAAGGATTGCTGTTAAAAATGGATAGGCCCACTGAGACGCCGCAGACCTAAATCTCCTTAACACGAGGCTATATTTCTGGGCATCCCATATGGAGAATTTGGCAGCACGGTCCCAGGGAAACCCAGAGCTTCAACGGCTCCAGATTGAACAACAGGCAGCAGGCCAAATTAATCTGGCAGGGCTCCCACAGTGCCCAGTTGATCTACTGCTCACCTCCAGTTGCAAAGGACCTGGTTATGGAAGCAATACTCAAGGCTGGGAGCCACAAAAAGGAGAGAGATGGTGCTGCTCACATTGCTGGCCATGCCTGAGGAAGTTAGTATGCAAAAAGGCTTTACATGTGCTAATTACCTTATTTCAGAGCCTCTAAGAAGTATTCAGGGTATATACAAGCAATGTTTCTGTATAGAAACAGCCTTTATTGGGGTATGTACGCTGTAACCTGTATGTACCAGGTTGCCCAAGGAGGCTGTGGGTGCCCCATCCCTGCAGGCATTCAAGGCCAGGCTGGATGTGGCTCTGGGCAGCCTGGGCTGCTGGTTGGTGACCCTGCACACAGCAGGGGGTTGGAGCTGGATGAGCACTGTGGGCCTTTGCAACACAGGCCATTCTATGGTTCTTTGTGACAGCTGAACCTATTTACTGTGAGTAAACAGGGACACAAGAAGACACCTCTCAGTGTGAGTGAGGTGACACAGTGGAGCGGGCTGAACATTTTATTATTCAGGGAAGTGAGTGAGAGAACAAGGTAATATTAATTCTGTTCAAGTGGGCACCACTCAGCTCTGCACTTTGTATGTCAGGAGGGGTTTTTCTAACGCAGCTGACATTGAGATGGATGTGTCACCAAATGCTTGTTTGATTATAGAGCATCCTATTGTTCTAAGCACATGAATGTGAAACGGGGCTGCAGCACTGGCTCTACTGGCAAGGAACGTAAACAGGCTCTGGGGGTGGAATTGGACGGTGGTACTGAAATAATTAAATAAACCTGATTTGATGTGAATGGATTTGGGCTTGGTTCAAACTCAGCAATGAGTTCTGCTTCAGATGTTCTGCAAACTGGATTACCCAGATTTAGGGTTATATTTTGTTTCTATCAGGCATGTCGATTGCGAAATTAAAAACAAAAAAAGAAAGAATCTGTGGATTAATTTATTGTCGTGGTACACCCTCAGGCTCAAAGAATGTGACAGAGCATACAGTGTAAGTACAACTGGATCCCTAGTGCAGAATAAGCACTGGAAGGAATGCCAGGGATAGCTTGACAATGCAAATAGCTTGATTTAGCAGAGCAGAACAGACAAGCGGTGTATTAGATGTTCCCGACTGAGGATTTAAGCCTGTGCTGGTCTCAAGACTCACCATTAAAAAAAAGTACAAGGAAGACTAATTTAATCTGTGACATGCAGCAACAGGGAGTGACGGGCTCTGCTGGATTCTGCTCAGTCTCATTCCTCACATGCATTTTGTTTGCTCCCTTTTGGTAGGAGAATCGTATCATAAAAGCATAGAACCATAGAACAGCCTGGGTTGCAAAGGCCCACAGTGCTCATCCAGTTCCAACCCCCTGCTGTGTGCAGGGTCACCAACCAGCAGCCCAGGCTGCCCAGAGCCACATCCAGCCTGGCCTTGAATGCCTGCAGGGATGGGGCATCCACAGCCTCCTTGGGCAACCTGTGAACAGTGAAACCCCGCAGAAACCTTCACCTCATTCAGACGGGAGCCATCCACCCGGTTCACTTATTTACACTGGTGGAATATACAGAAGCAGTGCTGCTCATTACATCCAAGAGAGAAAATGCTGTTTTCATGTTCAAAACCAGACCCTGTCTCACCGTGGGGCCATCCCCTCTCGTCCTGCCGACCCACAGCTCGTCCCAGCTGGGACGAGCACTGACCCATGCCGGCCCCCCATAGCACCGTGCTGCAGTCCCGTCACCCCAATAAGGGAGGAGCCCAACATCGCCGTTATTGCTCATGCCGTGCAGAACTAACAGCTGATCACAACTTGCTCCGCCGCGACGCTCCGAGCTCCAGCATCGCATCAGTCGGACGGGGCAGCTCCGAGCGCCGCCCCAACCCCGTGCTCGCTGCCCGCCGCCCCCGGCTCCGCCCCGTGCGGGAGGGCGGCATTGCCCGGAGCGGCAGCGGGGCCTGGCGGAGCCCTGGGGCTGCCCGAGCCGTGTGTCCGCCCCGCCGCCATGGAGGCGCTGACACGGGGGCGGCGGGGGCTGCAGGGCGGGCAGGAGCCGGAGCCGGGAGAACCGGAGCGCGTGAGTGCCGGGGGTCGGGGGGTGATGGGCACGGCGGGCTCACGGCCCCCTGGCGGCGGCGGGGAGGGGGTGGGGGGGTCCGGCCCGTGGGGGGGTTTGAGCCCCGGCCTTGAGGCCGCTCTGATCGCTGTTAGTGGCAAAGATTCCCTAGTGCTGCTGCTGCTGGTCCCCCATTGCTCCCGCTGTGTGTTACACGGAGGGACGTAGGATTGATTTTTGCTCGTCAGTGCAGCGATCTGCGCGCATTTAGGGAACGTCGTGCAGGATGGAGCTCCGTGCCGTAACGTTTGCGGTGTTCAGGGCAGAGCGGTGCGATCTGTGAGCCCGGGGGACCCTTCCCGCTCGGGACAGCCCGTCCATTCGCCTTCTGCTCCCGTTTGGTTTCACTTTTGCTAAGCAGCAGCCTGCGGCGAGGCCTCCATTCGAACAGCAAACACACGTGTTTCCCCAGGACTTACCAGCTGGGAGAGAGAGTGACAGAACATCTGCCCGTTCTGGGACATGGTGTGAATTGCTGCTTGTCTCCAACTATGTTTCAGGCTGGAGACGTACAACATTCTCTCCCAACAAAACGAGTCGTTTGGGCGCAGTGCGTGGATGCCTTTTGAGTAGCTCCCTCATTGATCCTTATTAATCACAGGCACTTTGAGTCCTGAGCTAAACGCGTTCTGTTCGCAGGCAGGATTGATGTATCGATCGTTTCTTTCCTAAGAGAGAATTCCAGGAGTGAAGCGTTCCCCGCAGCCAGCTCTGCCAGCAGCTCCCACTGATTGTCTTGGCGTTGTCAGCCAGCTTCTCTGTGTGCTGAATTCCTGTCACTGGTGCTAAATGTCTTAAACTCCCCCATAACAATGCTTGGAGTTTGTTTTTAATGAGCCAAATTTCTCCCAATCCGTAGCAGTGAATCATTTTTTCCTCTTTTCCTTCATCTCACACTCTGCTTTGCTGCCGTAGCATCACGCTCTGGCTTTTAATAAAGGAAGAGTTCTGCTGCAACAAAGGGAAGAGAACGTTCTCCCAGCGGAAGGCAATCTGCCTTTGGAGGACCTCCTCAGACTTACAACATTATTCTTCCTTAGTACAATACATACTTTGCTTTTTGATTTGCTTCCCATCCAAATATCCTCTGTTCCTTGATAGTGTGCTCCTTTCAGCTGGTTTCCTCTGAGGTTCCTGCTGTATTGATCCATTTCATTTGTACGTAATACATTCAACTTCTCGATTTAGTTCCCGTGCTTCAGCAGCCTGTCAGCTCTGTGGCAATGCCTCTCCCACCTGTGAGATCCTATGTGAGATGGAACGTTGTTACTCCCTCAAGTTTGTTCAGAAAGTTGTTTCAAAAGCACACACATCTCCTTGGGATTCAACCAGGGCCAGACCCCGAAACGTCTGCATCACTTCTGACATGTCTCATTGTTATTAACGTGCTGCTCCAGTTTCAAGAAGCATCCCTGTGCAGTCACAGGCCAAGGGTTGTTCCCTTCTTAGGGCTCCCGATTAGTGCCTGTCCAAAGCTGCCCCTTACCAGGTAAGAGCTCAGGTGAGCAGCAGGAAGCTGATTGCTCAGGTAGCAGAGCAAAGCTGTGAGAAGGTGGCAGTTTGCAGGAAAGGACCCAAATAAATCATTACAAAAGATGTCTTCATAACTGTCTGACTTGGCTGCAGGGTTTTCCTTCCGTTTCCTTGATTTAATTAGCCGTTTCTCAGAACTTCCCATGATCTGCTCCTTTGATAAGCCCCATCCGAAATTAGATGTTAATGGAGGGTGACGTATCCTCTTTTCCCACGGGCGTTCTCCCCCCACATTCTGAAACTGAGGCTCAGAGACATTTAGTGAGATCCACACATCTCCCTGCTCATCCAGCACCGGGCACGGTGCTCCATGCAGTGTTTGTGACCTCCTGCCTGCCAGGCTGTATTTACTAACTCACTGTACTGACTATTCTTCCCAGTGAATATAAGATCCCTGTCAGTCATAAACAAATCCTTCAGGCTTGTACCCAATGCCCTATGCCTTGTAAAGACATGCATGTATTCCTTCTTATTCTTTCAGAAGCGAGTGTGCAAGCCCTTAGAATCCGTTCCAAATGAGGTCGATGCTCGCCTCATTGACTGTGCTATGGAGCTGGATTCGAAACAGAAAGTCTCCTCTGGCTATGGTCCTTGGGCTACAAAGACAAAGCAAAACTCAATGGTATGTTTACACCGTCAACGTATCTATTTATTAGAATACATTTAAAGCCAGTTTTGTAATAAAATTGCAAGTAATTGGTTTTTTGTTTGGCTTTTTTTTATGGTTCTGTCCATGTTTTTATTAATTAGATTTTTGACAACCAAGGAAGCAGAGGGACTGCCCAGCCTTGCCCGAGATGTATTGCTGGAGAATCTGTAAGTATATTCACCTTCTTTCTGTGACATAAAAGATAGACTTGTTCGTAAGTATTAGATCCATAAAACATACGGTTAATAAAAACCACAATTACATTGCTCAGGAATAAAGCATGTAAATAAAAGAAGGCGGATTGATTTAGCATCTCGGAGGCATGCCAGCAGAGCACAAACTAATATGTTTCCAGCAGCAGTTGGAAAATATGGAGACTGCAAACACATTTTTCACGTTCACACTAAAAAGCAGAGTTTAGGAAGTAACTGAAGCAAACAGTAACATACAACTTCCTCTACCCCGTTATTATGTCTGCTTTGATTTACAGAATCATAACAAAATACTCAGGATTCTCATTCTGTTTCTTATTGTTTCCACTAACACAATAGTTCCTTTCCAATGAGCAGACGTACACCATACCATCATATACTGCAGACATACTAGACCCGGCTTTAAACAAGCTGGTAACCATCAGAGCTCAGCACAGGCAGATTGCCATTCAGAATAGCAGAGCAAGACAGCTGAGCAGTGCTGTCTTCTGGGCCATCCTGATATGGAAAGTAAGCTGGGAAAAACTGGCTTTTCTATTTGTGCAGGCTGTAGTCAACAGCTGGGATTTGGCACAGCATAGTCTGGCATAACACTGCAGTGGTAGGACTTGAATCTCCGACTAAAAGATGATGGTTCCACCACAGGCAGAGCCACCAACCTCCACACTTAATACCAGCCCAGGCTGCCCAGGGCCCCATCCAACCTGGCCTTGAACACCTCCAGGGATGGACGGGGCATCCACAGCCTCTCTCGGCAGCTGTTCCAGCACCTCACCACTCTCACAGTAAAGAACTTCCCACTGACATCCAACCTCAATCTGCCCTCCTTGACCAAAGTTTCACAAGTCTCTTAAGCATATGGGAGCTGAAAAGGCATTTACTGTGCAATGATCTGGAAATCATCATTATGAACCCGGATGCCTTATGATATATAATTCACCTCTTCAACAGGCATTCATTTGTTTGGGTATAATGGATGACTTCTAAATGCTTTTGAGCTTCAGGTGTAAGAACCGAGGGAGACAGTCTGCTGACTGTACTCAAGGAGAGCTGGAATCTCAAATGCAAAGTACTTTCCTACTTAACTGTCCTGTGCTGTCAGTACGATGACTCAAGTCGGTGTTATAAACATCTGGAGCCCTTGGATAGCTACTCGCTAGACTTCTTGCTGAATTAGACTCATGAGTTGAAATAGAAACTACTTTGCTCAAAGCAGGCTGATCTAAAATGTGACTGGCTCAGATTCTGTTTAACTTGATGTTCCCTGTAGCGGTGCCAAAGTTTATCGATGTCTGTTGCATGACGTCAAATGCCAGTTAGAGTTTAAGGAGTGAGATGCAGTGTTTGGTAATGGAATAATCAAGTTAGCACATATATTCTGTTCTCCATGGACTCATGGGCCTGGAACAATCTGGATGAAAGGAAATGTGTGACTGCTTTTGCACCCATGGTGTGTTTTTGCAGAGGGGAAGGATTCTTTTTGACTCTGGCTTTCGGTCAGCAGGGTTTGTTAGTTTAGACATAATGCCAGACACAAAGACAGGACTAGAGCAACTGGGATTGTGTTCTAGCGCAGCTGAATGCATGCTGTGCTGAGCTCGTAAAGCCATCCTGATAGAAGCTGGCTCATGTGGGTGTCCTTGCATCCACAGCACAATTCATCCACAGCTCCTCTAACTGTGGGTGAATTGACTGTATGGGTTTGTCAGTTGTGTTCCCTTCAGATCATCAGTTGCTTGCAGCCATGCCATGCTACATAACACGGTTACACTTGATAAACGTAGTACGACTTTTATTAGTAACATGTTCATTCTTAAAATAAGAAGCAGCCTGTATTGAGAATAAAACGTGCAGTAAGCTGATCGTTTTCTTCAGAATTAAAATTTCACCTTGGGAAAATGAGCTTGTCACAATGAATAAGATGCATCATGGAAGTCCTTCAGAACAGCTGAAATGTCCCCGAGGGAAGAGCCTCCAGGTAGCAAAATAAATAATGTTGCAATGCTTGTTCATAGTAATAATGTTAAAATTCTCTAAGAAACTGCATGCCACCAATGGGAGGGAATTCAGAAACATAAAAACCCACAGTGGAGTAAGGCAAACAGAATACAGGCATACAGGGCTGAGAGGATTCACCTTGGATGGAGACAGTCTTCTCAGCGTTGTACTTTGTGTGAGGAACCTCAATCACAGCAGCAGTATGGGATGAGAGCAGCACTGAATGTGCAGCTTTTTTAACCTTTGTCCACCAATTCTTTGGGAAAGGGGGGAGCTCCTGAGGTGCTGTCAGCAGGATTGTCCATTTCTTTTACAGTCATGTTTGAAAATGGATTCTGTTTTGTCATTTCAGGGACACTTCAGTCACATCCTGGGCTGCTAGAGACGGACAGACAGCAGATAAGCAGCGCTGCTTTCCCTGTTAGGTTCTGGAAATGCACCTGTGAGCAGCATACAGCTCAGTAGGTTCACTCGTGGCGAATGTTCAGCACGCTGCCCTGTGTTACTCCACCATCACACAGCTGGATGCCACTGTTTTTACACTTGGAAAAATGCTTTTGTATTTAAGGTATCTCAAATGTATGAAGAAATATGTATTTGATTTAACTTTTCGGAGCAGCGAAGCTGGTTTAGCCTTTGGTCCAGTCTTCACCTGGCCCTGGGCTAATGGTCATGCTGATACAGGGTATTTCACTGTCTCACTTGGGCACTTTCTCTGGTACTCTTGGAGGTTGTCCTTGTGTTCACACTGGTACTGGGCCTGCACTTTCACTTCAATTATGTATAAATGGGCAGCAATGGGAGGACTCTTCAGTTCTAGGCAGAAAGCCGATCAGCTTGACAGCTATGCAAAGGCCAGTGAAAACCCTATTGAAATTAATATTGAAAAATCCAGAATATGCATTCATTTCAGGTATCTTTCCTACATGCCAAACTCTTACTTGATTTGCAATAAGTGAATGTGGCGGATAACTATCTGAAAGAAAAAATCAGTATTATTTGAACAACATTATAATGCAAAGGTGAGTGGTGCTTCAGATCTGCACAGTCCTCTCTAATTGCTGAAGATACCATCTGATGCTCTGGGATTCCTTCTTTCCAACTGTTGTGTTACTTGAACAAGTCTGTTTTGGCTTGTTACCCAACTTGACCTTATCGGCTTGCCACAAATAATTTAATCTGCAGACCTATGTAATTTTTAAACACCTGCGGGTTTTAAACTCTTAAGGAATCCAAGTTGTGTTATTTGGATGTGACACTTCAGTAGCTGCTCTGGAATGGAGCTGGCTGCTATTCAGAACAGAAGAGCATTGGGCAGGGTTCAGCCCACCAGCAGCAAGGCAGGCAGAACAGCTTCCAGCTCCTCCTGCTCTAAGGGCAGTACTCAGTGTACATTCAAATGGTAGCTCTGAAGCTGCAAAAGTACCAGGCTTTGAAGGGTCACTGTCTCTGTGGCATTTATCACACTGTAAAATTCTTAGAGAAATCTTACCATAGTCCTAGATCTCTTCCCTTATTGTGTGTGGGGTTGTAGCTAGCACTGAGTTGACTTTTATTAACAAGGCGCTCTTCCTATATAGATGAATATCATATAAATGCTGAATTCAGTTAAGCAACAGATGGGGAGATAAGTTTATTAAGCAGAGCTGCTCTAAATTGGCATTGGGAAAGTTTGGTTAAGAAAGAATGACTATCCTTCAATCCCATACAAATTCTAGGTCCCTTGGAAATCATTGCAAAGTGGGATTGGACTGGATGATTTCCAGAGCTGCCCCTGACCCCTTTGATTCTGTGGTCCTGCCGGTTGTTTCATACACCTCACAGTTCCCTTCAGTGACAGAAGCAGGGCAGTCTGCTCAAAGATCAAATCACTGAGAAACACAGTGGTTTTAGAATTGTGTTGGTTGTGTTACCTTGAAGGTAAGAAATTCATCTTGAGCTCTCCAGCTCCCAGTACAGGTTGGTACAAGCAATAGCACCTATCCAAGCTAGAAAGGAACATATGCTCAGTTGAAATGATAGTAGTGCATGAGCAAATTCCCATATCATCATAACAGAGTTATCACCTAGTGCAAAATAGTAATGTAAAATGGTATCTAAACACACTGCTCTGCAACTGCATGTTACTGGGTAGCTAGGCTGTATTTTGTGGGCAGGTCGTTGTTACAAGGTTTTCCAGTTGTCTTTTACACCTCCTGGTAACAATGTCAGCTAAGAAAAGAAGATGGCTGAGCTTCAGTTTCTGTGCTGTAAAAACTGAAATAGTTACTTTGAACTTAGAAGGCTGAGAGGTATCTAAAAGTGCAGACACTGCAAAGTGACCCAGAACCTACTGGGTGTCACCGAGTTCAATGCTTGGAAGTAGCTGTTAGCAGAACTGTATGTAGTCAAAATTTAAGGTGTCTTAAGAAGAGAAATGACGCTTGGTCTTGTTCATGGAGAAGTTTTCTGCTACGGTATATTGGACCAAAGGAGCACCATATTGTTTTTAATGCATGGGCAATACACTATAAACCATCAGACCGAGAGGATGATTTTCCATTTAAATAGATAGCAGTGCACATATTTCTTCTGTTAGCTCAAAACCTGACTGTGTTTCAGTCAATAGAACACAGTCAGATTGAGAACTAATTGATTCTCTTTACAATCCTTGTAGCTCCTGTCACGGTCTTTCAAATCCTTCTCCTTTCAGAGTAACCATTACTTGGTTTTTGTAAGGTGCCACCATACATAACTCACAGGGTTGGTCATCGTTCCTCCTGGCTGCATTACAGAGCCCTGATGAAGTCATACTCTGTTCGATTTTAATGTAATTTTTTCATATCAGTCTTCTCATTGTTACTGTGCAGGTATTTTATTACACTGCCCACAGTGGCTCTCAGCTCAGTCCTTGGAGATTACTGCATCTCTGCAGCTCAAGTAAATAGGAGAACTTGGTACTATTTTTAACCTGCAGTGTGAACGTGGGCCTGTGGTACCTTCTTTGCACTGTTCAAAATGTAATGCTGCATTTTATATCAGATCTAATTGGTTGGTAGTTGTTAATCATGCGTGCGGTTCGAATATATAAATGCTGTAGAAAAGAAAGGTGAGTAATATTGTCCCACGCTGGGTCTTTGTTTACCTACAGCCTTTTGCATTCCCCAGGGACACAATACAGGGTGTGTCAGAGCAATTCTATGGCCATAAGAGGGCTGGGTGGGCTGGGAGCAGTCATCTGTGTGCCCAACAGCAGATGGGGAAAGGCTGAGAAACAGGACAGGCATTGTATGGGAACACTTCTTGCAACAGGGAGAACAATCTTTGAGAACTTGTTTCGTTCTGGGAATCCCTTTTTTTGTCTCACAGCTCAGTCTGGAACATCAGAAATCACAACTATTGAAATGCTGGGAGATTCCAGCAGTTTTTGCCTTCGTACTTGTTAATACAAAGACATATTGGGCATCAGGGTAGTGTCATACCTGAGTTATCCTTAAGCAAACATTGCCATCATCCCTATTTAAGAAGCATTTCCAGTGTGACTGCAGTTCAGGTGTGTGTGTACCCTTCAATCGGCAGAGGGTGAAGATGCTCTGACTAGTTCTGATAGCAGCTTCCTCCTTTTGGTAGTCCTTGAGTTGGCTTGGAGTTCAAACATAAACAAGAAACCACCTTCAGCATAAACTTCAATGTGAATCCTTAGGAAGGATGTGATTGCTTGCTCCATGCCTTTTAATGGACAAAATGCATTTATGAATCAGCCATGACACAAATGAGTTGAAGCTGAAATAGTTCAGCATAGTGAAGAGCCGCTGTTTGGTTTGGTAGGTGAGCTGTGTTTTAATCACAGTGCAGCTGGGGATGGCGGATGTTTCTTTAGAGCAGACGGGTGTCAGGTCTGCAGCGGAACCTCAGAACTATTTTTGTAGGACTTTTCTTGGCCTCATATGACTGCGTTTCGGTTTATTGATAAATACGATTCTTTATCTTTCTTAATGCTGTGGTTTGTACACAGAATAACCTAAAGCATCTTTTATTGAGGTGTGTGTAGATCAGTTTTTAATTCAGATGAAAACGATATAATATTTTTTAACTTTGTATTTTATAAGTTGTTGCAAAAGCAGAAGCATTAAACCCACCTTTGGCTACTGTACGAACCGTCTGGTTTTGTTCTGCCATTAATCACTGAATTGTGTTCTGCAGGCGCTGAGGCACCCAGCTAAACAAAAGGGTTTGGGGTTTGTACACTATGTAGCTTCATTTGTACCACGTTGCCCACCTGGTTCTTCCCCTCACTGCCCAAAAACACGAACAATACACAGAATCAATATTTAGAAACAACGTATTTCCTCTGCAGGTTTGGCTTAATGGAGAGTTAAACATTAACATTTCTCAACTGAGCTCCATCTGCCTTTCCAGGCCTTGTTTTTCCTCACCTAATTGGAGCACCTCTGTTCCTGCAGACTTAGGTAGAAATAGAGGTGTCCAGACAGCCTTGTGAATCTAAGCTCTAATCTCCTTACATCTCATTGCTTTATGTAGATTATCACTCCGCTCCATAGCTGCGTGGTTCCAAAGCAAATCCCTCAGCCAGTGCTGCACGCTGTGCATTGCTGCGGCTGTAGCTCTGAGCCCCACCAGCCCGTCCCCACTGTGCCCATTGCCCACCCCCTCAGTGCCACATCCCCGCAGCTCTGAGCACCTCCATGATGGCACTGCCCACCCCTGGGCAGCTGTGCCAGTGCCTAGCAGCTCTCTGGAGCAGACATTGCTCTGATACCCAACCTGACCCTCTCTGTCTTCAGTCCAGAGTGTAACCCTGGCCACACAGCACAGCCCAACACTCCTGGGAAGGTAACAGCTGTGCCCAGGAGCACTGACACTGTAAGCGAGGCAAAGAGAGTGGAGAAAACATTGCTTTTTGTCTGATTTTGTCACCTATGCCTACACGTATTGAGAGAAAAGTGGCTTCGTCTGCTTAGAGATGAACACGATTTGGCTGTACATACATTTTGTATAAAGATAAGCAGATGGAACATTTAAGATGAGAGAATTAAGCCTCGTAAGAAAGTGCAAGAGCAAATGTGAAGTTGATAGGGTGAATGTATTATTGATGCAAATAATAAACACATTATCCTTGCTATGCAAAATTTATGCACCGAGTTCAGTTGCTTTAAACTTCAACGTTCACATAATTGTTTGTTTGCTGATAACTACACACTGAGTTCATTGTCAGAGAGGAAGAAACCAAGCTTTTGGTTTAGTGTGTGTGGAGCTTGCAGGCAGTCTGCATAGGATGAGGCAGAGAGAGAAATGTATGCATCACATACATGGAAAATGATGGTGTTCATGTCAAAGTTAGCTGGGAAAGCTGTGTACACATTCAAACTGTGACATCTCCCCTGACACCATAATACAGTGGTTCCTGAGAGCACAATGTGGCAGCCCGTATTGGCGGACAAAAGTCACTCAGTAACAGTGTTATTTTGCTTTGATTGCTTGCAGTAATTATAAAATGAAGGGTTACACCTCAAGATTCTCCCACACATCAGACTCCCATCCAGGCCGGATGTGGCTCTGGGCAGCCTGGTCTGGTGGCTGACAACCCTGCACACAGCAGGGGGTTGAAATGAGATGATTGTTGTCGTCCTTTTCAACCCAGGCCATTCTATGATTCTATGATTCATGGTAACCACATTTGAACAAGCAAGGAAGATGTGGGACCTCTTACTTTCTTTTTCAACAGAAAAACAATAGGAAGAATCCCAGGAAGATCCAATAGGCATTAATTTATCTGAACCTCACCTGCTGTCAGAAAACAGATTTACCATTCCACTGCTATGACACTTTAAGGTCCACAAGCTGAGATCAGATTGGAAAGCTCTGCTCTCCATTCATACAGCCATCAAGGCCAGAACAGGCCTCCAAGACATGCAGTCCAACCATCCGCCTACCACCAATATTCCACCACTAAACCACATCCACGTCCCTCCCCGTACATACACCACACTCTGAATCTGAGTGGGAGTTTCCAAGGAGCAGCATTTAAGATCCAATGCCACTGCCCAGGGGACACAGCTATGCCATCACCAATGTGTTCACTGCACAGTGGCCCTTTGTTGGCTCTTGGAGTGAAGCATGCGAGCTTCTGAAGTTCCTCCTTTGAATACCATCTGCTTGGTGGGATTGGGCACGGCGATATTTGTGTGTGATTACTGCCTTGTTACTGAAACAATATAGAAATCACCACATGATATTTGCTTGCAACACAGGGTGTCATTCATGAGTTATACATAAATGGCAGCTTTACATATTTAAAAGGAACATGGACTGCTTCGCATCTGAAGTATGTTTCCCAGGAGGGAACGCCGCCATTTGATCTATTTTTGATTAAAATGTAAAAATTAAAAATTAAATCAAATGGTAGCGTAACTCCTCGGGGAAAACACACTTCAGTTATGAAGTATTCCCCAAAGTAACCTTGAGAATCTTACGGCTGTATTGTCTCATCTGTAGGTGGTCTTTTTATGTCGCACGTAATTAAAACGAATTGCTGTTAGAGAACCCGGAGAGCCGCATACAGATTTATGAACCTCGAGGCACCTCCATTCACAGCCAAGCAATGGGATTGGCCATGCTGTGGATGGGCAGGTGCTGGGTGCTGGGCTGGTGCTGAGCAATGCTCCTCACCTCTCTTGGAAGGGGAAAGCAGGAACGTGGCAAAACCAGAGCGCAATGAGGATGGCCGCCAAAGAGAGGCAGCACACAGCACGACGGCCTTGTGCCGCACGCTGCTATAGAGCATGGCCAATATAATATGCAGAGGGAGCTTTGTATACCAAGGAATGGCTAAAGCGTCACCAGCGAAAAACATGGAAATTGGATTTGTGAGGAAAATGTGCTTGACAGAATCTAATGCTGCTTGTTTACAGCAGAGCTGCTTGATCAGACTGAGTCGGAATACAGGAATATATATTTGATAAGATTAGAGAATAGCGGGGATCAGGAAAAAAAAAGAAATCAGACTATAGAATTTGCATTCACGTTTCCCCGGGTCTGAAGGACAAAAGTGTCATTTATTTGTGCTTGGTTCTGAAGCCTGCGGTGCTGCTCATGCTCTCCATTGCTGTGGCTTTGTGACTGTGCATTCTGCTCCAGCTGCAATTAAAACTTCTGCGATAGATTTCAGTGAAAGAAAAGAAAAAATGGATACAACTGAATTGCTCCAATTTAATGTTTAAATAGAGAGAGGGTGGAAATAAAACCCAACAATGGAAACATGAAGTAAGGGTTTGATAGAGCCTTGCAGAAACGTTTTGTACCAAGCGGCAGGAGTGTTCCAATGGCAGTGTAATACTTGAAAGAAAATGCCTCTGATCTTTGAATTTCTTTATAGAGAGGAGTTTTTCATGTATAATCAGACTAAAACCCTCCTGTAATTGCACAGTGAGAGGCCTGTGAAGTCCCAGGAAGGCCTGCAAAAGCCAGGAGGCATTTCCTCACCTGTGTGCCCACAAGGTGGGATGGAGCAGAGCTCCAATGATGGGATGCAGCTGTCCCACGTGGGGACCCAGCCTCAGGGCAGCAGCACAGAACTGCAGGATGTGACTGTGGGTCACTACAATGTATGAGTGACTGCAGGGAGCAGCCTCTGAGCAGTGATGTGGCAGCACATGGCTTTCTGTACCTCCCCTTCCCCAAAGCCCCAGGTTTCTGGTCACATCTAAGACAAAATCCTGATATTAACATTTAACACTTAATTTGATTCCATAGAACCATATCATAGAATCACAGACTGGCTTGGGTTGGAAGGGACCTTGAGGATCACAAAGCTCCAACCCTCCACCACAGGCAGGGCCACCAACCTCCACATTTAATACCAGCTCAGGCTGCCCAGGGCCCCATCCAACCTGGCCTTGAACACCTCCAGGGATGGACGGGGCATCCACAGCCTCTCTGGGCAGCTGTTCCAGCACCTCCCCACTCTCTGAGTAAAGAACTTCCCCCTGACATCCAACCTCAATCTTCCCTCCTTCAACTTCAAACCATTTCCCCTTGTTCTGCCATTATCTACCCTTTCAAAGAGTTTCCTGCCACCCAGGCAGGGCAGCAACACTTGTGTATCTTTATCTGTATCATCACAGCATCACCATAGAATGGTTTGAGTTAGACCAGAGTCTAACACAGATACTCTGGGAAAGCGGCTACAAATTTCTCAGCCTATTTTCTGTAATGAAATCACTGTACACATCAAAAAGACATCAGGGAGCTCGCTATTAGTGCTGGCTATCAGGACCAGGAATTCAGGATTCTTCTTGCTGTTGCTGAGATACATGGGGTGCAAGATGTCTTTCCCTGCACCTCAGTGCCTGCCCAGTGCAATGCTGACATGAGCTGTTGTCTGGCAGAAGTCCTGTAGGCTGGGAAAACTTGGGAAGGGAGAATCTGCTTTAAACATCACTCTGATGTGTAAGAGAAGCTTGTTTCAAAATGATGCACTCTATTAATAGCAGCCACTCTGGATACTGTCACAAATATGGTTTTAGAGTAGAGCAGAATCAATATTTGCCATAATTGTATGTTGAAAATAGCACATGTCTAGGCTTTGCTATCACTGAGTCTTCAATAATTCAGAATCTATAGTAAATGCTGCATAGCACACAATTGAACACAAAGGGAAAGGCAAACAGCTGAAGTTTTATACAATTTATGAGTAATGAATACTAAGCAAAATGATCCATTTGGAGTTCACCAGTCTGGGCAGACTCAAGCACAGGATACGTTTAACTTTAGAATCCCAGAATCTTTAAGGTTGGAGATGTTCTATGAGATCCCCATGCCCAAACCATCCCACAACCCCACATGCCATATCTGCTTCCTTTCAGAAGGGCACCAGCAGCAAAGCAAAGCCTCATGGACTTACAGGTTTTGAAGGTGATAGGTGTAGGCTGGATCTGAGGAGGAAGTTTTTCCCCCAGAGGGTGGTGACGCACTGTTCACAGGTTGCCCAAGGAGGCTGTGGATGCCCCATCCCTGCAGGCATTCAAGGCCAGGCTGGATGTGGCTCTGGGCAGCCTGGGCTGCTGGTTGGTGACCCTGCACACAGCAGGGGGTTGGAGCTGGATGAGCACTGTGGGCCTTTGCAACCCAGGCCATCCTATGATCTATGATTCTGTGATCCAACAGTAGTGTGAATAAACAAGAACATAACTGGGATTACAGACCACACTGCCTTACTGGAAAGGACTTGCCTCCTGCATGCTGCTCAATTCACAGCTGTAAGTGTATTACAAACTTTGAGTCATTTAGAGCATTCTATTACCTTGTAATAGTACCTTAAGCTTTGTGTAAACAGAATTTAATATTCTAACTTCATTAATTCTCTAAACAGGCACCATCTTGGGAGCAAATAAACTACTGACACAATTCTGTAGCTGTTTTGCCAGCAGGATTCCCTTTGAAGTCAGTGGCAGCTGTGCAAGCGGACACGAGTGACAGGGCTGAGCCTCAACATGGTTTCAGAAGAGAAAAGTAACAGCAGAAAGCAGAGCACACCCCTTCAGCATGGGCTGCCCCTGAGTGCTGTGCTCACACCAGGGCAGCCGGGTGCAGGGCCTGCAGGTGAGCACAGCCCCCACTCTGACATAAAAGCATCACAGCAGCAGCCAGACCCAGCCATGTGCTCCACCTGCCTTCATAGAACCACAGAACATCTTTGGTTGGATGGGACACCAATGGTCTCCTAGTTCCTACCCCCTTCCATGGGCAGTGCTGTCACCCACTGGATCAGGCTGCTCAGGGCCTGTAAAGGACCATTGACTTTCTGCAAGGTGTGCTTGGTACGTCTCAAACACTTGCAGTACAGGGCTGTCACCACCCAACTTTGGCTTCACTCTGTTCCCATGTGAACATAGAATTATAGAATCACCCAGGCTAGAAAAGACCTACAGTGTAATCCAGTCCAACCATCCACCTATCCCTAATGGTTCTCAATACACCTTGACCCCCAATACAACATGAGAAAACCAGCCCTAGAGGCTGCCCACCTCATTTGGACTGTTCTGCAGCTGCATTGTGCATAAATGCTCATATTAAAAGGAATTCACAACTCATATCAAGTTTTTTTCAGTGCAAAAAAAGAGCAAAATCAGTGCCTGTGATAGAAAGAATGGAGTTCAGTATTACCATCTCCAGCCCAACCAGCGGCAGGTCTGCTAATACTCCCCTTAGAGCTCATCAGCTGTGACAACAGATTTCAAAGTATAGATTCTGGCATCACACAAGCCCAGGGCTATTCAGCACATTAGACAGTTTCCCTTCTGTTTTATGAAAGGTAGGGATGTACATAACAGTAGTTCACCAGCTATAATATTCATTAATAATCTGATCCACGTCTTTAGATTATTTTAGTAATTACTTCCCATAAAAAGACTACTGAGTATGATTACAAATATGTCTTTGTTTTGATTGCCTCCTTCTGCGGTGAACACCAGATGTCTGAAGTTCTTGACTTTGTTTAACAACACCAATAATGTTCACCGAGGTTCCCAAACCCCCCACTCAGACCCCGTGAGTATACGGCTTAACAGCCCAACACTCCAATAAAATAGCCCACAAACTGTTAAAAGTTCAGAAATTAAACCTTATTTGCATACAAAGAGATGCATCAAAAAAGCATTAAGGGCCAAATTATGTTCTTCAGAAGATCTGGGCATGGGCACACCCAGTTCCCAACCACCCCGAGGCTCCCACAGCACCACAACACATCCATCCTCCTGCATGACTTCCTTCCAATACTTGAAGGGAGTTGATAAACAGGAGGGGCAACAGCTGTTTGCGAGGGTGGGCAGTGATAGGACAAGGGGGAATGGTTTCAAACTGAGACAGGGGAGGTTTAGGTTGGATCTTAGGAGGAAGTTTTTCACCCAGAGGGTGGTGACGCACTGTTCACAGGTTGCCCAAGGTGGCTGTGGATGCCCCATCCCTGCAGGCATTCAAGGCCAGGCTGGATGTGGCTCTGGGCAGCCTGGGCTGCTGGTTGGTGACCCTGCACACAGCAGAGATGATCACTGTGATCCTTTTCAACCCAGGCCATTCTACAATTCTATGCATGGCTCCAAGAAGATGCTACATTCTGTTGTACTGATAGGGAAACTACAACCTTTGCCCATCAGCTGCAGCAGTTGGGCTCAACCAGTGACCAAACATTCATAAAGCCAGTGAGTGCTGCTGGCATGGGGCCCCCAATAGGGCAACATCCCACTGATGCAGCTGAGGGTCATGGTTTGGTAGGCACAGTGGGGTTGGGTTTAGATATGTTTTATATATATATATATATATATATATATATACATATATACAAATAGAAGTTTGTTCCCAAAATGTGCAGTCTTGAGCAAAAAACATATATATACACACACACCACTGGATTTGTTAGCAGGATAATTTAGGCTCCATTACCTTACCAAGAAGAACCAACCTTTGTTTGAAAACTAAAGAAGTACAAACACAAAGCAAATGCTAAAAATCAATGGCTGCCCATGTCTTTTGCCCAGGCTCCTCACTTCCCCACTTTGTGATTTAAGCCGTGATTAAAAGCAGTTACTTGACTCACTGATTTAAATCAATCCGCACCATCTCTCTCAGATCATCTCAGGCAGTTAAATAAGAGAAGCGAATGTCATCAATAACCCATCTGTGTCACAGATGAGAAAGGCAGCCCCTCGGGACTGATTTTACCCATCTTTCATGTTCTGATCCTGAGATTCCCAGGGAGTGGCCCAGGCCACGGGGAGCCACAGAATGTGGGCTCTGAGCTGTGAGCCCTTCAGGGGGAGAGGCAATGTGCACACAGCCAGGGTGCACCAAGGGCTGCCAATTAGTGCTCCCTAATTAGGTTCAAGCACATCCTTTAGCTGCATGACCAGAAGTAATGCGTTCCACACAAATCACGGCTGATCCCCCCTCTTCCTTTGGAGGAGCCTCCCCAAACCAAGTGATGGGCACAGGGCTGATGCTTCCCCCTAGGATGCAAAGAGCCACGAGGTCCCCAAGCACCTGCATTGTACAGAGGTAACAAAATGCCACATCCCCAAGGTGGACAAGCAGAACCAGCAGCAGAGAGCCATGTGGGGCTACCCAGAGCTGCATGCTGTGCCCCGGCATGGCCCCAATCCACAGCAGCTCCCCGTTGCCTGATTGCCCTCAGCACTTCTGCCCTCCCCCAGGAATGCCCCACAGACCCCACAGCTCCAGCTGTCTGCGTGTCACACAGGAAGCTGGGAAACAAATTCCTCCTATTTTTCCTGCTGGTAATTAGAAACATAGGAAGAACGCATTGTTTAACAGGCAAAGAAGCCACCAAAGATGTTTCATATGCAATTACAGCTGCTTAGTGACTGAAACAAGCGATAAACAGTGAATATTTTAAGTCTTTCAGATGACTCTTTGTTGCTATGAGATCAGCTTTCACAAGAAAAGAAAGTTATAAACACAGAAAGCATGAATTGAAATAACAGCTAAAACTGGGACAAACTTCTGATCCAATTCCCAGCACCAAGGCAAAGCCGCCTCACCTAAAACACCTACCCCAAAGAACTTCCACTTTCTCCCTCAGTTTTAGCCTTAGAGGGGGGGTCACAGCTTTATTCCTGCTCCTCCTCTCCCCAATTAATTTCTACGTGCTCAAGTAATCCTGCCCTGACAGCAGGGATGGGCTCACGTGGCTTCAGGAGTCTCTTCCAGCATTTATTGTTATGATTTTAGAGCCCCACTGGGTGAAAAAAGTGGGAAAGGGGAATTTGTTCCAAAAGTTGTAAGGAAAATGAGAACATTCAGCTCTGAAGATGCGCTGGGTCCCAGCAGAAGGGCAGCACTGCAGATGTACACAGGAGGACTATGTGGCTCCAGCTCAGGGGTGGGCAGCTCTCACAGACAGCACCCACATGCATATGGAGTTTACACAGTGCAGAAGTACAGAAGCAAACAAATCAGTGCCCAGCACCACACAGGTGCTTTGCAAAAGAGCATCCTCAGGTTTGCTGTTAGCTGGGGATGAGAGCTTTACAGGCCCTGCAGCCCCTCCAAGGCTCCACACCTATCAATACATTTTACTTTCTATTAAGGGTCTCAGTGCTGAGGATCTCTTTGACCAAGAGATTACCTGGATGGCAGCGGTGCCCATCTCCCCCCTGCCTGCCCATAGCACAGAGCACTCAGTGTCACTGATGCCTGTGGAGAGACGACAGGAAATCTGCTCCATATCCCTTCCCACTGAGATTGGGATGGTAGCAGTGCTATGGGACAGTGCCCGCAGCAGCTTCACCCACTGCCCCAAGGAAGGTGGGCAGCCCCCATGTGCAGCCATGGCTGCACAGCACCAGGCTCCTATAACTCACAGCAGGTGCAAATACCCCAAACGTGGCTGGCATTAAGGATCCATCTCAGTTTCATTATCCTGAAGCAGAAATAAACTGTGAACATGCAAACTAAGTGTGTGCATTTGCTATTTTCATTGTCTCCTCTGCAGTGCTCCATCCAGCTCAGGTGTGCACCCAGCTGTACCTGAGATCACTCCTCACTGCCATGACAGAATTAAATACAAAACCTTCGGTAGGAAGCAATTGTGAAGTGTGGAAGTTTCTAGTCAGGCAAATAAATTGGATTTAAGTATATTACAGTCATAATCTTTTTCTGCCTCTCTCCAGACAGCCTTTGTACATGGAGAAATGAGAATGTATTCTCAGACAAATCTTGACCTGAGGGAGAAGGCAGCGGGAATCTGGATTTTCAATAACATAAGACAATAAAGCTCAGACTTCTAACCTGCCGCAATATGGTAAAAGTATAAAGAGCTTAGCAACTAATAAAAGAAAAGGGTCTTCCAACTCATATTTGAAGATCTAGACCCCCAAAAGGACACTTCATAAAGATCATAATGGGTTAGTCAGTATCTAACAGATACCATGTACCTTGTTGACCAATTGTCTGACAGTTGTCTTCTGCAGGCCTGGATATTAATAAGCCTCGTGTTGATTTCCTTGGGGTATTTTGTCTTTGTAATTGTACATCTACTTGTTGTGACACCGCAGCTCACTATATATTTATTTAATGTGAGTCCTATAGCAAAAAAGAGCGTGTATGCTATTGTTTTCCTTAGATGATATGCATGTGCTGCAAATTTCATCTCCCTCCAAGGTACAGTGAATCAAAGCTGTTGCAGGGTGAGGGAGAGCACTCGGTCTTGGGGCAAAGAGGAAATCCAGATGTGTTTTCCCCATTGGCGTGAATACGTCTTACTCCTTGCATTACATGGGGAATATGAAGAGATTCAATTAACACTGCCTTTTTACTTCTAATAAAAACAAAAACCGGTTCTAGAAGGTATTCCAGCTAAATACTATTTTGACAGATAATGCTCGTGTAAAGAGCTGCCACTCGTGCAGCAAGATGAAGGGGAAGCAAATGCATAAGGAAGATCACTGAGTGGCTTACGGAGTGAAAATGAAGCCCATTAAAACTCCTCTTGCCAACAAAACAAAGAGTGGCTGTGGCTTGATCCTGCTCTCCCCATGTTCTGTCCATACAGCCACTGTATAAAGTGCAAATATTTGGGGATGGTGCAGTATATATGAACTGCAATGTTCCATAGGTTCTCAAATATTGGTACATGTAAGAGTACAGCCTGCTTGGCAGCTCCCTCAGTTGTACCAACCACAGCCCAGCACCCCTAAGATTTGGAGCACAGTGGGAATGGCAGCCACGCATCCCTGTGTGGGACTCAAAATCAGACACATGTGTCAGGTCATGGCCAGGACACCTCCATGCAAGCCTGGAAATGGCAGGTTTGCCCATATCTCATCACCTCTGTTTGGCCACAAACCTATTTCTTGGACCAACCTACACTCCTATTTCCAACTAAAAGTGAACATGCTCCATTTGTGCCCACTTCACACCCCTGTAACCTGCAAGAATGCTTTCCTATTTTTCCCTGCAAGAAATTCCATGCAAATACTTTACCTTATCGCAACCTCTTGGTACCTGAGCCCTGCTCACACTGTTCCCAGCCCCATCCCTGTGCCACAGAACTTCCCACCCCATCCAGAGTGTCACTCCAGCAGTGACCAACTACAGCAGCACAGAGGAACACAGCCTTGGAGGGGATTGCCCTGTACCTGGTCACAGCACCTCCAAGGACAAGGAGATAAATCACAGAGGAGAGGAATAATTGGGATGCATTCAGAAGTAGTTGCCAGGGAGAACTTATAGCGCTTAATAAACCTCCAAAGTTTGTTTCAGTCCAAGTTCTGAAACAACTCTCTGGAAACTTCCTATTCAGCTTTTAAAGAATGGATTTTCTACAGGCAGAGATGAATCTTTGATGGATACCAAGCACAAAGCTTAAATATGAGATTATCAAATATAACTTACAGTTTCTGCTGCTGTGCTTGGAAGCCTACGGTTGCACACCCCAAGTCCCCATTGCCCTCACCCAAAAGAGCATCTACGCAGCCAGTGGTGGGAGGTGATGGCACAAGGAGATGTTCAAAGTCCTGAAGAGGTTTCACAGCATCCCTCCAGAGCAGCCTATCTTCAACCAAAGGGTTCTGAGATACATGTTTGAGTTTCAGGGTAAAACTTCAGCCAGGAAGGGTGAAATATTCCCTTCAAGCATCATTGGTAAAGCAGAAAGTTGCACTGCCCTGTGAACACCTACAGCATGTGGCACCTGCCACCAAACAGTGACCTGGTTTTCTTTTTTATTTACTTTAACCTCCAGCGGTGATGGAAAGATAAGGCGAATGCAACTGAAGTTAGTGAGCATTCAGTTTTAGCCTGTTTTGCCTGGATAGCACTGACTCACCGGGCTGTAGCTGAGAGCTGCAGCTATGTTTGGAAATAATAGGTCTTCATTTGCTGATGAGAACCTCAAGCTATAGCACATCACAGCCATGTTGGTGACATTTCCTATACCAAAACCACAGGAAGAATGCTGAGAGCTGCCACCAAGGGAAGCATGGCCATGCACACGTGGGCTCTGAGCAGAGCCAACATTGGGTATGAGCTTTCAGGTCACTGATGGCAGTGGTGATGTACTTCCAGTTGCTTCCCTCCTTGTCCCATCTATCTGTAGCTCTGACAGACATCCAAGCTGGAGCTTAACTCCAATGATCAAAGCCATTGCTGGTTCCTGTCATTTTGTTGCCTTTCATCACTCACATCCTAATTAAATGCAACCAGAAGACCACCCTGGGGTGGAAGCAAGCAGTTCTCCCATGCCTACACACTGCATTGCAGCAGCAACCCAGTGCAGATCTCTGTGGTCCCGCAGCCAACCACACACAGGCACTTGCTGGAGGAGACCAAGTACAATGGCCTAAAGCAATCTTGCCATGTGGTAATTTTCCAGATAAATGGACAGTTGCATCAACAGTTCCACTGTTGAAGGTCAATGATCCATATAATACGGGCAATTACTGAAGTATTTCCGCTGCAGACTTGGTGACAAATCTTCAGTGCAAGACAACAGCTCAGCTCAGGCACCAAAGGGTGACGGTGGGAGGGTCAGTGCTGCACCAGACCTGCACCTGCTGTGGGCAGCAGTTGTGCCGTGCTGTGCTGCTGCCAATGCTGCCTGCTTTGACCTGTCTTACTCCTTCCATGCTCAGCTCAGTCACTGACCCTCTGCTTTCAGGTTCTTTGCTCCTTTCCCATGCCTTGCTTCAAAGGTAATCACACCATTACCCTCTATAGATCCTCCTGTGCTGAAGATAACAAGTAGAAATTAATAATAATCAAGGGAGAGCTCCTTAGGAGTTGGAAGACTTGGGAGTCCCAGCACATACACTTCTTGTTGCATCTCAAAGCCAAGACAGAGCGCTCCCCGGGAGCTCACACCACTGATACCCACAGCCACTGTACGTAAGGTGAGAGTCAATCACAGCTCACACACAACAGCTCATTCTTCAGAAAGACATCCCGAGCAATAGGTGTACTGAAATAATTGTTTCGTGTCATTAAGTGTACATGAGGAAACAACCACTCATACCACAGTATGGGCTTTTTGCCATTGCTTGCATCCTCATACAGCGGATCCTCAGTGCTCAGTGCTACAGCCTGACACCAGAAATCAGCACCACAGCCTCAAGAAATGCTGAAGAGCACAACAAAGCCACCCAAAAACAGCACTGACATTCTCAGCCCAAAGCTTGTCAAAGCAAAGCAGTGCTTGCTGGTTCAGCACCCGCTAATCAAACAGCTGCACGCAACAACATGGAGATCACGCCAGTGCCCTCAGCCATCCCAGCACTGCACGGCTTTAACTATAAACACATCAGACCCTGAGAGACTTTTGTGGTTTCTAATGGGGATACATTAAACCTGTAGTAGTGCTTCCCCTGTGAATTGTACTTCTGTTTCAGTTTCAGTTTACTGCTGCTTTTACCCATTGTGTAAGAGACAGACTGCCATTCCATTCCACCAAAACGAATGGGAAACATCAGTAAAGAGCAGCCTTAATGGTGGAGGAATCCGCCGGGGATGAACTTTTGTGTTGTTCAAGAACGTATTTCAAAATTTAAGCAGATTTTACTAAAAAGGAGAAAGAAGAAGGGACTTGAAAAAGGAATTTAACCTTCATGAATGGAAAAACGCACCCAGCGCAGGACCCAGACCTCAGAAGTGTGTGAGCACGTGGGGCTGACACCTCTGTTAAGAAAGGGATGAGAAGTCTTTTACATTCTGAAATACCCATCACCGCACCCAGCTGTTTTGAATGGAGTCAATGCAGATGTTTGTAACTTTTTAAATGGTTGATCTCTCACTGTGCAGAGCAGCTCCTCAAGGAAAGCACAGTGCATCTCTGCTCCAAGCACTCCTGAAAGCCTCATCCAAAGCCGCGACATGGAAAGGTTACATTTATAGGCAGATCCAGATCCAAGCCAATCCGAGCACTAACACCCCTGCTACATATACAAAAGGAGCTCCTTTCCCAGCCCCTCCTCCTGCCGTGTTCTCCCTTGTAATAATTATGTAATTGCATGCAATTCCTGAAAACCACATCGAAGTTGGCTCTATTATGATTAATTGTCCCCATGGCTTCTTGTAAAATTTCCAAAGTTCCAGCTGCTCACACAGGGTTTCGTTTACAGAAGTGTTGCACATTATTAGATTTTCTGATAAAGTGAGCTCCTTTATGATTCAGAAAGCCACTTCTCCTCCAGACAACTGGCATCCTCTTTGTTATTCACCCAGGAGATCCACGAGCCAGAATGGAGAGCACTCAGTTGAAGAAAGGTATTCCCAATCAGACATGCAGATTAAGTATTATTTATGCTGTGTAAACAAAACATCACTAAAGTTTCAGAGCAAGATCTGCCTGCAACACATGGAGGCTGAAAGGATGCAAGCTCAAGGCCTGGGAGCACCCAACACCAACCCAAGGCCTGGGAGCACCCAACACCAACCCAAGGCCTGGGAGCACCCAACACCAACCCTGCTATAGTCCCAGGGAAGGTCCCTCTTGAGTCCAGCTCCATTCATTTTGTCCCACATAGCATTTCCCTTCTGATAAACCCCAAGAAACTCAGAATGGAGGGCACTGAGCACTACTCATATGCATGCACCCTTCCCAATGTACACTCTCCTCTGCCTTCTCTCCTCTACATATCCTGGACATCAAACCATCACCTTGCAGCGCTGGAGGGCCAAGTAGAAACCCAGAAACACTCCCCACACCTTCAGACCTTTCTCACCTCAGCTCAGCCCCACATGGCAGCAGGTGCCCCAGTGCAGAATGCAGCACCCAAGAGAAGGAGCAGTGGCAGCAGGGAGGGCAGACCCATCAGCACACCCCAGGGCTGTGGTCACATCGCTCTGCCAAGCACAGGCAGGCAAATATATTGAAAGACAGTGTAAATCAGAATGTAATTCCACTGAGGATTTGCAAGCCCCTGAGATGCCAGAAGCAGCCAGGCCAAAGGCTGGAGTTGCCCACAGGGTCACAGACAGAGCTACCAAGCTGAGGAACTGAAAGCAGCTGTTATTTCAGTGTATCAGAGCTACTGGGTGCTAAAAGGGCAGTAAATGTTAAGTTACACAGGAGGAAGGGAAAGGCAGACCCAGCTTTACATTGTAACCAACTTTCCTGAGTTATCACCATTTACAATAAAATCTGTGTGATTCTATGAAGAATTCAGCTCAGCACTCAATAGCAAAAGGAGTATTAAGGATTACAAGGAAAGGAATTGAAATGGAAACAGAAAGCACTGCTATCATACAGACCCAGCTTGTGCCTGCCCATGGAGCTCCACCTGCAACACCAGCTCCCTCCAGCCTCAGTCAACACAATAAAGCTGGGAAAAAGTACAGAAATAGCAACACTAAGTGGGGTTTCATGGGGGAAACAATTCAGTGAGTTCAGGGGGTGTTTCTTCAGGATGGAGAGCATGACAAGCATTGAGGGGACAGTAACTCATCCAAGGCAAATGCCCTCAGAAACATCCCAGCTACCACTGTGAGCACCTCAGGTCTCATACAAGTACATGGTACTTTATTCACACCAATAAAAGAGGTAAACCCTACGTGTGAGCCACTGTTTCCCTCTGGCAAGAGGCACAAACGTGCTGGTGACCAAAATCAGAGAGCCACCATTATTCCTGGGGATGCTAATAAATAATCCAAGTTCCCTCTCTCCTGCTGCCCCCTTTCCCTTCACTTTGTATTATGCAAAACAGACAAATATTATCATCTTCATAGCATCCTTCTTGAAAGGCATGCATTTCAAATACCATAAAGAAGTATTGTCATAATGAGGTTAATGACAATAGGGTTTCCAATATCAAAGAGCCAACACACAGCTGCTTTATAGTATGGAGTGATATAGCACAGAGCTCCATAATGAGAGAAGAGAGTTTTTGGGTTACGCATTTTAATGAGTTTGTAATAAGCAAAGTACTACGGAAGAAGTAATTTGCATTTCACAGCACTATTTAGATAGAATACTTTGTTAACACTCACTACATTGAAGCAGGAAAATTAGCCCAACTTCATAAGGATTTAGAGTCTGAACACGCACAGGCCATTGTGCAGAAGATGATATGCTTTTAGAGCTGGAAGAAAAGGTACTTGGTAATACCCACAGTGAGAGAGAACAGAGGGATACCACACCTGTGCCTTATTCACCTATAGAATTAGGCAGCAACAACCGCTGCTGGGTTTGTGCTGTGTGTTCCTCATTTGATGTCTCAGTTTGCACCTTGCAGTGGCGATGCACACCAGTGTTTGGTTTGAAGGAAGCATCCCTCCATCCCTGCAGGCATTCAAGGCCAGGCTGGATGTGGCTCTGGGCAGCCTGGGCTGCTGGTTGGTGATCCTGCACACAGCAGGGGGTTGAAACTGATGATCACTGTGGTGCTTCTCAACCCAAGCCATTCTATGATCTCCAGCACCAGCATGGCCAACATCAGCAGCATCATCCAGCACCTGTAGAGCTCAGGGGCTGCCCATAATGCTGCTGGATCTGCTGCCTCAACCACTTGGCTCACTCCCCATCCCAACCCTCAAGTGAGGAGATAGAGGTGATCTCTATGTGGTGTGTGTCTTTGTATAGCACTGTGCACACCATGCTCCTGCAGCATTGCACTCATTATGGTTCATTCAATAAATAGATGTACCTTAAGAACGATGCATTCATCTATTAATGTTCCTTATGGGAAGCATAATCAGCTTCATTAGAAGCCATTATTATGGTAAAATTCCAAGTAAGAACATCACGAACAAGCAGGCAGCACAATCAATTAAAAACCTGCACTATGAGACTGCTATGGACAAATGTTCAGAGGATGCCCAGTGCAGCCCTCACCATCCTGCAGCAGCCCCAGGATGGGGACTTGTGCTTCCAGAACCCATACTGGTGTGAAGCACAGCTCAAGAAGAGCCTGACTGCCCCTTGCAGTGTGTGGGCTGCCCTTGGCTTGCTGACTATGACTCAGAGCAGCTTGCAGGCAGCACTGCACGCAGAGCAAGAGGCCAGGTCTGTTGCCAGTCTCTGAGAATCCTCACCCATAAGGCCCAGGAAACCAGAGCTTATGCTTGGGGAGATGTCATTGCTAAGCTATACAAACAAGGCCTCAATGCTCTTAAATGCTTTGAGCTGTGAAGGTGTACAGCAGAGCAGACTGAGCTTTGAGTATGAATCTGGCACAGTAAAACAAGAGCTGGCCTCAAGCAGGAATTCAAATGGTAGCAGCCACTAAAAGCTTTTTCCATCCCCCACATTACTGTAAAAGGTAAGAGGTCTTATTCATCAGGACCAACACATGCGTTGTTGGGAAGTCAACAGCACTGTACTGGGAGAGGGTACCAGGATGCTGCTCAGTTACAAATGGGCATTGAAACAAGGCCAGGTGGGGAAGCACCCAGCAGTAGCTGAGCCAGGAGGTGCTGGGACACCTCCACAAACACACTGTGACTTCAGCATCTCTATAGTTTCCCCCACCAGCTAACAGCTCAGAAAGGTACAGGAATCACACAGCCCTCCTCTGTGCTCAGAAGTTTAACAAACACCTTCAGCTGGACAAAGGGCTATTAAAAGGCTTGCCCCCCTATCAAGGTCTTGGTAATTTATTACCTAGGCAAAAAAGGAAAACACAGCAAGGGTAACATAGTCCTCACAACAGAGTGAAAAGGGAGCAGCCTGATGAGAAGTTCCATAGTCATGGGTACCTGCAGGGCTAGAACATCCCCAGTGCTGCAAGGCACACAGCTCTGCTCCACACCTGTATGCCCAGATCATCACCCACACCACATCCAGCAGTGTGGATGTGCAGCAGCAGGGCCTGCTCAGACGCAGCACAGCCCCTGTTGTCATGAAGCCCTCAGAGCTGTTAACCCTATGATCAAATAAAGGTATGGTAATTTACAGCAGTGAGCCATCAGCTCTTCTAAATAAAGAATTATTGCTTCCTCCTCTTGCAAGGAGCTGAGCATGCTGGGCTGGCTGCTCCTGGAAGCACCAAACACCTGGGCTGAGACTAAGCAGAACCAAGGGAAGCACTGGGTGCTTGCAGGAGCAGGTGGTGCCCCCAGGAACTGACAACAGAGTGGGATAACTGTCCTAAAACTTTCTCTGCAGTCACTCTCAGAGCACTGGATAAAATGGCAAAGGTGAGAAGAGAGCGAGCACCCACTGTGCTCCACACCAAGGAACTACAAACTGCAATCTGGAAGAAAGCCACAGCAAGTATAAACCTTATGGCTTTGTTTCCAGCCTGCTGTATGTGGATGCTGTCTGTCACTGCATTTAGTAGCTGGGCAGGATGTCACTGAGGGAACTTGCTGGGGAGATGCACCCTGAGCCCCTGGGTGCAGGGCACTGAAATAGCCCAGAACAACTGCAGGCTGTCATAATGCTTACATGCTGCAGTGCACACACAGCAGTGAAGCTGTAAGGAACTCGTAAGGGACAGAAGCTGGGCATAAAGTGGCTGGAAGCAATACAGGTGCTGTCACTGCAGCATCCCACAGGCTGCACCCTGCTGTCCCAAAGCCAGTAGCGCAATGAAAGGGAGCTTAAAGCTTCCTCTGAAGAGTTTTAGAGTGAAGGCCCTGTGAACCACCTTACAAAAGAATAACCAGTAGATGGCAGGCCTGCAAAGCCTGATAAGACTGAGGAAGTTCATATTACTTTGGTAAGAGACAGAATGATATTTTAAAGACAAATGTTTTTATACTTTAACTACCCTAACAGGATCTATTAGTACATCTGTAGAGGTATTTTAAAGAGTTATGGCTGCAGGATTACAATTAGCGCACCAAACCACCCAGTTCTACAAGACCCATTTGAGTCAAAGCTGTTTTTCAAAACCAAATAAAGTCAAGCATCTAATAAAGCACAGATCATTTCTTTACAGCAATATCCAGATCCTTTCCAGCAGCAGCCAAGACAGTTTAGGACTATTGCCATCAATGTGTATGTAAGATGGTAAAGACATCAGGAACACAACATGTCAGTGCCTCCTTTTAGCCACCAAGTAAAGAAAGGTCTCTTCCTAAGGGGTAAAGCAAGAAAGGTATAAGCAAGTCCTGCAAGCTGCACCAATCAGCCACACACCATCTCCAGCCATGCCCCATGTAGTACAGCTTCCACCATAAAGGTCTGCAACACAAAATACTGCTTTGAAACATGTCAGGAATGCTTAAATATTGGTTTAGTAGTGGGATAACCAGAGTTACTTGGTGGTATAGGGGCAGGGCTGGCCCCACACTGTGCAAGGGGACCACTGGCAGCAGGCTGCAAGGACACCAGCAATTAATTGGCTCTGAAGAGTTTGAAACCACACAGCTCCAGGCACACAGAGCCCCACAGCCAGGCATTAGTAAGATTATTTTTTCCCCTCCATATTTTTACACTTAAGGGATGGGGAAAACTTAGCAGCAGTTTCTGTATGGATCCATCCCACTGCTGTCCTTCTGTAGGGCTGTAACGATTGTTCTACAGGCACCAGTTGGGAAACTAAGCTCAGCAGCCTCCACCCCTTCACCATGAATCAGTGGGGCTCTATAGTGAACCATGATCTGTTTCCTCAAAGCAGGTAACATACATTCTCACAGCCTCCCTGTCCACCATCAGAGCAGGGCCTTCCCCCTGCTCAGACCACGACTCTCAGGAATCCACACCACCACTGCACAGCCCAAGGGCACCCCACACTGTGCCCACTCTCCCCAGACACCCAGCAGTGGGGGCTGCCCTGAACAGCAGCTCTCTTAGGAGCAATTCTGAGTGGATTTCGCTACAGAACTGGTGTAACATGATGGAAACCACAGCAATAACAGCAGAGAAGCAAGGTCCTAGGCTGCTGTAAGGGAGAAATTGCTCATAGGCAGCAGCAGGCACAGAAACAAACAAACCAACAAAGAAAATATCTGCTCACCTTCAAAGGGCCTTGGATATGCAGGGACCTCAGATATGCAGGGACCTCCAGCAAAAAGGCCTTGCCTTCACTTACAGCCCTTAAATGAGGGCTGGGAAGGGGTGGATCCTGGCTCCATCCATCCAGTCAATCAGCAGCACTGCTTGCACCTGAGCTCCCCTGGGTTGGCCCTGCCCTCCCACCAGGTGCTCCATCACTGCTTCAAACTTTAGTTTGGAATCATTTCCCCTCCTCCTTCACAGCAGCTCAACAGTCTGTTCCCTTCTTTCTTACAGCCCCCCCAGATACTGACAGGCCACTCTCAGCTCTCCTGCAGCCATCCCCCCTCCAGCTGCACAGCCCCAGCTCTCAGCCTGCCCCCACAGGGAGATGTTCCATCCCTTGGGTCATTTTTGTGGCCCACATCTGGACACGCTCCATCAGATCCACGTCTCTCCATGCTGAGGATTCCCCATCTGGACACATCTGTTCCAAGGACCAGGGCTGACGCTCCACACAGATCTCCAAGGCACTCACATGGCCTCTGGAAATCACAGCTCCCAGGACGTAAGCGTTAGAAGGAAGTGTGCTTTTATGTGTAACAAGTGATTATATGGCACTTAAACAGGAAATCAGATGCTTCTTATACTGCAGTATGTTCAGGAAAGAAACACCGTAATGGGAGAGGTGAGGGGTGGTTAATACCGTAATGTTTCCCTGTACGCTACTGGTGGAACCATTCTGGGATATTGCATACAATTCGTAGCATATACATACACGGAAATGTCTCTGAAATATATAATGCTTGCTGAAATGTTGCATGAGGGAGTAAAGGATCACTGTCTACTACTGTCTGAAAGATGATAAATACCGAGCAAGGAGACGGCTTTTTGCAGATGATCAAACTTGACATAATTGTGAATAGCAGGATTAGCACGAGATTTAGTGCTGGGGTTTACAGATGCTGCGTGTGTCTGATCACAAGAGCCTCTCAGCCTGCAAATGAAATAAATAGGTAATTCTGGGGTGTTTGGGGCACTCTGAAAATATGGGCTGGAAAGGAGAAATGCAGTGTGACAGTGAGAGAAAGTCTGTAGTCTTGTTTCTTATTCTTCTGAATAACAAAGCAAGGTTTTCCTGCCCCGTTTCTATAATCAGAGGATCACAGAATGGCCTGGGTTGAGAAGGCCCACAGTGCTCATCCAGTTCCAACCCCCTGCTGTGTGCAGGGTCACCAACCAGCAGCCCAGGCTGCCCAGAGCCACATCCAGCCTGGCCTTGAATGCCTGCAGGGATGGGGCATCCACAGCCTCCTTGGGCAACCTGGTTTTTTTTGCATTAAATAAATCGCACTGTTGTATTTTGTGCTGCTTCACGATGCCAGGTGAACTTTACAGGTGTCAGCTGCCACCTCCAGACTGCTGGAGAGCCCTGTGACAGAGTGTGGAACCACAGCAAAGTTAGGAGATAAATCTCCCACCTTAAAATAGAGAAGATAGTAAAGCATGTTTTCAGTGTCACTTCTCAATGCAGGAACGTCTCACAGCAGGCAGCAAGGACTCACACACTGCTAATATTGTTTATTTATCCCTCAAATTCTTGCTAAATACTCCAGGATTCACAGCGTGGTGATGGCCTCCTTCAGTCCTATGGTGGTGCACTGCAGCTGGACAGTGGGGGTTGCTTTGGAGAATGTATCTTCATTCAAGTCTAATTTTTTCCAGTACAGAAAATAGAAGCAATAAGTAATAAATGAGCTCTTAAATCTCTCTTCTATAATCTTCCTCAATAAAAGACCAGCTAAACATTTTGGGCCTTATAGAAATGGAGCATCTGATTGTAAATTCAACCGGTGAAACAGAGCTGTTGCTTGTAGTGCAATAGAGATAAACAGAAGGCGGATAAAATTCCACCCCACACAAAGCACACACATAAAACCCACCCAGATCTATAATTCAGTGGGTTCAAAACACATCCAGGCAGATCTGTGAGGTGCCGACACCTGGGACCAGTGATTTTACCTTGAAAGAAATGAAGGCCTGCATCATTCTTTATCTCGCTCCCCGCTTTATTTGCTGCTTTTATTCAGCCAAAGTTCATCTCTCTGCAGTGTCCCTCCTTCCATCACAAGAGCAGGGGCACCTCTTCCATACAGGTTTGTCCCAATGCTTTGGCTGCCACAGTGTGCCAGACAGCACTTCATACACACAAGCACTCAGAAATGCCCATGATGTTCTTCTTCCTGCACATCACATGCAACTCAGTGTGTGAGCTGAGTTCTCAGCTAGGATACATGTGTGGAAATCTCTGCTTTATATTTATTATTTGCATCCCTCTCTAGGACAAGCACACATAATTGAAGAAGATAACTCCAACTTACTCTCCCTATGAGCATATTGCCATGCTAATGTGTCTTGATTAGGTTGTTTTCCTTCTAAAAAGGAAGCGTTTCTCTATTGTGGTGCCTAAGAAGATTTCCAGCAGATCCTGCTGCTCGAGCTGTGCTAGCAATACTTACAGTCAGTATTCTCATTGCTCTTGTTCGTTTGTTTATTATGCTCACATTCTCTTCCTTCATCCTGCCCGTCTCCATCAGTGGGCCTGGAGGCAAATATAGTCCAAATATTGTCTGTCACTGCCACATTTAGTTTTAATTCCTGAGATCAGGAGATCCGGCCGTGCTGCTTCACACCCAACAGCCACTTCATTTATGGGTTCTCAGCCTGAGCCATCCCTGTGTGTCCCACTGCCACGTTTCCCAGTGCTGTTGGATCACAGATTCATAGATCATAGGATGGCCTGGGTTGCAAAGGCCCACAGTGCTCATCCAGCTCCAACCCTCTGCTGTGTGCAGGGTCACCAACCAGCCCAGGCTGCCCAGAGCCACATCCAGCCTGGCCTTGAATGCCTGCAGGGATGGGGCATCCACAGCCTCCTTGGGCAACCTGTGAACAGTGCGTCACCACCCTCTAGGGGAAAAACTTCTTCCTAACATCCAACCTAAACCTCCCCTGTCTCAGTTTGAAACCACTCTCCCTTGTCCTATCACTGTCTACCTTCATAAACAGTCTATGACAAACTAGCTTTGCTAATGCACTGGGTGCTGCCCAGAGGTCACTTGGAGGCACACATGTGTGTCGTGCTGGTGGCACGTTGGGTCCATGACCACATTCCTTACCATGAGACTACACCTAAAGCCTCACCAGCTCTGCTGCTTGTGTTCAACCTCCCACCCACAAGGTGGATTTGGGGAGCTGTGAGTGTTTGGCACTGAGAGGTGGTTGCAGAGCGTCCACTAGAAAAAGAGCTGCAGTTGTGAGGGATGCCCTGATTTGGGAGCAGACAAGATGCCCCAGGCTGATGGAAGAGTGAAACTGCAAAGGTAACGTGCTTATACCATGGGGAAACGTCACTGCTGCTTCTGGAGCGTCCCCGCAGAGCTGGAGCCGGGAGCCACAGTGCCTCACCACTGAAAGGAGCCATTCGAGCACACTGAAGGCTGGAGGTAAGATTAAAGGAGGAGGAATGAAAACTGCTGATAGAGTGCGCAGCGCACTAAAAAGTGAGCTAAGAATAAAGAGATAAGGAGCACCAAGATGTTGTCACTGTTCTACTCTAATAACTTAAGTAGCTGCCGTTAGACAGCAGTCCCACAGCGCTGTAATTTAATCCAGGAGTGAGGGATGCCAGGGCTGCAGGCGGTGCCATGCCAGCACACAGGGCACTGCCACCCGCGCTCAGCCCTCTGCCCCATGGGGACACAGCACAGAGGTGGGATTTTGGTGTTTTAAGCACCTGATGTTGTTCGGACACCTCCTGCTTTGTCTCACGCTGCTGATTTCAAAGGCTCGGGCACAATCAGGCTTTCTCTTTTCCTGCAGAGCACAGTGAGGGGGTGAAAAATAGATGATCTTTTTACGTTTTAACAATGGGTCGGTCGTGCTCCTCGCAGCAGGGGGAGAGAGGCACCACTCCACTGCGTCGCTCTTTGCTGGCTCTGAAGGTGGAAGCTTTGGGAGAGCACACGGCAGCCCCACGCTGCCCCATGGAGAGATGCTCTGAGAACCACAGTGTGGGGCTTCTTAACCAGGAGCGCTTCCACCTCTATGCAAAAAGCACTCACCCTGCACTGAAAGCAGAGTGCTGCTGAGTTTATGACGTGGTGCCAGGTTGGGTGAAGTCACCAGGGCTCAGGCCCAGCTTTCCCCACGTTCCTGTTGGTTTCAGAGGCCGCAGAAGCCCTTTTTCCCTTTTGGCTCTGGAAGACTTTCAAAGAAGTGCTTGCAGTTTTCCAAGCATCGCTGTAGGAATGGAGCCCATTGGAAGAGCACCCAAAGTTCTCCAGCCCACACCCTCAACTCTGTGCTCCCCGGGACACAGCGGGACAGCCCTGGCACTGCAAACAACTGCATACAGATGCTGAGGGCTGGGCAGCACCCGATCTCCAAAGGTGAATGCCTGCACAAATTAAACCCAACCAGAAAGTAGCTGCCGGCAGAACAAACCCAAAAGGGAATGTTATCTGAATGTACAACCAAGGTCAGCATTGATGGGCTTATTTTTAATACATGTAGCTCCATTCCTGAACTGCCCTTCACTACAGGAATCCACCTGTCTTGGAAGCAGTGCTATTTATTTATTTTTTTCCCTAAACACCTTCACATCTTGTAACCTCACATCACTTACAGCGGTGCTGCATCACTAGAAAACGTCTGTGTGAGCGGGGCTCCGAGTCTCACTGCAGCTTCCCTCCTCGAAACGAACCAATGCTGCACGAGTCCTTGAGCTGAGCTGGAGGAGGGAGGAGAGAAAAGCAGAAATAAACAGAGCCGAATTGCTCCTGGCCGGTGGGATCCCCGTGGCCGCGGTGCGGTTCCATCACACGCGTTCCAAAACCAAACATTCAAGCGGACGCAAAGTTTTTCGAACCCCGCTCTCTGTTAACATGGCACCGCGATGGCACCGCTCGCTCCTGTCTGGCCGGGCCGGCTCCTCACCGCCGCTGAACCCGCAGCTCCGGCTCTTCCCCCCCCCGCGTCGCGCACGGCGGAGAAAACTGTTGCGTTCCCAAAGCGCTGCGCCGTGAGGACCGCGCACCGCCGGGCAGCGCCGGGCTCCGCTCGCATCGGCCGGGCGGGGCCGGGCGGGGCCGGGAGGGGCCGGGGCGAGGCCGTCGTTCCCACCCCCGCGGGTCCCCCGCGCCCCCCGCCCGCCCCCCGCCCGCACAGCGCGGGGGGGGCGCTTGCGCACTGCTGCGCTCCGCGCAGCTCCGTGCCCCCAGCGAGGCTCGGCCGTAAGTGTGGTGGTAAAGCGCGCAGAGCGCACGCACTCCTCCGCCGTTCCCCTCCTCAATAAACAGTGCCCTCCGCGCGGGTCGGGGCTTTCCCTGGGCAAAGCTCTCCCCGGCCCCATTGGCCGCCAAAGGTAAGCGCGGGGCTCGCTCCCGCTGCGCGCCGGGGTGCGCACCTTTTGCGCGCTGAGAGGGACGGAGCGCGGCGGGCGGGGGGCAGCGGGGGGACCCGCTTACCTGGGATGGACCCGCTTACCTGGGATGGGGTGGGATGGGATGGGATGGGATGGGATGGGATGGGATGGGATGGGATGGGATGGGATGGGATGGGATGGGAGCGGAGCGGAGACCGCGGGGGATGCGCGCCCGCAAGCGTCCCGCCTCGCCGCGCATCTGTCCCGTCCTGCGCGCAGGTTGCGCGGTGCCGCGCGGGTCTCGGCCGCGTCTCCGGGTTTTTTTTCCCCTCCCCTCCGCACAAAAGAGGAGCCGGGCGCCGCCGGAGCCGCCGGCCGAGGTGCCCGGGCTGCAAACGGAGGAAGCAATTAAAACTCCTCCTTTCGGATTAACAACCCAAAATTGATCGATGTGTCAGGAATACCGCTGATTTATGAAAGGTGCTTATTTCCCTGGGATGGAGAATTTTATGTTCTCTAGGTGAAACGGAGTTCACTCAGCTCCAGAGTAGATTGATGTTTTAATAAAAATAAATAAAGGGAAAAAGCGAGCCCGGTCTGTGGGGACATCAACTCTCAAATCGTGGAGTTAGACTAACAAATCAAATCGCATTATCTTTACATTTCATATCTTTTCATCTAACGCCTTAAAAAACTCGCGGGCAGCGCCGCAGCCCTTTATTATCTGTAAAGTTTTTTAATCTGACGCTCCGAAGTTCAAACAGCGATCAGCAGCGTGTGCCGAGAGCGAGGCGGCTCTGAGGCTCGGAGCAGACTGTCCTGTAGATGGCACACGGTCCCCACGCTACAGCCGCTCGGAGCGGAGATGCGCGGGGGAAGCTCCGCTCCAGCACTTGTTGTCGGCCCAAAGCCGGCGCTGCGCTGCGCGGGGCGGTGCGGGCCGGGGGGAGCGGAGGAGCTGCCCTGGGGGGGGGGGGGGGTCCGGTGAGGCGGTGCGGGGTGCGGGGCCGACCCGCGCAGTGGGGCCAGGCAGCAGCCGGGAGCCCGACGCGTTTGTCTTTGCAATGTAAATTTCAGCGGGACAAATTGCTTATTAATAGTCTAGAAGAGAAGGCAGTTTCTTTCTTTCTTCTTTTCTTCCTCTGTTTTTATTTCTGCATGGCCCCCAGCTATGCTCTGGGCAGCCTCACCGCCCAGCAGTTTTCTCTGTTTCAATATCCTAAAGAAAATGCAAATCGCCGAGCTGTGGCCTTTTGAAAAAGTTAAATTAGCAACGGCGTTAAGTGACTCCATTAGCATGGAAAACATACAAACGTTTAATGCGGGATCTGCCCTTCTCCCTTAGTCCGGCTCGCTCCTCTCCGCGCATCGCTCGGCTCGGCTGAAAGATTCCCGCAGCGCTGCCCGAACCCGGGGAGCTCCTGGAGCGGGACGGGCCCCTCAGCCCTTAAGGGTTGAGACGGGCCACGGAGGCTCTCGAGAGTCGTGCGGGGCAGCGTTGGGCTCGGGGGCATCCTCCCTCTCTGTCCCCCGAGGGTAGCGGCTGCCCGGTGCCCGGTGCCCGGTGCCCGGTGCTCGGTGCCCGCCTCGCCCCGCCGGGGGCAGCGCTACAGCCCAAAGCTCCGCTCAGCAGCGGGCACAGCCCGAGGGGACGCGGCCCGCAAAGCGCCGGTCCCGCTGAGCGTTGGCATCTGCCGCCCCGAATCCCTTCAGGGCAGAGCGAGCCTTGACCAGGAAAGAGTTAAGGTTTATATTATTCAGCTGAGGTCTTGTTAGGATGTAATCTGCATTTTCTAACTACTGCGTAATAAAAAGTGAGAAGTTTTGAGACACCTTTCTTGATTATACCTTTGGCGATACTTTAGGTTTTACATTTAATTTGCATTTTGTTCTTAGTGAATATTGAAGTCTTGAGTGGAGGATTGAATTTTATTAGGACATCTGGACTGACAATATCAAATCAGACACCAACGTCCCAAAGCATGCTAAAATTTCAGAGTTAATTAGAACGAAGTGTGTTTAATTAAAGCCAATTATAATATCTGAAATTATCTGATCGATCCTTGTTTGTTCAGTCGCACTCCCCTCATATTGTTTTCGCTGTGCGGGAGGAGCCGGCCGGCCGCAGCCCCCCGCGCATCGCACCGCACCGCACCGCACCGCGGGGGCGGCCCCGGCGGAGCAGCGTTGGGAGCGGGCCGCAGCCGGGCGGTGCCCGCAGATGAGCAGCTCCGTGCGGCGCCTGTTGTGCGGGCACGGGGCAACTTTCAGCCTCGTTCTGTCGAGAACTAATTCTTCCTTTAACAATATCGGGGGAGCGGGGGGTGAAAGCGCCCCTGGAGGAGTGCAGGGCAGAGAGGTACCTTCAGCAGAACGGTTCCACACCGCCCAGCGCTCTCCACGCCGCTCCCCCCGCCGCGCAGCCCGGCCGAGAGGTGCGCAAATAGAGCGCAGGGCCGCGGGAAGGGCGCGGGGCAGGCGTAGAGAGACTTGGGCAGAGCTGCCCGAAGGGACCCGAGCGGTGCAGACGTACCGTGCCCCGAGAGCCCCGCGCAGCCCGAGGCCTGTGCCGAGCACAGCGGCTCCGCAGTGCGCGGCTTGAGCCCCGCGGGGCGCGCAGCGGGACAGCGGGCTGCCCGCAGCCGTCGGATGGCCCCGCTCGGGGCGCGGATGTGTGCGCCCACGCCGGGAGCTCGGTTATCCCTCGGCCCTTCTCCGGACGCGGGCTGATCGGGAATTGGAATTTCAGCCAAGTTCCGAACTTGGCCCGAACCGGGAGACGGAGGCGTAGAAGCGGGCGGAGGGGAGGCCGAGCGGAGGTGCGATCCCAGCCCTGCGCGCCCGCTGAGCGGCCCCGGGCGCCGGGTGCGGGTTACGCGGCGCCGCGCGGAGCGGCCGCAGGGGACCCCGCCGTCGTTGCCTCCTCCGCAGCGCGTTCCCCTTCGCGTGTGTATCGGGAGGTGCCCGTCAGCGGGCAGCCCCCGCCCCCCGAAAGCGGAGCGGCCGTACCTGGGCATCCTCCGCCGTTACCGAAAATACCCGAAAATACCCGAAAATACCCATTTATCACTGCACCGCAACACGGGAAACGAGAGTTAGCCAAGATTTGTTTCTGTTCAGTCGGGCATCAATTACACCCGTGTAACCCAGCGCGTTAATAACAGCGGCGCCTTCGAACAATAAAAGTGAGAGAGGTGCGCGGAAGCTGCGCGGGTCCCTCCGTACCCCCCCCCCTAAAGGAGCGCCGCGCAGCGCAGTGCGGGTCAGTGCCATCCCTGCGGGACTTGGGCTGCGGGGCCGGGGCCGATCCAAAGGGAGAGGAGCTGGGAGAGCCCCACAGGGTCCGCGTGGCCAAATCCACGCGGGGCTCCGCGTCGTGTGATGGAAACCCTCGAAAGGCGGCGTGGGGGGGGAGGAATGGGGGGGAAATGAAGTTTAAAAAAAATAATAAAAAAATAAAGTGTAATAATTAAGCTAATAGTCCCACGAGGATTGTCCCGAGGAACAGCACCACCAAAATAATAATAATAATAATAAAGTTTAGGAGAATCCTATAACAGCTGTGGAAATGAGGCTATCAATTTTAATCTGCGCGATCCATGTACAGTACGTGATTATGCGTTATTATATGCGAAAGGAGGAAGGGATCCTCGGAGGTGATTTATTGCGGCCAAGGGGGGTGGGGGGTGGGGGGTGGCTCCGGGCCGGGCGCGGCGGGCGGTACCCGGGGCGAGGGGGCCGCGGGGGTCGGGAGCGCTCGGCCCGGCTCGGGGGACAGCTGGGCTGCGGCCATCTGAGCGACATCTGGGAGCCCACTGGTGTGTGGCACGCGAATCGCTTGATGTCGCTATTTAAATGCAAATTTGCGGGGGGGGATCACTGAAGCCTCACCCCGTAAATTCACACAAAAGGGAGACTCGGCGAGCAAAAGGAGGAGGAGGAGGAGGGCTGCGGAATCGGGAGGGCCCGGGCCGCCCCCGGCAGCCCCCGCAGCCCGTTGCTCGCCCGGCGCCGGGCCTCGCTGCGAGGAGCTGCCCACCCCCCCGAGCGGCCTCGGAACAAAAAGCCCCGCGAGGTCCCGGGTCAGAGGGGAGAGACGGGCCGGGCCGCTGCGGACAGGAGCGGTACCGTGGCCCGACCGAGAGCGGGGAACGTGGAGCCATCCCAGCTAAATAAAGAGAGAAGGGGGGGAAAAAAAAAGCAACAAAACCCAACTACAAAAAAAAAAACACCCAACAACAAACCCCACCACATAAAGTTGGTGAATGATAAAGACCGTATTTTCCACGCTTTGGGTGCAGGACCAGATGATCTAGAAAATGAGCTGAAATAGATTCAGCCTCAGAGCCTGTTGTGAGGAGCAGCTGATTCCCCTATTTCTGGCCAGATGGCTTCTGAACACAGATTTGCATTCATTTTCGCTTAATATCGTCCAAAATAGTGGGGCAGCTGCATTTGTTGTCAAAAAGGTTTAAAACTCCCTTTCTTTCTGGGGCAGGATCGTTACCTTATGCGATGGGCTTATGGAACTTTCTTTTTTTTTTCCCCCCTCTTTAGTCAACAGTATCAGATTTAAAAGGATTTGTTTTAAAACCTCCTAATTTGGTAATCAGATTTAAATCGCCTCGGCGCGTGTAATCTGAATTAAAGATACTGTAAATGATTTGAAGCATTACGCTTTCGTTAGCACGGGGAAGGGGCAACTTCGGCATTGTTCCGCTGTAGGAAATATCGCACCTTTGTGGCTTCGTCGCGTTATTTTTTTCGCTTCTTTTGAGATGCGCGCGTTTTGCGCGCCCGTCCGGAGCGCTCAAATATCCGCGCAGCGCTGCCGGGACCGCCGCTTTGCGTCCCCCCCCCCCTCATTCCCGGACGGCACCGCCGCGTTTTGGGGCTGCGCCTCCACCTCTCCGCGCTGCTGATGAACACGGGAATTTTCTTTTAATTTATCATGAATAGTTTCCATACACTTTGATTTAAGGTTATTAACATTCTATAGACAGTGGCATCTTTAATATGTGGCGATCGCTTCTAAAGACTAATCTCATTACCCTCAAATAGTCATAAAATATGATTTTATTATACTTACGTATTTAATTAGACGGCCAGCAATGTAATGGATTTTGAGATCGGGTAGAGCAACAGCTTTGATAATTCACTTATCTTTGGCAATAGTCATTAACCCCCAACACCAGCAAAATAGATTGCTTTCTAACGCAGCTTTTCCCTCACCCCTCGGAGGAAGGAGCGGCTTTTCCCGACAGCTCGGGGCGGACTGATTCCATTCGCACCGATTCATCGCTACGAGACCGTCCGGACCGGCCTCGGTTCACCCGAGCGGGGTGAACTCCTCGGCCGGGTCGGGCGGAAAGAGCCGCGCAATGCGGGCAGGGCGGCTCCGCGCACACACGGGGCTCAGAGCGCAACCTCACGTGTGTGCGTGTGTGTGTGTGTGTGTGTGTGTGTGTGTGTGTGTGTGCGGGTGCGCGTAGGGCCGCGCTCTGCTCTCCCCAGGACGGTGCCCATCGCAGCCTTTGTCCTGCCCCCCCCCCAGCCCCCCATGGCTCAGCCCCAGGCCGCGCTCTGCCCGCAGCGCCCCGCGGCCCAGCGCCGCACGGGGTAGAGTTGCGGGGCGGCGGGACCCCCCTGTGCTGGTGGGCAGGTGCCGAAGCTCCTCTCTGCGGGGCAAAGCCCAGCCTCCCTCCCACGGTCGCGTTGTGCACTCACTCCTTTTTCATTATTTTCTTTATCTTTTTCCCCCCTTTGGATTTTTTTTTTAATATATATTTTAAATTTTTTTTTCCTTTTATTTCTTATTATTTTTAACCATTCCTCTTTAAACTTCTCAAGCTTCATTTCACTTTCCTCTTATCCATTCTTTCTTCGGACCATTTTTTCTTTTTTTTTTTTTAATAATTTCCAATTTTAATTTTTTATTCCTTTTCTCCTCCTCTCTCCCCACACTTCCCCATTCCTTCCCCAACCCTCATCATCTCCCTCTTTAATTATCTCCTTCCGACTCTTCACCACGCGCCTCCACCCCCCCCTTCAACCCCCCCCCTCTTCACCCCACCTCCACCAGCAGCCTGGGCCGGCAGGGGCCGGCAGGAGCGCGGCGGCGGCGGCTGCAGCGGCGGAGGCGCGGATGCGGGGCCGGGCCGTGCGGGCCATATATGGCTCTTGCTCCGCCCCTGTGCGCGTCAGCGCTGACAGCGCGGCTCCCGCGGTGCGGGGCCCGGCTCCCGGGAAGGGCGCGCTCCTCGGGGAGGGAGGGCCGGGCTCCGCGCGCCGCCGTCCATTCCGCGAGACGCCACGGGCCCGCGCCCCGCTCTCCTGTGCCCGGGAACACCTCCGCGGTAATCATTTTTGCGTTTATTTGTCTTTTGGAGCAGGAGAGCTTTGCCAGAAGTGGTCGATTCAGCGGTGTCCTGAAGCCTTTTTTTTTTTTTTTTGATGCTGTTTCCACTAGGATGACACCACGTTGAGCGCATCTACAAAACAACAACAACAATATTTCTTCTGCCGACAAAAAAAATACCAACCCCGACCAACCCCGAACCCCCCAAAAAACCAACCCCCCAAACCCCCAAACCTCGCAGTGCCGCCGGCTGTAGTTCCACTTTTTCTTTCTTTTTTATTTTTTTTCCCATTTTTTTCCCTTTTTTTCCCCCCTTTTTCCCCCTTTTTTCCCCCATTTTCCCCCCTTTTTCTTTTATTCCCCCCCCCCTTTTTTTTCCCCCTTCTTACCATTCCGAACCTCCAAGCTGGAACGCCACCCGCGCGGCCGCGCAGAAGAACTCCGCAAATTGTTGATGTGGTGCCCGCGCAGGACGCGCTGAGGAAGGCAGCGAGGCTCGGAGCGGACTCTCTTCCCGCAGAGCTCCGGCACCGAGCGCTCCTCCGGAGAGGGGCACCGACCGAGCCCGCACCGCACCGCGCTCCCCTCCTCGTCCCCCCCTTTCGCTTAGGAGCTGCCGCCGCCCCCGCTCGTTTTAATGTTTGGGATTCAGGAAAATATACCACGAGGCGGAACGACCATGAAGGAGGAGCCGCTGGGCAGCGGCATGAACCCGGTCCGCTCGTGGATGCACACGGCCGGAGTGGTGGATGCCAACACGGCCGCTCAAAGGTAGGTGCGGCCCCCCCCGGCCCCGCCGCTCCGCCGCCGCCCGCTCCGCTCCGCGCTCACATCGCGCCTTGTCTTGTTCTCTCCCGCAGCGGCGTGGGGCTGGCTCGGGCGCATTTCGAGAAACAGCCGCCTTCCAACCTGAGAAAATCCAATTTTTTCCACTTCGTCTTAGCTCTGTACGACAGGCAGGGCCAGCCGGTGGAGATTGAGAGAACGGCTTTTGTGGACTTTGTGGAGAAAGAGAAAGTAAGTCTGCCCAACGCTACTCCTACCGCTCTATCGCTGCTCCCGTTCCGAGCTCTAACGTTACGGTGCCGGCCGTTCCGAAGCGCGGTCCCGACGCCGCAGCCCCTCGGCCGGGCGGGACGGGGCCGTGCGGGGCGGGGACTGCGCGGGGCACACGCAGCGGCCGCCCGGAGCCGCGAGCCGCGCTCGTACTGAATGTCGTTATTTATCGTTACTTGCAGGAGCCAAACAATGAAAAAACTAACAATGGGATTCATTATAAACTTCAGTTATTGTATAGCAATGGTAAGTTTTGCCGTCGCCTCGCGCTCAGCAGCCGAGTCTCGCTTTCTTTTTCGAGGCCTTTTATTACGATGATGATGATTATTATTATTATTTTGTAAAGATTCGGAGATGAAAATTGCGCGCGTGTAAACACGGCTCCTTCCCCGGCACGGGAGGAAAACAAAACAGGAGCGATCAATAAGTCAATGGCACTTCACATGATTAAGCGGCCGGGCTTGAAGTGGGGAGTAAAAAAGGGGATCGATAGGAGCTGCGCGCAGCACCACTTTTAAGTGACTTTTCCCACTTTTGCCAATTACCGGTAATTATCGCGGCGGAGCGGAGCACAGCCCGGCCCGGCCCCGCCGCCCCCGGCCCTCCGCCCCGGGCCCCCCCGCCCCGCTCCGCGTGCGGGCAGCTCTCCCTCCTCCTCCCCATTTCTTAGTTGGATTTTGATTTATTTCTATTTCTTTTTTTTTTTCTCACCCCCCCTCCTGCCATTCGAATTGTAAGCCGGGCGCGATGTAACCCCGCGCGGTTCCGTGGGAAACTCTAACGCGGATTTCTCTCTCTTTCCCCGCAGGAGTGAGGACGGAGCAGGACCTCTACGTGCGCCTCATAGACTCCATGACCAAACAGGTGAGAGCCGCGCTGCTCCGGGTCGGGCCGTGCCGGGGGCTGGGGGGGGTCGTGCGGAGCTCCCCGCTGTCAGATCCGGGCTCCCCGCGCTGCTGCGGGGCCGCATCGCCCAGCGTTGGGGCGGCGGGTGCGATGTGGTTCTTGTTGCCGTGTGTGTTAGCATTCGTTTAGCGAGGGGTAGAGAGAAAAAGGGGAAATAACCCCAGCGAGTTGCCCAGATTTATTTTTAAACGCTATTTTTTTTTTTTTTTAAATCCTTTATAACTTTTGGTTTTTTTTCCTGTTATTTTTGGGGTTGATATTTTTCTGTCCGCTCTCCTCCCGGCCACGCTTCTCCCTTTTTTCTTCACCCCTCCCTTCCATATTCTCCCCCCCCCCCCGTTTCTTTTATACCGAGCTATGGAGTAACGCGAGACGTTCCCTCGGATTTAAAAGTTAAATGTGCCGAGGTGAAAAGTCAGCTTGTTCGCCTCTGGTCCGCGCTCACCCCGCAGCCCCCCATCTCCATAATTCAAACTCCGTGCTCCAGGGGTCACCCCAACCCGCCGCTCCCTGCGCGCAGCTCCTGTTTCCTCCCCAACCCTCTGTCAGCCCTTGTAAATAACATAATTACAAGCGGTTCCTTATTCAATTATTTAACCTGTCTTGGACAACTTTTCCGCTGATAACTCCGCGAGAGCAGCATCGCTTTGCTCCGCAGCAATTAAAGGCAGAGAGCAGCTCGAGGGCTTTGGATTTCATCAACTTTTTATTAATACTTTTTTTTTTTTTTTCCGGAGAGACACTTCAAAATATCCATCTATATATATAATTTTTTTTGGAAGGGGGGCGGGGGGGAGGCGGTGGAAGGGGCAGTAAGAGGAGGAGGTGAGAATGGGGGATGATTTACAGTACTCTGGAAATCAGATCCCTGGGATGGAAATGAGAACCGCGCCTCCGATCTGCTGCCCGCACCGCCCTGCGGGATCCTCAGCCCGGGGTTGGGGGGCTGCAGGGGGGGGCGGTTTATAGGGAACTTCTTGGCCCTCCCCGCGAGGAGCGGCCCGGACAGTGCGGGGCCCGAAAGTTTCCCTTCGTGCGGGGCCGGCTCCGGGCGGCCGCAGCGGGATGGTGCGGGGCTCCGAGCGGAGCTGTGACAAAGGCGGAGGCGTCGCTCCCTCCGCTAATTATTTCAATGGGTTACAGAGGAGCCCTTGTAAACTCTGGAGCGCTCTCGAGTTGACAATGTGGGTTTATTTCCTTTGTATATAAGAGCTAAACGCTTTCGGAAACCGCTGTAGTGGTGCAATTAAGGGGCTCCTGTAGGAGGCTCTGAGTTTCGTTTCTGGCGTATAAAGGGGGCGAAAAGAGGCCGGTGTCGGTTCGCCTTACCAGGCGATTTCGCTCCGCACCTTCCGAGCTGAAATAACGGCTTTAATCCGGCCTCCCTGACGGGAGGCAAAACAGAGCCCGGAGCTGATCAAAGAGTCAATGGCGCTGAACCGACAGCTTATGGATTTCTG